>NC_092521.1:162878604-163478604 GCF_037038585.1 Patagioenas fasciata | reverse complement strand
TATTGCAGCAGAAGCTTGAGGTCATCTTTGTTTAAGCGTATTTTTCCTCTCCCATTTCATCCAAGGTGGTTGTCAATGCTCTCGTGGGAGCCATCCCTTCCATCATGAATGTTCTGCTTGTCTGCCTCATCTTCTGGCTCATCTTCAGCATCATGGGAGTGAACCTCTTTGCTGGGAAGTTTGGGAAATGTGTCAATCTGACAGAAGAAGATTCAGTATTAGATGATTCAATCAATGACATAATGGACTGTAAAAAGTCTAATACCTCAGGAAAAATATTCTGGGTCAATGTTAAAGTCAACTTTGATAATGTTGGCTCTGGCTACCTGGCTCTTCTTCAGGTGGTAAGTGCTGCTCGCCTTCACTAGCCAGCACCACGTCAGATGGGTTTGACTTCCTGTCAGCTCCCAACTCATCTCTGTGGGTGATGGAAAAGACCAGTATGGAAATACGGGGACAAATTAGATCCCACTGTGATTTTCCAGGTGGACAAGTGCTGTTTCAGCCTCCAGCAGCTTCATGAGTTTGAGTGCTGGAGTCAGTCTCAGATGAAAATCTGGGGAAAATACCAAACTAATCTTGTGTAATAGAGATTTTTTTTTTCAGCCGTAAGGGTTGTAAGGCCTTCAGGAGTCATGCTAGTGAAGGTTTGCCCTGTCAGCATCCTAGGGCAATATATTCTGTCCCACCTTAGCAAGTTTCCACATCTTGATGAGGCTGAGAATGCCAGACATGCAGCAGGGGCATGTTTACCTGAAGTCAGAGCTTGGTGCAGTGTGTGTGACCATACCAAAGGCTCTTACTCCAGCCAGTGTCATTTGGATATTGCAAATGATGTGAAGACAGAATGGGTATAAACTGGAACACGGGAGGTTCAATTTAAATTTGAGAAGAAACTTCTCAGTGAGGGTGGCAGAGCCTGGCCCAGGCTGCCCAGGGAGGTTGTGGAGTCTCCTTCTCTGCAGACATTCAAACCCGCCTGGACACCTTCCTGTGGAACCTCAGCTGGGTGTTCCTGCTCCGGCGGGGGGATTGCACTGGATGAGCTTTCGAGGTCCCTTCCAATCCCTAACAGTCTGTGATTCTGTGATTTTACCCTGAAATTTCAACACATTTTCCATAATCTCTCATTCTAGGCAACTTTTAAAGGATGGATGGACATCATGTATGCTGCAGTAGATTCACGAGAGGTCAGTCGCTATCTTCAAACCATATTTTTTGTTAATGCTATTGCTTTCTACAAAAGCATTATGATTTTTGCACTTTTATAAGTGCTGTTTGTGGAAATCTTTCCAGTAATTATTTTTATCAGGCGATGTAAACATTTCTTTTGTGAGTGACTCATAGTATCCTAATCTGTTGTAATACGGAGTGGGATTCAACTCCAGATCCACTCACCTAAATGCAGTTATGTCTAGTGTAAGGTCTCCATGTGAATTCACCTACAAGTGCCCTGTATCGTTGACGGAGATCTGGTATACATATAATATTTTGTGTTATTCATTATTGGTTGTGTTAAAATACACCTATTTTGTCAGAATTAGCAGAAGAGCTGTAAATCCCCTGGAATCAATTTGTGAAGTGATTTACAATATGAATATTACTCTAAATTGGACCCATGTTGTTGCTGATAATTTTTTGTGTTGCTTCTCCTCCCTGAAGAAAGATGAGCAGCCGCAAATGGAGCACAATGTGTTTATGTATCTCTACTTCGTGAACTTCATCATCTTCGGATCTTTCTTTACCCTGAATCTCTTTGTTGGTGTTATTATTGACAATTTCAATCAACAAAAGAAAAAGATAAGTATATTGGTTGTGCTCCATGGCACCCACTGTAACTCAAGCAATGCTGTCTCTACAGAACATGGTCCTTGCTGTGCACAGAATCTAAAATTTCTATTGGCATTTACAAGAGCATTAGTAATTAAATCAGCAGAAGTAACACCCAGGGTGAAGTTCTTCCTCCTTTCTTTTCTCCTGTAACCTGAATACCCAGCTCATTCCCAGCATTTCAAAGGCAATGATGACTTCTCTGCAGCCGCTTACAATTTTGTTCCTTGGTTTTTTTGGCACTAAGCACAGCATGAGACTCATTACTTAGAAAATGCTTTGGGATGGATGCTCTGATGAGTATTTTGAATATTCAACAAGAACAGGAGGTGGGAAGCCAGGGAAAGCGTTGTTCCTATCCAGGTTTTCACTAGATCCTTTATTTTTTGCTTTCTGAGCTAGCCAGGACTTTTGTCTGTGAATTTATGGTTTGTGCCACTCTGGTTTTTTGGATACAAATTACGAAAAGGGCTAGTGCTAGTAAGATGTGAACAGCAAGGAGTGTTGCTTTAGTGCAATAGTGTTGCTTTCTCACCAAATAAGTGACATTTCTTTATATACTTAGGTGGGGAAGACATCTTTATGACAGAAGAACAGAGAAAATACTACAGTGCAATGAAAAAATTGGGATCCAAAAAACCTCAAAAACCTATTCCAAGACCACTGGTAAAACTGTCTGAGTTCTTCAAAGAGAAAATGCCTTCCAAAAGTGCAATTTAATTTACTGAAAAGTGCATATGATTACATATTGCATACGAAATATTTATACTGTCTTCACATTGATGCTTAGTGCTCTGAAGGCATTTTTAATGTCATTTTTATATTCTGTCTTTCTTAAACTCCTATGACTTCATTATAGTTGAATATCTTTTCACCATAAAAATTGGAGCTGATGGAAACATGTACAGATGAGTACTCCCCACTTCTATAACTGATACTAGATGTGTTTCTTTTTTCCTCTAGAACAGATACCAAGGGTTCCTTTTTGACATTGTAACATGCCAAGCCTTTGATATTGTCATCATGGTTCTCATCTGCCTTAACATGGTCTCCATGATGGTAGAAACCTATGACCAAAGTCTCACAAAGACTGAAGTCCTTAACAAAATCAATATACTCTTCGTTACTGTTTTTACTGCGGAATGTGTACTGAAATTGGTGGCTCTGCGGCAGTACTACTTCTCAAATGCCTGGAACATATTTGACTTAGTTGTTGTGATCATGTCACTTATTGGTAAGTAAAATTGGTTTGGTGTATTCTTTAGTAAATTATTATTCTTGTCAGGAAAAAAAAAAAATAGATAAAATTTTGTAGCTGCAAATGAATGTTGAACTGGAAATCATAATACTATAAATTGTTGAGGAAAACTACATGATCTAAAACCTCTCCATATTATTAAAATAATATTAAATAAGATTTAAAAAATATTTACTATATTCTTTTGATAGAAATATATATTTTTTAAATGTAGACTATGTTAAGTAAAATGTTTTATAATGGTTCTTTAGGTTGTATTTTTCTAGTCTGAAAGACAGAATTAATAACCCATCATACCACTGCCACATTATGTGATAATTTCCATTGTTACAAGTTTAGGGGCAACTAAGAAATCTTCAATCAGATGAAAATTGCTGGGTTTTGTCATCTGTGTTTGTAACAGTGAATTGAAATATAGAGAGAATATGAAGGCTGGAATTAGATTATAGGCTGTAGAATTCAGTTCCTGGAAACACAGGCACAGCTGATTGAAAATAAGGGTGTGACAAAATAGAAAACACCACCACCAATGTGTTAGCTTTTCTTTGAAGGGAGTGCAAAGGAAGAATGGAATAGAGCTCTCCTGGCAATTTAACCTTTCCTAGGGCCAGTACTGCCAAAATAGCAGAAGGCATTTGGGTGAAGAAAAGTATTTTGTTTCTCCAGCTTGAGTTACATTTTGGTGGCAGTGAGATTATAGCTCTTCCTTGAGAAATTAAGTTCCTGTAGTGGATATCCAGAAAAATGTATCAAAACATCTAAACCTAGAAAAGCCAATTCTCTTCTAGTGCTACTAGATCTGTGATTTTTTTTATGCAAAATAATGATAAAATGACACCCAAGTGTAGCTATGTCCCTGGATGAACTAAATGCCATTGTACAGTGGCATGCAAAACTTCTATGTTCGTCACCGGTTTTACATACATCTCTTGACTATACTACTTAAATTATGACCATGAGACTGTTATTATATCTTGTTTTCTTAGTTTGGTTTTGCAGTGTTAGTATTTGAAGTCAAATTTAGAAGGTAAATACACAACCTACACTCACTGAAGTATTCATGCAACCATTGTCAAAGAAAACAAGTCAACAAGTCTTGATTGATATGGATATTTGAAGTTGAAAACAGCACAGAAAGATGCTTGCCATTCTTAGTGCAATGGGTCCTATCTTCTGGTGGCTGAAGAACGTGGTTTGTAATTGCTGATTTCTACAGCTCATTTTTGAGCTTTAAATTCTATTAAAGGTTATTCTGCTAGGGTCTTAGCAGACTCACATCAGAAATTTTTCATCTGTACAGATACTATAGTCCTACTACTAGTTAAACAGAAATGTGATATTCTAACCAGTTGTTATCTTTTTCATTTTAGCCTTACTGCTTGCTGGCATTGGTAAAGCATTTGAACATTTCCTACCACCTACACTCTTCAGGGTCATTCGCTTGGCTCGGATTGGACGAATACTGAGACTCATCCGGGCTGCCAAAGGAATTCGAACTCTGCTTTTTGCATTAATGATGTCCCTACCTGCTCTATTTAACATTGGCCTCTTGCTTTTTCTGATCATGTTCATTTATTCTATTTTCGGCATGGCTAACTTTGCCTACGTGAAGATGGAAGCTGGCATTGACGATATGTTCAACTTTCAGACCTTTGCTAACAGCATGCTCTGTCTCTTCCAAATCACCACGTCAGCTGGCTGGGATGGTCTTCTCAGTCCTATTTTAAACACTGGGCCACCATACTGTGATCCAAACCTAAATGGTACTATAGGTGAATGTGGTAAACCTGCCATAGGTATTATTTATTTTGTAAGTTATATCATCATATCATTTCTCATTGTTGTAAATATGTACATAGCTGTTATTCTGGAGAACTTCAATGTTGCTACTGAGGAAAGTACAGAACCTTTAGGGGAAGATGACTTTGACATATTTTATGAAATCTGGGAGAAGTTTGATCCTGAGGCAACTCAGTTTATAACTTTCTCTGCGCTTTCGGACTTTGCAGATGCTCTGGCTGAACCTTTACGGGTACCAAAGCCAAACAAAGTTGAACTCATAGCAATGGACCTGCCTATGGTCAGCGGAGACAGGATCCACTGCCTGGATATCTTGTTTGCTTTTACCAAACGAGTGTTAGGAGATTCTGGGGAGATGGATGCTCTGAAAGTACAAATGGAGGAGAAGTTCATGGCTGCCAATCCATCCAAAAATTCCTATGAGCCAATCTCTACTACACTCAGACACAGACAAGAGGAAGCTTCTGCCACTGTCATCCAGCGTGCCTACAGGAGTCATTTGCTCCTGCGCTGTGTAAAGCAGGCTTCTTACCTGCACCATCACAGAACTTGCAGTATTGACACTCTTCGAGATGCTGCTCCAGAAAAGGAAGGACTTATTGCATCTATGATGGGTAAAAAGTATGATAAGAGTCCTGACAAGTCTGACACTTTGTCCTCAGTATCCATTCCTCCATCATATGATAGTGTCACAAGAGCCAGTAGTGGCAATCTCATGGTTGAGAATGAAGAAATTACAGGTAATCAGCAATCTTCAGATGCTAAATAGTTCATCAGTGACAATGTTATAAAGAATATTTTAAAATGTTCACAGAAACTGATGTTGAAAATTCATGTCAGCTGAGGCAGCCTCCCTACTAAACAAAGTTTGTTGATCATGATCAGTTAGCCACAGTCAGGCATGATCACTGTGGTAGCTGCTAAATTGTAATCTTTGACTCTTCTATATTCAGTTTTGTTCAATATTTACATGTGCAGAGACAAAAGCTATGAAAGGTTTTGGATCTGTTTTGACCAAGGGCACCCCAATGCAAAGCGGGTCCCATGGTACCTGGGTGCTGCTGTGTGTTCACAGCAGTGATAGGTAACATCTGCTGACATTATCCCTGGTGCAAGAAGTGGAGAAAAGTCCAAGTGACAACAGATCTACCAGAGAATAGGAAAGAATGTCAATGTTAAGATAAACTGATGAAGGGAAAGGAGCTAAAATTTACTGTTACTCCATTCCTAACTGATAATCTCATTATAAATCTGTTAAGCAAATGGCTGCTGATTTTTTTTAATGTTTTGAGTACTGATGTACCACAAACATAGCCACTGCATGATCCACAGATATGCCACAGTGTAGTGGACTTCTTCCGATATGGTCGATTTACAGAATAAGTCATGGCATGTATGCTATTGTAGTTGTGTTACTGTAGTTTAATGAAATAATAAATACAACTCTCAGTATTCCAGAGGTTTTACTCAAATAAGCAAAATCTTGCTTTCTATTTTGTCCATGAGGATTATTTTTTTTTAATCTGGTTTCCTCTGGCAGAGAGGCAAAGGCAACCATGCCGTGTGTCTATCAGTCACTCCATAAACAACAGTGTTTATTACATATCTTCCTCAAACTTCACACAACGGTTATGTTTTGTACTCAAGTTCATTCCTCCAGTTGTGGTAGGGAAGAGAGACACAAATAAGTATTCCCACTGTGGGAAAATTGGCAGCATCACTTCAATGACTCCCTTACACATCAGAAACCCAAGCTGGAGAGCCCCATCAGAGCTGCCCTTGGTCATGGTGGTGAACGTCATCCATGGCCATGGAGTGAGGCCTTGACTTAAGAGAGATGTGTCCCATCAGTGGTAGGAGCCTTTCCCCCTTCTGCCTGTGCTTCTCTGAGGGGAGGACCAGTTTTCTTTATACTGCAAAGATTAGAAGAAACCAAATGTGGAGAGTTAGGATATCTGGGTTGAAACATTTGGGGTTAATGTAAGACTAAGGATGTAATCATAAACTCTAATTCTCATGAAGCTACATGTGCACATGCTCTCTCGTTCTTTTCATCACATTTTCCTCATAAAGGTCTTTATCTTTCTTCGTGTCCTTACTATCTTGGGGTTCCTCTCAGAAAAACACATGCCCAAACAACACTCCATCTTTTGACCTTTGTACCAGTATTTTGGAGATGCTTTCAGCTGATGCACTTTACTATCTAACGATGTTGTGTTATCCTCTGTCACGCACCAGACACAGTCATAAATTACCTTTGACATTTTAATTTCTTATTTATCTTCAAACATGTGACATGCAAGTCAGCATAAGATGCTCTATGTTTTTCTTTGTTGCAAGGTTGTAGCTTTGTGATCGCTGTTGGGGTTGGCAGGTTCTGTCATGGCTCGTGTGTGATTTCCCCTCCGTGCTGATTTCACACAGAAAGGAAAATGGATTTTGCAACTGAGGGTGACCTGCTGTACCCTCTGCTTGCAACTCCTCTCTTCAACACCCTTGCTCTACAGTTGCAGTTGTATGTCCTGTCTTGTGCCATTTTCCTCTTCTGTTTTTTTCACCTCTTCAGATTGTGAGCTCTTTGGACAGAAATTCTCTTTTATTGTGAATAGTAAATTACACCTTAATAATGAGACTGTTTTCAGTTAATACTGTCTGAACAATGGCTGCAAATAAATAACATTTATAATACCTTTACATTTTAATTTCCTATGTGGCATTCTCTTAGCTTTTCATAGCCATTTTTTATTAGTTTTGACTAATACTCCCTCAAATTTTAAGATAGATGCGTAGTCAATCTGCTTTATACCAGAGAAGTCAACAGCTCTGTGCCGTTGCAACCCAGGGCACTCTATTCCTTCAGATTAAAAAATAAAACTAATAACTAAAAATAATTAATAAAGTTAAATGGCTTTTCATAGCTAAAATGATTTTTGAAACACCCAGTTTGTCACTCACCACAACTTACAAATTGACTACATGGCAGTTGTGAGATGGTGTTTCCCAGGTCCAGCCTGCCCAAGGTCTGCTTCTCATGATGTGTAGGGTCCATCAAGAAGAAGTAATGGGCCACACAAGCGATTCTCATCAATCTGGGTGTGCACGGAGCACCCTCTTGAGAGATTATGTATTTAAACACATCCATACCTAAAGGTTATGCAACTCGTTTTTACCAGTTTGTGTGCCAGGACAGGGTATTTTTGATTGTAAGAATAGTTAATTGAGAGTCAGATACATACAAGGCTTTCTGAAGTCCATCTGCCTGGGAAGGCCATCCTGAAGATGACTCAGAGCTGTATCAGTATAGGAGAATGAATGCAAAAGACCATTTAGTACCTTCAGTGAACTGTTTATTGGTGCAAAAAATGACAAGTACTCCCCAGGGTGAATTTTGCTTTCTGAAGAAACCCTTCTAAGTAAAGGTGTTACTGTTTCGGTGAAGCTAAGCCTCTTGGCATGTTCTTTAATCCCTCTGGTTCTCCTCTAAACCCTCTTAATTTTAGAAACATAGAACCATTTTTGGTTGGAAAAGACCTTCAAGATCATCAAGTCCAACTGTTAACCTAACAACATCAAGTCCATCACAAAACCATCCCCCTAAGAACCTCATCTACACATATTTTATGGTGACTCTACCACTGCCCTGGGCAGCCTGTTCCAGTGCCTGACAGTGCTTTCTGGGAAGAACTTTTTCCTAATATACAATCTAAACTCTCCTGGTGTAACTTGATGTCATTTCCTCTCATTCTATCATCTGTTATTTGAGAGAAGAGTCCAACCCCCTCCATGCTCCAACCTCCTTTCGGGCAGTTCAGAGATCAGAAGGTCTCCCCTCAGCTCCTGTTCTCCTGGCTGAAGCCCCCAGGTCCCTCAGCTGCTTCCATCACACTTGTGCTCCAGACTCTTCACTAGCTCCATTGCTCTTCTCTGAACTCTCTCTTGCACCTCAGTGTCTTTCTTGCTGTGAAGGCCCCAAAACTGAACATGGGATTTGAGGTGTGGCCTCACCAGCACCGAGCACAGGGGGATGATCACTGCCCTAGTCCTGCTAGCTACTGATCCTACCAATGTCCATACTAAAATCCTAGTTTCTTGTGATGGCTGAGTGGCCTACAGTCTTGTTTCCAGATGTATTATTGCCCTTTTTGGTTTTCCTGAAAAAAGTTTTATGTGTCAACCTCCTTTTAACCACTATTAATTGCATTAACAGCCCGCTCTCTTCATTGCCTCTTCCATAATCTATGCATCACTTACAAATTTTACCCCAAAGTGTTGCATTTTTAAAGAGGTTATTGATAGAGACAACACAACCATGAAGGCTGAGAGCTCTTCTCTCTGACAGCCCATGAGCAACACCAGCTCAATAAGGTTATGTTTTTATCTGTTCCTTTGATAATGATGTAGCACAACAAATATAGAAATGAAAGATATGAGAATATCAGAACAATGGTATCACTCTTTAGTAGGTTTGATTTCACTACCTAAAGCACACATATTTTTCACAGGAAATCAAAGTAATTGAAATGCCTGGAATATTTGCACACCAGTCAAAAGATTTAAAGAAAAAAGTTTTTAAAAGGACTATGTGGAATTAACCAATAAAAAGCTATTTTTTTCAGCAAAAAGCATAAGCTAGCATGACTTTACCACTGAGATTATAATTATCAATGGTACCATGCTGATAATTTACTTCAGTGTTTTTCAGCTCTTGGTCAAATCAATGGAGCTGTGTGGTACGAAACCCCTATTGCACTTTAAAGCAAAGAGAAGATTTTCCTCTCATTTGCCAGATATCTTTGCAGTTCAACAGTTGTGAATTAAAACTGGATCAAGTGCAGAGATGCAGTACTAGAATGAATAACGATGTATATTACGAAAAGAGATTCAAGTTTAGTTTGTGCAGCCTAGAAATAACAGCTGAGAGGATGCATCATAACTCTCAGAAAATAAAGCAGGTGGGAAAATAAAAATTAGGGAGAAAAATGCTTAAAGGACAAACAGAATAGTCAGGAAAAACATTACCCTGGAAAATAGAAGTTGCTTGTATTCTTCGGAGAATGGAGTCATGAAGTGACATTGCAGCAGAGGCAGAGGAGCCAGTCTTGCCAAAAGGTGAGTAGTTACTTGTTTCTTCAAGGGATTATGTTGCATGGCACTGTCAAGGGGATCTGTGATCCTTGGCTCCTGCTCACAACTCTCTAAACCTCATAAAATTAAGGCTGAGATCTGCAACAGGACAGTGAAACTTGTTGAATGCTTCCTCCTAGTGGTTTTATATCAAAATGACATAGTCAAAGTGCAAAAAAAGTTGGGGCGTTTATCTCAACTGCAGAGATCAAAACCTAAAGAAATAAATAACTGCCTTAAAAAGGAATATTAGCAGCAATCAGAGAGCTTAGAGAGAGTGGGATAAAGGGTTGTGCTAAAAGAAAGCTGCAGTTTATAGTTCAGAAAATGAAATGAGTGATAATTTTCAAAGAGAATTTGACCATGAATAGGAATATGAAACAGAAATTTGAGTCCATCCACAGATGAACACAAATAGGAATTAAAGCAATGGAGTCAGGGGCCAGAATAGGGGCTACCCTATTCAAAAATACTGTTGAGAACTGGCACATAAAACTGCAAATCTAACAGTAAGGATTTTGTGAGAATCTGTTGAATCAAGAAAGGTAGCAGGAAAGAAAGAAAAAATCCCCAAAAGCCCACCCAAATATCATACTTGTATTTGATGAGAAAGCAAGAAGAAATTCAAGCAATCAGAGATTTGCTGATCTGAACTGTGTTCCATGGCTATGGAACACATTTTTGAAGGGGACATAATGAAAGACTAGGAAGATAGTGGAAAGTAGAATAAAATAGGCTTCAAATCTCTTTACTACTGTGGCAGATGCACTCTGTTTCCCCCTGCCCCAAAAGCAACAGAAACTTCTAGGCTGATGGACCACTATGGCCAAGCACATGCCCCTTGGTTGACAGACAGGGCCCTTGACCAATGAAATGCCTTGATTGAGAGAAGTTTCTGGACCACTACCATAAATGACCACAGCTTGGATTCAGCTGAGCTTTTAAATGGAGCCCAGCAGCAACCCATGTTGAGTTGATCTTCCTTGGAGCAGTGAGTGTGTAGTTGAAGACTCTCCTTATTAGATTGGGACACCATCTATGGAACATTCCCTGTGGACTGAGACACCTTGCCAACCTGGTAAGAGATCATCTGAGTACTCTTGAGAGTCCTTGCTTTGACGCAGAGTCGGAAGATGTGTATTTTTGAATCATTACTCTAGAGTTTTGGGATCTGATCTCCTTGAGTTAGTCATATAGTAATTAAACTCCTAACTGGTATCTGAACCTGTGTTGTATAAAGTTATTGGAGTGCTGAATATTTTTGAATGAACCTCATTTGTAGTTGATTTCTGCTAAACAGATCTGGTTAGAATAAAGTCTGTTTGGAGCTTGTTGGCTTTTGGTCTGTTTGGAACTTTTTGGGTTGTCTCTGGGACAAGTAAGAAGGAAGAACATAGTAGACCTTATCTACAGGTATTCTGATAGACAAAATACTGTAGTGCAGAAAGTGAAATTCTCTACTGGGGGCCAGATGGAGACATTTGCTACCAGATGATGGAAAAAGCAGAGCACTGTGAAGAGCTGGGTAAATTACTGAAATAGAATAGTTGTGATGCATAATGTGATTTAATTAAATAGAGAAATGTGAGTGAAGATCTGTCAGCTGAGAGACAGTCCATGGAGTGCAGGATGTACTAATGCAATGGGCAGGCACAGATGAGGTCACATCTGCATCCATGAATGCGTTTGTAAATGATGCTCAAGAAAAATTCATACAAATCAAACAAGAATTAAAGGACTTCCATGATAGACAGAAGATTAGAAAGGCTTCAGAAAGAAGCCTGGGATCGTAGCTTGTTTAATCCTGCAAAATGAAAGTTGAGAGGAGAGATGTGGCTGTTGCTGAGATGGGAACAAATGTCCATGAGGGTTAAAACAGATCATTGAGCAATGCTTATTTTGAATACAGCCTGTGTCATTCACCCTTCTTCCAGAGTTTATAGGAGGGATGCAGCTCCCATGTGGTGAATTTTCTCTGTAGAAGCTTTCCATGATCCTATGGCTATGGGCCAAGCCTCAAGCACTGAGAAAACCTGGAAAACGCACATAAAAATTTTGTCATCCATACCCTATTGGTCTCAAAGCACAAGTTGTTCCAGAACAAGAAAATCCAGACATCCAAAATGTGCTTGCTCATCCCATCCAGTTGATTGAGATGGTCCCTAAATGAGACCTCGTGAGTTGGGACAGTGACACCAGAAGGTGGAAAGAGATTTAATCCAGACATCCAAAATGTGCTTGCTTATCCCATCCAGTCGATTGAGGTGGTCCCTAACTGAGACCTCGTGTGTTGGGACAGTGACACTGGAAGGTGGAAAGAGATTTTCCTGCAAAAAATACAAAGTAACTTTTGCAGGAGGTTATAGGGTGTAGCACAGCAGGCTGGCCTGCTCACAAAGTCATGTGCAGGACACATGTTAATGTAACTGCAGATAAATAGATGCAGAAGAGTGTTGGACAGGTAGTAAACTGAGGTTTGTGCAAGCTGATATGAAAAGCAGATCCAGAGGCTCTGCTTTTGGATAGTACAAGTGCAAACCAACTGACCTTAGAGCAGGTCACTATGTTACAGCTCTGTCATGTTAGCACTGAAAGAAACTGGAGAAACAAGCTCAAAAGCTGATAAATGTCTTGCAGGTGAGTGTTGGACTGCATTTGACTAAAACAAGTTGTTCAGCTGGAGTTACAGCTCTTGACCTGAAGACATCAAGGGGAATGTCTGCCCCCTGGTGATTTGTTTGAGTTAATTAGCCTCACCCTTAAAATCACAAGCCTACCTTTTCATTTAAATTAGCTTGACTTCAGCTTCAAGCTACTGGTTCTTGATATACCTTTAATGCTACATGAATAAGTCTTTTAGTACATGATAGTTTTGTTCAATGAAGGTGTTTATTCACTATTGCCGCTGTATTTATTATTGTAATGTGAGTGGAATGACCTCTTAAAACATCTCACACATGCATTTTTCTCGTCAATCAATCTTTTGGCTCTTTTCTGCGTCTTCCTGTATCTGACCCACCAACACTCTAGCTGCTGCCTGTTGTGGTCATTATAGCCATGATAGTATGCAGCCAATCTTCCCTCTCCTGGGAGCTGAAGAGCAGAAAACAACTGTCAGAAGCTTTACCAGATGTGGCAGGGAAGGGGTTAATCCGTTCAGCCATCAGGAGCCAGCTGAAAGGTATAAAAGATCGGGGCAAGGTGGATTGGGGAAAGATTGGAGGAGTTGATTGCTCCGGATAGAGGTGAATATCTGTGAGAAGTGTGTCTCAGCTCTGTCAAGGTAAGTTGTGGGAGAGCTGAGTGCACTTTTGGGGGGAGGAAAAAAATGGTTTGAGGACTAGCAGCTGGAAGAAGCCTTGGATGGGTTCAATGGGTGATTTTGGGTAAAATGTGAGCTTCTGTGAGAGGCAGGATCTCAAGGAGGTGACCTACCTACCCATGGTGAGCGATGGAGTACCTTGATAATTTATTCTTGTGTCAAACTCCCTGGTAGGAGGAAATGACCCTGTGCTGTGAGAGGGGCCAGGATGAGCCTGAGTCAGCCCAGAAAACAGATGTCCACTGGCACCATCCTGAGTAGAAGCAAACAGGCTTGCTTACTGCTCTGGTGGTGGCTTCAGCCTATGTCAATTTAACCTAAAGGGGAAATCAAACTATTGTATGTTTCCACATATCTAAAAAGAGAAAATTCAACCAAGGCCAGCATAAGATTAGTGACTTGGAAATGGTTGGCTTAGTTCACATTTTGTTCCTTAAATAAACACTGAATTTTGAAAGGAAACATCTTTCTTGATGTGGCAGATACATTCTCCCCTCCACCTGAAAGCACCAGAAACTTGTAGGCTGTTGGACTACTGTGGTCATGTGCGCTCCCTTGGTTGAAAGACCAATGCGATGCCTTGTTTGAGAGAAGTTTCTGGACCGCTACCATAAATGACCGCAGCTTGGGTTCAACTAGAGTATAAATGGAGCCTACCTGAGAACCCTGTTGATTTGGTCTTCCTCGGAGCAGTGGGTCTGCAGTTGAAGACTCTCCTCCTTAGACTGGCCATCTAGGGAACATTCCCTTGGGATTGAGATGCCTTGTCGAACTTGTAAGTGATCTGAGTACCCTTGAGGGTCCTCACTTCGACACAGAGTGGGAAGATGTGTATTTTGAATCATCACTTTAGAGTTTTGGGATCTGATGCCTTGAGATTTGAGTCGGTTGTGTAGTAACTGAGCTTCTGTCGGGTGTCTGAACCTGTGGGGTTTTTTTAACATTGTTGGAATACTGAATAATTTTAAATAAATTCCATTTGTAATTGGTTTTCTGCTAAACAGCTCTGGTTAGAATAAAGTCTATTTGGAGCTTGTTGTCTGCTTAAATTGATTTTTGGGTTGTCTCCATGACACCTGATGTGGACAGCATTGGTTAGTTAAATTTTAGGTCATTCTGGTAGGTGATCCTCAAATGTATCCTCACACAATTTCTACATTCCCCCACCCCTAAAAAATACAAGGGGAAGATCTCAAATCTGTTCCCTTGTTCTGGTTTGTCAGTTCTCAATGGCTAAACCCACTGTTGGTTGAGAGAGTCCCTGGAGCAGCAAGGTCCAGAGTTTGTCTCTCAGTAACAGGCATGATGCAGTTCTCACCTCGGGCTCATGCTTTTTGGCAGGTCATTTACTTCCATGAGGTTCAAGTCATATTTTCAAAGTTTCTCCTCACTGCGTAAATTGCAGCTTTATTCTGAAGCAATAACTGTGAGTCTGATGTGATATGAGATCACAGGGTTCAACACAGAAGCTGTCCCCTGCCACGTGTATCTCGGGAATGCCAGAAGAGACAAGTGACCTTGTCAGATAATTGGATTCAGGAAGTGGTGCTAAAATGTGTGTAATGCAATGACAGCATTTCCATTGATACCCAACTGTAGGGCAGCCTCGCCAGTGTGTCCTGCTATGATACTAACAAAGCATAGTTTTAGTGTTTCACTGGATCACGTATCATATAGCACACACTGTGTTTGTTGGCATTGATCGCAGGATCAAAATGCTTAATTAAAGTGGAGGATGCCAAAACTCTCCCTTTCATGCAACCATGTTTGCTAATAGCAAGCAAGAGTGACCACTACTACGCTCTTGAAAAATGTGATTCACTCCTGAGCTAAGGGTGTCTGTGCAATTAGAATCAAATCCCATGGAAAAGCCCTGTGCAGGACCGGATAAACCTGTGCTACAAATTGGGAAGACAACTGAAACTACAACAGCCACCAGATATAGCTGTTTTGGGCCCTGCTGCAAAATGCATCAGTGAGCACTGCTGCCACCTCTGATGGTGAGCAGCCAGTGGAGGCTGGTGGAGGTGAGTTTGTCACTGTTTTCCTTCACACCGTTCTTCCCACCACCTTTGACCATCTTGTATTGCACTCTTGGGTTTCTATACAGGCAAATCTTCTGCAAGTGCATTTGTCAGATTCCCTAGCCAGGTCGCAGGATGCTTGATGTAAACTTAAATATGTGGGCTCCTCCACAGATGTTGGTGGGATGGGAAAGATGCTGCAAATAGCCCCTCCTTGGTGCTCTGCACCCATCCCCATCTGCATTGTATGTAGCAGGTGCAAAATAAAACTTTAATTTATCACACCTCATTTATCTAAGGGCAAAGATCTTACTGGATTTGATTACTTTCTTTCCAGAATAACTTTTTTCCTGCCCTGTTCTCCCCTAAAGTTTTTGGAGACTTATTTTTGAGTCTTTTTTTTTTTTCAGGGAAAAGGCAGCTGGTGGATGTTTAGGTTCATGTGGCAATTAGTTCCCTCTTTCATTGAGGCTGCAGCACAGTAGTAAGAAAAATTATAGTGACACCCACCATCACCCAGAAATAAGTTAATTGCAGCTGTTCATTCATTTTTAATCTGTCTGAGGAACTTTTACTCACTTTTCACTTCTTCAAGCAATTCCTGAGTTAGGCCCTCAATGGGTATAATTTGATGGTATTGAGCCCACTTATATCAACTGAGGACCTTGTCTATTAACTTTGTTGTAGTTCATGATGATTTTATGGAGGCTTGGGGATTTGGGGTAGGATTTTTTTGTTCTTCTTGGTCAGTCATGAGACAAACTAATAGAAAATGTTTACATTAGAAACAATCCAGATTTTTTTCCCCGTTTTTAGTTAAACTGTGTTCTAAGCCAGCCTTATGCGCATTACCAAGCCTTTTAGCAAATACTGTTTTATCCTCTTGTTACTTAAATTCTGCAGACTTCCTTAAAATCAATTTTTTCCTCTTTTCGTGCAAGTCTCACCAGTCCATTAGCTGACATCACTCCCAACATCTACTTCACACAACTTCAGACAAATAAACTCATTACAGTACAGTTCCTTGGGCACCATCCCTCTTCCTGTCGTTGCTTTCTGGAGTACACCTTCAGGCACTGTGCTTTGTTCAGGACTATCTCCACCTTTTTCTCAACCTAAGACAATTCTGAAGTATGGCAGCTGTTACAGACAGCAAAATGACAGAAAAATCACATGTATCTCCACACTGACACTTCTAAGGGGAGACATGGTATCACTTATTTGGACGTGTCTAACACTTAGACACCTTAATGGGAGTGCATGAATCCTGCTATAACTCACACAAGATTAGAAAAAAAAAAATGCACAAACCTTGTGAAATACCAACCTCTGATGGGTGTACTGAACAATCACAGTTCTGGGAGAAAGTCCTGGACTCAGTAATAGGCTGAATCTGCTTCATCTAGTGAGTATCCCCACTTTGTTTCAGTCTCTGGGTTTCTTCTGCTACATTAGCAACCTGATCTGGGTGAAGATGTCCCTGCTCATTGCAGGGGATCAGACTAGATGACCTTTGAAGGTCCCTTCCAACCCAAACTATTCTATGATTCTAGCCCTAAACCAGTTATGCCTCTGTATCTTAAGGAGGTAATAGAGCTGGGAGAGACATTTGTGCTGAATTTCTCAGAGGAGTCCTTGCTGGGGATATTACTGGAGCTAGGCATTCAAAACATGGGCACTTGCAGTGTTCAGCCTACTTGTTTGTTTTTGAAGAAATTACTGCTTTTGTTTGCTTATAAATGAAACTCTTGATCTGTTGTACAGGCTGGGTTTCATAGATCTGCTTGTCTTTATGTTGGATAGTAAACTTGGGATGTGCACTGAGACTATAGAATGGTGGGATGTTCTTAGGGACTGTCATGAGTGAGTTACTGTGTCAGTGTGTTGTACAAAAACACTAAAATGTGAACCCACTTGTAAGAAAAATGGGGCAAATCAAATCAAAAGTTGGTACCTGCCTTCTACGTATATTTCTACTTCAGTTTTTCCTTGAAGCCATACATTTGAACCTAGTGTTTGAAGCCCATTTGATTTGGTGGTGCTTTTCCCTATTCTTTTGACATTAACATGAGTGCAGAAAAAAAAAAAAGTGAAAATCCATTAGAAAAAGCAAAATATGAAGTGTCAGGTAGTGGGAAGTGCTTCTCCAGCATTTATCCTTTCTGTTGGACTCCTGAATGCCCATAGAGACCACTCTTGCAATCATCCAACTCTTTTTGGATACCAGAGTTAATTGTTAGGATTTTGTGTTATTGTCTGTGGCTGGTTGTGTTTGTGTCGAGGACAGCAATTCCTTCCAAAATACCTGGCAGAAGCGCCAGTCATGTCCCATTTAAAGTCACCCCCAAATCAATGCTTGAAAATGGATGAAAGGAAAAATTAATAACAACTTAAAAAAACTGAGAGAGCACTCAAACTCTGCAGAGAAAAAAGAAAATGGACTTTGCTTGATGCTGAGGAGAGCATTCAATATCCAGCAAGGATCTGACGCTGCACTCGGAGGGGGTCAGCTTGCAAAGCAAAATGTGGTTGTTCAGTGTTGATGGGCTTTAATGCTAGATTTCTAGTCATGGGCAGTACAGTTCTCAAAGGCTCCATTTGTCAGAAGTAGGATATTGCATTAAGAATGAAGTATGAAAAGCTGAGACCCTTGAGCAATTATAGCTTTATTTAAAGTCTTCTCCAAAGAGGCAAACCAGAAGGATTCAAAGGATTCCTTGATTTTTAACAGGGTAAATTTCCAGATGCTTGGAGGACCTGATGACTTCACTGCAGTTTATCCCAGCAAGTAGCTGGGCCTGTTGCATTAGAAACCACATCCTGGTTGAACGCTGTCTTATTCCTGCACTTTCTTGTTACTGTGAGTGGCAGGCTGGTTTATTATGTTAGTTACAGGTGATTTGTGCCAGAGGATCTGCTTGTAGAGACTATAGCTTCGTCTCAATATCTTGGTCTAAAAATTGCTTGCTGGGAAAAGGAAGATGGGGAGGGAATTGGTGGTGGTACCTGATGGAAGTACAAGTTGCAAATCAGAGTAAATGGGAGAGGGGTGAGATGTTTGCAGACTGTGTTTGCAAACAGGCAGACAGAGCAGAAAAGGAGAAACCCCAAAGAGAAGTGTGAGAGCAAGTACTTGACTCGATATTCACTCAAGCAACAGGCAGCCGGTGCACATATTTGGTAATTATTTCTGGTTGTGTAGCATTCGCTCAATGGATTGAGTTCTGCGCCTGGAAGTTTCTCCTGGTTTTTGGTCTCGCTGGTCCCTTTTGTATTCCCCAAGTAGGGAATGGGTCAGCCCAACACAACCACCAGTTTGTGAAGTGCCTACTTGTCACTCAATCCTTTTCTACTTATAACCTTCCACCCAGGGTTTTGTTGGTCACCCATCCTCCTTGTGCCTTCATTCCACCAGGAGAATGGGTACCAACAGTAATGAGAGCAGTCCTTGAAGGCAACAGGGCTCAGACAAGTTTCCCATGTACATGCAGTGTCATGGAACCACAGAATGGTTTTGTTGGAAAGGACCTTAAAGATAATCTAGTTACAAACCCCCTGCCATAGGCAGGGGCACCTTCCACTAAACCAGGTTGCTCAAAGCCCCGTCCAACATGGCCTTGAACACTTCCAGGAATGGGGCATCCACAACTTATCTGGGCAGCCTGTTCCAGTGCCTCACCACCCTCATGGTGAATATTTTTTTCCTTATATATAATCTAAATTTAACCTCTTTCAGTTTATAGCCAATACCCTTTGTCCTGTCAGTACAAGTGCTTGTGGAAAGTCTTTCTCCATTATTCTTGTAGGTCTCCTTTATGTACTGGAAGGCTGCTCTAAACTCTCCCTGGAGTCTTCTCTTCTCCAGACTGAACAACCCCAACTCTCTCAGCCTGTCCTCATAGGAAGGCGCTCCAGCCTTCTGACCATCTTTATGACCCTCCTCTGGACTTGCTCCAACAGATTCATGTCCTTCTTATGTTGGGGACCCCAGAGCTGAACACAGTTCTTCAGGATAAGGAGTATTACAATGAAAGAGCTTGAGGGCAAGCCCTGTGTCCACCTGGGACTCCTTAAGATGCTCAAGTTGAAGATGCTGAAAAAATGCTAACGAGGTCCCTTCCAATCCCTAACATTCTGTGATTCTGTGACAGTTCCTGAATTCAGTAATTTCTTCCTCTTTCAGAAGGAAAGGCTCTGTTGTCACATCTCTGTGCTGTTGCAGTAGACTTGGGTTGGAAATGGATGGAAGAGCAGGTGTGCTAAGGAAACGTGACCAGCAAGAAGTGATCTGGTAGACTGTAGACTTTTGCAAGCAAAATAACATAGGCAATCAAAGCCCTGCAGCCTGCAAACCCCTGATTTGTAACTTAATAAGTATGAAAACATTGGTGATGAGCATCAGAAAAAGGTCACTGAAGGATAAAGATGATGTAGAAACCTTACAGGAAACCCTGCCAGAAAAGGAATGGGTGGATAGGTTAGATTAATTTCCCTCATTTGTCAAGCTTTTCTCAGAATCTCTTGAGTCACTTAACCACTTGAGACCACAGTTTGCTTGGGATCTGGCCCATGTGAGCATCACTAGGCCTAGACCAATCCAGGAAGTCTGCAGGTTTGTTTCCATGCTGAAACACATTGTGGTCTTTATTGGTTAGCTACACTGGGTCTTTTTACTCCAAGTGCTTCCCAGAAATTGAAGTGACAGTGTCTGAATGCAAACTAATAGGCATTATAATTAATTAGGAGATTCAAATTAAAAAAAAGATTCATGATTCTTGTAAAATATGAAATAAATGTACTGGAAGGAAGCTTGACTTTAATTAGTGTTAAAATGGAGGAGGGAGGGTGTACTGGACAGCAATGGAAGAAAGAAGAGGGATCATGGCACTAAATACAAAATGTTTTTTCTTTATCATGTTGAATTTCCATCCAGTGGGAGTCTTCTCATCAGCTGTGCCTCCATGGTACACCTGAAGGCACATTTCTAGCTCCAGGATTGCAGGTACTGTTTGACCAAAACCAACCAACCAACTTTCTCTGACTCTTAGAGATTTGTTTTGTTTTTTTTTTTCAGTATCTTTAACATAATGAAATTGCAAAGGACAAGCCAGTATTAGTTTCAGCCTGGAAACATTAGTGAGATACATTGGAGATCCTCTGTATAATGTGCAACAGGTGGCTCTAGAGATAGAAGTAAGGCAAGGATTTGCTCAAAGTGCCTGTGCAAGGAAAGGAAAGCGCACAGCAAGTGTGATTTGTGACAAATCAAATGTGATTTTTGTTTATATCATCGCTCGTCGATCTTGCAGCATCGTCAAGGCACCAATATTTTTAGATACTTTAGACTCTATGTGGAAGTTTTTCTAGAAAGGGTTAACTTCTCTTTGGTCTGCTTTGAAGCCCTTCCCCTATGGAGACACTAGCCAAAACTCCCCCTAAAACATCTCCCCAGGGCATCTGAAGTCCAGCTACACCAAGGAACTCTCTTGGTGTCCCTCTGTGGACCAAGTCTTACTGCTCCTCAAAGCCACTGGAGACATAATGGTGTTCTGTGCTAGGGATGTTGCGAGAGTAAAGCAGCTTCAGTGTCATGAGTTTGTGCTTTTGACCCCAAGAGCAGGGGAATATATTTCTATTTCTTGGTCACTGTGCAAAGATTCAGTGTGTGATTCCTCCCTTGCAGGAGGCTTTAAATATCTGGGAAAGGAGGTGGGTGGGTTGATAACTTGCTGGGGGAAGTCAGCAAAAGAAAGTTCATGCAAGGTGAATTTTGCAATTCTGGGTGTCAGAAATTCATCCAGCATGCAACTTGTTATGATGCAGGGGACATGGGAGGAACAGAAAACTTTGCTGGAAAGCCAGGCTCTGCGTTTCTGACACGGCTAATCACTAAACCCCATGTAAACGCTCTCCTCACTTAGCAAAGGAGCATTTCTCTGCTCTCTGAATGGCTTAATCACCAAATATTTGTGCTGTCCACAGGCGGCAAGAGCGCGGTAATGGGGCATAATTCAGCACTGCACAACCTTCATCCCTTTCTAAATTAAAACACAGCTATATTCTGGTGAGACACGAGTGGACTAATTTGGGGTGGAGTATTTGAGGGCAAGCCATCTCAAGGAGACAGAATAAATTTTACTTTAATGGTGTAAGCTGTTATATGCCTATCAGGGCACTGAATGCTTCCTTCACACTTGGACACATTCGTTGACAGAGGCACCGCCTGCCTGTAATTTCTTCTTTTTTTTTTCCCAATTAAATTAGATTGGCTCACTTTAGGATTATAACTTCGAGTCTGATTGAACAAATGTAGCAATTTAGCCAGGCGTTACAGGATTTCCCCATGGATGCTTGATGAGAGATGCTCCATGAGGATGATACACTTAATTAAAAGATGCAAGCTGAAGACTGATACAGATGTATTCTGACACAGCAGCTGGGTTTATGTCATGGTCTCTTTGCTTATTGAAATTGAAGTGAGGGGATGAGAAGAAATCAGGGCTCTTATTGCAGAGAGAGAAACAAGCCTAGATCCTGGACAACGTTATACAATGAAGCTTTAGCACCATCCCTGGTGCCCTGCAGGTTTGCTCCATTTGCTTGCAATGGGGCTGGGGAGCTTGTGGGGGATCCTCATTGAAGGGGAGGAGGTCCATATGGGGTGGCTAAAACCCTTTAACCCAGCAAATAAATCAGCAGCGTGTTGTTAATGCTGAACCCTTTCTTCATCCCACACACCTTAAATCTCCCATCATTTTTAGATAGGAAAACCCTTCTTCTCCTGCTGTCTCCCTTTATTTCAAAGTGAATTACAACAAATGGCAATATTGTTCTTTCCCAGTAGAGGGAAGTATTGGCTAAACTGAGGTTTGGGTGCGACAACCTCATGGCACCTTGTGCTAAAGAGGCTTCTCACACCACTTAGCCCAGGTAGTAAAAGGCTTTCTAGAAAGCCAGGGTCTGTGGAAATCAAAAAGCCCTTCACTGAGCACCAGCAGGTGGGAGGGCAGGGAAGAACCTTTCAAATTTTGAATAAAAATACGTTTTTTGTTGTTGTTTTGCCAAATGAAGTTTTGCAAGGAAAAAAAAAGGAAAACAAAGAGTGTCTTCTAAAACTCCCACAGTTTCAAGAACTGCAGTTTTAGATTTCTTTGTTTCCTTAAAAAAGGTGGCAACAAATGTGTAGGTATATGGGATGAAAGAGAGCCTTTATAAACATCTTGGAAGAATAAATGGCTCTTTGCAACCAGCACTGCTGTCTATAATACCTTTAAGAAAGCAGTGATTGCTTTGTGGGGAAAAAGGTATGTTTTTGGAAAGAA
This sequence comes from Patagioenas fasciata, assembly GCF_037038585.1. Classification (NCBI taxonomy): domain Eukaryota; kingdom Metazoa; phylum Chordata; class Aves; order Columbiformes; family Columbidae; genus Patagioenas; species Patagioenas fasciata. The sequence goes on along the minus strand of NC_092521.1, from coordinate 163,455,924 downwards.
GTGAATAGGAAGATGACATAACTGATCTCCTGCATAGTATTTATTTTGCTGCTGGTACTTACTTCCATCTGACATGCACATTTATTGGGTTTCAGCTGACTCGCCTGAACTTTCTCAGACATTCGGTAAGCCAGCATTACCTGAATGTTTCTTGCAGAATGCAAGACTTTTTTGGCAAGGCAGCACATATTTAATAGATTTTTTTTTTTCAGTCTGTCTATAGGGTTCCAGTTAACGTAGTTGCTTTATGATTAGTGTTTGCATTATAAGTTGCTCCTGTGCCAAGGATGCTCCTGCTTGCTGTATGAGTTCGATGCTGCACGGACTCACAACCCATGCCTGAAGTGCTGCCTTCAGCATATGCTCCTGGGTTATGTTTCTGTAGCTTCTGAAGCAGTACTCGAAGGCAATTTAGAAGAAAAAATCCAAATAACATGTACATATTTGAACTGAAAAATGGGGGAAGACGTTTTTCTGGACTATGAGTTGAACTAGAGGGTAGCAAATGGGAACCACCCTCCATTCTGCTCCTGGCATGGAATAAATTTGACAGGTAGATTTCCCTTCCTGTCCTCCTTCCTACCTTTTATTCATCTTATTTATTTCCTTTGTGAATATTGCTCTGTGTTTTCTATAAGCCGGGTTCAGACTGAGCTGATTACATTATCCCAGGAATGAGGATTTGCTAGTATTAGGAATAGTTTCTCAATTTCAAAAGACAAGTGAAACAGACATGTTTTCCTGATGCTTCATCAGGGTTTAGTTTATTTTGTCCCTCCATCAACAAGCAGAAGAGCTGAAAATTTAGGGTAGCATTACATATTACAGACTGCGAAAGAGAGACGAGGTGGGACAGTGGATGGGACATTGAGTGAAAGCTTGTGGACTTTCTGCTCCTTTCCCTGGTGTGGTGTTTGCACCCCCTCTGAGATCTGCAGCACTCATTAGGGCAGTTGATGGCTTTTTTAGCACCTTCTGTGCCCCGTTGTGCCTGTCCCAATATACACATCAAGGGTGGCAGCAAGGTGCTGATGGTCACATCTCCCCTACCCCGGGCAGGGTGACTTCACCTCCACCAGCTGGGGGGCGGGAGGGGTGGGGCCATCAGTCAATTGACATGGTCCTCAACAAGGGAGGTGCTGGGAGGAGCTGAGAAGCTTCTGGCCCATGTTGTAATGCCCACAGCCAGATCTGACCAGGCTATAAAATAGTGTCCCCACTGGAGACCACCTTGGAGTGGTCTTCTTGAAGCAGTGGGTCTGTGAACTGGAGCCCTCCCCTTAGACTGGGATGCCACCTAAGGAGACTTCCCAGGACTGAGTGCTCTCACCTCCTCCTGTGGTTAGTGGTTATCTCCTGGATATATCCTTGAATGAGTCCTTGCCTAACCAGGCAAGTGATTATTTCTTGTGGGTACCTTGGAGTGAGAAGCCTCTGGCTTTGTTTCTTGTGAGTGTATGATTGTATGTTGTAGATCCTCATTATTCTTATGTTGTTGTACCCCAATAATCTCAAATGATATCCCAACCTGTATTTTATGTTGTCAGAGTGCTAAATGGTTGTATAAACCCTGTTTCTAGTCTGTTTATTTGCTACACTTTTCTGTGTGGGATAAAGTCTGGTTTTGGAACCTGTTGTCTGCCTAAAATTCACTTTTGGGGTTCCTTTGTAACAGCTGGTTGTGACACTAAATCTGCTGACATTACTAAGGAAGGAGGGAGGACAGAAATGAGGATCTTCATTCACAGATTGTGAGTGGAGCAAGAACAGGATGGAAGACACTAAAATATTTACTTTCAGAAGTCAAATGAAGTTCCTGATTTGAAGTCAAACCTCCAGCAGTGTCTGTGTAACATCAAGCTGCAGAGACAAGCTCTGTTTTCTGAAGGAACAGCCAAGGGTTTCCCAAAACAAAAATTCCTTCTAACGCATACATGTGTAAATCAGCCCGAAAACATAAGTCTTCACCTGTCATCAGCACAGAGAGCATTATGCCATAGCCAAGGGAGTCTGTTAATTAACCCCTCCTCCAAAGAAAGAAGCAATAGATTCAACTGTCCTCTCTCTGCACAAGCCTGGCTCCTCTGTTATAGTATTTTTAATCGGTTTGGGTGATTTCAGGGAAGAAGCACCACTTTCAGAAGTGACATACAGCATTGCTCCGGGTATGAGACTGTACAGGTCTGAGCCCCCAACAGTGACGCTGGACCCAGAGCTGGGGGTGTTTCTGGGTGCTGAAAGCATCTCCATGGTGGGACCATACCTTGGCCATCCCAGTGTGGAAGATTTCCACTGGGTTCAGGCCAGCAGCAATTGCTACACTGCATTTTTGCTCTGGTGTGTGAATTCCTTTTTCTGGTTGAACTTAAAATAGTGTTGGAAATCAATTAAACTCTGCTGGGGGAAAAAAAGTAAAAGCTTCTCCTCTTGTAAGGTAGAGATGTCCTGCAGAGATGTGCTGGCACAGCGGTAGGCATTCAATGGCAGGGGCCAAGCTGCCAAGGATTCAGAGTTTGCCTTTCTGGTGTTGAAGATGTGTTTGTTCTCTGTGCACTTTGGGTCCTCGTGAGAACATCATTCCCTTTGCACAGCCACCATTCAGCTTCACGCTGAGTGATTAAATCCCCGAGGCTTTGTCTTCCTTCAGTCTCCTACCTTGCACATCATGCTGCGCCTCTGCACTGCTCTAGGCTTTCAGAGGCTGTTTTCCCACCGGGGAGCTCACGTCCATCCCCTTCTGCCTTTCCCAGTCTTCATTCCTCTCCATCTCCCTTCATTTGTGGTCTTTGATTTCCAGTTTCTGACCCTTACCCCTTCTTCTCAGCTCCCTCTCTCCACCTCCTCCCACTTCTGCATTTTCTGCTTTTCCAGTACTGAGACTTCGCATACTTTTAATTTCTCACAGATAACTTCTTGGTGTATTAACTTGTTTTCCAGTTGGCATCTGCTCTCCATCCACCTTCTTGGTACTGCTGCTGCTCTTTTTTACAGACTGTTTTGTAGCTCTTCAGTTTCCCCTACATGATCTGCTCCTGTCCCAGCACTTGCTTTCTTTGATCACTACCAAGCCCTGAGATGCTTTCACAGGAGTGTTTATTACAGCTCAAATCTCTCTTTCTGTAGTGGTAACAGCCACTTCATAGCCCATCACTGAGCCAGTGAAGTGATGTCCGTCTCTTCTCATATGCCCTGTTTTATCTTGATCAGTATTTTGGTCTTTTACCAGTTCTTTAGAAGTTTCCTCCACTTTTACCATCCTGGATACTTCAATATTGCCAGCAAAATCTCACCACTCCTCTCTCCACCTGTAAATACCCATCTGTGACCTTCCCAGTCATTTCTGGGCAGCTTAATTTCAGTAAAAGCTGCTGTTCCTGCTCACTGGGGTTGCTGCCCTGTGTGACCCAGGCCTAAAGCACTTGGGGCAGGCAGCTGCAGGAGGCTTTGGGTTCCATGGTCTATGGGGGTGAGCAGGGGGTCTGGCTTTGGCATTGTTCATGCCTGTCCCCTTCCCCTGCATGCTGGGGATACCTTGCCCTGTCCTGCTTCCCAGCACCTCTTCCCTTGCCTCTGGTTGAACCCTCTCTCCAGCCCCCCTGCACTGTGGCAACCTCCAGCTTTCACTGCAGCTCCATCACTGCTTCTTCCCTCTCCCACCTTTCTCCCCAGTCTTCTTTGTCCCACCTTGCCACCTTTATTCCCTCTCCTGCTTTCTTTTCCACTCTGCCTTCCCTTCCATCCTTCTCTTCCCTATCCCTCCTTTCTTCCTAGCTTTCCCCATCCCTCCTTCGTGCCCACCAGTCTTCCCTCATTTTACCTTCCACACCCCTGCCTATCCTTCTTCCCCATCCTGCTATCATCCTCATCCTTTCTTCCTCCCTATCGTCTATCTTTCCCCATCCCTCTTAGAATCATAGAATAGTTGGGGTTGGAAGAGGCCTCCAAAGCTCATCCAGTCCAACCCCTGCCATGAGCAGGGACATCTTCACCCTCAGAGCCCTGTCCAGCCTGGCCTGGGATGTCTCCAGGGATGGGGCATCCACCACCTCTCTGGGCAACCTGGGCCAGTGTTTCACCACCTTCAGTGTCAAAAATTTCTCATGTCCGGCCTGAATCTCCACTTCCTTAGTTTAAAACCATCGCCCCTTGTCCTGTTGCAACACACCCTTCTAAATAGTCTGTACCCATCTTTCTTATGGGCCCCTTTTAAGTACCGATAATGCAATAAGGTCTCTTCTTCCCCACCTCCCATCCTTCCCCCTCCCTCCTCCTCCTCATTTTCCTCCTCCTCCCTCCCCACCCCCGCATCCCCCTCCCCGGCCCCCCCACCGGCGGCAGGGGTCGCTGCGGGCCCGGCTGGGCTCGGAGGGGCGGGCGGTGCCTCCCTCCCTCCTCCCTCCCCGTCCGTCCCCCCCCGGTCCCCGCCCGCCCCCGCCGCCCGGCCGGGGCTCCGCTCCCGCGGCAGCCGCAGAGCCGGCGCGGCGGCTCCGAACCATGCGGCCGGCAACCGGGCCCTGCCCGCGGGACGGCACCGCTCGGGGACTAAAACTCTGTGGATACAATGAAGTGGCTCTGGGACCCTTGGTTTAGCAGGAAAAATTAAATAAAGCAATGTAAGTTTCTCTTTTTTTTTTTGTTTGTTTGTTTGCTTGTCAATAATTAAAAAAAAAAAAAAAAAGAAAAAAAAAATGAAGCCGAAAAGATGCCTGGTTCCGAGCGTATCGCGGTGGAGGAATTGATAGAGCCGGGGTTTTCTCTTCCCCAAACTTTGCTTCGAGGTGAGAGGAGCGGTCCCGTCCGGGCAGGGTGGCGGGGAGGCTGCCGGGGCTGGAAGAGAGAGAAGTTGGCTCAGAGAAGCTTGAGACGGGGCGTAAAAGCTGAGCATATGGACTGATACATATTTTGCTGTTGAAGGGTAACCCTGGTGGAGAACCGTTCTAGTTTCCATTTTGCTTCCGTGCCCAGAAGTGCCGGAAAGAAATAACAAAACAGAAAATAGACTGCAAGTTGTTTGGTTCGTTGTCATGTGGTGTCAGATATGTTCGAGTGGCAATTCAGTGGCACGTTTTGAAGGGAGAAAATGAACTAGAATGGGTATTTCTGTGATGGCAGGGAAATTGTATCGTTTTCCTGTATCATGAGAATATTACTGGCATTACTTGTTGTAAGAAATGACGTATTTTAAGAATACATCTTAACAGCACCACTCACTTCAAAGCTGTTCGTAGAATAGCCCTGCTTATGACATTTGGAGTTTTTACTGGCACAAATTTAAAAAGTTGACTTGGTTTATGCAAATAAAAGTAAAAGGGGGAGAACTGTTCTGCACTCTGGCAAGGGGATCATTATTTTATGGAGGCAGCCCCGGGAGGGAAACAATGATATACTGGGAGCAATGTAAGAGAGAATGAAAGCTATATTAGAGCAAAACTTATGCAACCAAAGTGTGGTTGCGACGGGAATAAATCTGACCTTTCAGTTTTATTTTTCCTGGATATTTGGGTGAGGAGGTGCAGATGAGCTTCTAGAAAGCGGAGAAATGCACAAGCCGCACACACCTACAGCAACAGGTCTTGTTTTGCCTGGGGAGGATGAGCTGAGCTTTGCGAGTGCTTGAGGTGAGCCTTTCCAGTCGCAACTGGGGCAGCTGCTGATCCCGCAGATGGGTGTCAGATCTGGAGCAAGTGGCCCCAATTTCTCCCACCACGGGGCTGGCAAGCAGCTCTTCCCGAAATACAGGGCGGGTGGTGGAATAAACGTGGCGATTCAAAGAGGATTTGTCAATACTAAAAATAAACAGGCCCGCAGATTTGTCCTAGAGGGTCACATCCAGGCGCAGCACTTTTGGGGCTGATGGGCTGATTTCGGTGATTTTATTTTATTTATTTATTTTTTCCCCTTCATGTGTCCTGTCCAAGGTGCTGAAGTGCATTTTGCTGTGATTTCCCAGAATTTCGGGGCTTTGCAATAGTAGGCTTGGAGGCTTCTTCTCATTGAAACCAGCGTGTGAGGGGGTGTACCCCCCCCCACCCCGGGTGGTATGAAGAGAAAGCAGGGATGTGTTTTCAGACACGTATATTTGATCCGTCCTTTTGGCGTGGGAAAGCAGGGCAGGTGGAGCTGCAGATGGATCCGGCAGATCCTATAAGCTTTTGGTGGCAAAGAATTGGAAAGGTCAGAGCTGCAAGGCAGTGAGGAGTGAAACCCTCTTATTCTATCAGACTGAGAAAGTGATGGTTTTTGAGAGTGTCGCTGCTATCGGTTTGGGTGCGCTGCTTCTGATGAGATACCTGGTTCCTAAAAAGTTAAGGGGAACCCAGTGTCAGGACAGTATGGGAATGATGTAAATGGGATTGGAGTGATGTCCACTGATTTATTTAGTAGTTATTCTTTTCTTCTGGTGTAGCTGTTTCACATGGTAAACACAGTTGACAGCTTCAGAAAAAGAGGGTCCTTAAGGAAAAAAAAAAGCATGTATTTTTGGGGGGCAAGCGTCTCAACATTTAAGCAGTGAAAGTCTGTCCTGAAAGTTGTGATATTTTTAGATTAATGTGCCAAAAGGTCTCAGCCTTAAGTAGCGGAGTTTATGTAACCTTTGGTATGAGGCAGATCACAGTATCGCCAGAAATAATTGTAGATGAATATGTTACTTAACTTGTATATGACTGAAGTTTGATGTTTTTCATTGTTTTTCTCAGTTATCAACACTCATTCTGAATTCATTCTTAAGCAAAACCAAAACAGCTTTGTACTACGGCTTGAGACTCTTAGAGGGCTTTACAAATGCAGAGGGTCAGATTCTAATGCCCATGTTTGCATGGAAAAGTAGTTTATGCTGTGAGGAGTCCTGCAGATTTAAAGCATGCAAAAACTCTGTACAGTATGGTAAAGAACTGATGTTGTTTCATACTCTCAATCATTTGTCAGAGATCACAAAGGTATGCAGTTGCATCATTAGGTATGTAGCCTAAATTCCTTGACCATGAACGGTGTATGTAGACCATGAGGCTTCCTGACTGCGAGTGACAGCTTACGGGTACAGACTTTAAAACTGCAGCAGAGTTGAAAGTGTTGTGTTCCTGGCTTGAATCAGAAACTGGCTTCTGTTCTCGCTATGAGGGACTAACACCTGTGGCACCAGCAAACACCTCCCAGGATTTTACAGACTACAGATAAGCATTGGGTAGTTGCTGTGTTTTGATTTAAAAGAGTTGTGAAAATTATATTTAAAAATGTACTGATGAGAAATGACATCCTAATGGGCAGGTGAGATTTATGAAATATAGCTAGTTTTAATTTCTTAAAACAAAATACATTTTATGTTATTAGGCAGGGATTGATCTCTTCCCCCTTCTCTTTCTTTTTCTCTCTGTATCTCTTCTCTTTTTTTCTCTCTCTGTCTCTCTTCTCCTCTTTCTTTTTCTCTCTGTCTCTCTTCTCGGAATGCTCTGTGCATGTGTGTGAGGAAAGAACATTTTGGGGTTGCATATTAAATCATGTTGGTGGCTGTTCAGACATCCTGGTTATGCTTTTCTGAAGGAACAGTTTATTATCTGTTATCACTTCAGATGTCTTAGATTTTGGAAGCTCAGTTTGAAAAACATAGAAGAGACCTGTGGTTTTCAGAGAGTGGGTGCTCACTTCTTCCTGTAAATTGCTACCTTGTAAGTTGTCTGCAGTCGTCCTCAAGAATTACTTTGGAAAATTATAACTCTGATAGTTAAAAGGTGACAACAAGTAATTTCTTGGTTCTGTTAAATAAAACTTGGGTATCACAGAAGCAGCATCAATCTTAAGCATCACACTTCTCTGCTTTGTGTTTACATGCTGTCTTGATGTAGGGCCTTAATCATAGTATGAAGCAATTTATATTTGAAATTCTGTCATTGCTTTTAACTTCTACTCTCTAACCTGGAGGAAAATACATGAAGTTGGTTGGGTATATTCCTGTTTGCTTATAGTGAATATTTCTTCCATGGTGTCATGTATGACTGCAAACACTTCACATAAAGCAGTGTTTAATTTATCTTTTAAATAGCATTGTCCTTATGAACATCTATCGAAAGAAAATCCTGGTTATATTACTATTGATTTTGGTTTATTATTTACTTTGCAAACCAAACTGATGGGCCCACTTTGACCTGGCTCTGTCTCTTTGGGTTTCTCTTGCAAAGTGCCGGTTTCTAAATCAGGAAGGAAATCAGGTCACATTTCTGGCTCTGCAGGATTTATCTCATTGCTCTTCTTTCAAAGTAATTAGAGCTACTAATAATGAGGAAAGAAAAACTTTTCCAGAACTGAAATGTCCCTAACCCCTCTCTCCTTCTTTTGGATTTTGTGTCACTTAAGAGATCCAGGTAGTTCAGAAAGTTTGCTGTGGAGTATCCTTTTGCTTCTTTATACAGACAGTGACTTCATTTAAGTTTAGCTGTAAATGTACCTTATTTTCCTTTAATGAATAACATTTCCTTATTTATTTCCCCACTCATCCTGGGATGGTGTTACTGGCCCAGCTGTGGGCTGCCCAGTTGCAGTGGGTGAGATCCCAAATCTCAGCCTGGGAGAAAAATGAGGTGTTTACCCAAGTTATCCCCCATCCCAGTCCCTAAGCAGGCTGGGGATGGAGTGGACACACTGGTTTTGTTAAATGCATGGAATATCAGCTGTAACGAGTGCCGTTTGTTCCCCTCCATTTCATGTTTCTTACCAGTCCCAGTTCACTGAGGTTTATTGCCAGGAAAGATGGCAAATGAACCACAAAAATTTCCTCTCTTCTAACACGCCTGCCTTTGAGGATGTGTGGCTTGGCCTCCCACAAGGAGGTCACCTTGTGAATCTTTTGTGTGTAAAATTTTTGTCACTATCAAAAGATCCCTTATCTTTCATGGCAAAAACATGCCTCCCTGCTCTTTGTGATGAACAAAGCCTTTTAAAGACACAATTCTGCATTACACAAATGGCTTGGGTCTTTTAAGTTTTATCATAATATTGCAAGAGCTTTTTAAATGTAGATATATCACACATCAAATAATATTGTACCAAAACAAACAGAGAAATTAACAATTCTGTTGAGCTCTGAGTTTTCCCTTTGCCTTTTTAAAATTTAATTTTAAAATGAGAAGATTTTATTTTTCATCTTAAAATAAGTCCATTCTTTCCCAGATTATTTATTTCATCTTTTCCCTTGAACTTTCCTGGTTCACTAAACTTCTGCCAAAGAGGCTTTTTACTGCAAGGCTAGAGAGCCTTACCAACAGGTTATAGATTCCTTTTAAAGCTTGCTGAATTCCTAAGGTACCAAAACCGTTCTGCATCCAAGTTATCACTTGAACGTCATCTGTAGGTTGTGCGTTACTCATTTTAATCCATCTCCAGTATTAGTATTGGATATTTCAAAAGTCTTACTGACATCAGATTCATGTTTAAGTGTATAAAAGTTAGGTAGCTGAATGCAGACTGTGGACACGAGTAAGCGATATGTGTTAGAAGCAAGGAGTCCCTCTCAATATTCACGGCATTTGCATGCTGGTTTTGAACAATAAGGCAGGTTTTGGGGTTTTGAAGGGGATCTTAGGAGGGGGGAGTTGTGGGTAGATTTTGGTTTGTTATTTTTAGAGAAAATAGAAAAATCTATATGATAAGAAGTTATGGAAAAACTTTCCCATGGACAAATTCTTTCAAGACTCATTAGCTGGAGATAGATTAGATATTAACTTTTTAGGTCAAATTCCATTCTCACAGATTGTATTATTTCTGAAGTGATTTTTTTTTCAAGATTCTTTTTCTTATCATAACGAAGTGGTCACTTTATCCAAATAAACAAACAGTTTTGTTAGTGTCTCGGTGGCTGAATACACCACCATTTCTCCTGTCCAGCTTACGGCACGCTGGGTCCAACAAGCTGTGCATTCATCACGGCTCCAGGTTTAGATAATCTTGGTCCTGGGTAATAAGAAACAGGCCAGCACAGAGGGATCACTTCTAGTTATTTTCAGTGAGCAGAAATTCACCCTCGTAGGAGCCAGCTCAGATTTTATGCCCCGCTGCCAGCCCATTTCAGTCCTCCGAGGAGCATCTCTGCTGCCGGTCTGCGCAAGGGCAGACACTGCCCATGGGAAATCCTGGAAAACACGCACTTTAAAGAGTGATGATTAAATAAACAACAAAAATAATCCTCATAATCGTATAAAGCTCTGTGATGAAATGTTTTTTTTTCCCCGGTGATGTAGCCACCAACAGTGGGCATGGGTGTGTGGAGAGAAATGTCAGAGGGAGGAAGCTCTGCAAGTAGCTGGAGATGCTGCTGAATCCCCTGGATGGGGATGGAGGTGGAGAGGCAAACAATGAAAAAGTTTCATCCCAGACTCAACAGCTCTGAAATGCATCATTGAAGTATTATTACAGCCTGACCTGTAGATGGGCACTTAGTGTTGTCCGAGGCCTGACATGTTAGTAGCTGTTACATAATGCACAATTATAAAGTCACACTAAAACCTCTTTGAAATACCTACCTGACTGTAACAGAGCAATTATGCCACGTTTAATGGAGCTGGGTGCTGTGGGGAAGGGACCCCCTTGCACCAAAGCCTCTTCCTCTCCCTGCCATGTCACTTGCAGCCGACGGTCCCATCCTCTTGCCCTGGGGAAGTCCTAATCCCTCCAAAGCCCCCCGAGGTTGTGTGTCTGCTCCCCGCTTCGTGCTCTCGTGTTACAGGGATTGTCCTTTCCTTCCGGACGAGGATTTCTGGCCCCATATTAGTACAGCCAGTGCCACGGCGTGACGCAGCCGCCCTCTCTCCCTCCCCGGGGCTGAGCACGTCGTCTCCATTGCCTCCCCAACCCGATTTCCAGCTTCCGACATCGAGCTACGTGCGGCTCCCGTGCTGCTGGAGGGGCCAGAGACATCGCCAGCGGTGTCTGCAGCAAAAGGGGTCTGGAAAGCACTGCAAGTATCTTAAGAATTTATTTTATTTCTTTTTGCTCCTTTATCTCTTTTCAACAGTGTGGCACGTCGAGAGTTCTGATCTCCTTCAATGCGTGCGTGTAATTCTCATTCATGTCAGCGCAGGGTTTGCTGCTGGCGTGTGCTGTGTGTCACTCGGGAAATAACCCCTCTGGAGTTGCAGCGCATAGAAAAACTTCCCCCGGTTTGCCCAAGTCCTCGTAGCTCTTTTCTTCCCTGCATCCATCAAACAGAGGGATGAATCCTGTTCTAGGCTCCGCTGACATAAATCCAGATCGATTTGTTTGTCTCTGGTGTAGCTAATCCAGATTTACGCAGTCCTTTCTCCGAGGACTTCCCTGTTGTTGTATATTCGTTCTTTTAACTTTTTTTTTGCTGTAGGTGACAGCTAGTGGGCCAATGTCAAAATACATCTGATGTAGTCAGATTTCCTGTCTCCATTAATTATTCCTTGGCAAAAGTTTCTGAGGAAGAGGGGTTGTATTTGAAGACAATATACAAATTCTGTTGCTAATTTTAGAAAGTAAGGGGCATTTTTTTTCCCCTCCTGTTGAAACTAAATATAATTTGAAATATAATGTATGAAGATTTAAATATAGCATGCAATTATATATTGCATATGAATAGTTTCTCTCATTTTTAAGATGTTTAGTTTATTTTTCCTTCTTTTTCAGCAGACAGCTGTTAGATAAAGAGAGAAAAGTAAATAGTTGTTATGAAACCATACGTCATAACTAAAGGAAAAAAAAGGAATCATCATATGAATATGGGAAGACAGAATAAATCCTCTCTCTGCTTTTCCCTCCTTGTCCCATCTTTTCTTGATACTTCTAGTAGTACTTTAGCTAAGGAAGTACTTCAGTACTTTGGTCTAGAACAGATGTCCCATAGTTCCACTGTGCTTCTCTTCCTGCTGGGTTTGGGCAGTTTTGAATCGAGGCTCTGAATTCTTCATGGGGTGATGAAATTGGGGTGGAAACTTTCCTAGGAAAGTCTTGGAGTTGTTGGGTTTCTTTGCCCTTAGTGGAAATTTTGCTTGAATTACATGGATTTTGTTTTTCTGTGAAGTTGCCTAAACTTGATGATGCCCAAAAGTTTTGCTGTGACCACACTGTGTCTGTACAAATATCTGCAGGGTGTCCAGATGCCCTGGCTGCCCAGGATGGCTTGGAGAACCTACTTTCTCCTATAGCTACGAAACCACAACTGAAGAGACTCCATCACATGAATTAGTGCCTGATCCAGACCCACCGAAGATCCCTGTTGGCTTCAGGAGGCTGTGGACAGGTCTGCACGTTCTGTCTGCTGAGGAGCAGGTGTCGGGAGTTGGGGACCAAGGGTGTCCCCAGACATGAGAGAGCCTATGGTCCTGTCAAAAGGCTGGAGGAAATGAAAGAGGCACAAAGGACCCAGAGGACCATGGTCCTCCTCAATTTGTGAAAAACTGTTCTTTTAGTTAAAATATTCCTCCAGGTTTTCTCCGTTTTGTGAAACCTGAGTGGTGCTGGGCTGGCAGGTCTTACTCTGTGTGTTGTGAGCTGAATAGTCAGGATGCAGTGAAGCTCTTTGCTTTTCAGCTGCTCCTCAGGGCAGGCCCAAAAGGACCTAGAAACACTGCATTAAGTCACACGTTGCCTTTTTTTAAAGAAATATGGTAAATGACAAAAAAGACCCCCAAAATAATAACAACAACAATAATTAAAAAAAAAAGTCCTGGGAACTAGACTCCTGAGAACAGAGCAAGTGACTGGATATGAGGTTATGGTCTGAAAGCACTGAAAGATTCTGGGCTGTGGTTTTCTTTTATTAATTAGCTAAAGTGATGTTCAGAACCTGAAACCAAGGCTTTTAGACACATCTCTGGTGCCTAATTCTGCTCACTGTCTCATAACGGGGTGAATCAGGAGACTGTTTATTGAAGTCAGTGATGCAGCATCAACGTAAAAGCAACATAAGGGAGGTGGAGGGCTTGTTTGTGAGCATAAGGGTCCCCTGGACAGTTTTAACAGTGAAAATTACTGAATAGCTGAAAAGCACAGAGCTTAAATATAACTGAAATAAGTTTTCTGGAACATGTCCAGAACTATTTTAAGGGCCTGATCCAGAAGCCAGTGGTAAAGCTCCTTTTGACTTCTTTGGATCTGGCATTATGCTTTGAAACATAATTTCCTCCCTGGAATTTTCTGAAGTTGCCTTTTAGGTGTTTTTTGATTAACTGTTATGCCAGATGTAATGTCTTTTGTGTCCCTTTAGTGTTCCGATTGGTTAAATGTAAGTAGGGAATAGCATAATTACTTTGTTGCACAGGAAATTTTAATTTTCTATGTATTTAGTCATTCATTAGACCAGGCATACAAAATAATATTTTGTTGCTCAGTTTCCCAAAGGCTGTTTTTATCGTTGTTCTCATTACTCATCTGTCTTATCCCATAGCTTTGTAACTCACTGGACAATTTGACGCAGAGGTTCAGGACTAAAAGGTTTTGCAAGGGTTTTGCAAGCGTTGCCAAATGATGTTCCTGGATAGAGAGTAGAGAGACTCAAAGGAATGTCATACATAAGAAAGTGACTGTAGGGTGACTCAGTCACATACTAAACAACAATGAGATCCATAGGGAAGCAGATTACTTAAGTAATGTGGGTTGTTCAGAGTTTTTATTATGTTATACTATATTGTATTGCATTTTATGTTTAGTATCTCATTGTTAGGCCAGTGAGTGCTTAACCTACATCAGCCAGGCTTGTGGCATCAGGTAATGCCAGGTGGAGGTTATAATTGTGTAATTTTTAAGTGAACTTGGAAACAAAGCCCTGGGATTTCACCCCCTTTTGAAACCACATCTGAAAAGACTCCATCATATGGATTTAGTGTCTGATCCAGACCCACCAAAGATCCCTGTTGGCTTCAGAAGGCTGTGGACAGGTCTGCATGTTCTATCTGCTGAGGAGCAGGTGTCAGGGACCAAAGGTGTCCCCAGACATGAGAGCCTGTGGTCCTGTCAAAAGGCTGGAGGAGGTGAAAGAGGGACAAAGATGATGTCCCCGAGGACCGTGGTCCTTCTGCTCTAACCCTGCCCCACACACTATCACAGCTGACTCCCTGTGTATGTGGGGGACGTTTGACTGCGTTGGCATCGCTGCCCAATTATGTGCATCAGATATGGATTAATTACCGTAAATATATATTGAAATGTGTTTTATTTATAGATGCATATATATATATATATATAAAAACTAATTGGGATTAAGCAGGGATATTGAAAATGCAATTTCCAGCTCCTCCAGTCTCATACTCCCCATTTTGATGGTAACTGGTGTATCTTTGGAGTCAGACGCAACATGAGTGCCCAGCTATTGCAAGAAGCAGGGAGGCAGCAGGGGATGCGCTGAGGATCCCCACTACGTGTGTACCCCCTTGCAACGAGTCTGCAGCCATTTCTCCCCCAGCCCTTGCTCTCACCATCACTGTGAATGATATGAGGAAGGGAAAATGGAGGGTGTCCCTGACCCCAGTAATCCCCAGCTGCCACCGAGCCTCCCGGGAGGGACCCGTGGCCAGCGCAGATTAACACAGCCCACAGCGGGGACTGGCCCGCAGCCAGCATGGCCCTGGGATCAAAGGAGCGTGGAGGTGGCCAAGAGCCTCCTCACCCCGCTCTGCAGCAGCTTTTGCCTTCCCTGATCAAACAAACCCACTCTCTGCAGTCGGTTGCAGCTCAAAATGTTTGTGGTTTTTTTTCCCCTTATATATTGCGTAGGGTGTTTATGGGCAGGTGTGCTTTCTGAGCTAATAATTGGCATATTTTCTTCAGCATCCTGCTAGAGGGCTGACATGCGTGTGTCCTGGTTGCCTTTGTTTGTGTGTTTTTTTTTTTTTTTTGATAAATAGAAACAGGATCTTCTGACCCCAAACAATAAATCCTGGCGGCACAAGGCTGGGAACCATCACGAGGTTGTCACAGGCAGATCCAGTGCAGAAGCACCTAATGAGCTCTGGCCAGTTCTCTGCAGGATCCTTGCTGGCCAAGTCTCTAGGAGGAAAGGAGCAGGAGGGAATTTCATGCATCATTACTCTGGAGTTTTAAAGGTCACAAGGAACCAGGGAAAACACAGCCCAATGCACACCCAGTGCTGAAAATTGTATATAAGGGCAGGTGGCCACGATTTGGTTTGCAGTGGGTGGCCTAGCTGAGGTACTTTGTCAGTTAGAGAGGTGATTTTGGAGGGCTGCTTGACTGCCAGGACCAGGAGGAAGGTGTTCTAAAACATACTTTGAAGGGACAATTTCCATGCTTTGGAGTCACCATCCCTGGAGGTGTTTGAAAGGTGCGTAGATGAGGTTCTTACAGACATGGTTTAGTACTAGAGTTAGGTTATAGTTGGACTCTATGATCTTGAGGGTCTCTTCCAACTGGAATGATTCTATGATTCTGTGACCATCAACATTGTTCTCATCAGCTACAGAAGCTTTCATTCCCCAAAATGCACAGGGTATTATCCTGTGTGTGGGTGAGCCCTTTCAGGAAGGTTCCTCATCCCATGCACACATGTACACCCCTTGGGCTCTTTCATTTTCAGCCTTTTAACCGCGGGCAGATGGCAGCTTTGTAAAGCAGTGAATGCTGCTGATGGGCACTGCACAGCTGTACAGCCACCAGCAACCAGCCCCATCAGCCCCATGGTTGATAGATTCATTTTCCAAGGTGGGGATTGTGGCAGCTCTACTGTGTTTATGGTGAGATGGTCCTTGGGGGTGGCCAAGGAATAACAGTGCCTTAAATTTTGTGAGTCTGCCAAGTTATCCCTCCCTGATGCTAACCCAAATTCCTGCTCAGTCAGGAAGCAAGCTGAGCAGTGACATGTGGATGAATGCTCTTGCAAGGGCATTTTCTTCTCTCACTTCAGTGGACCAGGATCTTACCTGGAATGCAGGACACCATTTTAAATTGTGGCGGTGGAATACTCAAAGTGATTTGCAGGACCAAAGCAGAACTCAAAAACCAGCACCTCACATATTTAGGTCTGTATATGTAAAATAGGTTGGATATGTTCTTCCCAGTGCCATTTTGAAAGCTAAATTTTTGGTCATGGCCAGCTTTGGGTGGTTCCCTGGTACGTGTTTTCTTTCAGGAGGTTCCTATAATGTTAAAGAGCATGAAAACTGCGATTAGCATGGGAAATTATCACATATAGCAACTACACAGTGTATCAGCTTACCCATCAGTCTTGCTGTTAGAGCACTCCGCAGAGTTCAATAAGTGACGCTGTTTACACAGTTGCTTTTATGATCTTGGGAAACTTTGTGAAATGTCTCATAATCTAGGCAACGGCTTTGCTAAAAAGCAAGTTAGCTTCATTGATTGCAGTCCTTCACTTTTGTTACTGAACTGCACGCTAAAAATAAATTTTAAAAAGCAGAATTGGGATCAATCTCTAATTGATTTTTTGACTTGTTGTATCCAGTTAAAAGCAGAACCAATGCTTTCTGAAATGTTACTGATGTTCAGGAGCTTAGTAGAGCTGCATATGAGAGAAAGCATCAATAGCAGAGTGTAAGATCTCTTAATTTGGGCTTCATACAGAGTTTTAGACACTTAAATGTCAGACAAAAGTTCAAGTGTTCATCAAAGTCCTACGAGGATCTTCAATGTCAATGAAATTCCTATTAAAAACTGTCCTGTGAGGCTTTTCTGCCTGAAAATGTTGGTTCCTTGAACCAGAAATTGCACAGGCCATTGAAGCAAAGGCCTCCACAGGATGATGGGATGGCTGGAGAGAGTTTCTGAGTGGGGAACAAGGCGGGAGCTGCCACAAGAGCCAAGCTCAGCTGTTTTACTTTGGTTGTGGATCAGCTGGGGACAGCATCCGGGGGGCAGGGACGGGCTTTGTGACTCTGCTCTGTCCCCAAACCTCCACTCGGGCTGGGGGCTTAAGGCTGCAGCTCCCCTCATAGAGGTGGTGGAAATCACTCCGCCCCAGAAGCAGGAGGTCAGGCAGGGACCCCCTGTGTGATGCTCGACGTCACCCCCATAGCGCCTCATCCCGTTCCCCCATCTCCAAAAATACCACCCGGCTTCATCCACCGAGGCTGCTGCTTTTCTGGATATATTTTTTTTTTCCTGGACCGCCAACCCCGTGCCTTCACGGGGGGACGGAGGGAGAGCCAAACCAGAGGACAGCCTATTTTTAGGCTGACTATCTCCCACTCCCTGGCAGGCTGGGTGCCAAGGAGGCAATGTCGTGGGGCGACGAGCGCCTGTCTCTAACGCAGCCCCGACAGCAGCCGGGCTGCACCAGGCGCTGGAGCAGAAACGGGGGATTTGAGCCGTCTTTCTGCTGGCAAGGGACCCTGAGCCTCTCTAGATTTGCGGTGATGTTTGTTTTTCACCGTTGCATCTGTTTATTTTTAACTGGATATCTTTGTTGTCCCTCCCATCACATTTTATAACAGAGCTATGTGCACACTGTGTTGTATGGTGTTTTGAAGCCCAAGTGTATGATATTGACTTGTGCCTTTCTGTTCATTTGGTAGTGGGATGGGGAAAAAAAATTACCAACATATGTAGATACTTTTTTTTTTAAGCTATAAAATTGAGGCTCAACCCCATAATTTAGAGACGATAAATTTGTAAAGTAAAACTGTGATCATCTACTCTGCCTCCAGAATGTTAGAGGGCTCCTCATAATTATTATTGTTTGATCTACAGCGTATTCCGTCCAGAAAAGAGGAAATGAGAGGGATGGATTTTCCATCCTTCAGCCTTTGGTAAATCTGCAATCTTTGGTAGACCATGATTAAATAATTTCCTTAAAAGTGTGCACGTTGTACCTAATTTATATTTCTTTTGTTCCAGTTCCTAGTCCCTGCATTTTTTTTCTATCTTAGTCTGACAGACTGCAAAGCACCGTGTAATACGTGGAGTAGCAGTATTGTTGTAGCTGTGTTTGTCCAAGGGTGCTGGTACAGTGATTAATTCATCCCTTTACTTTCTCTTTGGTATGATTGAGCTCTTTCCAGCCTGTTTTCCAGCCCCTAACTGTCCTTAGTGATACTTCCCTAAACCTTTCTAATTTATCATCATAACCCTTGCATTGTGGACATCAAACCTGAAATGCTCTACAGGGGTAATGTTCCCACCAAATTATATTACTGTCCTTTGAGCCCTGATTAACCAAAGCCTGCATCAGCTATTCTGCTTTTTTGCCCAGAAAGCAGGGAAGCAAACAGTCACTCATATGGATAAACAGGAAGATTTAAAATACTGCCACAGCCATGGTTTTCTTCTGGTGCTGTACAACAGTGTCCCAATACATAGGAAAGCAACATTGATATTCAGAGTACATCTTGGCCATGTCTGTAGTAACTCTAGGGTGCAATTATCCTGACTTTTTGATTTAAAAAGCCTAGCTAAAGAGGCTGGTGTATATTGTAGTTCCTTATCGCTCTCAAATTGGAAAGAATGTCATTCTCAGCATACGATTGCTCTATTGCATAGATTTTTCCCAAGTACAGAACAGAAACATGTATTGAACACTTCTGCTCTTTCTGTGCTGTTGCGCCTGACAGTACTTACAGGATACATTTTGTTCCTTATGTGTTTGAAAAGTTCCTTCTTGTGCTTAAAAAGACCAGAAATGTCTCTATATAAACTTTTCTCACTCTCTTTGTACTCTATCACAGACAATAGAGCTATGTGTCTTATTCTTGACTTCATTTTATCTTTTTTCTTTAAGCATGTAGCACTATGGAGTGTGTGCAGCATTTCCTTGCAACATGCAAGACATTTTGGTTGACATGGGATAGAAGGTAGAAACTTTTTTGAGCCCTTCAGTGCTCAGGGAGAGTGACTGAGTGACTGTATAGTCTCTGTACTATGTGGTCAACATGGGATTTGAAGGATAATGCAGCTGGTATTTGGAGAGAGAACTAGGAAAAGTCCCCAACATCTTATTAAAGGTGAAATCCTTCCTCTTCAAAAAGCCTCAGCAAAACAGATCTGCTTTGCATCACCAAGCCTTGATGCATTCCTGTTAATAAAGGACAGAGTAAGGAGGGCTACAAGCCCCTAGCTGTTAGTACAGAGCAGTCTGATCTGTGCTCCCACATCCTATCACATGGTGGTAACTGCAAATATGCTCTTTTTCCCCCCATAAAATGTGCTTGCAATATCATGCCACCATCTTCTGTGTTTCTGCTGACAGCCCACATATAACTAGGACTTGGGAAAATGATACCAGGGTCAAAAACACAGTCATCAGCCTACAGCTAGTTTCTTTTTCTATAGCCAAGCAGTAAATTGCTCCTCTCTTAATATTAAGCTGGACATGGCAACGAAAAGCATCGTTGGGACAGTCAGTGACCTCAGCATGCTCTTGCTGGGCTGAAATACCCAGGACTTCAGGAGAAGTCCTCTGCTTGGTGGGAAAGACCAAGCTGGGAGGTGATCTACAAGCAGTGGATCAATAAGCCAAACACCAAGGGTTATGAGGAGGAGCAATAACTTCCCAAATCACAGTTGAACCCCTGCAAGCCGTGTGAGTTTTTCTTCCATTTACTGAAAGTACCAGAACTCAAGTCTTTCAAACCCACCAATATCAGCATAATTTAGTGAGAGGCGCAAGGCCTCCTGGTTTTGACTGCACATGAACTCTGGGCTGATGCATATTTATTTATTATTAGTGTATGCTTCATGCTGCTGATTGTCCTAGATGCAGGGGAGGAAAATGACTTTCAAATTAGAAGATTTTTTTCATAGGCCTACAGCGTAGCTGAACTTGGAATGCAAACTTTAATCAGTTATTTGCTGGAAAAACATGTAACAAAAGTGCAATCTCTGGGTTTCCTTTCATCCTTGTGTCAGCTGTAGTATGGTGTCTCTTGGAAGAAACATGGGTTATGTGTAAAGAATTTAAGCACCCTCTGGCAGGGACCAACTACCTTTCCTATATACCCTGAGAGCAATAATAAATATTAATAATAAATGTGAAGAAGAATGATGAAGTTGACTTTGTGGGAAAGCTGTGCTTCACTGGCTTTACTGGGGAAGTAGAGTATTTTTAGTTTTAAGAATTTTTAAACCTTATTTTTGGATTCAAATGTCATCGTCTTCAGAAGCAGCGGGTTTTCTGTACTCTTGGTCAGAGGAGTGCCCTCACCGCTCCTTCCAGTGCCCCAAAGCCTCTTGCCCTGTGCACCTTGCAGGTAGCAAGGAAGCTCTGCTGCAAGCACAGCAGCATCTCTCTGTGGCTGATTGCATGAGCTGTCAAGAGTCCACACCATCCCTCACTATCCCACCATGCCCAGGGGACACTCCATGCCCCAAGAGCTTTTGCTGTGCACCTAAAAAATCACAGGCACTCATGTAAGTGGTTGCATAAAGAGCTACCAGAGGAGGCTATTTTTTTTTTCAGGGCACAACCAGAGAGGCTACTTAGCATAGTTTTACAGGCTGCTAATGTGGTTTTATTGCTTCTAGGACCTGACCTACTCTCATTGTGTGCTGCTGTATTATGTGCTATGGATGCTTTTACTCATTTGGAGCTGGTCCAGGGATCTCTAACAGGGCTCTGCACTGCGTGACCTAGGTGTGCTCAGCGTGACACGATCCCCTGCGCTGGGAAAGCTGGTTTATAGTACTGCTGTGGACTGGGAGGATTGGGGAATTAGGCCAGCAGCCTGTCCTACCTTATGCTGCAGTCTGGAGTACTGGGGGATGCCAGGGAGGGGTGGAGGAATGGACGCCTCCGTGGTTTCCAGCACTGCATGAAGCCACAGATTTCTTTTTGCTCCATTGAGGACTCTGCTTGTGTGTGCAGTGGATGTGGTGAGCAGTGAGACATCCCCCACTGCTGCTAATGGGAAACTTGACAGCATCTGAATTAGAATTGGACAAAGATAATAACATGGAAAAATAGTTTGGGTTGGAAGGGACCTCCAAAGCTCATCCAGTGCCACCCCTGCCATGAGCAGGGACATCTTCACCAGCTCAGGTTGCTCAGAGCCCCGTCCAGCCTGGCCTGGGATGTCTCCAGGGATGGGGCATCCACCACCTCTCTGGGCATCCTGGGACAGGGTCTCACCACCCTCAGTGTACAAAATTTCTTTCTCATTTCTGGCCTGAATCTTCCCTCCTTTAGTTTAAAACCATCACCCCTTGTCCTGTCACCAACAGGCCCTGCTGAAGTCTGTCCACATCTTTCTTATTGGCCCCTTTCAGGTACTGAAAGGCCACAATAAGGTTTCTTGGACCCACCTTTCCCCAGGCTGCTGAACTCAGGAGTCCTGCAGACATAGCTGCTCTACTTCATCCCATCTTCTTCCTCCAGAAGGTTGAGCCTGCAGCTGTGAGGGGAAGGATGAGGCAGAGGAAGGTGGAGGAACACGCAGAGAGTGCTGGTGAGGGAAAGATTCCCATTTCTTCTGACCCATCACCAGGACTACCCTCTGTCTTACGATTGTTCCCATGGCAAAATGTCTTAATGTTCTCTGTAGCCCTTTAAACATTTACTGCAGTGGTATATTTAGTAATATAAATTATATTTTGTCTGTTTTGGTGGTGTTAGCTTTTATATATATATATATATGTTTTGTTTTCATTCTTCACCTTCAAATTGCCAAAGTGAACATGAGGTTTATTGTGCTTTTCATGATTTCTTGACAATTAATAGCATTTTGCTTTTGGAATACTTTCCCATATTATTTTTTTCTTTGTCCTTGCTTAAAATGCAGATTGAGGCAATAACATCTTGATTGTGAGACTAGTTTCTTTCTGAAATGTTTAAATAAAGATTGAGAAAAACTTCTTTTGGTAAATGGTGGCTTTTATGGCTGAGTAACCCATATGGACTTTGTATTCTGAAAATCTAAAGAGCTCTTCTTTGTTACCGAAGTAGCAAACTACGCTATGATTCTATGATTGCCTGGAGAGGTCCTTCTGTCTCTGCACTTGTGCCATATGAACCTAGACTGTGCTCTTACCTTTTGCTTTGCTGAAGTAGGAGAGCTAAAATGTGTTGTTTGGGTGATCAAACACAAAAAACCCTCGTCTTCAGGGATGCTGAGATTTTCAGCCAAGGTCTATGCTGCTCTTCAGTCCTCAAAATAGGCCTCTATAGGAGCCTGCTTGTTTTCTTTTCTGCATGAAATTTGCTGTGCATGTTGAGATCGTGCTGTAGGAATAACAGAACTTTCAAAGTGCGGCATGAGTAGCTCTAACCCTGGTTCTAACTCTGCATAGACTCTGAATATGCAGACTCAACGAAACTGCTGAGAATGTGTTGGACAGCTTAGCCATGAGCATACAACATCTGTAAAATATTTAAAAAGTAGTCAGAAAGGGGAAATATTTAAGAGCAAAACGAGAAGAACATGTGCTGCTAGTTCAGCAGAAAAGACAATGGTACCTGCTAGTAGCAAGAACAACTTCATCATCTGATGCATGGACTTCTTCCAGCTTGTCACAACAAATACTGCGCACCCAAGGCTATTTGTTGCATTAGCAATAAACCAGTGAACATAGCTGCAGCTCCTGTTGGCACGTAAGCTGGGCACCAGTTACCGGCTGTGCAGATACACTGTTGTTTAGCAAGCAGGGGAAATGGAGACATGAGTTGGGGTCACACTTTGTTTCCCACCTCCTCTGAACTGGGTGTTGGTCAAGCCTCAAGTGTCAGTATTATCTACTGTTTTGCTGGGAGTACTTAAAAGACATGTATTGCCCTACATCTGAGGTTTGCTCTACTGTAGTTAACACAGGACCAATCTTTATTCTAGGACTATGCAGAGCAAAGCAGGAGCTGTCTTCAGATCCCAAACAGCAGCTCAGAGATTAAGGAGAAACCCACATTCAGCAGTAAATGGAGGGACATTATTTATCTTACTCTGAACTCCAGCAGGATGGAGGTGAGATGTTTTTCCCAATATGACTGAATTCCAGAGGTAGGATCTGCCCTACAGACACAGCTTAGCTCCATCATAGAGTTGCATCAGAGCAGCGGTACAGCTGGAGCTCAGGTCTGTCTTTGAGCTTGTTGCTGAGGACTTTCACACTGAATGACACATGGGAGCGAATTAGCAGTCAGGTGTGCACATATCCCATGTGTAATGTACTCAGGTGGTCTTGTTTGTTCAGAAAGCAGGCAGCTTCACATTGCAGTTGGCTACATTCTTGACAAAACAGTCTTAAATGTAGCCCCAAGTTGAGTGTGTTGCAATAGTGCAACCTTGAAATTGCAGAGGCGTGAATGAACTTGGTGAGAACTTCATTTTATAAAGGTTATGTACAGTCTTTTGAAACAAAAGAAAGGTGCTCCTATATAGCACAGACAGAAATAATACCCCATGTTGCAAATGACCCAAAGGACATATGCCACAAAGGGTAAGGTGTGGAAGCAGAAAGCCCCCATTACTCTTGTTGAAAGCACTTGAAGGTAGTTCTCTGCTGGACATCACTCTAATTTATGATTTTTGAGGTAAAATCACCTGGCTTTCATCAAGGTTCCTGTCTGTTCCAGGAACTGCATGAACAGGTAGATAAGTGAGCTGCACCTTTTGGAAAAGGATTCTAAAATAGCGTGTCATTGGCTTTCATGGTGGAACTATAACCAAGGTGTATGCAACTTTGTGACCCAGAATTTTCTCAGCGTCTTGACCTGAACAAACCTGTTCACAAGATAAAGGAATACAGAGATGGGAGTAATGAGGAAAGAGCAATTAGATGAACTGTCCTCTGGGGAAAAAAGATCATACTGCCTTGCTTTCTGACGGCAGCTTTGAGGTTGCCTTCAAGACAAGACTTGAAGGACACGTGGGCAGTAAATCCTGAACCCTAGAGATAGGTACAGCAGATGTGGCCTTGAAAATCACAGGGTTGTTAATAGCTGTGGTTTAGTATATCAGAAGTGTGTTTACAGGCTGCCTGGGAAAGTGCTTACAAGGTAAGGAGAGGAACAGAGCACAAGCTACCTAGAGTCCACGGCAATTGATCTTTTAGGTGTCCACTAACCAACCCACAAAAATCCAATTCCACCGAGTCCAGTTTTGTCTCCCAGGCACCTCAATTGTACCCTGTCCTTTCAATTTTCAAATCCAGCAGCTCTGGGTTACCTGTCAGGCACTGATTTTGAGGTGAGAGCTCCTTCTAGAACCAGAGCTTGACCGATGGCAGAGCATCTTGGCTGTTGAGTGGGAAGATGACCTCCTGTTGTGGACATAATTGCTGCATTCCTTGACTGGGAGAGGAGCAGAGCAAGCCTGCCTGTGTAGGACTTACATGGAAATGGCATTTTTATGGGAATGTCTGAAATGCCTCTTATAGGCACCCAGTTAAACACTCCTTTCTGTCTGGCCACAGGCCAGTCTGGAGTCCTTTGGACTTGCCCTCCAGGCAGAACCCAGGCTTGAGTTTTCCTACTGACTTCCAAGATGCTCAATCACTGCTAGCCATAGTGAAGTGAGTCCAACTGCCTAAAGCATTGCCCACAGCTTCGTGTGCATCTCGTTGACCACGGCAGCAGTTTTGCAGGCAGATCTGAAGGCAGGCTCTGTCTTCTGTGCTTTTTGTGGCACTGTGTCCACTGGCAGACCTCTGTTTTTAGCAGGGTTAGAAATCAGACCACAGCTGGTAGCCAGGCAGTCTGCCAGGGTACTGGGACCATCAGCCATTTCTCATGATATATAGCAGCTGAGCTAGATATTTTTTTTGGTGGAAGCTTTGAAACACATTGAACTTACCATGTAGGAAAAAGTCCTGTTAGTCCTGTGCTTGTTTGCATCCGTTTGCATGGGCACATGAGTTTGGGAGCGTATTTCTGCTCTTGGATTAAAACTGGCTTCCAGCACATTGTGCATGCATGCACAAGATCTCTTGTTAAGATACCAAGGTCCTGTTTCTAGGTGTAGATCTACAATGTGGTGCATGTAGTCAGAGAAATAAAGCTAAAAGTATGTGTAAATTCAGAGGCTGCTTTTGCAGATCTCGTGTACCATATGCTGCTCTCAGGAGAGCAGGGTTTCAGCCCAACAATCAAGCTCCTGCTGGAGTCTTTCTCTGCCACTTTGCTGCCCTGGTCAGAGGCTTTGCATGAAGTTATTACCCCTGACCCAAAATGAGGACTGAATGCAGCCAAGGAGGCTGAACGTCTGTCATGGTGTCACTATTCTGCATGGTGCTAATTTAAGGGATTGATTCACATTATCACTGTCGGTTTCCTCCTCTTTCTTCAGGAGCTAAGTTTTAGACTTTACTGTTTCAAGGTGTAAGAGGATAAAAGAGGATACCACGATATTAATCCCTGCACAACTGCACTGATTCTGCTTTTTTAAGGCTATTATCCTAAAACAGGAAAAATAAAGCTCCTGTTGCTTTGTGAGCAGCAAAACTCATTCAGTATTGTTTCTTATAGACCTAATTCTTTTGTCTTTAACTTGTCTTCAGGGTTCTTAAGGACATGGTTTAGTGCCAGAGTCAGGTTATGGTTGGACTAAATGATCTTGAGGGTCTCTTCCAACCCAAAATGATTCTATGATTCCAAGCCCATAGTATCTTCCTGACCACATTTGGGGGTAAGCGACAATGTGTG
The DNA here is from genome assembly GCF_037038585.1 of Patagioenas fasciata. Classification (NCBI taxonomy): domain Eukaryota; kingdom Metazoa; phylum Chordata; class Aves; order Columbiformes; family Columbidae; genus Patagioenas; species Patagioenas fasciata. Next base: position 163,430,381 of record NC_092521.1, on the reverse strand, counting down.
CTATGGCTTATTGAGGATTTGTTTGCATCCGTAAAGTGATGGACATGCTGACTGCCATCTCTCAGAATAGATAAGGGGTTAGAGCTACGCTATAGTGGGGGCACTAACTACCATTGGTTTATTTTACTTAGCTCTTCATTTCTAGAGGATGACTGGGTGTTTAGTGTATCTGAAATGCCTACTTCCGTCTCAAGTGTGGTTGAAATTGGCCAATGGATTCAAAGTTATTAGAGGGGATTAAAAGACAGACAGCATGATCAGATAAGCCTGTTTCCTCAGAAAACTAGGCTAAAAAGGAAAAAAAAAATCTAGTGCAAAGATGCCTGCGATGTTCTCTGTACATCCTGGGGTTTTTTAGCCTCTGCAGTAGTTAATACTGGAAGCTTTGAGTATTTACAAACAAGTGATGCAGCACATGCAGACATGCCTCTGTCCTTTCCTCTGTTTATTTACATTACACCTGTAGTACTGAATGTGCTCATCCCATTGATGTGGAATTGATTGTTTCTGTCTCAGCAACTGAAGTTTGTCACGTGTGTGTGTGAGGAGTGGCTCCAGGTTACCCACAACCCCTTTGCCCAAAACAGAATTTAGGTGCCCGGAGACAAGCCCCGTAGACTAGACACTGTTTGTTGAGGGGCTGTAAGACACATGAACAGGTTGGTCATTCTGTGTACTTGAGCACCTGATGAGGACTTTGCTGCTTCTGCTCAGTCTAAATGTGAACATTGAGATATTTTAGATGAGTATGGATATGAGGCTGTGCTCATATCAGCCCCAAATATATATTTGAGCGGCACCTTCCACAATTGGCAACATCTTGCTGTCTAGATGCTGCCAATTCAGTCTATAAATCAACTTTTATAAACTCTGGGAGGTGGGGAAGCCCATGAGGGTGCTGTGCTTGGTCTCTAGTTCAGAGGTTGCTACTTTGCATGTACAGCAAAGCTGATGACCCTTTGATCGTCATGCACGTTTTAGAGCTAACTCTGTTAGTCATGATCCCATGATCTAGGAGGAGTGTCAGAAAGGGTTTGGGTTTAGAATCATAGAATGTCCTGAGTTGGAAGGGATCGATAAGGATCATTGTGTACAGTTCCTGTGTCTGCATAGAGAAGGGTGCTGGCATGAAACTCAGCCTCAGTTGAAAGAAAAGAAAGAACCAAACAGTTAAAGCCTGTGAAGGCATTATGACTTGGAAATGAATTTCAGGATAAATAAAGACATCTTCTGGGAGGTGGAGTTTGAAATGTGAAAGAAAGGTGTGAGGCTAAGATTTGGGGTTCTGGGTTATCTTGGCATTTCCAGCCCAACCTCCTGTGTTCCTGTTTATATAGCAGAGCTGGTGCAAATTTTCAAGCAGACACACAAATCCAGAAATAAAAGGAATAGCTGCTCATGAACCTGCCGCCCACGCACACAAATCCAGCGAGCCAGCTGGGCTCCAGCGCTCCTCCCTCCCTCCCTCCTCCTCTGACATCCCTGTCGCCTCAGCCCTCACAACATGCCTGGGCTCTGAGCATTGCTGGGGCTCGGGAGGCAGCTTTCTAGAGCAAGATGGGGAATGAGCTCCAGACAAGAGCCTGGAGAAACTGCCTGATTCCCCTGCACCTGTAGTGCTGGGGGTTTAGTAGCTTCTGAGCACACTCAGGGAGGTTTTATGGCCCAAAATCAATGCTTTGAACTCTCTTTGAAGGAATTTGGATGACCTGGTGGACTGCATGGTTGTTTGAAGTGATAGACACCAGATGAAGTTCACACCTGTGAAGGGAAAGGTTTTATCTGGTGCTTTATTGGGCTTTCAGACCTTCTGAGTGTGTCTCACCACAGTTCATGGTGCAGCTGCACTTCTTGCATGAGGAGGCAGAGGATGGGCTGCTGGGCAAAGACTGGGAGACCTGGGGTACCCTTCATTTCACTGGTGGAAGGGGCAAATAACTTCACACCTTCCTGCCATTCATTCAATCCACAGTGTGTTTATCCAGCTGCAAAGTAGATTTATTTGGGGCTTCTGGGTGCTACTGTCGAAGAATGAAAAATAGCAACAGGAATTTTTGGGGCTGGGCTTCTGTTCAGAGGCTCAAAAAATTTTGTGCACACTTAAAAATCCATCCCTGCCTTTCCTCCTCAGCTGGGCAGGAATGCTTGTTATCATGCCTAGTCTTCAGATTAGTAATTAGATTTGTTGTTTCTGTTAATCTGAAGCCACTGACAATGCAGCAGAAATTCAGCCAAGTTTCTTCTTAGAATTATAGAATGTCGCGAGTTTGAAGGGACCCACAAGGATCATAGAGTCCAACTCCTATCCTTCCATAGGACAACCCCAAAATTCACATCATGTGTCTGAGGGCATTGTCCAATCACTTCTTGAACACTGTCAGGCTTGGGGCTGTGACATCTCCCTGGGGAGCCTGTTCCAGTGTCCAGCACCCTCTGGGTGAAGAACCTTTTCTGAATACCTTGGAGAAATCTGGAAGGAGGGACTTAATCTGGTTTTAGTAATGAAGCACTGTGCTCAAAAGGGTCGTTATCTGTTACCTTGCTGTCCAGAAGGGTTCAAGCTGCCTTTATGGCTGCATTGGGTGTGCAGCTGGGGGGAAACCCCACAATTTCCCAGCACAGCCACAAAAAAGCTCTGGAAATAGTTGAGTGTCAGAAAGCAGTTTCCCAGCTGAAGTCTGACGTTTCCTCTTCTCCTGTGGGCCACAGAGCTGCTGCCTTTCGGCAGTTTGCTCTCCAGGCAGTTGAGAATAGAGAACTTCTGCCCCTGTTTTTGTTGGATTGGTTTATGGGAGAGTTGGGTGTGCGCTGTGCTGTTCACAAGTGGGGGTCACTGCCCATTCCTAGAGGCCACAAAATGCCTTGCAAAGTACTTTATGCATCTACACAGGCAATGTGTATTCTGTATAAGGTTCTGCCAAATGCTTCTCCCACCTGAAACCCCCCCTGAAACCAGCTCAGACTCATTGTTTTCCTTTGTTGCTAATTTGTGGTGGTGTTTTCTCTTCCTGTGCTGCAAGAGATATAGCCTCATATAACCTGACTCTAAAAGACTCCTGATACTAACTCCCTTCCACCCTCTTTATTTCCATTCGTCTTGTGTCTCATTTTGCAATTGCTATTATTTCATCCCTCTGGGGCACCTACTAAGGCAACCCCGATGATGGATGCTGCCAGACCAGATGCATAAATATTAAGAAAGGTGGAAAGAGCCAGACTTGCAATTTCTTTGTGCAGAGCAGTGATGGAGATGCTGTTCTTATAGCTGGCCAACACATCTGCGATCTGAGCTCCAGATTTAAAAGCCTGTAGATTCTGGTTAAGATAAAGTTTTAGCTGGAACTGTAGCTGTGTAGAATCTTTTGGTCAGGCAGAGAAGCAAACATGCTAGTTATACTGGTGATTTTCACTAGATGACTAAAGGGCTTGTTCTGGAGACTGGGCTGTTCTCCAAATGGATACTGTACCTTCTCTAATTTCTGTTGCTGGTAGAGCGAGACAAATTTGTGACTAGATGATCATGTTTATTTGCAGAGTTTCCTGAATCTTGACATGCAAAATCTGATGTGAACACCGAACCCTGTGCACGGCCCTAGAAATGATTATGTTAACCGTCAATCTGCAGAGTTATCCTTGCAGTGCGGTATCACAAGTCACCTGTTTATGTGACCACCTTAATAAATCAGTGTGTGATTGCCTGGAATTGTCAGGGGTTTGGTATTATCAGAAAGCCTGATGGCAATATTCAGATACTGGAAGAACAGAAAGCCTTGATTAACGCTGAGTTAGCTGTCTCTTCTCTAATGCTGCTTCCAGTTCAATGGATGTCTTGATAAAAGTGTTTGGTTTGAAGGCCACAGACTTATTGATGGTCACAGATCAAAATACCATCACTTCTAATAAATTATGCTGCCGTATTTCTGTTAAGAAGTGCACCAATATGCATAAAAGCAAGGGCAAAATCTGAGTATTTTCAAAGACCCATAGTGCTGCTACTCAGAGTGAGAGCAAACATGACTGAAGTACATTTCCAGCAGTGAAGTTTGGGAATGCAAACTGACGCTGACAGTATGTCTTTATTGTGGACCCCACAGCACATTAACACCGGTGGTGTTTTTAGAGAATGCCAAATTTAAACCTGATCCTGCCTGCAACTCTTTCTGTATCCCTGTTTGCCCATCTATTCCACCTTGGATCTGGTGTAGTTTTGGAAATTTGTGTATAGATAGATCAGGACTATTAGTAGAAAGTCATAGAATATTTTTCTTACAGCTCAGGGCTGCAGCTAGTACTACCAAAAGTTTTTAATGGACTAAAATCAGTTCCATGTTCACAGTCTCCAAAACATCACTGTTATTAGCTCTGAGTATGGAGGACAAGTGTTACTGGTGTGATGATGCAAAGATCTCAGTAACTCTACACCCAACACCAACTGCCTTAAACTGGTACTTTGTAAAATCAGGGATTATGAATGTAAAACAACCCTCATCTTGCTAGAGCTGATCTCTCCAGATTAGTGTGGAGTGTCTCAGTGATCTCGTTGCTCTGGATCTTACCTTGTCACTTCTCATGTGCTGGAGGCAAAAGGGAGCTCGTCAGATTTGCATTTTCCAAAAATATTAACTTTCCATTGCAAAAATTGTGCAAATTACTTTCCTCTATTTAGAACTAGTGGTCAGAGTCCTGTAGAGTTTTTATAGTAGGAAACAGATTGGAAGACATTTCACATCACAGCATACAAAAGTTGACCATAAGTCCAGAATCACTTTTGTCCATTTACTACAGCGAACCCTAAAAGCAGCTTTTTGCAGAGTTGTCACAGTTGTCACAACTTTTGCTTTGTGACAACCTATGAGCATCCATTAAAACACAGACTTGGGAGCAGAGCAGATTGTGTGGTACTGCCCATCTGCACATCAGATACCCATGCTTGCTTTTTAATAAGAGCAAGGAGATGGATGTAATGTCATACAGTCATAATTCTTGGCAGTTGTTATAGTTGGTATTTTTATTGGAATCTGAAGCTTTGGAGCATTTATCAGATTTTTTTATGCTTCCTGTGTTAGTGCTTGGGGTTTTTTTCAGCTGAGCTCTCAGACTGCCAAAGCCCTGTTTGTAGGGACAGAGCCATGTGTCCAGTGGAGTATTTCATGGGAGGAATGACTATGCTGAAAAACGTGAACAAGTCTAGAAACGCCTGTCTGGGCAATGCGTGTTCGTAAACATAGAGGTTTTGTTAGATATTTTGAGAAGGATGGGGAGATAACTCTCCTGTAAGAGAGTCAGTTGTGAAATGGAAATGCTAGCCTGAGAGGTGACAGAGTTTTCTTGGGAGGGAAGGTGGGTTGTAGCAGACTGACCTTGGGGAAGGCAGCACTTTCTGCCATCTGGAAGTGAGCTGCAATGAACTCATCTGCCAGCCTTGGGATGTCATGTAAGGGTTGGACTCAGCCTTGGAGCCACGGTGTGAAACAGAGGGGGTGATAGAGCAGCTGGAGCCATGGAAGAGTTTCTCACTGGTCCATCCAGAAACCTTCCTCAAATCATATCCTGTCTCAGTCACTTCTATTGGGAGAAGGCTCCAGGAATGCTGAGGATGTACTTCCACCACCACCAGTTTTGTTGTCCACTCCCTGTGCTATGACACTGAGTGTTCAACATCTCTGTGCACCTAAGCCAGACTAGTGTGTGTTCCCAGGCATAAAATGAGGGTAATGGTCCTTACTGTGCAGGGCCAAGGGGAAGAGATGGTCCTGGGGCTTTGTAGCTCTTGGTGTGGGCTGTGGGAGCTGCAGGGAGAATGTTTGTTTTTTGGGAGCAGCCATCAAATGCAGGGGATAGTGCTTGCAAGCCTCCTCCTCCTTTTTTCCTTTTCCCATTGCTTCCTTCTTGATTTAGGAGGTAGGAAGGCAAAAACAGTGGATGCTCCAAGCTCCCTGACTCCTTAGACCCCAGCCCACAGTGAGCCAGGTAAGGCTGGGGTTTGCCCTTAGGAAGGTGACGTTGTAATATTTTTCTAGGATGGAATTCCTTCTTTTAATGAAAGCCCCATTTAAATAACCAAAGTCCCAAAGATGAGATGCAACTGGCCCGTTTGCCCAAGAGAGCATTTCAGAATACTTTTACCCAACAGTTGGTCTGAGATCAAACAGACTTGGCATTGTGCTGTTTCCTGGATAACACGCCATCATTATTTATTAATCTGAATCAAAGTGCTTGTTGTTTTCATGCTATCAGTTAGAGCTTTATCGTCTGCCTTCTTTTTTTTTTTTTTTAATATATTTGTTGTGTTTCAAGAAAGTTTTGAAGCTGTTGCAGTGGGAAATCCATAGCTTAAGTGGCAGCTTGCTCATCTTTTATTTATTTTGATAATAATCCTGTTGTTACTCATTCAAATCTCCAAAAGATCCTTGTCCTCAGTCAAGAGTTTCAGGCTTGTATGAGATTATAATGATGATTTCTAGAAGAAAAGAATGTTTTCCTGGTTTTGAATATATATTGTCACCTTTGTTGCTTTGTGATTTAGAGAAAAGTCATTTGTCTGGTCAAAACTGAGTAATTTTAAAATACATTTTTATAGCGACATCAAAATGACTGTGTGAAGTTCCCGTTTTTTTCTTATACTTCAAAAACACAAACACAGGGATGTCAAGCCAGTGGGAGAAACAGCAATGGGATGTGATTAGGGTGATTTCTGGTCTGTTTCCCATCATTCTTGGAGAGAGAGTTCTTTCTTTATGATTTTTCCCTGAGAAATCTGTTCCCTTTTCAGTTTGGAGGCTTCTCTGTTTTACAAAGAAATTTGTGTCTCAAAGTAGATGCTCTTCACTGAAATGCTTCTCTTATTGGAAAAGCATTTTTCTATAGAAATAGAGTTTCAATAGGAAATTTGCAGTCAGCTGTTACATACGGCAGGCAACTCTGCTCCCCCATCCTCTCGAAAGGGTGGTTTCATATAGAAGCTGCACTTCTGCATATCCATGCCCGTGTTGTGGTTTTATAAGCACATTTTCCTATTTTAAAATGTTTTCCTGTCTCCTGTTTTTGTGTAAAACATCCTCACAAAGAGGGAGGATGATTAATTGGAAACTTTAGCGGAAACTACAAAATCAATTGCACTCAAAGAACTGTCTAATGTAGAAACTAAACTAATAAAAAACCCCAGAGAATTATATGTTTTCTTCTCTCTCCTTCTGCAGTCGTAGGAGTCTTAGCTGTTACTTGGAAGATTTTTCTGAAAGAGAATTGTAACCCTTATATATTATCTTATTGGTGCTCAGCTACACGTTATCTGTGAACATAGGAAGCAATATAGACAGCCAAAAACCATCTCAGTGGGCTGAAGACTCATTCTGACCATTTACACCAGAAGATCATCTGATCCCCAAGCTGGTTGTGCTTCTTTATAAAATTAATCCATAAGATTTTCTGCTCATAAATAACTGTGAAATGATTGAACTTTAAAACATAAGACTTCTCATGTGCTAAACCTCATGGAAGAATAATCTCTTGATAAATTTAGTTTTAAAGTAACGGAAGCATAGATGATTGCAATTCTGTTTTTAGCCATGCACAGTAAAGTATTTCTATTTGTTTTGTAGTAATGTTAGTTTAAGTCAGAGCATCCGCATGAAGATGGAGATGTGAGAAGGAGCAGGAGCAGCAAGGTCAGTGTGGTGAACAGTCTTGGCCCTGGGTTTGGGAGCAGTTTTGGAAAGATGGACCCAGATTTTGTTTTCCAGGACAGGAAGAAGATGGCAATGAGTGAGATACAAGATGGCCAGAGCTGATGGCATCACTAGCCACACCAGAAACCCTTGAAGACCAGGGCATGTATCTCTGCTACTTATCTATACCAGCCAACAGAAGGCAAAGCGCGTCAGTTCTTGGGTTCATTATACTGTTTATTGGGTAAAATGGACTTAGTGATGTCTGTGCTGACAGGCCATACCTAAATAATAGACACAAATAGACCAGGCATGGAGATGTGTTTCTGCTTTGGATGTGTAAGAAGTGAGTTACGATATATCAGCAGAACTCAATCCTGGGCTATCTTATTCTTGTTAGCCCCTGTGAGAGTAAATGTTAAGCATGCAAAATGGGATTTCCCATTACATTCTTAATGTGAACCTTCAATTTAATTTAGATTCACCTGGGAATATTATAAGTTGTAAGAATTGAGAGTATCAGTAATGCTTTTAATGGTCTGATCTTTCCAGCCAGATGTTCTTGCTTGGACCTAAGGGCTGGCTTTCCTTTGTGTTTCGTCACAGCATTTTACAGAGCTCTCTTTGCCAGCTCCATCCCTTTGGGGGATGGTAAGGGGAGGGAGAAGTCACACCGTAGACCAAGGCTGCAGTCTGGTCTGCTGTGACCATTTACTTCCAGAACATCACCTTTAACTTCTCTGCATCTCACTGACTTGGAGAACAAGTGAGAAGCAGTTTTCTCAAAGAACAGTGTGGTGGATTAACCATGTCTGGCTGCCAGGTGCCCACCAAGCTGCTCATATTGGGCTAACCCACCACAGATAATTATTAGGTAAGGGGGACCTAATATACAGCTGTCCTATGTAAAGGATGGTCATTAGTCCCTTACAGAGTGTGAAATGTATCCTGGAGATGTGGACAAGGGGAATATGTGAAATGCCACCCAAATTTTTCTTTTCCTTCCTCCAGCGAGATTTCTCTCTTCTTTGGCAGTAGAGTACTTGGATCCCAGACAGCTTTTCTGGAGTTAGCACTACAAGTTTTGGGAATATTTTTGGAAGGGATGTAGCACTGGGAAGCGTATTTTGGAGCCAGAACAAATGCTTGCATGGGAAGGGAGGAACTGTGCTATCCCCCTTGTTTTGCTTTTGTTCTGCAAGACAAGCCCAAGACTGGAGTAAGAAATTGACTGTGAACTAGGGCAGATGCGCATTTTCAGGTCTTTTTCAAGTTGTTTCATTGTGGTCCTCTAGGAGTAATGGATGCCACTAGTCTGTATTTCACTCTACTTTTAAAAATATTAGCTCAAAATAACATTTTTCCATGTAATTGCACAATTCAGATCTCAAACATCTCTTTAATTTGTAGAAGAAAATACTATTCTAGATTTGTGCATCCAGGGCGGGTCTGAGAGCATCAGGATAACCTGGGTGATCATGTTTCTGGCAACAACGTGGTTGTCATTTACTAATTAAATGTATGCAGTCTGTCGAAGCTGAAGATCTGTACTTAACATTATAAAGCAATTGTGGGCACTGGAAAGCTCTTGTAGAATTGTTAAGAGTTTGCCACCCACTGGGATGATGACTTGTGTCTTTACCATGATGCATGTAGAGGTAGTTGGTCCCTTTTTTTTCGGAGAAGATAGACGCAGAAGAAAAGCTAACACATAATGCATACGTTGCATCATATTCCATAATGATCTGAATTTTGGGGAGAGGGGACAGATTTCAGTCTGGATATCCCTGCTCTGTCATAGAAAACCAGTCATGCAAGTATAGACATCCAGTTCACAGGTACCTACAGATGCATATCAACACCTAAATTTAGGTGTCCTAATAAACAAATTGAATCATCAAGACCTTTGCTAGGGTCTAAAGCATGGTTTTATCTCACTGAAGTAGACAAGAAAAACAGTAGAGATGACTCATGTCCTAGCAGTGCTTACTTTTCCCTGAACGTCTGACATGCCACCTTTCTCTGGTTTGGCTAATCTGTTTCAAGGCATCAGAGAAGCTAAATTTTTGTTGGTTCATTCTATCCTGTGTATGAGGCTACTTCACAGGAGTTACATATCAAATAGATATTATTTTTTTAGTTAAAATTTTCTAGAATATATTATTTGTCCTGTCTAAGCTGAGAAACTATACTGCAGGATGGGTAAGGATAGAGGTGAATGTACAGAGGAGCAAGCAGTACATGTATTATTAGCCCCTCATGTGGCAGATAACAAGAGATGTAACAAAAATCTTCCCTTTTCTTGTCAAATTTTTGGAATGTTCAAGAAGCAGAGTAACTTCTGTATCATTTTAGAACCTTACCAGAGCAGGTGCTATTATACCTCATAGACCCAATGTCTCTTGGGCACTGTTACCTTGCTGCCAATTTTCATATATTATTGAAGGCCTCTAGCATAGAAAGAACCCTGGCCATAGGAAGGGATTAGGGTCAAGATATTTGGTGATTTCTTGGTGTAATTTCTGTTTATCACTGCTATTAGTAACAAAGTTATTTTTAGGAATAGTGTTTTTTCTTTCATGAAGTGCAAACAAGTTCACAAATTCTGGATCTACTATATTTTCCATTTAGAAAATGTCCTGCATTGATACCATCATCAGATGTTCCTCTTTCACAGGCTACTTGATGTATTATTTTCTGGTTTATTCATTGACTGTGTGGTCCCATAAGCTAAATTAAGCAAGAATCCACAACAGGGTTTGCAATATTAGGCCATTATTGTATGCTTCCAGTGCATTGTGCCTCAAGCCCAATTGAGTATTACCAACCACTCAAGCATGCACTGTTGACACATAAACGGATATTTGGATGTAGCTTGTTAGTAAATGCAGTATCCCCAGCAGTTTCATTTGGATGATTATATTATTGCTAATTAACAGAAAATGTCATGACTTTTGGAAAAAAAAGAAAAAAGTTTGTGCAATGTGTTATTTACTCGGAAAAAATCTTTCATGTAAAAAGATGAGGAAATTATACAGGGGAAAAGGGGAGGAATATTCAGGAGATCCACAGGGTTCTCAGAAGCGTAAGTCTCATTAACATCAGTGGGTCATAGCCAAAACCACTCCTGGTGATGTGACTCACTCATACCTCTAAAATCATCCACGCTCACCACTCTTTAGATGCTTCCCATCATTTTGCTCAGATGAACTTTAGGTTTTGGTTAATGTCAGGAGAGATAAAGTTTAATTTAGCTAACCTGCCAGCAAAATGTAGTAGCTAAAAAGCGGCAATCTTGGTGCTACCGTTAAAGGTTACTTGGTTGATTTAAAAAAACAAACAACAAAAACCGAAAAGAACCCCAACAACAAAACCAAACACAATGAAAAATCCCTGGCTTCTTTGCCTCCTTGCCTTTGTCGGCCTCATTTACATAATGGTTTAGAGTATTATGTAATCCAAATCAAATCGCTGTCAGTTGGCACCAGCATCCATTGCATCTTTTCCATGAAGCTACGTTGAGTTTCTGGAGTAAACGTATTTTAAAGGAATGACAGAAGTGAAATAATTCTGTCTCTCTGGAGCCAGGGGTCTGACCCACCGCCTATTGCTGTCACACAAAATATTCCCCTTGACTGACGTGAGCTGAGGATTGCACCCCCAGAGCCCATGTAAGCTCTTAACTCTGATTCCTAAACTTGGCAACCGAACCATGTCAGTTTTCAATTGCAAACGGGCAGAATATCCCTCCCTTTTGGACAGCAGTAATCTTTTTCTCTCAGGGAGGGAATTCTCTTCCATCAAGTGGAAGATCCACTAGCTTTATCCAAATGGTATTGTCAAATTTACAATGCACTAAATAATGAATCGAATCTTTAATATACCCCAGCAAGCAGTGACCAGCTACTCGCTGATAGGATCCTTGTTCAATTTGTCCTTTGTGAGTCTCTATTTCCATTACTGAGCAGGGTAATTTTGCCAGTGCACTTCTAAATCTGTGCCTTCTGTTTTTTCTCTGGTGTGTTTTATTGCAAAACTGCTGAAAAGGCCTGCATATCGTAGCACTGAACACCATCTAAAACCATAGATAGGGACTATGCATCCTTGTCCAGGTGAACTTACCATGAGGGATACTGATGCATTTCATGGGACACAGGAAAAAATAAAGTAGCTGTGCCAAAATCACATAGGATTGGTGTGAATGTCATAGAATCATAAAATCATTTGGGTTGGAAGGGGCCTCCCAAGCTCATCCAGTGCCACCCCTGCCATGAGCAGGGACATCTTCACCAGCTCAGGTTGCTCAGAGCCCCGTCCAGCCTGGCCTGGGATGTCTCCAGGGATGGGGCATCCACCACCTCTCTGGGCAACCTGGGCCGGAGTTTCACCACCCTCATTGTGAGAAAAATTCTTTCCTTCTATCTAGTGTAAATCTTCTCCGCTTTAGTTTAAAACCATCACCCCTTGTCCTATCACAACAGGCCCTGATAAAATGTCTGTCCCCATCTTTGTTAGAGGCCGCTTTTAAGCCACAACAAGGTCTCCCTGGAGCTTCTCTTCTCCAGGTTGAACAACTCAACTCTCTCAGCCTGTCTTCATAGAATAGGTGTTCCATTGCTCTGGTCATTTTGGTGGCCTCCTCTGGCCCCTCTCCAACAGGTCCATGTCTGTCCTGTACCTGAGGGCTCCAGAACTGGATGCAGTACTCACTTGAGGGTTATCATTGTAGACAGAGAGAGGTTTGTGGATGGGTAATGTCGACTTGGAATAAAGTGAGTGGGAGGGCAAGATCATTTTCTTGGTGAGTGTCTAGGAAAGGGATAGAGGTGGAGAGGGATGGGAAGCTGGGGGTAGGTTTGCAGGTGGGGTGGAGTTCCATGAAGGATGGTGGTCATGGAGCAAAGTGCTTCCAATACTGCAGACTTGGCAGGACCTGCTGTCTCACTTTGTATTTGCAGGATGTTGAAAGGGGACCTGCTACCTCTCACAGTTTAATGCTTCGTAATTTGCGTTTGTCTGTCCCAGCCTTTCACATCTAGTATTTTCTTGACCCTTCACCACTGTCTCTTTTTGTTTCTCTCACCTGAAAGAAGGAAAACCTATATTGTTCTGTTTACTGTGAATAACGCAGTTCAGTTGTTATGTCATGTTTGTCTGTTAGTTCAGTGCTAAAATTGTGAAAGAGGTGCTGGCTTTACTTACAGAGTTTCATCCATCTTTTTTAATGTAAACATGCCAGTTCTGCTCATGGCTTTTATAAGTCTGTTGGTTTTCCCTGCCGATGAAATATGTCTCCATAACTTAGATGGGGGGGGCGGGGAGATCAGTGATGCTCTACTTATAACTTAGTGGTAATACATCAGACAGCTTTCCAGCCGTGTCTCCCTCTTCTCTGGAAGCATATAGCAAAGCTTTTGGTGGCCAGAATAAAACCTGCCATCTTTCAGCAGTATAACTGTCCCATAACGGCTTCAGAATATGTTCTAATAGCTGTTTTACAACGTCCTATATCCGTTAGAATGTCCTTATAAAACACTCCGTGAATAAAATGGACCAGATTTGACATATTTTATTCATGTGGGCATTCAAAGCACCTCATGGTGTGAGTAGTGTGTATGATACTTGGCATAACATGGATTCCTCCTGTAGATTTCTGACTTCATGTTCAAAAGCTAGTGACTGCATCCTGAGCTGAAAACATTCCTCTTTCTTGGTGGCTCTTTGCAAACTCTGTAGGTTTAAAGTAGCAAAGGAGAAATGTTTCCCTGCATCTGAAGGCTGGGTAGTTTACAGTAAAATAACTCTGAGGTGAATCTCTAGTTAATAAAAATAGATCTGAAAACCTGTTAGGTGCAGAGAATTATAATTTTCAGCAAAATATAAAGATGCACACTGGTAACTATAATGTGCTGCTTCCCTCTTGCTTATTTATGTCATTTGGTTGCAGTATAATTTGAAATAAAAACACCTGCAAAGAAAGCAGAATATTTTTAGCACACTTAAAATATATATTTTATCATAAGAGAAGACTTAGTGCCAGCATTTAATTCTTGGCATAACATTTGTCATCCCCAAATACTGTTTCAGTATCAGGATGAAATCTTCTGAATTCATTTTCTTTTCGCACATGTTAGCTTTCTGAAGACTTTATCTTATCAATAAGTCCTTGGTAATGTCAGAATGCCAGCAAAACTGATTAAACTGGATTTAAAAGAAGATACATTATAGACAGACCTGATTGTGATGAAAGGCTCATGGCTCAGCGACTCTGAGGTTTTGGTTTGGAGACTTTGTGGGGGTGTTATTTTCCCCAACGATATGAACGTGATGAGTTCTCGTGTTTACTTCTGCCCCTGGTCAGCATGCATGGTGAACAAACAGGGCTCATTTTAGGAAATCTGTGTTACGCGATGTCATATCAACCTGCAGGGTTGCCTCGTGACGCGGGCAGCAAGAGGAACTCTGTCTCACAGCTCCTCCTGCATCAGACGGGGGCTGATTTCCATGCTGTGCTTTTCTTAGGAGATCTCCTTCAAGAGCTAAACATTGCAGCCTTTTTCCATCAGATTTTTGTGGAAGAGAGAACTTTTCCACTGCAGGCCAGCCACAGGATCCTCCCTGGTCCCCACCAGGTGTTGGTGTCTCCAGCACCTGTCTTTTGCACTTCAACTCTGAACTCACCCATCAAGATATCCCTGGATGAAGAAGCATTTACAGATTGCCTTTACACATTGTGGAAAAAAAACCCTGGGGTTTTCCAGCTCCCTGCAAGCTTGGTTACCTTCTAGGTCATTACTTTAAAACCTCAGTTACACACTCTCTGGTGTTTGTGCTCCAGTGTGAAAGTACTTTCTTTAAAGAAAGCATTTCTATCCAAATATTCCCGGTGCTAATAGATCACTTCCCCAGCTGCCGTGACCTCCCTGGGATGGGTAGAGCTCTGCTGATTTACGCCAGCTGGAGATCTGGCTGATTATATGTGTTAGGAACGTGTGCTACAAAAAAATCATTGTTTATGGGCTTGACAAAATTATGCCTGTTGGAAAAAAGAAACAAACTAGATAACAGTTTAAGCAGAAGTAATGAGTGTGCTGTGTAACATTTCAAGGACTGTGTATTATTTAGTTCCCCCTTGTTTTGATGTGAGCACACAGACCCTCAGAATGTGTATTAACAGCAACTGAAATTTTTCAGTTAAAAGAGAATTTCCCATGACACCTCATAGCTGTGGAATTGAAGTGTGGTATAAATACAAGTGAATTAAGTCTCAAAAGTTTGGCTGTTGGTTGTCAGGAAAATTATGAAGAGTGTGTAAGTCTCCTAGACTCCTTTAACCTCTTGATTTTTGTTTCTTCATGTAGAAGGTCTTTATTTGATATCAGTTAAAACCAGGAATTCTCCATGAAATCATTACTTCATGCCTGGAATAAAACTTCCATGCAGTCCCATATCCCCGGGTAGTCTTTTTAAACATGATAAAATGTTTGTGTGTATGTGTAAATTTATGCATGAGGATTTGTGAATCTAGGCCAGTAACATTAAATTAGATATGTCATCATAGTGTTCTGTATTTCCCTAGCCTATTATTCTCATGTTTTGCAGTGCTCTGCAGGTCAAAAAAAAATGCCAAAGAGATGTTATGGAAAAGAGGGGGGGGAAAAAGATGACTGTGTTCCATGTAGTCTCAAAAATTTAGAATAAACCCATCCTCATGACTGTGTTACCACAGCAGTAGGAATGCAAAGTCTATATTTAGTCACAAACATTTCTTAAATAAAAGGAGAATTTAGGACTGCTGATTATTATTTTTTATGCTGTAGATCTACTACAATCACAGGGGAAACACACGTGATGCTACAGGCTGTCATCCATCTACTTAGCCTGTGGTAGACTCTTGAGTGGCATCATGGAAATCAGTAGGGTTGAATGAATACAATCCTATTTCAGATGAGCATGTCTGATGGTATCTAACCATTGGCCTGTGAGTGCCACATTCACATTGTTGATCTTCAAGTTTGGCTCCTTTTTCACCATTGCCAAATGTCTGAAATGTATGCATGCATGTCCTTGATACTATGTCAGGCAAAGAATTCTACACTGTTCTTCAAGCATCTTGGTCCATGATGCTGGTAGGCACCAGAGTGGTAGTCTGAGTCCACAAAGCCCATGCAAGAGAAGGACAGCCAGCTTGAGGTGAGCGAGACCCACTTTCCCAATATTTACACCACCTATTACCCATAGTGGCCTTTTGGATGATGGTCACCCATCCACAGGGAGTCAAATAAAGGCTCGTAGGGCATGCAGGTCATGTATTGAGAACCTGAAAGGTCTTTTGAGCTGGGGTGGCTGAAGCTTGTGACAGCAAGGCTAAAACTGCAATGGAATATGACATTTATCCTTGTGAATAAATAGCTAGCTTATTTGTTTGTACTGTTCTCACTTCTTGCCATGCCATAGGAAATATGCATCTTGGGGCTTTATTTTTATATGCACATTTTGTTTACATAACCAGTACATTTTTATCAGCAAGAACCGATGTTAACTGAATTTAACAAAGACAAAGCAAGAGGGAAACATTCATTCTGTGCATGGTGATATCACAGAAACAATGTGTTTGAAGACTTGCACTTCAAAAATATCCCCAAGAGGAATGGAAAAATCCAGGCTTATATTGTAAAATGTGAGTCACAACAGGTATTATCTCTTAAGAAATGGCATTCCAGCTCTTTGATTCAGTCATTGATGATTTTCCTTTGTAAGTTGTGGTGCTTTTTTACCCTTTTAAGAAACATCTGGGCTAACCCTGGCTATTTGTAGAAATGCTTGCAATTAATAGATTAAAATAAATTAGACATAGAAAGGGTCCATGAAATTATCTTGTCCATTTCCTGAAAGCATATGAAATTGAAAAAGAATTAGGCTAAATATATATACTAAAACTTGGAACTTAAACTTGTATACAATATGAGCACAACACATGCCAAGATTTTTCAGTTGTAAGTCTGTTGGAAAAGTAAACAAAATAGTAACAGAACTCTAAGTTTATGTAGGATTTTCCAGTTGTTCCTAGGCAGCTGTCTTTCTGGAATTAACAAATAAGATTGAAAAGATCTGGTTTCACCAGTTTGAAGTTGATTCAACTTTCTAATAAGAGAAAGCTTTAAGCACTAGAGAAAAAAAATACCAAACACACAAAAAACCAACAACAAACAAAAACCCCCCAACTTCTCATTTTGATTAGTTTTTTCTGGCTATTTTGTGTCTCTCACCATTCCCTATCCTTTTTTGTTTGTGGGTTTTTTTTGTTTGGTTGGTTGGGTTTTTTTTGTTTGTTTAATTCCACTGCTGCCAGAATAGTTTCTTTAAGAAGTCTTGAAGAAAGTCTGAGAAGGATGCTGAACATCCTAGTGAAGATTAAGTTTTTGAGATCAAGCAACACCCATGAAAACTGTGGCACTTAGCAGAGACATTCCACACATTCTCTTATCATCTCAGGAAGGTACTTGGTGTCCCTCATGCTATATGGCCGTGCCTCCAGTTCAGCTATAAGGAGAAGGTAGTGCAGAGGTGGCTTCCACCACCTTTCCAGTACAGGGAATGTAGGTTGGAGGCAGTGACTCAGCCCACCTGTGCTCTGAAGTACTAGAAGCAGGTAGTTGGTGCAGTGTGGATCTTGAGCACCTGCAGATGTACAGGGGTATTAACTTTAGTTCTCTGTGTGCTTCTGTGTCTGTATAAGCTCAGGTCAGCCATAAACCCTACCCGGAGTGCTGTGTCCAGCTCTGGTTCCTCAGCACAGGGAAGACATGGACCTCTTCGAGAGGGGCCAGAGGAGCCACAGGAATGATCTGAGGCTGGAACAGCTCTGCTGGGAGGACAGGCTGAGAGAGTCAGGCTGAGAGAGTTGGGGTGTTCAGCTGGAGAAGAGAAGCTCTGGGGAGACCTTATTGCGTCCTTTCAGTACTTAAAAGAGGCCTGTAAGAAAGGTGTGGACAGAATTTTAGCATGGCCTGTTGTGACAGGACAAGGGGTGATGGTTTTAAACTAAAGGAGGGGAGATTCAGGTCAGGCATGAGGAAGAAACTTTTTACAGTGAGGGTGGTGAAACCCTGTCGTAGGTTTCCCAGAGAGGTGGTGGATGCCCCATCCCCGGAGACATCCCTGGGCCAGGCTGGACGGGGCTCTGAGCAACCTGATCTTGTTGGACTAGGTGAGCTTTGAAGGTCCCTTCCAACCCAAACTGTTCTATGAGTCTATAATTCTATGACCTGGCAGGCAGATTGAGCCCTTGCCCAAGAAGCATAGCCTGTCTTGTGTTGGCATTAGGACACGAGGACAAAAGGACATAAGATCAGATGACGGGTTTTTCCAGACTGGTAGCCTAGGAAGAGTGTTAAACTAGGGATATCATAAGTAGTCTTTCTTGCATGTGCCCAGGTTCTGCAGCTAGGGGATTTTCTCTGTCAGAAACAGCATTTTTGTGTTCAAAACCATTAATAGATCTTTCACCCTTGAATTTGTCTGGTGGCTTTGCGAATCCTTGCCATTTGCAGCCAACAGGTTTCACAGGCTAACTCTGCACCATGTGGGAAGTGGCTTCAGTAGTTGTTTCAAACCTGCTGCTCTGTGATTTCATTTGAAGGTTTTCCATTGTTTTATTAGGAGAACAAACAATCATTCCCCATTTGCCATCTTCACAGTGCTTATGATTTTCTAGACCTCAACTAACAGCCCACAATGATCTCCTCTCCAGTTTAGAGACCTAGTCTGTGCCCTTCCAAAAGTACTGACCAGCCACTGGTTTTTGTTGTCCTTTTCAGCATGGAAACAGGTTTCACTGTGAAGAAACAAAAACTGAAATGACAGGAAAACTGAGAATTCTCTGACCACCTGTACTGATGTCATTTATAGAAAGCGAAATTCTAGTTGCTTGCACTGGTGCTGAGTCATAAAGCGTTCAGCATAAGAAAACTCAGTTTGCAGGAAAGCTTCTAATTTCGTGTTTTTCAGGAGGAAGGGAATAAAACAAATGATGTGGGGGGAGAAGGGAAGAGAATAAATCTAAATAAAGAAGAATGTCAGAATACACAAACTCGAGGGGGGCTAATTCATTTTAGCCATGCTTGTTCAGACACGCAGTAAAGCAGAGTATAATGTACAAGCTCCAGCATATCATTCCTGTATGATAGGCTGTGATCAATGACAATTTAGTGAATTCATTTGTAAACAAAGACAGAATAGGAAAAACAGTGGTTATTTGAAAGAGTACTTAAATAAATTGAGTCAATAAATATGCTATTTGTCATGCAGAGTCCAGTTAAAGTCTTGTTTGCTAACAAAAATGCTGTCATCGCAGAGTCTAATAGAAACAAACTATCTGGATCTATCCACTCTAAATAGACAAATACCATCTGAAAGGAGAAAACAACAATCGCAGCTGAACAAAGAACTGTATCCTATACACATCGATGAACGCAACAGGACAGCTCACCTCAAAATCTACTATTTTGTTTGTCATCAGCTTATATTCTGATTCAGTATGCATGGTCTGGTGGTGGTGAAAAAACATGGGCTGTATTTCTTCTGTGAAATTAGTCTTAATTGTTGCATGGTGAGGGCATCTCTTGTTGGAAAAAACATGCCACTAAAGTCACTCTTAAATTGGTAAATACGGCTTCAGTGAACTTGGTGGATTTGTGCAGGCTACTAGAACAGGGATAAGCTTCATCCCTTTTCATACAGTAATTTTACATTAGTTTTTACAGCTATCCATGTTGTTTAGAGCAGAGAGAAGAAGGTGTTTTGTTCTGTTGTGTTTTTCATGCTTGGCTTAATTCATGTAAGTTGAAGAGATGTGGCAATTCTCACTTGTTTTTGTTCAGGTGAGAATTGGAAGTGTTTGGAGTGAAGCACCATCAACCCAGGATGGTCAGACCTCTCTGGTTTGGGTTAGGTTTTCAAACTGGTATTGGTTGAAGAGGCCTGGTTTTCAGATGTGGTGAACTGGCAGCTGTGGTTATTCAGCATCTCAGAAGCTTGGAGAGCTCTCATCAAGGTCCCAGGGCTTTGGGAGGCAGAGTTGGGCTTCCAACATCCTTCAGATTGTAGGGTGTGGAGGAGAAGAAAATGCCTAAAAGTCTTGACAGATATCTTGAAGATGGTATTTCCTATCCCAAAGGAAAATAAAAATTATGTTGCAGAAGCCTAAGACAGAGATTATAAAGAATTTCTATGTGATTTAAGAATCTGAACTTGACCCTTCTTTGCTCTTTAAATTTGGAATAGAACAGCTGGGGCATTTTTAGAGTTTGCATCATGTGGGCGAAGATGGGCTGATTTAAATCTGCCTTGCAGTCATGTTAGGCACATTGTTCATCCACTCCCAGAGCTGCATTTTCAAAAATGAGTTAGGAATCCAAATTACTGTGGCTTTCAATGAAGCTTAAGCTTGTGTGAATCTTGAGTTACTCCTTAGTTTGGATTTAGGATCCCAAGTGACTGAAAAACATAAGGATACTTCAGTCTATCTACAAAGTCTTTTTAGCTCTGATAATGAGTGATTCCTGCTTCGAATTCCAGTTTCAGTCCTTTCTGTTTTCCTTGATGTTCTACTAACCACATGAAAATAGATGAAGGGGTTCCTGATAATAGATAGCCAACAAGTTATTTGGTTTGTGTTGGTTGGTTGGGTTTTTAATTCTGATGGCTTTGTTCTTCTTGCTTTGCTTCTGTCACTAACCCTTGGTACTTCTTGTTTCAGCTGTTTCCAGTAGTAGGAGTAAAGACCAGTAAAGACAAAGCAGGATGAAAAGATGGCTGACTTCTTGTTACCACCGGGTACTAACAGCTTCCACCGGTTCACGCCTGAATCCTTGGCTGCTATTGAGAAACGAATTGCGGAGAAGCTTGCAAGGAATGCAAAGCAGGAATATAGAGAGCAGCTGGGCGAAGAGGAGAAACCTCAGCCTCAGTTTGATTTGCAAGCTTGCAAGAAGCTGCCGGATATCTATGGGACTGTTCCTCCAGAGCTCATTGGAGAGCCATTGGAGGACCTTGACCCTTTCTACAATGATCGTAAGGTGAGCACCAACCAGACCTCCTTTGCTTTTGCTAAAGCATAAACACCGTCTCTATTTTGAGGGCTCTGGTTGTTATCTTTTTACAGCCTGTAAAAATGTTTTTTTCCAGACTAAGGATCAGAGTTTTGTCACAAGAAAGGCTCCCAGAAAACATCTAAGCAGGGGGCCAGAGAGGGATAAAAAACATAATTAAAATTTGGGTGTGTTTTGATAACCTTGGGTATGAATACACAGTGTCTGAAAAGAGCAGAGAAGTAGCTGAGCTAACTGAAGCAGAGGTTTTTATCTACCCTATCTTGCCTACTGCATGAGCCTTGACTCTTCACAGGTCTGGTTATCTCTTAAGCCCCTTAATGTGAAGGACTTCTGGGTGACTTGAGCCTTGTGCTAGCACTCTACACAAGAGCAGGAGACACCTCCACAACTGTTCCTGGAGAGCGGTGGTTCTTTGCCTGCTGAGGGGTAGTTCAGCTTCATTTAAGATGACCAAAATAGAGCTGAAGGGAGACGTGAGCAGCTTGTGCAATGCTGCTGCTTTACGGGAGGGTGAGGTTCACCCCAAGTGAGCATCACCTGATGAGGAATCACGTGCAGGCTGGACCAAAGCCACAACAGCACAAACAGCTTCTGTCAAAAGACTGTTGACAGCCAAGCTGGGCTGGTTGCTTACTACGGTTCATTCGCCTTTGCAAACATTTTGCAACAAAGGGAACAAAAGAAAGCTTCAAAACGCAGTGTATTTTTTAGGCAGCTTCCAGTTCTTTCAGGTACTGGTATTCTGATTTTTGCTGTGTTATTTCCTGTAAATAATAAATCCATATGATCATGATAATACTTCTATTAAAGCAGTGTAGGAACAGGTGCAATGAATGCCTAGTGAAGGATAGGGGCAAACAGATTACTTACCTGGAAGGGCCAGAATTAACTTACCTTGAAATTTGGTGGTTATTCCAAGGCACAAGCAGGAAGATATAGATTTGCAGCTTTACTGTCATGAAAGTCCTAGGCTCAAGGAGGGTGAGTTGCTTATAGTTTATCTATTGAGTGTCCTGATGTTGTCCCTGAGTGAATATTAGTTCCTCCATGCATAGTGGGGCATCTTCAGAGCTCTGTAAATTGGACCAGCATCCAATTCACTTTTGCTTTGGATATAAGATAACTTGGAGTATCAGTTTGTCTGCCCATGTTAACCTGAGTGCGATGACCTGAGTGCCAAGGTCAGGTTCTGCTGCGGAGCTGTGACCTGTGCAGCTTCTTACTTGGTGAAACAACAGGCATTGACTGAGAGAAACAAAGTGCTCAAGGTAGGAAAGATTGGGTAACAACACAGTAAGGTTCCCAGCACCTGGGAAGAAGAGCATCATAAAAGTCCCTCCAGTACATTTTAGTCTCCAGATAACTGTTTTATTTTTAAAGGTGATCCCACTCTCCTTCCAGCCCTGTGATGGGAGTTACGGCACAGGACCCTGTAAGGAGTGAAGGAATTAAAAATAGTTGGGATATTGTAATAGGACAGGCAACAGGTCCAATGAGAGGGTCTTAGACAAAACTTTTCACTTGAGTGAAAAGGAATTTGGGGTTCTTGGGAGGGAGTGGGGAAGGAGTATGAGATACAGGCAGGAATTTCCCAATGAGACGTGGGCTGGGAAAAACTGAGCATAAATGCAAATACTGAATGTTCTCATTTTCTGTTTTGTTTTCCAGACATTTATAGTACTGAACAAAGGGAAGACAATCTTTCGATTTAGTGCCACTCCTGCCTTGTATATACTTAGTCCTTTCCATCCAATCAGAAGAGCAGCAATTAAAATTTTGGTACATTCATATCCTTTCTGTTGATTTCCCTCCTTGTGTATTTTATCTGGTTTTGAAACACAGATGGATGGAAGTCAGAAACCATTTGATTTCATTAAGCTGTTTTAAATCTTTTGGCTGAATTTGCTTGCACGAGCAGAAATGCACTTGGATTTTTGTTTTGTTTTATATTGTTATGTGAGCTGTGAAAACTACCATATTATACTGCTGGCTTCAGATAATGTGAACTGCACTGGAGAGTCTTGGTGAGTTTACTCAGGACTAGAAGGTGTGAAGGTGTTTGGTAAAGAGTCAGTGGAAGAAACTGGCTGTTGAACCTCAGAAAGGAAGGGAACCAGGAGGCTGGAGCACACCTGGAGAAACCTGTGCTGATGGAGAGCTTTGCTATTGAGCTCTTAAGCAACTTCTCCCATGAGACTCTGTGGCATCGTATGCAGATGGAATTTAAATTTGAACTGCCTCAGAACTGATTTTTTTTCTTATGCTCTCTCTTTTTTTAATGTGGCCACAGAAACATTGTATTCTGACATAGTCACATCTCTCTGGAAGACCGAACTGACCCAAGTGTTCAGCTTTGTGTGAACATTACTAAAAACACACCTTCTTCATGAGTTGCGTTCTTTCTCTGCAGTGCACATGGGAGACCTGGCAGTGATAATTCAAAGACTCCATGTGCTGCTGTGATGATCGTGTAATGGTTTAGTGATGGAAATCCCCCATCTGCAACGCTCATGGCCACCAGAGAGAACTAGTACTGATCAGGTAGCATCTTAGAGTTGTAGGTTTATTATCAAATTTCAGGGGAAACAGTAGAGAAAGAAGCAAGATTCCCCGTGGGGAAAAATTCACGTAGTGGGAAAAAAAAATATAGGTAGTAAGAGAAAAAAAAGGTGAAGCGTCTAGTAACAATAACTCTGTGCAAAAATGAATATGCGTTATGAGCCAAGACACTAGTATGGTTACTAAGTGCAGTGTATTACCATAGAATTTTGCAGAGAGATTTGCTTATGGACCAGGTTATGCATGCAAGAAGCACAGTTACATCAGCACAGCCTTGCTGAAGTTAATTGAGGTCAATGAATTTGCACAGGTATGACTAAGAGAAGAATTTGAAAACTGAGCTTCTTAGAAAAAGGCATCTATCTGTGAATATTTGCTACAGCTTTGAAGGTCTCTTTTATCTTCTGCTCACTTTATTCTATGCTGACTAGTGAAGCCAAGACATCACAGGTGTGTGTAGTACACAGGAACTACATGCTCTTGGTATCAGTCAACCAAGTATGCAAGAAATCTTCTCACGTTACTTTGAAAGATAAAGAGTACAGAGGAGTGAATTTGAAAGATATGTCAGGAGCAGAAATATGGTCAATAAGAGGTGTAAAATTTTGGGAGTGGAAGGTCAAAATGCAGGCAGCATTTTAGTTCCAGAAAGACCCAGGTTATCACCTTGTGTTGATAACGTCAGGAAATCCAGCGGCTCAATCTTTGGCAAGCACAGGCAGGAGGCAACAGCTCCAGTCCCAGTGAAACAGCGGTGAAGTTCCTGCATCAGGCACTGATTTGTTTTCTGTCGATAAAGTCCTTTCACATCAACCTGAAACACAAAGGCCAACTGGCTGAGCAGGCAGTCGATATCCCAGGCAGAAAGGAGCCTGAATTGGCGAGTACTCAAGCAGATAATATCACAGACACGAATCTGGGAATCAGATCTGTTGTCTTGCGTGAGTGTAATCAAGCAGTCTTTATTTTCCCCTGGGCAGAAGCTGAAAAAGAGCATTAACAAATGGTGCCCTGTCACATAAGTGTCGGAAGCAACTTCTCTAGTAGATGCCATATTTCCATTTCCAGCCATTGAGTGTACCTTGAAGGCCAACAGTAGAACAGAATAGAGAGGGTGGAGTAAAACCAACCTATATAGAAGCTTTGGGGGTCATGTTTCTTGGTTACTTAGCTGTATATGGAGTTCTTCCTCTGAGACTTCAGGCAGGATTGATCCTATCTGTTCCCTGCTCATCTAGCCACACCTCACTGGTTTACTCATTCAAAAATAGACCCTTCCAAGGGAAAAAACATCTGTGACCTACTGGTAATGTGAATTATTTCGATGAGCAACATACCTCTAAACCTCTTCTAGTTATATCTTCTCTTCAGAGTCTAGGAGGCCTCAAGAAGGGACCATGGCCCAGGTGGCTGCCCAGAACAAGGTCCTGGTCTATTTCTGTCACAGAGGACATGGGCAGTGTAGGTCTGCATCCCACTGGATGAACACTTTTTGACTTCTACATCATTATTAGCTATTATTAACATATTAATAGATGGAGATAGTAAATAAATAAGATTAAACCACTACTAACACTTCATTGAATACCATATGCTTAAGAGACTCCTCTTCATTGTTCTTGTCTGCAAGCCAAGGACCATCCTCCAAGCAGTTTGCTGCCCTGTATAAAATCCATAGCAGTTGCTATTCCTAGTTTTTCTAGGTATTGTTGATAGTTGCTCTCAGTTTGTCACTGATCCAGAATGGGGTTTTGGACAAAATTACTTGCCTGAATGCTAGAATTATGGATTCTGGCCCATCAAAACAACAAACAAACAAGCAAACAAAAACTTAAAGAATTTCTAGTTCATAGTTTCTGCTTGCAACTTTCCTCCCATCTGATTTTACACACTTTCCTCTGTAAGAGAAAATAAGACCTTGTGAAACAGCAATTATATGTACTATTGATTGGGACTAACCTTTGCTTGCATGTATTACATGTAATTTGGCAACGATCACTTAAAGAGCTTCTAGTATTCAGTCTGCTAATTAACAATTATCCATCATAATGAAGTCTAGAATAGAAGTATGCTGTGTTTCACTCAATATCTTTGTGCCAAAAGTTAAATTGTATAACTTTTATAATCAGTTTGCTTAAAGCCTACTCTATAACTTCAAATTTGAAATAATAGGTTTAATTAATTGCAGAAAGGAACCTGATTAGCTTATTATATTGGGTTTGTGATCCATAACAGAGTCCAACTGATGCTTCTGGATGAGTTAGCCATGCCAACTCATGGATCAGTACACTTTCAAAAACTGGAATTTACAGCAGTTCTAAGATAGGCAGCAGATGATGATACTAATATAGATTATCTCAATTTCATCTCCTTTACTTTGTTGTTTCTGAGTAGATCCTCATCACAGACTTTTTCTAATGCAAACAATTGCGTTAGAATTCAGGAAGGAATGCTAATTTTCATTCTGTAGGAATTTCCGTTTTCTTTCTTTCAACGCAGGTCTCTGACTTCGGTGCATAACCAGCTGAAATGTTTCTGTCTTTTTTTGTTCTGTTTAATTTTCAGCTTGGTCATGAAACTATTTGAATTCACAGTGCATTTGATGTCCCAAAGCTGATCCCTTACATTTTTCAACCTCTATTCTCTGGTATATTCTCTTTGGTGTTTCAATAAGAAGGCGATGACACCTGCCTATGAAGGAGAATCTGGGAAAGCTGTTAGATTCAGCTCGTAGCACAAGAAAACAAGGATGTATAAATCAGACCAGTGGTTCTAAAATGGGTGGTTATAGAGGGATTTCCTTGCTTGGAATTCAGTTGGAGGACAAAATTTATTTTGGCTTGGCCTAAAGATACCCCTCTGTTTTACAGTTGTTGCTTTCATAGCATTTGATGGTAAGCTTACAACGTAATTGTGTTAGCCAGATGAACACACCTTTTGGATATGCATCTCAGGCTGACTTGAGAAAATGTGGCTCGATATCTGATCTCCTTCCCAGTCCTTCAGCAGGAGGTGTTGGCCCCAGAAGTGGAAAATTTTGTGAGCTCAGCAGTCCCTTTGAGTTCAATTACTACCTTCTGCAATGGAGCTGGGGAATAGGCAGGTTGGTTACTACCAATTTAACCTCATATTTGCTTATGTGGCCCATCGGAAAACATTCCGCTCTGTATTCAGCAGAGATTTTGGCTCTGTGAAAGGACAATTTTTGTAGAAACATTTCAGAACATACCTTTTAATTATATTCCTTGATCGCTATTCTTAAACAAAAATCACCACCAATGAGATCACTAGAGGGGTGAAACAAAAAACCCCACACTTTGATTTTTTTTTCCTGAAGAAAGCGAAAGAAATTTACATTTGTATTCTACTGTTCTTCCTTGAGATGGGTTCCAACCTATTGACTGAGGTGTAGGCTGTTTGCCTTATCTTCTCTCCACTTAATCAGTTAAACTTTCTCCAGTAGTACACGACCTTTTATTTATGCAGGAGAATCCTTTCATGTTTTGCCATTTTTTTTTTTTTTTACAGAAAGAGGCATGTGATTTTAGGACAGCAGTTCAATGGACTATGTTTTCAATTTCAGGAATTTGGTTTAGGGTGCTCCTTTTCATATTTATGGCCTCAGCTTAGCAGCTAAGTGCATGGACTATACACTTGGGAGGTTCATTTTAGTCTCCAATTAAGGAAAACTGGTGCCTCAGCTGAGGCAGTTGGCTTTGCAGAACAAGACTCTGTATTTGCCAGGAGAGTTTGCAGACCAAGCCTTAAAATCAGTGCTCTGAAACCCATATTAGCTTTTGGTGAAACTTTATACTGAAAGCGAGACCTCAAACCCATTAGAGAGATTACAAAGACTGGATTTATAACTTACCCTACTGCCTCAGAAATATTTCAGGATGCAAAATAATGGGGATTTGCAGACACAGGTTTTTCTGTAGATACTTAAATGAGACTAATCCCTCTTTTCATGCAAAGTTGTGCACCTACGCATGCTGTCATCTGACCAACACAGCTGTAAATTTGGGGTATTGTGTTTTCAGAAGACTGCAGAGTCAGTATGTTTGTTTGCTGTATAAAGTTATGTGTAAAAGATGCAGGCAAAAAAAAATAAAACAGGGAAGATTTCATCATTTTTTTATGATTATTTGTTTCCTCATGCACTTTAAAAGAAATGTCTATAGTGCTTTTTAAGCATTGTGCAAATTATGAGTAAGCTGTCACATCTTGTGTGAAATGACAAAAGTTTATGAAGTCTTATATGTGTTGTTTTCCTTAACTCAGTTATTTACATTGTTCAGTATGTTTATTATGTGCACTATTTTAACGAATTGCGTATTCATGGCACAATCAGAGACTCCGTCATGGAATAAATATGTTGAGTAAGTATCCTTGCTATTTTACAGCTGCCCTGTCTTTATCTCGTCCTTCCTCTTCCATTTGTTACGTTTTCCTTTTTATTTGCTTTGCTGTTGTCTAATTTCTTTCCATTAACACTGACCATAGCATCTGTCCTGACAAAGTATTTTGCCAGGTGTTTCTTGTTTATGAAAACTCCCTTACTAAGTCAACTAACAATTTTTAGACTACCAAGCTCATACTAAATGCTAAATGCACCTGCTCTGCTACCTCTGAATGAAATCACATATGAGAAGAACTCAATTTGAAACTGTCCAGACTTCCACAGTTCCCATGCAAGAGATTCAGTGGTCCGACACATTAGAATAGGCTGATGGAGTTTAAATTGAATTATTTCAGAAAATACTTCCTGGGTGTACATAGTTCTGTCCTTAAATTGAAACTTACTGGAGACAAGTTTCTTTTGGACTGAGCGTGTCATGAGAACTGTTCGCCTGTAATCAGTGGTAGGCATAATACTTATGAGCAAGCATAAAATTGTCTGAGAACACTTCTATTAATGTCTTTATAGCTTTCAGACCTTCAGAAAAAATAGCAAAGATATCAGTTGAAGGGTTTGGTTTGGTTTGGCTTTTTATTTTTTCCTTAGTTATTATTATATTTTTATATTAAGGGAGACTGGCGGGCTTCAGAAAACCCATTCCATTTCTTTAAGTTGCTTTAAAATATTCCTGTTAGAAACAGATACCAGATGCACAAGCTAATCAACGTACAGTGCATTAAACAATTATTTTGGCTCATTGAACCAATCAGAACACACTTTTTATTTCTGACTGACATATGATAAACACAGCCATCTGCTGCTCCATAGCCTGGTGGTTGGTCTACTCAGGGCTGTGAGGAAAGACAGTAAAGTGCCCTTATTTTGGGTTTCATAAAATCATGCAGGGCACTTCTTCTAGGCCATAAATTACTAATTATAGGTAGTGCTGAACTAAATATTTCATCTGATCACAATAACATCCTAATCCCAGGATGTTTCATGTATTTCTGTATAGTGTACTATCCTCAAGTATGTCTGTGACTTTCCTTTTCCCCTCACGTTGTCCTTTTCTTATTGAAAACTGTCACACATAACCATAGCCATGATGTATTCATGGACATCTCACCCATGTGTGTCAAAATTAGGTCTACAGCTGGGAATTTGAACATGCTGAAGGAAAACACCCAAGTCCTTGTTGTGTCTTCCATAGTCAGGAGAATGTGGGTGATGTTATCAGTGCACCAAGTTGGGGCATCCAAGAAACTTAGAGCAGAAATGCAAATGGACCCATGTAGGATGGAGTAAATATTTTCCCTTCCATGTTTCCCTTCCTATGTCCCCTCATACCTCTCAGCTTTTCCTCCTCAAGTGCAGAGAATGAAATCAAAGACAAGTACTTTCAAGGAGCAAAATAACCCAGTGAACTGTAATTCAAATTGATTAATATTGGATTTGGAAAAGAGACATTTAATCCATTTTGTTCTGCTGTTCCAGAGACTCACAGGGGATACAGGAGTAACCTTGTGCAAATATTTGTCCTAGATCTTCCTTTAAAACATTTTCTATTTTGGAAAAAGAAATAAATTCAATTTACCACATTTTTTTTTTTTTTAATCCTGATTTCTGCTGTTAAAGAAGCTGTTCAATTCCTGGAGGACTTTGCCCGATCCATTTAGAATTAGATGATGATTATACAATCAATTAAACCATCTGACATGCTGAATAAATACAAGTGCTTTATCATTTTAATGAGCTTATGTACCATTAAGTATTTTTTCTAGTTCTTTGCAGGGGTTTTCTGCATGTATTACTAAATACACATGCTTAAAGAGACTGTCACATGAGTGACCTATATTTGAAATATCAGAGCAAAACTAAACAGGAGCCAGGAAAAATCAGACAGAGGGTAATACATAGGTGTATGGTCAGAGAAGAGATGTGAGAAATTTTTAATGCTCACTGTTGCACAAAACTAGTCCTGCTGATCAATGCTTTAAGATGGAGCATGCTGAGGTTTTATAATGTATGTAGTGAGCTCTGCTGTGTGACATGGTGGCAGCAGGGCGTGAGATTTGCCACTACCTGTATGTGTGCCCACTTGCAGATCAGTGGGATACATCTAAGAGAAAACCTTTCCTTTTTATGTATAGTGCATAAGTTCTTGATATTATCAACTTTATTTGCTTACACCTTTTGTTTTTGCTAAACAGGAATCCCAACTCTTATTTTTTTTCTGCGTGTGATGGCACCATCATAGCTACTGGTGTTTAGGGGCTGAACAGAAAACCCAGGCTAGTGTTTCTAGTGAAAACCCTGACATCCTGACTTACGAGATTTATGTTCTGTGGGATTTTAGGTGTGTGTTTGTCTCTAACGGCTTTGGTATCATCTGCATCTTCAATTGGAGAAAAGGGGTAGGGAGTGCCAGTGGTGGATACTAAACATTTATTATTTTGGTTAAGATATGACCTAGAATAGCTGTCTTGGGTAGAAACATTTAAAAATAGGTGTTGTATGCCCTGAGGTATGTCTCTAATGGTAGGTAGAGCCCTGAATGAATACAGATCTGAATGTTATAGGTCAGATACATTACTGTCCTCCATAGAGCATTTACTAAATTTTATGACAAGTATCATGTTTACTACAAAAGGTGAGATGTATGTTCTATCCAAGATCATCACAGTAAAGAGGCTGTCAGTAGTAAACAGCTTATCTTCCTAAGGAAAAAAAACGCCCTCGTGTCTCTTTTACTGTCAAGAAGGTCAAAATTACTACGTGTAGTATTCGGATGGGAGTTGTTTTCCTCTTTTTCAGTGAGAGCATTCTGTTGTTTAATTCCGAGGGCTGGCGTGATTTCCTGTGGATAGTGGAACACTAGGGAAAGAATACCCTTTTTAGCTAATAAAACCAAGTGGTGACTTTTGTTTTCAACTCACTGTCCTTCAGAATGTTCTGAGCAGGAAGAGATGAGAGGTATGAATGAAACAACCTCCCTCCTTCAAATCAGAGAAACAATGAGGAATGTGGCATAATCCATTCCTCTTTAACTGGCAGTTACAGGCAGAGCTTCAGAAGTCCCATAGCACAGCTTAGAAATGTAGTATTCATGCCTGAGTGGGGCTTCATCAAGGTATTCCCTATGGAGAAAATTATCCTCCCTCTGTCATTAGTACTTTCCCATTTCTTACATATTCCTTGGTCCACACATGAAGCTGCTCATCATGATTCAGGTGAACAACCCCAACGAGAAGGGCAGGACTGTCTCAAACAAGTAGGATTGGGTTGACTGTGCTTCTGCTGTTCTTGCCATTTCCCACTTGTTAATGTCCTTGCTTATCTTGGCTGCTTTGTTCCCCAGGTACACTTTCACTGGCATTTACACTTTTGAGTCATTGATAAAAATACTGGCGAGAGGATTTTGCATGACAGAATTCACCTTCCTTCGAGACCCGTGGAACTGGCTGGATTTCAGTGTTATTGTTATGGCGTAAGTAGCACTCCTCTATATTTTTCAAGACCGCAATATACAATAGAACTTAAAAAAATACCTAGCTGTTCTCTTATTTTATTTTTTTTCCACTCAAACTGTACTGAAAATGAGAAAATGCTGAAGTGCATTAGGATGGAGGGGTTTTTTTCCTGAGTAGTTTCAGAGGAAGAAGTCAGAGGAATTCTCAGTTCTGTTCTTTCAATTCACTAGATTATTAGGGGGAAATTATTTACTTTCTCTATGCTCCACAGAGAGAGCTGTTTGTAAAGTATCTTTAATAATACTTGCCTATCTAATGTAGTTTTGGGAACATTCAGACCCCTGAAGAGTAAGTGTTATGTGACTGAGTACCCATGTATTTAAATCCCTATTTATACTTTACCTGTCTCTAACAGCACCAAAGCTGTTTTTCTGTTCTTCACTTCATAAATCCTCTTCACCCTGAAAGTAATTACTATTTTCCTACAATAGAGCATTAATTTAAAGGCCTCTGAAACTTGTTAAGTATCTCTTGGAAATAGAAATCTGGCCCCAAGATGACATTCCCCTTCAGCTGTATAGTTTTACCTAGATTGTTAGAGTTCACTCAGGACATGAGGGGTTCTTGTGCTATGGAGATGCTGATGGATTTGTGGCATCTAGACAGCTAAAAATACATAGGGTAGGGGAGCAGTCAGCCAACACTCACAGCAGACACAGGGTCAGGCCAAGCTCCGGCCAAAAGCAGATGTCTGACACCATCGGTATCTCCAGCTGAGCTAGAAATCCAGATTTTCTTCATAGTCAAAGAGAGGAAAACCACATGAAGAGCACACGTTATCCTGAAGTGGAAGTTAATAGAGAAGCTCTGAAAAGCCCCATTTCCTAATTGTAGAAGGATTTCATTTGATCTCTCTGTATTTTCTGCTTAGTGATACCTATGTTATGTTCTGGTTTTAGTTTAGTTCTCACTGCCCTCTTTAAACCTCATCATTCACAGCCTCAGGTGAGATACAAACACTGACATTTGAGCTGAACTTCTAGGCCTGTGACATTTGAACGGAACCAAAATTGGTAAACAATGTTCAATTGAACTTAGTTCAAACACCAGTGAGGGCCACTGAAGTTGTTGGAAAAACTCTGGTAGGCTGCAGGAATCAGGACCAATTACCTAAAGAGAGTCTGGATGATGCTCTTAGTCATATGATTTAGTTTTAGGTAGTTCTGTGAGGAGCAGGGAGTTGGACTTGATGATCCTTTTGGGTTCCTTCCAACTTGAGAAATTCCATGATTCTATGATTGTTAGCAGCATTTAGCAGAAGACCAGCATGAAGATGTGTAAAACCTATGTGGAATTAATTGGGAAGCCTCCCATTTATTTTAGTAGGCTTTGGATCAAAGCCAGCCTTAGGCCAGATCCTGGTATCTGTTACTGCATTCCTGTGGACTTGGCTGAACTGACATCTGGGCATCATAAGCCTTTAAAAAAAAATGCAACACAGATGGGGAGGAGCTTTTGGAGGTCAGCAAACAGGTATTTTTCTCAGATAAACTTTTCCCCAAGCAGTGCTAAGTTCAATTCTCCTGCAACGTTGAGAGGCAGGACAGAACAACAAAAGTGTCACCTGCCTGGTTTCCTGTCCATCGGACAGGTGGCAATAAGCACCTGTTTGTGAGTTAGGATGTGAGTTTATTTGCAGGTGTCTGAACTCAGGACAACATGGAGGGCTTCTGTGCATGGGTTCCCTCAGTTCTACAGGGAAGGAGGCTTTTGGCAGTGAGGTAGAAAGGCGCACAGAAAAGGACAATGAGCCACAGCTTGAAACCTTGACAATGCATCTGTTGCACTTCATCTTCTCTGCTCAGACAGAGGTTGGGGTATCACCCCTGGTTCTGCAGAAGTGCTCTGGGAGCATCTTATTTCCTGTCACTGAAATTCAAGTCTGAACGTTCAGTGCAGGGCAAGGTCTGGATATCTTCTAAATGATCTGCCTTATCTCTGAGTGTTTTGGGTTTAGGGAGCTGAAGAGACATGAAGGTTTGCACAGATCTTGGGAATGGACAGTTGGCCAGAGGTGAACTCATTCCCTGCAGGTAAAAAACAGAGTCTGGTGCCCAGAGGTTGTGGGCTTAGACGTTGTTCTGCTTTTTTAATTCTTCTAGACTTGAATGGGCACTCAGTGCTCCAGCCGAAGGATTCCTGAAAACTTCTTTAAGGCTGAGAGGGCTGGGTGTCTGTGCTTTCTTTCCTAGCTGCATTTCCATTTTCTTTCCAAATGATATTTCATCTCCTGGTTAGAAGATCCTTAAAACAGGTGTTTAGACAAGGTTCTTAGGGATGCGATTTAGTGCTAGAGTTAGGTTATGGTTGGACTCGATGATCCTGAGGGTCTCTTCCAACTGAAATGATTCAGTGTGTCTATGTGAAAAATCAAGCTTCTCAGTATAAAATTATAGCAGTGTCTGCACTCTTCAGAACCAGCATCCATTCCTATTTTTCTTTAAAACTTATTGTACTAACATTCTTAGAAGAGAAAAATAATTTGAATTCTGGAATAGAAGAGAAATAAGAAAGTGTTTCCATGAGCTCACAGGCAGCAGTGAGAGAGTTAAATCTGACTGTAATATGATCTTAACACATACAACGAAACCTCCTTCCTAAGTATGCAAGCAGTGGATAGCACAGAGCGCTGGATAATGGACTCTATTCTGATGTGATTTATCTTTCATATAAATCCAGTTTGCAAGTAATTTAAAGTCAGAGTGATTATACAGGTAGCTCCGGTGTTGTCTTTGCTAGTAGCTAGTGTGAGTCTAGTGGTATTTCTGGATCTGGAAACAAAGATGGCAGGAGGGTTCAAAATGAGAAAGCCTGATAAGGGGCCATGAGATCTAGATGGACCAAGGGTTTTGAGGTGAAGGAAGATTGGATTCTTTCAGTAGTGGGTGTTACAGTAGAATGACTGTCACTTGCTTTACATTTATTGCTAAATAACTTCTTACCTCCTCTTTGAGGCAGAAGCAGCACAGATTGGGTTTCAGAGAGTAGTTTTAAATACCACAATAGAGATTAACTGGTGCCACAGGTCTCCAGGGTTTTCCTCCTTGTGCTAAGAGACGCAACCGTGGCTTGTGACCATCTGTGGGGCCATAAATGGGTTCAGGGGAGATTACAAAACTGCCCCTGTTTAGGTCACTCCATCCCAGACAAGCAAGTACTTTCCCAAACACGTGAGGAAGAGGCAACTGCAACTCTGGGTGGGATGTTCCCTGGCAAAACCTTAAAAATGGTAAGATGGCTAACAGGAAAATTCAGGATGGGAGTTCCAGTTGCTACTTAGTCTGGTCTGCTGCGTTTTCATCCAAGAAATGGCCAAAATAAATCTTAATTAAGTATTGTGAACGAGCAGTAGTAGTCTTCACTTCATATGCTGTTCACATATTATTAATGTGTTTTTACAAATCTCTGGGCAGCAAAACCATATTCCTAGCTTGGGAGAAAAGCGCTGGGTAAACCTGGGGAGGAATTACCAAACAGGTAAAGCTTTGCCCAGGCTCCTCTATGAGATTATGAAAAAGAGAAGCAATATTGCTCTTTCAGGCTATAATCTGGATTAGTAGATATGAAGAGGATGCTTTGTCCTCCCCAGAGACCTTTGCACAAAATCCACTTAAACAGACTTTGTAAAATAACCAGGTGAGTTTTTTTTTTCCCTTGACATATAAAAACAAATGCCTTAAAGGGGCAGAATATGCAAATGAAATTTAATAGCAATTTAATAGTCAAATGGTCCAAGAGGTTTTTTGTTCTGACGATACAGTGGTGACTTTTCTTCTACTGTATACTGACTTGGAGGAAATAATTTTGTGTAATGCTGATAATGCCAAACTCATTCCATAACTGACCCTTCTGGGAGCGTTTTGCTCAGATGTTGCATGGTTCTCCATGATGAACAAAATAGGCAGTGAAGAACTGGGGTTGGTATTTTAATCATAAGTAGTTTTTAGTAGGATCGCAATCATATTCTTTCAAAATCCATACTCCTGCAGCCAAAAGGCATGTTTTTTTATGTACAAAACAAAATAAAATTGTAAGCAATTCTTGAAACCAAGTTTTGCTTTACCACAGTGTAGAGAATCTTAGAATAAATAACGCAGTAGAAATGTTTGCACTGATATTTTCCCATGTTGTCCTATATGCAGTTTGCAGAAGCTATTATGTAAAAATTACTTGGTTATTTGAAGCTTTTATTTTTTTTTCAGAGTAGCAAAATAACTCTTAATGTGTCCTAAAACATAAAGAATTTTTGTTATACTACATGATGGTAAAATCTTCTAAGTATTTATTGCTGAACAGCATGATAACAAATTCACCCAGTAGTTTTAAAGAATTGATGCCTGTTAGATAAGTTTAATAGTTCAAGAGCCATTTGAAATAACATGAATTATGAAAAAAAACCATGACAAATGGCATTAAAGAACAGCATGGAAAGTGGATGCACCTCTCATTCGACTGCATTCACTCCTGCTGTTTATGAATGTATTCTTCATTCAGACTAGTCTCATCCTCTATTGTATAATTCCAAATAACTGTGACTTAATTCTACAGGTATGTAGGAGAATTTGTGAATGTAGGCAGTGTTTCACCTCTTCGGACTTTCAGGGTATTGAGAGCTTTAAAAACTATTTCAGTAATTCCAGGTAAGAAGCTCTGATCCTTATGTTTTGGCTCTCAGCTACAAGTGATTCTTTCTCTGTCTCTCTTTGTCCCTTTGACTGTTGTTTTTTTTTTGCTGGTGTTTTGTCATTGTCTGTGTGTGACTTTCCCTTGTTACAGATACATAACTGAATTTGTGGACCTGGGCAATGTCTCAGCCTTACGAACGTTCAGAGTGCTGCGGGCGCTGAAAACAATCTCAGTCATTTCAGGTGAAAATCAGGTTAAACACTCCGGCTGCAGTTGAAGCCTACATGCCATTTCCAGTAGTAAACACAGTAATTACAAATGACTTAACCATAGATGCTGATCAGGAAATGGAGGAATGTAGGGAATGTGACCTGTCAATAGAATACATTTTTCATATGTTTTTCCAATACTGTTTTTGTGGGCAGAAGAAGTTAGAGTGCCTCCAGAATTGCAGACTTCACTAAGACGAGTGCTGCTGTAAGAACGGCGGTATACCATGGCTCATGAATCACATACACAAAGTACTCATTCATGATCTGTAAGAAAATGGCAATGAAACTTTTAAAATCTTCAGATATTGATTTTTAAAAATGGAAGGTTAATGACCTCAAAATGCATATTCGTGTTTAAAAGCACATCGATAGAAGAATCTATATCTGTGCTATGAGCTGAGGTTTCAAGACTGCAGGCATAGCCTAATTTGTCATGGTGTTTATCATTTGCATGTGACAGAAACACTATTTAAATTTCAGACCCTGAAAAGATTAGAAAATGTTTCATCATTGATTTTGGTAGGTTCAGCATTTCAGCAGCTCCTGTCTTCTCACATTTTCAAGGATATGATTCCCTGCTACCCTCCCCCCCCCCCCCAAAAAAAAAACAAACTGAAAGATCAGTGTTTTACTACAGATCTGGTAGTGAAATAAGCTAGTTTTTCATAGCTTTTTATCTAATCTATTACTGTTTCTTAAAATATTAAATGACGTTTGCTATTAAGTAACTTATGCAAAGAGGAGTCCATTGAGGACAATTTCTTGCCAAGCATTATCTATGGACAGGTCTCATTCAGCCTCAGTGTTTAACATCTCCAACCTGCATGACAAGGTAGAGAAGATAGCAAAATCCATGCATGGTAGATCCTATCAGTGATAAACCTGAACAGATGTTGGCAATTACGTGTCAAAAATACTCTAAACATGGAGAGAACTGCTCAGATTCTCACGCACAGCTCTTTAAGGTTAGAAAGGATTTTCCATCTATCATATTATGTACATCCACACTGTAATACAGATCTAAATAAATTCCATGGTGTAAACTTTTATGGACAACATTCACATGGAGTATAAACTAGAAACAGGAATTCTGGAACTTATATGTTAGTAAAACGCGGGTCTAAGGCTTACTCCCTCATTCCAACATTAAAGTGATGAAAATCGGTGAAATTATTGAAAGAGCAAGTTACTTTTCATTGGAAAAGTGTGTCAAAATATAACTTTTAAAGATTAATTTAGGATAATTTATTTTGTCTGGTATTCCTTGAACTCAGTTTCTGTCTTAATTTTTGTCTTTAAAAAGAATGATCTCTTATCAGAGAGGATTTGCTCAGTGTTCTCTAATTGTATATCCATTGAGAAAGGATTTTTTTTTTTTTTCCCTTGGGAAACAGAAAGTTGAGCACAGTTTAACAGATCATGTGGGATAGTCGTGGCTAATCAGAAAGAAAACTGGAGTTTCCTCACTTCCTTTGCTAGCAATTTAAAAACTAACTTGGAGGGGCAGACATCTCCAGGGGACACCATTCGCCTTCCATCGTGTCTCAAGCTTGAGCCTCTTCAAAGCAGAGCTTGTCAATTTTGCTGAGTTATATATATATATATATAGCAATTTTATGCTGCCCTCTCAATTATCAATTGATAAATTTTGGCTAGTTTTTGAGTAGAAAAGGAGTACTGAGATTCAGATTTTTTTTTAATACACCAAAGACCCTCAGTGATGTTGAAACCAGAACTGTTCCATTGGTTAATAGATTAAAAAAAAATTAGGAGTATTATTTATTACAGTGATACATAATAACTCACATTCTCTCTTTTATTTCTGACTGACTATTTGATTAGTTTTTTTGATAACTGCATCTTTAGGTACAAGTAACTAAATTATTTCCTGACATAACTGCATGAAGATATACTAATATATCATCTGGCCTTAGATTTTATTGTCAAGATTACCTGTGCCCTGTTTAAATTACAGATGTGGAGAGCTACAAATTGCTAAGGAACAGCAAGCTGCCTGTAGAACAGAGTTATTTTTGTTTTTAATGTTAGCAGATAATTTCAGAGGAGTTGGTTCATTTTTCAGTTAGACACATGTATTTTAAAAGAAATATTGACCATGATGCTGTGGTTTATTTGGAGATCAGTCTGAGTTTTTAATGATAACACAGGCTTACGCTGAGATGAAATATTTTTCCACAATAAAAGTGAAAATATGATGAACACTAATGTGTTCCATGAGATTTTGGGTTCAAGTACTAGGGAGAGTCAAAGGAGGCTGTTATTTCTGCTTCCTTTTACACCTAAGGTGAAGAATGCAGTGGTGGATTCTCCTTTGCAAATACCTAAGCTTTTCCTTAATAAAATTGATCCCACTTTTCTATCAGGTAGTTCTGTTTGCACAAACGTACTTGGACTCAGCGTGCTCAGTGAAATTGTTTACCGAAAGTAAGGGGCCAAGTCCTGCACAGTATAAGGCTTCAGTCCAGCAAAGCACTTAGAGGCTGGTTTTCAAAGGCGTTCTGCTCCACTGGAAATCAATGAGTTTCACTATTGACTCCACAGGGAGTCGGTAAAGCTCACAATTAGTGCTTTTAAAAATCTCACCTGCCTTCAGTGCTTTGCTCTAAGTGCACATGCAGGCACAGGGACATTTACGGGACTTAGAAAGATCTCCCAAATTCTCGGAGTCTGTTCCCCTGGCCTAAGGCTGTATTTAGGACAGCTCAGTCCTGGTCTGATATTTATTACCTGACTTATTCTAACAATCCTTCAAAGGTGGAAGCCTCATGGTCTTCCTGAACAGTCTGTTCCAGCACCTCGTTACTTTTGCCATTAGAAGATTTGCCCTGGGAGGACAGGTTCAGATGCGTATTTGGCGCCCCAAATATTAGTGTTTACCAGCAAGCTGTGTGCTTCCCGCTCACTGGAGATCTGGGGCTCGGTTTGGTGGCCATCACGCCAGCATCTCCTGCTCCCCAGGGCCATGGATCACCTGCAGGTCCTATCTCTGAATCCAGACCCCTACCTAGCCTCAGTCTCTCCTAGTGCATTATCAGCTCATTATTTTTTACCTGACAGACAGGACATCAGGCCTTACCCTCTGTGGCAGCCCTTAACATGCCAGAGGACCTTCACAGGTTCCCTCAATTTTCCCTTTTCTGCGCTAAACACACCTGTTTCTTTCTATTTTCCAGTTGCTGATGATACTGGGAGAACATGAGCTGTGTACAAGAGCTGGATATATGTTTATCCAGCCTCATTAAAAGAAAAAAGTTATTCATTTTTTTCACATATCCATTCTGTTGAGATTCTTAGAAACAGTTAACATTTTCTCTATAGGAGCATAAAACCTTTAACTCTCAGTGATTTTATTTATTACTTAGCGTCTTGCACATTGCTACGGCAACTGGATTTGTTCATTTTCAATCTAGATAGGAACATGGTCAGCAGCTGAATAACCCACTGAAGTCACTCACTTGTCTCCCATTACCAACGTATCCAAGTCCCAGTGTGCTTGATAGGAACCCTTCCCAGAACAATAAAGGGTCTCAAAACATGTTTTACCTGCATGGAAAACACCAGCATTTTTTGGTAACTACTAATTGAGGTAATGTAAAACCCTGAGGTAACCCTCCTATACCTCCCCACCAAAAACCTACAAAATGCGGGCCATCATTATGACCAGGATTTTGTAAAGTACGTGTATCCAGAGAAGCTCTGCTGCCCTTTGTGGAACAGGCATGTACATCACGAACATCTCACATCAAATGACAGGATACCTGCGAAAGGTGACCTCATAGAAAATTGGTCCAAGGCACTTTGGGGCCTGATCCAGCTCCCGTTTAAGTTAGTGTGAGTCTATAGGCTATAAATAGTGCTGTGAATGTTATCCAGTACTTTACTGATAGCCAGAACAGAGCTTGGAGCACAAGAATTAAAACTGTGTGGAGGAGACTGAACCCTGTTCATTGCTTCAATCTCACGGAAGTTCTCCTGCAGAGAGATAAATGTCATTCTTCTGGTGGGTAAATCACTTAACTCAAGATGTAACTATCCCAGAGGTGAGAAATACATGACATATTTATGTTTTCCTTGGAAACTGGCCTGACAATCACATTTCCATGCAATGATGGTCTGCAGGAATGCTGACAACCATTCAAGTTTGCAAGCACGCTATTAAACTTTTTGCTGCCCCACGTGTCATTAGCTAATGACAAAATACATTAGTCAAAAGTGAAATCTTCTCTCCCTACATGCATGTGACTAGTGCAGACATTTGCAAGACACATGTATCCTCATAAGAAGGGGTAGGCTAGATGGGGACAATCATGCTGCAAGTCACAACTCTCTATTTTTCCTTCTTCCTGCTCATTTCCAGCCTGTGCATGAAAGTGTCTGATGTTCTACAGGTGATTGCCAACATCTGGTATAGATGTCATACTGAATTACACTAATACTTTCTCACATCTCGTGGGAGGAATGGATGGTGTTGTGAGACCTTGCCATTGCTCATTGTTTGGTGTTGCTTGCATTTTTTTTTATGGTTTCTCGTTTGCATTTGGAAACTGATTATTTGATTAACCTCTGAATGTATTATTTTCTACGTGTATTAACAGGATTGTTTGGGCCAAATCCTTCTTGCTTTCTGCAGATGTCAGGCTGCCTCTACAGTCCCCATTCCACTGACTTTGGATGCTGTGGTGGTGTTCATGTCACGCAAGCAGGATTTGGCCCAGAAGTGTGGAAAGAATTCAGTGATTCAGGAAAAAGCTGTATTGATTATTCCATAGGGAGTAATCTATAGACCCGTTGTCATTAACAGGTGTAGATGTTACTCAACTTTGGATCAGATCCTCAGTTTTTTCTGCATGCTGCCTGTTTCAATGTTTGACTTGCAAGAATTAAGTAAATGCCTTTAATGTCCCGTAAATAGTCTCTTCTATTAAGCTATATTGCAGTGCTCTCATTGGCATTATTTCAAAGGAGGATTATTTATCTAGAAGATTTAACAGTGCTCTGAATTTGAATACATTTAGCATTGTTTTTACAAACATAGGATTGATTCAGAGAAATGCAGAGCACCTGCGAGAGGTTCTGAATGTCCTTATTTTCCCTCAGCCCTTCCATTTATGAGGCACAGAAAGTTTAAATGTATGGTGATTTAAACACTTTGCTTAGCAGTGAGTTGTGCCAAGAAACTTGATGGATGGTAGTTAATTTTCTGGGCAAATTTTGTATTTAAATGGTGAGGAAAAAAAACAAAAAACAGTTTGATTGATTGGTTTTCCTGGAAAGTTTTAAGAAAGGTTCAGGAGGCAGAGCACAAGTTGTTTTTAAAAGCTTTTAATTACACCAATTGTATTACTAAAACATTCTCTTCTTAAAATGTTCAGAAGCCTGTATGCTATTGAAACTAAACAACAACAAAAAAACAACTACAGAAAAAAAAAGTAAAGCAGAAAGCCCTTTCACAAAGAAATTATTTGATACCTGCAAGGAATGAACTTTTAAAACTAATAGTATAGAATATCTATTCTATTTAAAACCCCAGTAAGTAAACTGAGAAAAAAATGTTTCATTAAATGACCTTGAAATTAACAATACTGGGGCTTGATTTTTGAAACAGATAAAATTTATTGGTGATGAGGATTTTGTAGGTCTTGTTTTTCTAATATTATCTCTGTTCACATTAGGATTCCCGTTGTCCTTGTCCATGTAAGAAAGATTAATTACTGTACTTGATGATACAAATGCAGCGTCCAAGCTTGAATTTGTATTACAAACAAATAAATGTGCTAGAGGGATTCCACCGAGGCTCCTGAATTAAAAGAAGTTGTGGTTTGGCTTTTATCCCTTT
Organism: Patagioenas fasciata; assembly: GCF_037038585.1. NCBI lineage: Eukaryota > Metazoa > Chordata > Aves > Columbiformes > Columbidae > Patagioenas > Patagioenas fasciata. The sequence goes on along the minus strand of NC_092521.1, from coordinate 163,388,356 downwards.
TTTAAGACTCAGTTTGCATTTGGGCTTCCGAAGTTTCACCAGCTTCAGTGAAGAAACGTCTATGCTTTCAAAGGACAGCCAGTGATGAGAATCAAATCTATTGATTTTGAATAATCAAAACTATTTCAGAATATTAAATAGAATTAAGAAAATATTCTATTTCATTTACAGATTGTATTTGTTTTTCCCACCTCACTACTTGTTTGAGACTTGACTCTCTTAAAGGTCTTACATTCTTAACACTGGATAAGGGTGAAAGTGCAGGAAATCCTTTAGAACTAATTTCACACAATACTAGATTATCAGCAGAGTTATACTTTTTATTTAGGCATGAAAATAGGTAACCAAATCTATAAATGAACTCAAAAGTCCAAAGCTGGCCTTTTCCTAGGTACCTGAACAGATTTGTAAAATCTCATTCTAGTGAGGGGTGCAGGTAGCATGAAAATCCAGGTTTTGCTTAATGTTTGTGCTGCAATATTTTTTTGCTTTATTTTTTATTAGAGCAGGGAGCTGTCTAACCTCTCCCTCTTTACCATGACACAAACTAGCTTAAAAGACGCAAACGAAGAATTCAGGGGAGAAAGGGGCTACCCACACCTAATGGGTCAGTCCCTTCTGGTTAAATGGCCATTTAATATCCATTAATATCAGTCACAATTTAACCTAATGGCAATACCCTATGCAGGAGTAGAATATTTTAGGCTGCTGGACCTGTTGGCCACTCTGGCAGCTCATCCTCTATTGAGGAACTATGATTTCCCCTTACTTGAACTGCAGAACTTTAAACAAGAACAATATCTCATTTTGACTTCCTATGAGTCCTCCAGTACATTTTGATATTATTTTAAATTATACAGCACTAGCTCAGCTTTTGTGACTGCCAAACTCTTGAGGTAGAATTCCAGGGAACTGAGAATTAATGTGTGTGATCATATTCAGTGAGCAAATCAACATGCTTGTGAGAATTGCCCAGGAGGATTCCTCCTGTTTCCTCTTTGCATTTTCTTTTCTCCGTTTAACTGAATTTCTCTTACTGCTGCCATAGTGGTGGCACTGATTATCAGAAGCACTGATTACTACTTATTGAGTATTAATGAAATATAAATAGTAAGAGACCCAGCAAGATTACTACCCTCGTGCAGCTGATATTAACGTCCTACTACAGCACACAGGTTTAGAAGGGTCTTTTTTTGAGAAGAGTGGTTTTATCGTGTTCATGTAATGTTCAATCGGTTCAAATTGTGCTGATCTGCAGGAACACTTCAAAAGCAAGCAATATCTTTTGTGAAAACAGTATACTTATTTATATCTGTATATTTGTAGAATAATAAACTGAAGCTGGTGTTACAGGGTGAAATAACACAGGAGAAGCTGATTTGTGTGACCCGAGGCTTTGGTGTTTGTAATAAAACGATTTATCTGCATTGGCAGTATGTTACAAAATTATTAACTTTGCCCAGGTATTGTTGAAGACTCGGGTTGTTTTCCTCGAATAGTTTCTGCTGGATTTATTTGATTGCCCGTATTATTTAGCTTATTTCTAATCCCAAATTTATGTTGTCTTAAGCAAATGAAGGCAGAGGAATTGTTCATATGAGGACAGCGAGCTGGATTTGGCACTAAAATATGTAAAATAACCAGGGAATAAATAACATTTCTGTACCTCTTCATCTGTTTATGTGAGGGATAAAGTTATCAGAGTCACCTGAGTGATTTAAAACTAATTCACATTCTGAAAATTCAGTAGGATTTAGGCTTTACAACCTTTACTTCAGCTCATGAAAATATAAAAGACACTCCATATTTTCTTTATCCAGGAATATTTTCGTATCTCACTGTTCCTCCATCCAGTTCTTTCCTTCCATTTTTAAGTCAGTGTTTGTGTAAGAGTATTACCAAGACTTTTGTCCAGATAAAAGTAGGCAAAACTAAATGTTCATAGTGATGACTTGTCTCTCATTTCTGCTGTCCAGTTACAAACGCATAGTAGAAACCCTTTCAAATTTCACTTCCATGGAGATATTTAATCTTGAAAAGCAGCTGTCTACAGACACATTTAAGCCTGTAAGTCTATAAACTCTTGGCTTTTATCTCCCTAGGACTGAAGACCATTGTAGGGGCACTCATCCAGTCTGTTAAGAAACTTGCTGATGTGATGATCCTGACCGTTTTCTGCTTGAGTGTCTTTGCCCTCATAGGCCTCCAGCTCTTCATGGGCAACTTGCGACACAAGTGTGTCAGGGACTACACCAAGTTTAACTTCACCAATGGCACGTTGTACTTGGACGGTAGGATGTGGAACACCTCAGAGGAATTTCTTAGTGATCCAGGTAAACTCTTTACCTTGTTGTCTGCTTTTTGCTTGTTTGGGTTGACAGGGTGTTTTTTCTTTATTAGTTTGGTTTGGTTGGTGTTTCTTTGGGTTGTTTTGTTTGTTGTTGTTGTTTTTTTAGCGAAGTCGGTATGTGAATCACCAAATGCAGCATTACGTGACTACTTGCTCTTCATTATGTTAATGTGGTTTCAAAAGACCTAGTTAGCATTTTCTGATCTTTGTGGTGCCTCCACAGTTCATGCTAAAAGTATTTCTAGTGCTTTCTAATGATATAGACTAAGGTCCTTGGCACATCATTGATGATTTTCACAGTTCTAGGGTGTCTCATGACATTTTTCTTAAAAATCTCTTTCCTGGAGTCAGGCAGTCACGTGAAAATTTCATCTCAGAGTGTGGGTCTTGTTTGCATGCTGTTTCTTTAAGATAATTTATAGCTTTTACATTTTCTAGAAAAACTTAAACATTTGAATTAAGAGTCTTAAAAAATCGAAAAGCGAAGCAGAGCAATTCAGTATTTATTAATCTGAAAAATCCCAAGGGCATTTTTTTAAGGAAATCTTATGCTATTAGGGCCTTAACTCGTTATCTGGGTTGGGCCATTCTGCAGTATCTGGTGCTCTGATGTTTATTATCAAAAGGCTTGTTTCTAGGCCAAAGCAATTTTTAATACTCTACAGTCTTCTGTACTTTGAATTACAATGAAATAGGTTCACTGAACTAATTTATTAACATTTAAAAAAAAAAAAAGCATTTCATGTAAATAAAATTCAGAATGTAAACAAGTGGCCCAGCTGTTGCTCCTCCAAAACCCCTTGTGTCACCAGAGGACCCACACCAATTGCAATGGACGTGGGTCACATCTGAAATTATTCAATGATGCTCTTGAGAGAATGAAGCAGCCAGAGTGACATGCATTGGTAGGAACTTGTGACCAGTGACTTCTGGTATTTTATTTGTTTTGAGGAGGAGAACGAACCACATAGCTCATTAACTGGAAATTTGCTTGGAAAGTACTGGTTTGGTTGGTCACTAGTGTCATGGGGTACTTCTGCTCTGACTATGTGGATCCTACAGTCCATAATTCATATATCTCCAGCCATCTGCACTATAAAAACCATAAACGTGACTCCTTGCAGTTGCCTGGCTTGACCCAGGGCTCAGTTGGATGCCTGGCATAAGGTTGCCCCAACATCTGCTGGCTTCTCAGCATGGTACATGTCTTTAGCCAGGCTACATGGTCCAGAGACTGGGCCAAGGGCAGTCCCACCATTCCTCACTGGTGAATTCCTGTGTCCTCTGTTCCTGGAAGGAAGTCGTGTTAGGAAGGTCATATTCAAGGAGTATAAAAACCTCAGCGTTGGTGTCTTTAGTGTATGATGTGGTTGATGCAGCATTAAGGAATGGTGGCTCATGAAGCTCTGGCTGAATGGGGGTCATCTTTGGGACTAGCCCTGACCATCCATTTATGTGTCACCTCAGTATTGCCCTGTTGTCAGCTGAAATGTGGAAATATCTCTGTGCCAGAGCAATAAAAAACGCATTGAACCTATGCTGTCTGGTGATGGCCTGCTGGCTTGTTTTCCCACCCATTCTCTCCGTGCTTCCAGCTTGGAGCTGAGTGCTTGAGGAGCTACCAAAGATGTCTCTGCACCTGTGGTGGATTAAAGCTCTTCACGGCTCCTCCACCCACAGATAACTGACAACTCTGTGAGGTGATGCTCTCCTTCTTTCATAGAGGCATTGAGAGATAAAATAGTGATGCTGGAAGTATAAAGCCCTGCAATAAAGGTGAAGGGATGAAGTGAAGCTGTGAAGATAGTCTGGCTCTCTAGGAATGGAATAGGGTAAATGTACCACTGGATGGTCTCTCTCTCTCAAAAAAAATATCTAGTTAATGTCAGGGCCAGCTGCAGCATTGTTTTAAATGGGAGGAATTGTACAGCTGCTCCAGCATGCCATGACCAAATTTATTTGTGTGGTCCTGATATGGGGAGAAGGAGAGACGCTCCCATAAATCCATTTAGTAAATCCAGAAATGGTTAATATGGTTGTGAAAATATAGTTGTTATCACTAAAGGAGATCTACCTGTTACAAAGATAATCAACTTGGTGAGGTAATGGATTAAAGTGAATTAAAGTATGAGTATGTGACATTAATAGTAAGTAAGAATAACATCAGTGAATGTTTATGTTTTCACAATATCTGAAAATAAAGACACGGTTCATTATAGCAAACAGATGTTAGTTATGGAGGATGAACAAAAATAGAGTTGAAGCACTGAGTCAGTTCAGCCAGCCACTGAACAACTAGAAGGAAAGTAGATTTACAGGAAAAATATACTGACTTCTGAATAAGAATTATGAAGTGTTCTTGAAATGCCGGAGGAGGTGGCTTAACTATTAGGTTGGAGAGAACAATATTAAGTAGCATTTTCATTTAATGTTGACTATTGCACTAAAGTAATTCAGAAATGGAAGGACTGGCTCATTTTGTAACTAGATGGGATAGTGCTTTATATTTCATTTTGCGTAAGTATTATGGTGAAATGAAGTGACTGTTTAACAAAGTAGTACTGACCACAATTTAATAACAGTCTGAATTTCAAGTGCTGCAGGGAATTAAGCAATACATACAGTTAGATTAAAGTGTAGGCAGACCAAATTAGATAAAAAGAGGAATGTATTAAGAAACAGAGTAGTGTCAGTGTTTATTTTGAAGAAGAACTAGAGGAGAAAATTGGCCAACATGTTGAGAAAGTAGAGTTCACTCAAAGGGAGCACAGACAATTACAGAAGCTCTTTGGAGACTTCAAAACCAATGTGGCTGAGTCAGTTTGGAGCAGGGATACTAATCTAAAAAGAAAACAGAAATATTGTCAGAGATTCATAATACTTTTTTGTTTGTTTTAAAGGATGTGAAGAAATAAGGGAGTGAAAAACACTCAAAAACAGAATTGGAAAAATTAATTGTTAATTCTATTCATCAGGACACGAAGAAGGGGTAATATGCCAGTTCTGCTCTCTTGGAGAACAAAATTTTGCTCTGGATTATCTGAGAGAGTTTTTAATGTTTTAAAGGACAGCAGGGAGCCTCTGAAATGGCATCAGCCTCCTCTTGTGCCCTTGAGCCTCTTTTGCATGAATGGGAAAACAAAAAAAAGAGTAGAACCCCTTAAAAGGGTAATACAGTGAAGGATCGCCTGGTGCTGCAGAGGAAATAACTGACAGATATAGTCATGATGTGAACTCAGTTTTCAGTCTTTCAGAGCCCCTTTTAGCTTGAGACAGCTGTGTACCACAGCCACTCGGTACAGGAGACATTTTGGTTTTGTAGAAGACCTGGGATAGCTTCATCTCTGCTTTTTTTTCTTTTAATTTTATCTTCTTTTACCTCCAGGCAGGAAATTTTTCTCATCTGACTCCTTAATCCTCTTGTATTGATTTTATGGATGAGGGGAAACAAGTCAATTTGTAAATTTCATTTGCATCATCGTTGGCTTAACCACAGATATGTGGTAACGCTTGAGTTTTGGTTGATCCTTGAGGAAATACCCACCATGCCCCCAGGGTTCAGGAGCTCCTGCCCTTAGGCACACCTCTTCTACCTCTGTGGTCACCACAACCATCTTGGCTGGTGGTGCAGGTGCTTCCCAGCGCCTCTGTACCCATGTTCCTGCCTCCACCACCACTAAAGGCAGCGTAACAGCACCAGTACTGGTGGTGAAAGGAATTCTAGTGGCAGAAGAAAAGTATTTTTTTCCTAAATCTGTTAAATATTTGGTCCATTTCTGTGCATAATAGATCTATTAGCGGTCAGCCCTCACCACCTCCCCTTTTAGGCCCTTTTCTGTTACTTAATCTTTCTTGCATGAACTTGTCAATCCTGCATTGCAAGGTTGCTCCTGTTTTTGTGAGTTGTTGGGTTTTCTCCTCCTGACGATCATATAAACTAAATCCCATCAGGTATAAAGATCTCCTACCTATCCACCCAACACTTTCACTTGTTTTTCCCAGCATGGGGGCTCAGGGGAAAAATCACACTGAGAGATCTCTTCCATTTATTTTCACTAATCACTGAGTTCTAGCATACAAAAATGACACTGAATGTTCCTGATCAGACTGTCAATAAGGGCAGTTTCTTGGCATTCTCATTAAAAGCTATTTCTATGAAAGAATCTTCATCTGAGCTACTGCAGGTGGTTTCTTGACTTAGTTCTACTGGGCACAACAGTATTGGTAAAGTAAGACATCTGCATAGTCTCTCCTCAACTCACAGCAGAGATACAGGTTGAAAATTTGCTTTTTGGTGAGCACATGTGCCTTGTGATGAACAGGAGGGTTTTTCTGTTCTTTCTACCAATTTAAATGACTCTAGGTCTTTACAATTTACACACCAGCCTCTAAGAAGAAGTCTTATCAGAAGAGTTATTCTAGTTTGGTTTTGCCTTCCATGAGTAATGCTTACCAGTGCAAACCTAGGGAGGGGGAGAAGGAAGATAAAGACAGAAGTCACTCATCTGGTCTCCCAGCCTCTTCCATAGGACTGTTCTTATCCTGTATGAATGGAGTATGAGATGGGGGACAGTTGAGCATTAGATAGAATCGGGCTAAAAAACTCTTTATGTCAAGTGCCAGTGGTAAAGTTAAAATGGAGACACAGCTCATTCACCTGGGAAAACACTGACTATGGTAAATAATGATTTCTCCACTGTGAATTCTAGATTGGGTAAGGGACTGCAATCAATAAGCCCAAGGAGGATTATTTTTAGACATGAGTAATAACAAACCTGGGAATCTGAAGTTGTAGATGCAGCAGTGCTCATATATAAAAATGAATTGGAAAAAAAGTAGAAAATAGTGATAGTTTACATCCACAGCATTATGAAAATTATGTGATCAATATATCAATATCAAAGTTATTGAGCTGTCAGTTATCTTAATTCCAATATTTATAAAGATTTCTAGGAAAGCAGCTCCAAATAGCATGCTTGAAAGCATGTCTTAGGTTGTGGTGTTTAAATTAAAGATGTATTTGATGAAGTGAAGCTTTATGAATGTGTGAGTCAGAGTGGATTGAAAGGTAAATGATGTCAGATATGTCACTGGCTTAGACATACCAAGGGACTCAGTGTAGTTGATTCACATGGCTGATGATTGTAGAATCTTTAATGTCATTTATGTATTCCATTACTAAAATGGATTATTGACTAGTCAGTAAGTAGTAAGTAGAAGTCCCAGTTTAAATAGTGTGTTCTTTTGTAGAGCAGAGCTCAATGGAAGTGCTGAACAATGCATAAGAAAACCACTTCAGAAAAAACCTTAACAATATAGTAAAATTATTATAAAATCACTTTTGAAATGATAGTCTGAAACTCCAGTATTTTCTTTTATTTTTTAAACTAAATACCTTACTTAGAGACACTCTGAAGGGTTCTCGTCAATGTTTTCTCTCACAATCAGTATCTTTAAGGTAAAATAAAACCCTGTAAATTTTTTAATTAACTCTAAGATATTGAATTAAAAAAAAAAATAAAAATGTTTAAGCTTTATTAACCTTTTACTGAGAGGAATCAACTTAGGAAGAGTGTGACCAGCAGGTTGAGGGAGGTTGTTCCTCCTGCTGTACACTGCGCGGGTGAGGCCATATCTGGAGTTCTGTGGCCAGTTCTGGGCTTCCCAGTTTAAGAAGGACAAGGAATTACTGGAGAGAGTCCAGCAGAGGCTATGAAGATGATGAGGGGTCTGAAGCATCTTGTTTATGAGGAAAGACTGAGAGAGCTGGGGCTGTTCAGCCTGGAGGAATTAAGCTGAGAGGGGATCTCATCAATGTTTGTAAATATCTCAAGGGTGGGTGTCAAGAGGATGGACCAGACTCTATTCAGTGGTGCCCAGTGACAGGAGGAGGGGCAACGGGCCCAGACTGAAGCACAGGAGGTTCCATCTGAATATGAGGAGAAACTTCTTGAGTTTGAGGTGCCAGAGCCTGGCCCAGGCTGCCCAGGGAGGTTGTGGAGTCTCCTTCTCTGGAGACATTCAAACCCACCTGGACACCTTCCTGTGTGATCTGCTCTGGTGACCCTGCTTTAGCAGGTGGGTTGGACTGGATGATCTCCAGAGGTCCCTTCCAACCCTAGTCATTCTGTGATTCTGTGGTTGATGTGATATCCATTCAAATAATGGTCTTGGTACTTGAGAAGGGCTCACAGACTGTTTTTGCACAGGGTGTGAATGCAATCAGAACCGGTCTGGCTGCTTGGAGCTGATAAATCAGGAGTGGTTCCAGACCATTAGACAGTATGAAATATTTCTAGAGACTTTTCACCACCTTCTCTTTGATGCCCTAGGTGTAACGCATTGGTGATGCAAACAGGCATGAATGCTGAGGCATATGTCTCTGAATATTTAGAAATATATGCGTGTGTACATATATACATCTTCTCCAAGTTTTGTGCCTGATTGTTAGCTCTGCCTGATGAACTGCTTCATTTTTACTTTTAGAACTGCTGAAATGGAACTGTATGAACAGATATTCTGAAACTGTATGAGAACTGTGTAGAAACTAATGATGTTCGAATCAGATAATAAATGTAGTGAGTTTGGGGAGAGCTGAAGTGTTTGAGGTGTTTTCTGAGGTGGTAATAGAAGACAGTGAGTGTTTGATGAGTAATTATGGAGGTGGGAGGAAAGAGGGAAGCGATAAATCAGGTTGAGACTGGAATAGGTGTTTTATTATGTATGATTGTATGTGAACCAATGATTAAGACAAAGAACCTCTCTGGGCTTTCAGACTGTGCTTGTCAGCGTGGAATCTATTCACGTTACTCCACCATTAACTGTAAATATTGTGGCTTTGTTCAGGTGCTGTGGATCTTTTGACAAATAGCTTCATAAATGCTCAAACATTAATGCTCTGATGTGTTACTAACATGAGTATTGCATCTGTGCGCTTCAATGTTTTAAGCTAAATAGAAAAAGAAAGGCCCAGCAAAAAAAGTACAAGGATCAGAAAAGCATAGGAATTGGTACTGTTGTATCCAATACTTGCCCCCTTTTTTTTTTTCTCCAGCCATTCAGTGGCATTTTTTTTGCCTTGTGGTGTCTTATCTTGGAACAGTTTGTAAAACAGGAAGATTTGTCCCTCAGGTACATTTCTTTTGCTTTCATCACTGCATTGCTGCTCACAGAAAGGAGAGAGATGCTAGAGGAAAGATCTGCCACGGAAGATTCAGACTGAACATTGTCAGAGTTTTCCTCCACCTTTGAATTGTTCATCAACTACCAAACCAATGTAGTACTTGACTTGCACAGTGATGTGCATTTGAAATGACCTCGCCTATGCCCTTTGGGGCCTCTCCAGAGACTTCTGGTTGGTCCAGGTTCAGCAATAATGTGCCTTGCAAAGGGAAGAGGGAGCTTCGGCTTTTAACTCTCAACCATCAGCCCAGGCACACCATGAACCCACCGGCAGAGGAGGGCTTGCGTTGCTGCTTTCCCTTATTGCGCTGGTTTTAAGGAATATGTAAGGAAATCTTTACTCCTGCTGCTTTTCATCAACACTGAATTCACTCAAGTGAAGTGGAGATAAAATGTGGGAATTGCCAGGCTCAGTCTGGCCTTGGTTATACCTACAACATCTGTCTTTGGCACAGAGCAGCCCCACGTGTTCCAGAAGAAATTCATACACCCTGGATTATAGATATTTTTCTAAATTTCTATTAACATGAACTGTTATAACTCTGGATATCCTTATCTACATAAGCAACTAATCTCTCTTTGAATGTTTTGGCCACAGGGGCAGCCTGCAGCAGTAACGTCTGCAGTTGAAATGGCAAGTGTACTGAAAAATATTTCCTTTATCTTTAGTTTTGATTTTTTTTTTTTTCCTTTCCACTTCCCCCTCAATTTTCTTAGGGCAAAAAACATTTTCATCATGTTCTGTGACCGGAACTCTAATAGTCACCTCTTTTTTAACGTAAAAGATCTCAAATTTTTCAATTGCTCTTTATCTTAAACTTCTACCAGTCATTCTCAATACCCTCTTCTCAGTACCCTCCAGTCCAGCAGTTACCCTGTGGAAAGCAATGCTGTGGTCTGTCCTCTGGATGAGACAAGCTGCTGGTTTATGGGTTGTTTCCTTTATCCATCCTGTTCCTCCTGCCCCTCAATACTACAGTCTCCTTTGGTCACAGCTTCACTTTACATAAAGTGTTGGTGAAGAATCCCTAAAAGTATTCTATATCTATACCTGAATTGATACAGGGAATTTAAAACTTGACAAGATTATGGATGGGTTTTGTCTTTCACTGTTTACTTCACATGCTGACAACACAATATCTCACTTTGCATTTCTCCACTCTTTTATTTTTTATTAGTGGATAGGCCTCTTTAGTGTTCCTCATTCAGTCCTGGCCTTGGACTTGATTTACCTGGAAAATACTGTGTATAGTAGATTTGTCACCTTTCTGCTCACCCTCTCTATCCTTTGTACTTGAAAATGTAATAAAGTGATGCAGATACAGCCTTCTGCTAGCCTTCAGAGATATCGCACATTGACTTTTCATCTTAACTTTTGTGTTCTGTCTCTTAGTCATTTTTGATCCAGTTCGTTTGTTTTCTTTATCACAGTACAAGCAGGAGTATTCTGTTTTCTGGCATCTGTAATCAAAAAATGCATTCAACCCTTGCAGCAGCTTTTGATTTTAATTCCTTTGTGTGAAACACTTTGGAAAACAACCAACCAACCAACCAAACAAAAACAAAACACCACCAAAAGGCAAAAACCTCTACAAAATGTCCAGAGAGCACACTTAAGCATTTTGCTGCCTATTCATGTAGAGTGTATGTCTAAACAAGTGGTACTAACCATGCTTTTAGTTACGTGCTATGCAGCCTACATCTCTAAGAGCATGGGGCTGTGTGCCTGGTCAGACACAGAGACATGGAAGGAGGCTATCTGAAGATGTTTAAAAGCAAGCATGTGTAATTATTACTAGTCATCATCTCCTGTCTTGTCTTCCTTGGGATGGTCATGGAGTTGGTGTGGTCTCCAAAACAATTTGACAACATCTAAATTCTCTCTTCCCCTCTGGTCCACGGCTCCAAATGCTCCTGATGTGCTTTTCCTTCCCTTGGACCACACAGACAGCATGAACCAGGTGCTGCAGATCTTGGAGGCTTTCAGAGCCTCTTCCTAATGCGCAGGAATCATCTAACGAAGGGCTTGATTGATATTTTTAGTGGCTTTTTCTCAAAGAGGAGAAAAAGCTGTACTGTCAAAATTGGACACATTCTTTTCTGTGCTATGGTGACTGCTGAGCCCTGGTTGGGAAATTGCTTCTTTGGCTGGTGTCAGGCATAGGGGGATAGACAGACAGGTGTCTGCCAGAGACACTTCAGCATAAGAAGACCACTTTCCTTCCAGCACCTTGTTGTATGGTGTTCTATGATCTCAACCCTTCTATATGTCCTGCAGGACAGCTGATGCCCAGGGCAGCCCCTGAATTCAGGGATATAGTTACCCTAAATACACATATAACCCAATACTGGATAATGTAGAATCACAGAGTAGTTTGAGTTGGAAGGGACCTCCAAAGCTCATCCAGTGCCACCCCTGCCATGAGCAGGGACATCTTCACCAGCTCAGGTTGCTCAGAGCCCCGTCCAGCCTGGCCTGGGATGTCTCCAGGGATGGTTCATCCACCACCTCTCCGGGCAACCTGGGACAGTGTTTCACCACCCTATAAAGATACAAGATCCTGAAAAAAAGTTGTCTGCTTGTACTCTGCCCCTCTACCCACCCAACCAACCTCACAATTAACTCTTCCTTTTTAACTGAAGGTTGGAAAATGTCCTCTGAGGTAGTTATGGGGCAAGGTGGTGGCAGAGAGCTGGACAGGAGCAAGTGCCCAGGGGAAGAGGGAGGGAAGGATGGGAAGAAAGGAGAGGAAAGAGGGAGAGAAGAGCCTGTGAAACCCAGCAGAAGGTCTGGCAGTAGCAAATGCCAGGGGAGGCAGAGGACAGTCTGATCCCTTGTCATGGGGTGAACAACAGGAGAGCACCTGATTATTATAATTATTTGCAACCCCTCTTAGCAGGAAAGAACTAACTGGCAGTGCTGTTTATTCTCAAGCATTCTTCCCTAATAATACCCTTAATACAGCCTGTTCCATCGCTTTTGTGAGGCATGTTTTTCATCTTCAAACTCAATTTCATTTATTAGGGACTTCACCGTATGTGACACAGTGTGCACACAGCAAGTGCAGCAAGGATTTATTTTAATTATTATGTATTACCAGGAGGTACAGTGTGTTTGTGCCGGTGGGCCGAAGGGCGAGGAGGGGGGTGTTATCTATTTTGATTCTGTGTCATGTATCACAACTGTAAGGTGGTGGGGCTCTCTGAATTGCGTTTTAAATATGGAATCAGGACGTTTGGTGACTGTCAGTGCTCTGTGCCAGCTGTAGTGCTGGGAGAAAACCTCCAACCAGCACCCGTGTGGCTGCAATAAATAGTCTGAGATAACAGACACCTCTCTGAAGTTTTTGTTAGAAAGTCAGCCAGAGGACTCTGCTCTGGGTAGTGACTAATGATATTTTAATGCTGCTCTTTATGCAAGTGTGGTAAAATATGGTTGTTTGGTTTTTTTCCTTTCAAATTGGAATGAATTTATTGTAAGAAACGGCAAAATATAATTTCAATTGAGTCTTTGAAGGAGGAACAGAAGCTGGATTCAGAAACCGTGTTTTCGAAGCTGACTCTAACCTTTTCCATTTTTCTGAACTGGAAACTTTTCCTTAGCATAGAAATGAGAAGGACTTCTACCCTGCAGCTCTACACACCCCACTGGCTTTCTGCTCAGTGGTGTGAAATGTAGGTGTGCAAAGTATAAGCTGGAGCCATTGTGAATGTTTGCTCTGTCAGAATTGCAATGCAGAAATCTGAAAGATAGTGACAAATCTGAATAAGTGTAGAATCAAACAGCAGAAATCATGAGAACCATGAGAATTGACTTTGGAAGGAAGACAGTGCAAGAATAGTCGAGAGGAATGTGTGTATTTCTTCTCTACTTGCATACAGCAACTTTAAAAGTAGGGTTAATGTTGTGTGATTTGAGCAGTATAGAATGCAGAGCATGGGCTTGTGGAGACACAGCAGCTCATAGAATCACAGAGTGGTTGGGGTGGGAAGGGACCTCTGGCGATCATCCAGTCCAAACCACCTGCTAAAGCAGGTTCACCAGAGCAGATCACACAGGAAGGTGTCCAGGTGGGTTTGAATGTCTCCAGTGAAGGAGACTCCATAACCTCTCTGGGCAGCCTGGTCCAGGCTCTGGGACCTCAAAGAAAAGAAGTTTCCCCTCATATTCAGATGGAACCTCCTGTGCTTCAGTCTGTGCCTGTTATTCCTCTTTCTATCTAGCTCTTGGTGTTATCAAGGGAAAAAATAAGGTGATATATTTTCATCTTCCTAATGATGTTGCAGATCTAATTTTTAAGGGACCAGTGATCGTTAGGGCTCCTACCAAGCTTCTTGGTGTCCCTGGAAAGCCCGGAGGTCTGAGGATGTTGGAGAGATTGAATTACTCTGGGCTGATGTAAATGTAAGGGAGAGCTGGATTAGTGAACATTATTTCCTGGGCTGTGTTTAGTTTAAGGTCCACTTGTTGGTGATGGGAAAGATCAGATGTTACTTGGCTCCATAGTCATGACATTTTGCTCTCTGGGCTTTGTGTCACATCGCAAGACAAACACCAGTAGTCCCTACCAGATAATAATGTTAGTAACAACTATGCTGAGTAATATTTATTACTAATCCTTTCCTCAAAACACAGAAATTCATTAGAGGAGTGTTCACTCTTTGATACTACAGGTGTGTTAATGTCAGTGCCAAGGGAGATGTGACCCATAGTAGATGAAGTTAAACCTCTACTTCTTTCTATCTACCTGGCACAAGTAAGAGCTGCAGTGAGGTTCTGGTACTGTGAGCTCCATCATACCCAGAAAAGGTTGTAGATTTGGGCCAAATCTTTACTTTTACTGATGCTTGAGCCACTTTGAAGCAGTTGCCCTCGTTTCACTGTCCTTCTCTTACAAGGTAAAAAGCTGCTTGTGAGCACTCACTTTGCAGGATTACTTTACTGAACTTGGCACCTCTAAAACAGAAGACCTGGGAAGATGACACCAACTTATGGATTCATCATACACCTATTTAACGGCAATAGAAACAACATAGCACAAGTGATATTAAGCACTGGAGATACAGGGTCTCTATATATTTCTAAGGCTCGGGAACAAATGTGTGTTTGTTTTGAAGATAACGTGGTTATTAGAAAACATACTTCTGTTGAATTCTTGACTGCTGAGTACTGACGAGAAATGTCTTGTATTACTGAAAAATAGATTAGTTTATCTGGAAACAAAGGAGTAAATAATGTGCGACTGACCAGAAACTGATGTGAAGCCAGTGTTTTTCTGACTTATTTTTTCAAATTCTTTTAATATGATCAAGTAGTTACCTTACTCTGGAAATACCTGTAGAAAGTTCCTAAAAGGCATTGTATACACCATAACTGTGACATCAACATCGTGGTAAAGCCAGTAGAAAAATTTATGATAATTTCATTTGCAAAGAGTGGCATGTTGCATAAACACTATGTGTACACACACACATAGGCACGCAAACATCATTGATTTGGCTTGATTTTACTTTAAAAATTGAAAAAAAAAAACCCACCTAATACAAAGTTTTTTCAGTTTTGTTTTCCATTTTCATTTTCCTAAGTTGTTTCCCGCTGACCTGCAGAAGTTTTTCAGTGAAAAAACTAACAAAACAATATAATCTTCCAAAACAATGAAAATGTCATTGTGTTTTTCAGGTGGTGTTGATCAGTTTGAGCAGTTTGTGTTTCAGAGAGAAAATCCTACAATAAATGAAAAAGGAGTTTTATGTTTTTTGTCCATGTTAGAGTTAACTGATGGAAAGCCGAGGCCATAGGTTAATATGATCCCAAGGTGGTTTGTTTTTAAAAGCAAGAGTGATGACTGTTTGCTTCTTAAAGACCTCCGACTGCCCAGCGCGCTTGATCAAAATCCAAATCAGCTTGCTTTGAATGACAAATTGATTGTTGTGCGCATTTTTGATAATACAGCAATTTGTCTCCTTGGGTATAATACTCTAATCCCCTCTTCATTTATCAGTAGAGACTCAGCAATTCAGCTTTTCCCCAGGCTGAGGTTTGGCACGGTAGCTGTGACATTCTGCTGTGCAGTTGCAGACTCAGTGGTGAAATCACCCCCTCCCAGCAGCATCTACGCACTGGTTCCTCAACATGCGTTTCTTACCACTCTTCGGCACCTCCCCTGTTGCTTGTTTTAGGAATGTTACGTGTTTGTCAACAGTAGACATCAGAATTTTTTTCTGTTCTTGAGGCTTTAAATTTCTTGTTTGTACACAGAATCTCCTTTTCCTCCTTCTGTGCTCTCACATTGTTCTCATTTTCTGATTTGGTTGACCAGGAGGTGTTCGTTCAGTCTTCAACCAACACTGTGCTCCAGAGCTTCATCCCTCAAAGAAACTGATCAACACACAGTGACAGATCTATGGTCCTCCTGGTTTTAGCATTTGCAGCATGCAAAGTTGCAAATCCCAGGGAGCTGTGCATATTTGTCAAGCTCAGGGTACCCCGTGCAGTGGCCACTTCATAACAAGTTGCAGAACCTCTGCAGTTGTTTGTCTGTCTCTTATCTCAAGGTTGTGCCCTATTTCCTCCATACCCCAAAGTCTTGACGGGTTTGTGTCACTATGTACCCCAAATAAGGTACCATCTGTCCTGAGAAAAGCAGAAGTCTTTTACCAGCAGAATTGGAGGGTGAAAGGAGAGGGAATACACAGCATCCTTCTCCTATTTGTGGTGACTGATCACAGATCTTTAACTGTAATGAATATCTGGGTATTGCTGTCAGTTGAGATGTTTCTGCAGAAAGCCCACATGTAAGACAAAGTGGAAAAACATACAGTCTGAGCTTGGATATATGCTCCGATAACTTGTGAACACCATCATGTGCTCTCATAACCACAAGCTCATGGGCAGTAATTCCCTCTTGGCATGCAGCAGGGCACGGCTTTTCCACTGCTCACAGCTTTACTGAGAAAGCCACAGCACATCTGTTCGGTGGCTTGAGCCATTGAGCATTCTTTGCATAGCCTGCCTAGATAAGCTGTCACTCTTGATTTTTAAAGCATTTCACAACAGAGACTTGGCCTGGAATGGAGAACCTCTTCTGAGCATCATCTGCAAGGCTGCCACCACCGTGTGTCATGTCAACAGGGAAACACGTCCTCTCTGCTGCAGCAAAGCACACTAGTGTGTCTGCCCTCCGTCAGTCGTCTGCTGTCTTTGTTTCACATTTATGTTTCTAGATCAATGCTTTTATCCATTCTACCACACGAGTTTTAGAGATGCTCCTTAGAACATCTCTTTTCTTCAGATTCTCTCTGGAAAACCAGTTTTGATTACTCTTTTGAGAAGAAGTTGGCCTCCTGTTCTGTTTCTCGGAATTTTAGAGTTTGTTGGCTGGGGATAGAAGAGGGAGTGTGTACACAAAGGCTCTCATTAGCCTGGGGATGCTAAGTTCCTTAAGCCTCACTGATAGTCAATCAGGGAATGATCCAAAGCACTTGCATTTAGCTTACTCCTCTGAGTCTCCCTTGAGAAGTGTCTGTCTCCATGACCATTACAGATGACTGTGTTGATAAATATTGGTCTTTATGAATACTTCCTTGTTTGTTCTTTAACAGGTTGTATTTCTGTGTTTCTTTTGCTTTATAACGTATGTTTTCTATGCTGAGCAGAATCCACCAGATTGAAGGAGTGGGCCGCTTCGTTAGTATTGTTACATTTTGACTTATAGCTGGTTGCAGTGTTAACCTACGAGACAGGAATTTCTATCACAAACTTCAATTAGTATGTCTCTCGTCAGTGTGGCGTCTAAAAGTTGTGGGCAAGCTTATGGTTGAGTTTCACTATATAGTGCTATACTGAATTCAGTAACAACATTCTTAAAACAGCCAGGGACATGGCTGGGTGATGTTTCCTACAAACATTGCCCACAGCCCTACTGCCACCTTATTAAACTGGTCATTTTAAAATACAAGCAGCAAGTGCTTGAAGAGCTTTGAAAAAAATGTATTTTTTTTTATAATTTATACAAGTTAAAATTAGAAAAACAAAACAAAAGCATGCCTTTCATATTTCAATTACTGTGCCAATTGAAGATGCTGGTTGGTGGATGATATTTGTGAATGTTATAGTTCCCAGAATGTACTTGTTAAAAAGCCATTTCTCTGTTTCTGTTGCAGTGAACTATTTCATAAAAAATGGTACAGAGGATGTGTTACTGTGTGGCAATAGCACTGATGCTGGGTAAGTGCTTTAAAAATACCTTCACTTCTGGTATGGTTTTGTTGCCTTATATTTTTTTTTCCTATGTTTTCCTTCAATTCTGTCCACTTCTCACCAGCATCAAGTATATATTTCAATTTCCTTGTGTCAGTCGTAATAGGAGAGAGGATAATGGCAATATTTTGCGTAGTAATACAATTTTCTGAACTGCAGGGAAAAGAAGTTTGCGTGTGTCACTTATTCAGGTCTAAAATCTTTAGGGGCCTTATTACAGTTCTTTTTCAATAAGTTTAAGAGTAAAAATAGTGAAAAGTAAAAATAGTGAAAAGTAAGTAAGAGTGGAGAGTATTTTAAAGGAAATGAAAGAGGAATGGAAACAGAAAAGCTGGAGGGATTTAGACTGATGATGAATTCTTGGCTTTTGGCAAAGGAAGATAAACAAATCAACAAATGCTGGTCCCCAAAATAACATGCTTTGGAAATGGGAAGGTACTCAGTTTTGAGTTGTGTTCTACATTTGTACGTGATATGTTTATAGAGTACACATGTTTGATTTTCTTATAGCGTAGACAGTGAAGAGATCCAGAATAATTCCTGTGGTATACTAACTTATTCTGGATAAAAGGGGCCCCCGGCATAAGAAGGACATGGACTTGTTGGAGTGAATCCAGAGGAGGCCATGAAGATGAACGGAGGGCTGGAACATCTCTGCTATGAAGACGGGCTGAGAGAGTTACAGTTGTTCAGCCTGGAAAAGAGAAGGCTCTGGGGAGACCTTATGGCAGCCTTCCAGTACCTAAAGGAGACCTTTAGAAAAGCCTGAGAGGGGCTTTTTACAAGGGTGTGTAGCGATAGGACAAGGGGTAATTGCTTTAACCTGGAAGAAGGCAGATTTAGATTGGATATAAGGAAAAAATTCTTCACCATGAGGGTGGTGAGGCCCTGGAACAGGCTGCCCAGATAAGTTGTGGATGCCCCATCCCTGGCAGTGTTCAAGGTCAGGCTGGATGGGGCTTTGAGCAAGTGGAAGGTGTCCCTAGCCATAGAAATGGGTTTGGAACTGGTCTTTAAGGTGCCTTCTGACCCAAACCATTCTATGATCAAGGACTTCATTCAAATCTCTACAATCTGTGGATGCTGGCAGTTCCTCCTGCATCCAGTCCTCAGGGTCTAAGTGCACTGCCTGTGTGATTTTATTTGACAGGTTCTCATGATCTCGATGGAAACAGAAGACTTTAGATGGGATGGAGAGAGATGGTATCTTGTGCGGTCAGAGGAGATTGTAAACCATGCTGAGACTGTAGGCTGTTAGGACCTACAAACTTGCTTGTGGACAGGAGGGCAATAAAACCCATGGGGTCCTGGAGAGAGACACTTGACTTTCAGCTGACACCATCTATATCTACATTACATCTATATTTACATAAAACAAAGGGAAAGTTGAAGTGTCAGCTTTCCCTCTCCATGTCTGGCATGACTGATCTGTATTGCCAGTCTAATTTAGCCTGTAAGCTCCTTGGGCAGAGGGCCATGATTTCCTCTTTGGTTGTTCCAAGGAAGGTACAATGTCAGCATTCAGTAATTAAATGCTTTGTTGATTGTAATACATTGCATTTATCCAGGCTTGGGCTGGACTCCAAGACTACTGGGATGTTTCCTGGGGATCCCAGGATCTGGCAATCTACCTGTGCTTGTGGACTTTGGCCTTTGCTAGCCAATAGGCAATAATATTGAGGAAGAAGTGTTCTGCACAGCAACAATATTTTGCACATCATTAAACATAATACATTATTGTCCTTGATGATTTGAACTATTGTGGTGGCTGGCTGCTAAGGTCATAAATGATTTCAAAAATGTTGATTAGATTATAGATTGTGAGGCATAGCTTAGGGACTACTGCTATGGAATTGCCCAAATGGTGGAAAGTTAAATACTGATCCAATATCCACAGAGTATCTAGCTAGTAGCTAGTATGGTTTTAAGGGTTGGGTTCTAGCAAAGCATATTAGCAAAACCACTCTTGTTTTCTTGCCTAGAAAGTCAATAAATCGGAGTGTGTCAGCAAAAAGCCATGACTGGAGAAAGCCTCCAAGGGAGGTGCTGTGCCCACGATAGAGTCACAGCCTGAAACAGCCAGGGGAGAAATTCCAACTCTTGTGCATAAGAGGAGGAAAATGCCACCCCCGTATTTAGAATCTGAGTGCTTGCTTTCATAAATACATTAAAAACGATCAGTGTTTGTGCCATTAAGGGACAGTGACTTTCTCTTTGTGCATCAGTTTGTTTTTCCTTAGCCTCTTGTTATTTTAGTTAAGTATTTAATACCACTGGGTAAGGTTTGGAATTAAATGCCTAAAAATGTGGAATAAATACTCCTACTTTACACTGTTTTTTAGCTCAGGACTAGAGAGTGTTGTCTCGTCTGCTATAATTTGCTGGGAGTTCCTGACACTCATCCCTTTGTTTAAAGACATGAAGATAATTAGGAAGATGATCTTAAGGCCTCAGGGGACCTGCAAAGTCATGTATTCCCACCTGTTAAAAGAGACCATAATTTACGGGCTGACGTATCTAACAGAGTGGGATTTGTTTTCTCTCATCCTTCAATGGTCAAAGCCAAGACCAGGTACATTCAATAGTAAAACATAGAATCTGAATGCATGGGACCTTTTAGGACAAGTTGTACCACAGGATCAGGGGAGGTGAGTTAAGAGTGAGTGGATGAATCACACTGTGGTTTTCCCATGTCTATTAGTACAGAAATTAATGACGCATGTGGATGCTTGAGTTGGGAACCCATCAAGGCATCAGGAAGGGGGATCAGGAAAGACAGATGGCAAGGCAATGTCTGGATGTTCACAGCATTTTTGCAGTGTGTTTATGCTCCCAATTTGGAGCTTGACATTATCAGCCTCTGGGGTGCACTGAGGACCCAAAGGAAACGTGGGGAAGGTGGTGTCATGTGTGCACTCCTGGAGGGATTTGTTGTTAGAGTGAGGGATATCTGTGTTGTGGCTGGGATATTAAATCTCGAGATAATTGACAAAGCCATTTTAGTGCATTTTTAAAAGCATGTTAATGACACTCTGAGGTTTGGCTGGTTGCTGTTATTATAGCAGAGTAAAAAAAAAAAAAAAATCTAAATCTACTATGGCAATTATTAGGTGATGAGACTCAGATGGTCTGATGTAAGAACAGGTAGTGATGGAGACTGCAACTTGAGCTGGAGCAGCAGGCCAAAATCAGCAGGGAAATGATCGTCAGTGGATGCTATATCTCAGACAACCTAATTATCTCCAAGGTGGGGGCTTTATTACATTACTAGGAGGGAGTGTTTTCTGAAAAAGCACCCAAACTGCCAATAAAACAGGAGGTAATGGATCTAGCTAATATTGATTCTAGTCCAGGAGGGATTTGAATGGATGTATGTCGCTCAGCAGCAGCAAACATAGCTCTAGTACTTTAACTGGTAGTTGGAAGAGAAAACATTTGTTTATGTCTTTATGTAGGCTCGAGCAACCTCACGGAGCTACTTTAAAAATCATGTTGCAGAGACATGGTAGAAATAATAGGGAGATGGCATTTTTCTTGGTTGCACAAGGACTCACCTGTTTGTGGGATTTCCCGTGTGATGCCTCAGAAACTTTCTTCACAATGCCTGAAATTTGATGTTTCTTCAGTTAATCAAATAGAACTTTTGTGTCTTTTTCATTTTTTTTTTTTTTTTATCCAGCTGCATTTTCCCCCTTGATGTGCTGCAAGACTTTTCTTTGTATTTACGAAGAACAGAGTCTAATGGAAACAAGAAGTAATGTTTGGAGTAGGAAGAAATAAAATGATTGTGATCAAAGATGTTCTTTGACTCAAAGTGAATGCTAGTGATGCATACTCGGTGTTTCACAACAGGCACATTCAGGGTGCTACATTAATGGAAAAATTTTCTGCTCTGAGATGTGTGTCACGGATTGGTTGGACACTGGAAGCAAAGCTAACAGCAAAGCTCTTTTAACAAAGAAAATATAGTGTATTTGCAGAACAATACATGTTCCTAGATGTGTTTCAGGGTTAGATTTGGTTGTTCTTTTGGACATGGCTGCACTGGGATTTGTCCAAATTGGTTCTCTTTGCGATTTTAGCTTCTTGTATTTGATTTGGTTAAAATAAATGGAGAAAGCTCCTATAGACAGTCTGATTTTCAAAGGGATTACAAATTCTATAATATTGTTTTTCAATTTATTTCCCTGTGTAGTAGCTTATCCAATTTTGAACACCTTATTTTAGCCCTGAGGAAGGTCCAGAAGAGATCCAGCACAATAATTAAATTGTGCTGGATCTTAGCTAGGAGCAGAAGCTGAAGTCTCTTCTAGCCTTCATGTAATCCAGTCTTAGCATCAAGTGGACTATGGTTTGCAAGGGCTGCAGAAGGGCAGATGACAGTAAGCAACACCATACACTTCCTATAGCTGGGCATCGTAGTTCTTTTGAAGGCATCCACCCTACTGTGTGAAAGTGACCCTTGAAGGCAAAGCTACCACATATCCATAGATGAGTATTTATGGTGACAGTGCCAAAGGGAAGGCTCATAGTTGGATGCAATGCTTGAGGGTGTGTTCAGGGACCTAGAGCAAGGACAAATGCAGGACCTTTGTGCCTGGCCCCAGGCAAGAAGAGAGGGAATCTCCAAGGGCACTGCTGTCAGGAGGAGATGCCATCCTGATACCACCTTCAGATCCAACGAGCCATCTCACTAGAGCACACCAGCAGTGCCTCTACCAGCCATCACCCAACTGCGAGCACCAGACCACGTTTCCCAGCGAGTGGGCTGTGGGAACCATTTCACGTCAGCTGCACCAACCTGCTCCACATCAGCCATGCAGTTTCAGCTTGCTCCTTCTCCATGACTATCGGCCGTTCACTTTGATGAGAGGACCAATACCGCAAAGTCCTGTGCTTCCCCACATAGTAAAGACGTATGTGGGCTGCAGCAGCGTGGAGTTATTGGTCCATGGAAAAGCAAGATATATTTCAGTTCTAAAGCATCTCCACTTTTATCCTGTTGTTATTTCGCAAGGATATTTTTTCTGCTGTGCTTAAACTGCTGTTTTTTCTTACCCTTCTGCCTGAAGGCTTGGAAGAGCAATAGAAACAGCAAAGAAATTTGTCTATTAGGAGAAAGACAGACAAGATGCTATCAATGTACAAGGTAAACAAGCAGAAAAAAGAGAAGTTTATCTTTGTTATTTTCACTTTTTCACTTGCAACTACAACAGGGAGCTGGCTTTTCAGAAAAGTGTAGATGTTTTAAGTCAGTTGTGTCCCCTTTGGATCTCAAGGTCAGACTGCTTAATTTTTTCTTTCCATTTCACATGATATGTCCTGTATATTCAGCTCGTGGGCAGGAATAGTCTATGAGATGATACTGACAATGAAAGCACATTTGCATCATGTCGGTACTGATATTACCAAAAAGTCTAGTGAAAAGGAAGGAAAAGCAGCCAGTAAAGATACTTCAGGATGCATCAAGAAAGCACCTTTGGCAACTGCATCCTGGTAACTGTTGCTATAGAAACTTTAGCTACCTTTATCCTCACTATGACCTTGATTTTTCTTAACAGGGTACATTAAAATAATGTACAGTATGGGACAAGGTTCTGTATGGTTTGGTAAATTCTGCTGTCACTGAGCTTATTGCATACAAGGAATGAAGGAAAGACCATGTGGTGTAACACTTCTCAAAGTTTTTGAGCAAGTCCTACTTCTAAAGTATCATCAGAAAAAAGCTTTGTTTCCTTTTCTGTTGTGGCATTTTACTAAGCTAATTAAAACCAACACATGTAATTGCATCAGATGCCTGTTTTCATAGTCACCATGAGTATGAAAAGCAACATTTTTATGGTAGGTTCTCCACACCACCATACTGTCAGCATACTCATTGCGGCATGTCCAGCGATGCAGCACTTGGGTCTCTCCGAGCTGTAATAACATTCCTTTGCCTTTATGCATTCTCCACGCAATGATTTAAAGTCCCTTGCAAGGGCTTATCACACCCCTCAAGGGCAGAGGAGAAACACGCACTGTACTGAGGAGCAGAGCTTTTATCAGATGCTTCCACCGGTGTTACCTTGTGCAGCCCAGTGCTGCAGCCCTTGCCCAGCCCTTAGCAGGCGGAGAGCCTGGACCAGTGTGTGTCTGCCAGAAGAACGTGCCAAACAGCATGTTCTCCCACAGCTCTTTGTCCCCTGTCTACAAGCAAACATGCCCACTAACACAACCCCAGCTGTGCTGGAAATTGGGGAACTGCAGCAGAGAGTAATGCACCCAGTTGGTTCTTTTAATCTGCTTCTGGCGGTTAGGGCCACTGCAGCTCCGAGTTACCAGAACTTAAATTTGTATTATTATTATTATTGTTATTATTATTATTGTTGTTGTTGTTGTTGTTTTTGTTATTATTGCTTTTTGTCTTAATATCAGAAGGCCCCAGACTCAGTCACAGCACAGGACAGACATGGATCTGTTGGAGAGGGGCCAGAAGAGCCATAGAAGTGATCCGAGACTGGAAGCTGAGAGAGTTGGGGTGTTCAGCTTGGAGAAGAGAAGCTCCGGGGAGGCCTTATTGCAGCCTTTCAATACTTAAAAGGGGCCGATAAGGAAGGTGGGGACAGACTTTTTAGCAGGGCCTATTACTATAAGACAGGGAGTAATGGTTTTAAACTGGCAGAGTGTGTTTGACTTGCTGCATGAATGTGTCCATCACAGGGAAAGGGCTCCTGGGGAGCTTCGGCATGTGCCTAGTGAGACTGCTGTGTTCATAACTCTCACCAACTTGGTTTGATGAGATACAGCTGGCTGATGAGTGGGAAAGGCTGGTGGAGTAGTTTGAAAGGGAATACAGTTCTCAAATGTGACTTCTTCAAGTACCCCATGCGACTTCAGCAATCGCAGGCAGTGCTACGGGTTTGGGGAAGAGTGGTTGGAAAGCTGCCTGGGGGAAAAGGATGTGGGGGTGTTGATCGACAGTGGCTGTACATGAGCCAGCGTGTGCCCAGGTGGTCAAGAAAGCAAACATCCTGGCTTGTGTCAGGAATAGTGTGGCCAGCAGGACCAGGGCAGTGACTGTCCCCCTGTAATGGGCACTGGTGAGGCCCCACCTTGAATCTTGTGTTCAGTTTTGGGCCCCTCACACCTTGAGGTGCTGGAGCAAGTTGAGAGAAGGGAACGGAGCTGGGGAAGGGTTTGGAGCACAAGTGTGATGGGAGCAGCTGAGGGACCTGGGGGGTTCAGCTGGAGAACAGGAGCTGAGGGGAGACCTTCTGATCTCTGAACTGCCTGAAAGGAGCTTGGAGCATGGAGGGGGTGACAGGACAAGAGGAAATGGCCTCAAGTTGCACCAGGGGAGGGTTTGATTGGATGTTAGGAAAACTTTTTTCCTGGAAAGGGTTTTCAGGCTGCCCAGGGCAATGGTGCAGTCACCATCCCTGGAGGGGTTCAAAAGACACGTAGATGAGGTTCTTAGGGACACAGTTTAGTGCCAGAGTTAAGTTTACAGTTGGACTCAATTGTAAAGATCTTTTCCAACCTAAATGATTCTATGATTCTTCAAACGTCACCAAAGTGAGGATATTTTGGAAAGATTTAAGTGTGTTGTTTAGACTACCAGCACTAATAATCTAATTATATCGCAGATTAGTAAGCGATATTAACAAATTTATTACCAACCTTCAGACTGTACAGCATACATTAAATGAATTTAACTAGGTTTTGATGTAAATCACATAAACTTGTCCATCTATTCTGTGTTGGTTACAGTGTCATGAGAATGAGGATGATTTGTTCATGATGAGAAAGACTCTCACTTGAGTTTGAGAAAAACTACAAAGCAAGTAAGATGCTGAAAGATGCTGCAGGGGCCATGGGCGTAACTTTATGTATTATACAGGCTTAGGGGCAACAATACCAGTCCTCACTCCTGGGGATCAGTTGTGCATTTGGAAGATCATGTCTCTAGTTAAGTAGCAGGAGTAGGGATTAAATATAAATCCACTCAGTTCTTAAGGATGGGTAATATTACCTTTTAGACAAAGCTGTAACAAGCTCATCAGCCACATGAGAGAAGCAGACTGACTGTGGGCTACAGTCTTCATTAAGCAGTAATCTTTCATTATGTTTATGGTGATACATTATTGCCCTACATTTTGTTTGATGGGTTAGACAGAAGATCTGGTGTTGGGCCACTGGATTGAGTGAGAAGAAATGAGAGTTTGCCTACCTTGCTGTAGCATGAAGTCTAAAGAAGAAACCTTGCAGCGGAAGGGTTCTTCGTCTCGCTGATGGCATGTGTGCATGGAGAGGTCTGACATCTCGGGCTGAAACCAGTGGTTTTCCATCTACCTGAATGAGCAACCAGTGAGGAATCTGAAACTTCTTTTTGTGGATGCAAGTCTGTGGCATAAAGAGGTCAGCGGGTGCTCTGAACCTGTGAGTTTATAATTGGTAGGAAATTGTAATTCAGACCCTCTAACCTTGGTTAGGTTTTAATATAAGAAAAGAAGAAGAGAGAAGGAGAGTGACCTGTGACTTTCAGGCAGACCGAGCACCTGCTGACAGCAATGCCTGGCTTTGGGTTTGGTGCTGCCTTTCAGCCCCTTGCTCCTACGTGCCCAGTCACCCTTACAACATCAGTTTTTTAAAATATTGCCCTGTTTCAGAACAGGTAGTTTCATCTTGTCAGGCAGCAGCAAATGTTAGTCTGAGGATCTTTATCCGTTTCCCTCCAACCACTGCTCAATATTCACTCCTTGTTTGGCTGCTGGTCTCCACCCTCAAAGCCAAGGGAAGTGAGAAAACATAGGAAGAGCAGCAAAAAGCACTCAGGTCTGTGACCTAAAGGAGATCTAAGCCTTTCCTTTGTGACCTGAGGAATTTAATACAAAGAGGCAGGCTGAAAAAGACTCTACCATGCACATCAACAAGCCTTGGAGGCCATGGGCACTGTCTCTCCTTTCAGTTCTTAGTACCAGGCTTTGAAACCCCATCGTGGTCACCAGGATCGTTCCCATTCTTCTGGAATAAACCATATGTTGAAGATATCAGCTATAAACATTTCAGCTTGGTTTCTGCATTCTTAGGCTTAAGCTGTGACCTAAGCAGGAACACTAAGGAACCCTCATCGCATTTTTGTTTGGTTTAGTTTTGTTTGGGTTTGGTGGTTGGTTGTTTGTAGTTTTGTTTGTTTGTTTTAACTTTTGGTGTGACTGTCGTATGCAGTGTATCTCCTATTATTGCTGCTTTTATATGCTGTTTGGTGTAGCAAGCCAAAATGTGTCTGCCACCTGAACCAACTGAAAGTGCAGCCTTTGCCTTGCAGATGTTGCCGCTGACATCAGCAGCTGTTTGGCGCTGACTCCTGGTAACACATGTACCACCCTCCTTGTGTTTTCAGGGGCTGAATGTTACAATCCAGCACATGGTGGTTTTACAAATCTTCTTTTATTTCACAACCCTATTGGCTACTACTGTCTGGATCAGCAGGTTACTTGGCTTGCCTAGATTAAACTCTGGAGTGAGAGCATTTTGTAATTATATCCCTCAGCTACAACTCTCTGGCATTCCCAATCTGTGTTATTTAAAAGAAAGCTGTTTCTTATGTTCTTTAATTTCCTGTACCAATGCCAGCTTACAATGGTGATTACAGCCTGACGGATAGGTAGGTAGACTGATGCTTTTAACTTTTCCAAATCAATGACACTAATTTTATTGTGATCAATCGAACGGCATCCTGTGAGGCTCCCGTGGAGGTTGTTATATTTATGTAGCTTGTTGCTGTCGTCCGTCCTCATGCATAAGAGGAGAGTGCAATCCTGTGAAATGCTTCCCTGAGGTAAAAGAAGCTAAAGATTTTACTAAAAAATCTGAAGGGGAAGGCTTAGTATTATACATCAAAGATGCTTCAGCAAAATCTTGAGACTCCTTAAAAAAAATCCTCAGAGGAAACAGTGTCAGTCGCAGAATATTATTCTCATGTGAGAGTCTTACACCTAAATTTCTGTAGAGTGGCTTTCTGGGAGGAAGCATTTTGTTTCCCTCTGTGTTTTTAAGGTGTTCCCACACCCCATGGTTTATCGCTTCTGATGGCTACAAAAATCAGCAAGCAAGAATACGGATTTGAAAAGTAGGGTATTTTGTCTGAAGTGTCTCTAGTCCCTGTAAGAAGGATATGAGCTAACATTAATAGCATTTTTGGGGTGGAGTTCATGCTTTTTGTGCTGAAGACACCTCGTTTGAATGCTCTTACACCTGAACATAATATTAGAGAACTGCGTACCCTCACTGCAGAGTCAGACAAATCTTTCCACACCAGCAATCTATTGCTGAGCAGAAAAGGTTTTAGAGACAAAGACAGAATGAAACATGATAAAATAGCTGTATTATAAACAGAAAATTGTATTCTGAGGTACCACTGCTGACTTTCACAGTCAGAGGAGTTGCATTTCCGTGTCCTAGGGCTTTCTAAGGAATTGTGATAAAGTGCTTTGAGCAGTTGTTCTAATGTTGTTCTGCATCCAAACAGATTTTTGCCAGGAAGGAGCATTGGCAGTGAACCTAAGAGTGATTTTTTTTAGCCTCTAATCTCATGGTGCCAAGAGGTTCCTATGAAAATACATCTAAGTGCAATTCTTCTTATATCTCTTTTCCTTCAGACTTTCTTGTTCAAAATGGTGAAGGGATTAAGAAGAAAGTCTCTCTCGTATTGGAATTAATGGTAAAATTTCCATTTTGCGTAAGATTTTAGGTAATTTATTCTAGGTGAAACCTAATTTCCAAACAAATGCCCCACCTAGGATTAAGTTCACTATTAAAGGAATCACCATCAAGTTTCTCACAGCCGTGTTCAGATGTTTTAGCCATTAGTAATAACGTTAAAACATGACCTGTGGGACCAGCTCACTGGCACCACTTGGGATTGGTCTTTCGTGGAAGACTAAGGAAAGTCCATCCACTTCTAGACGTGGTCGTTCATTTTCCAGCCAAGCACAGTGTGTGCGTTCAGTCCTTTTCTCACGACAAAAGGAAAAAGAGCTTTACAAAAATGGTCATGTTCTGTCTGGACACAACGTCTTAGCACGAGCGAGCGGAAAGGTTTTCCTTCTCAGAAACCCAGAGGATCAATTTCTGGGAGCTCTTGAAGAGTGTCAGCAGCGCATCATGGGCACCGTAGTCTGCAGCAGCGGATCAGAGGCAGAAATCTTGTGTATCTGAGGCAGAGAGTGACAGCAGATAGAGTGAAAAAGCTGCCTCAAAAAAGGACATGGATATACAACAGAGATTCAGTGTGCATCTGCATATTTTAGGGGAAGAAAGCTGAGATTTCTGCATTTGATGCTCTTCTAACTCTGTAATGTTACTGTGACTTTTATGTAACTGTGGCTCTTGCCAGGAGACAATAGGTAGTCAAAGTAGGAAACTTCTAGAAGGAGGCATTTGTAGGCTGGCGGGGAAAAAGGTTAGAAGCATCTCTCTTTTTCTTTCTTTGTGAGATATAGTTCCTATTGTCTACATTCTCAATTGGTATAAACTAACTTGCCTTTACCTAAGGCAACAGAATGACTTATTATATTCTCACTTTTGTGTTACATTTAATTCATTAAGCATCAACTATTCTTTTTCATTTTTATTGCTTCTTCTGAAGACTGCTGCAAACAGGGATATGCACACATTTTGCGATGCTTCAGCACTCCTTTTCTCTTTGTTCAAAGCAGACATACTTAAAAAATTGTGCTTGACTAATGATATGAACTTAAGCTTCTTAAAGTGTTGTTGAATGTCTGATGTTGGTGGCTGACACTGTAGATCTGTATGACTTGAAAACATAGCAATGTATTCTCATCTTGACATGCAATACAGGGTTGCTATCCAATGCTGTAGAGATTTTATTTATATCAAGATAAAACTAATCTTTAAAAAAAAAAAATACTTATTTTTTATACTGAGATGTACTCTGCTTTCTCAGGAGTTAATCTTTTGGGGGGATGGCATTTCAGAAATTACATTTAATTATTTAGCAAGTGATAGGTTGCATTAGTTAGCAACTGATAGGACAACAGGAAATGGCCTCAAGTTGCATCAGGGGAGGTTTATATTGCATATTAGGAAAAAATTCTTCACCGAAAGGGTTGTTGGGCATCGGAACAGGCTGCCCAGGGCAGTGGTGGAATCACCATCCTTGGAGGGGTTTAAAAGGTGTTTGGACAAGGTTCTTAGGGACATGGTTTAGTGCCAGAGTTAGGTTATGGTTGAACTCGATGATCTTGAGGGTCTCTTCCAACCTAAATGATTCTATGATTATATTTCTGTTACCACTATGCATTTTGATTTGTGGCAGTATTCTACTTTGGAAAAAAAATAGCAGTGGTTGAAACAGCCTATGGGTTATTGCTGGGGGGGGGAAATAAAGCTAAAAACTGTACACATTGGACACGCTCTACATTACTAGTGAAGTGCCTAAAATGGTTGGATATTACAATAATCATCCTATCTGGAAGCAGTTCAGGAAACCTTGATTCCTCCGTCCAACAGGCAGAACATCAAGCTCACCATCTGTCAGGGCAGAGGGTATTGCTGTTATCAAAATGCTGCCCGGAAGTTGATTACTCTCAGTGTCTCTGATCTCTGACAAAGTGCTTTCACAATCCCTCTTATTCCAACCATCCCTAGTTGTGTCAGCTGGAATTTGCAACAAATTGTACCGTGTCCATCTCGATCTGAAGCACAAGGAGAACAGAGGGAGCTGGTATTACTGCAAATTCTGCTGATCTGCTCCAGATAGTTCGATGCTTCCCACCTAACAAATTCCCAAAAACTGTTGGGCTCCAGGGCACTTAAAACATCCTTGATCTCGTATTCTCTTCCTATGATACATAATAATTCTTCACCTCTTCTACATGGCATTCTTCTCCTTTTCTGGTATATGGGGCTAGACAATTACTTGTGAAAACTCTTGAAGCTTAGTGAGAGCCAGTGAAATTCAGGCTATCTGCATGCCATTTAATACGTGAATCTGCAAGTACATTTTCCTGGCAGCAATGGAAAAAAATGTCATGACCTCAGACTATGGTGGTGAGTGGAACAAAGGGTTTCTTAGATTAAAGATTTAGTCCTTGAGGGGGGTGAGGACAAGGTCAGGCGTAGGGAGAAATCAGGAAGGTGCTCAGATGACACAGACTGATGTTATCCTGCCAGCGTCAGGCGATGTAACCAGAAAAGCAGGTTCACTGTTCACAATATTACCCACCACCGTAACAGGAGACACCAAATTTATAATTCTTAATTAGGAATAAGTGCCAAGAAAAATCATGTTTAAGTCCTGCTTAGGCACCTAATTCCGATCTATTCCAAGTGTCTGAAATGTTAGGCGCTCATTTGTCATTGCAGCTCAAGCTATGGTTACCGTTTTCCAGTTTATCCTATCAAAGAAAAAATAAAATTGCAAAGATCTTCGGTATTGTGCAGTTGGCATCCACCTGTTTCCTGTATTTCACCTACTGGAGGAATTTACCTTTGAGCATTTGGGCTTTTAACCAAGAGCATTCAATATGTTCCCTTGGAAATCAGTTTCTCCATGCTGAAGCCATTTATGATGCATTTCATGTATTGTCCTTTATGTTTTGCAGCACGTGCCCTGAGGGATATATATGTCTGAAGGCCGGGGAAAATCCCGACCATGGTTACACAAGCTTTGATACTTTTGGCTGGGCCTTTCTCTCTTTGTTTCGTCTTATGACTCAAGATTGTTGGGAACGCCTTTATCAACAGGTATGAGATTGTTTTATTACTGTTATAAATATATAACTACAACAAGATGATGTATTCAATACTTAAAGAAAGAATTGCTGGCTGTTAGGTAAACTGTAAACTGTGTGCGTTGTGGACAAGGAGCATCAATTGTTAATGGAAAAGTTGGTACTGAGAGAAAGATGTATTTTACCTGAATCTGAATAAAGATCACCACTCAGTGAAGATCACCACATCACCACTTAATGATATATATATTTTTTTTTTTTTGGTGGCTGGTGTAATATGAACTAATTTTTTGAGCTCAGCTCAAAAAACAACTAGAAAAGCACCTGTGTACTTGGCATATCTGTTTTTGCAAGGCATGGTAATGAACAGGAATTCAGCAGATGGCAAGACTACCTGGTACTTTTCAGTTTCTCTGATGCAAACTTTTCATTATGGTCAATTTATGCTCCTTTTAGCACATATTTTTCTGAAATGTATGTGAACTCTGAAGAACTACATATGATATTTTGCTACTAAATTACATGTTCTGCCCATAAAGCTACTGAGGATTTACTTCCACATCTCAAAATTGTAAAATTTCAGCATTCTCATAAGGAAATGAAGGGAGTTAGTGCTGATAGATACTACTCAAGATACTCAGGTAGACATCTTTGAAGGTACAGGGG
The DNA here is from genome assembly GCF_037038585.1 of Patagioenas fasciata. Lineage (NCBI taxonomy): Eukaryota > Metazoa > Chordata > Aves > Columbiformes > Columbidae > Patagioenas > Patagioenas fasciata. The sequence goes on along the minus strand of NC_092521.1, from coordinate 163,356,156 downwards.
ATTTCAACTTCACATGTAGCCAGTTTTACAATTTCATTCTGAGAAATCGTAGAACAATGAAACTGAAAATTCTTTAAGCAACTGTATTCACTTACTTGGCACAAAGCTGCATGTACAACTCTGGAAGGCTGAAACTGTCATGGCAAATAAGGGTGAACATCAGTCCCTTTTATTATTTGACCTTATAATATCACACAGTGGTTTCTATCACCACCATCAAGTCACACACCATGAGACATATCTGTAATATAAGCTTGGCTTGTTGCCCTAGACTCCAGTTATGCCTATAAATCTGGTGGAGAACCAGGCAATATACTCAACAGCACCCAAGGTTTGGTTCTTCTTATCCTGAGGCAGATGTCTAAATAACTTTCAGACGAGTTGCACCCTAAAATTACCTTTTTTTGTCCCCATTGACTGTAAAGGACCTACATTGTAGACATCTGAAGGGATATAACATGAATCCTGCTTGGAAAGTTTCTATACACTGCACAAAAATAGATTGAGCTATCTGGGGGAAGCTTTCCCTGCAACTGATTGTAAGATTATATGTTCTCAAAGAAAACCAGCAGAAATATTTGGTAAAGGAGGAAAGCATTCTTCTTTTAGAAATGAATTTTACTGCAAGGCACATAATTTTTCACTAAGGTATAAACATTTATTGTTGAGAAGATTATTTCCTTGCATGGGGTTGTCATCTGTCATCAAAGGGATTCTGTTCGGGCTAGTAACAAAGGCTGAATTCAATTATATTGTAAATCTAAGTTTAAAAAACATGGCATTTTTTTGGTTTTGTGGGGTTTGTTTGTTTAAAAAACATTGTAAACAAGTGTCAGTGATTTTACCTTTGTGCTTCCAGACTCTCAGATCTGCTGGGAAGATCTACATGCTCTTTTTTATGCTGGTCATCTTTCTGGGCTCATTTTATCTGGTCAACCTAATTCTGGCTGTTGTGGCCATGGCGTACGAAGAGCAGAACCAAGCCACTATTGCTGAAACAGAGGAGAAGGAAAGAAAGTTTCGGGAAGCCATGGAGATGTTAAAGAAAGAGCAGGAGGTCAGTAAACTATGTGACGTGATTAGCCTTGGGTAATTTGAACGCATGGTACCTTGAGATTCACATTCTCTTTATTTTATTTTTATGTGATAACTGAATTAAGAGATTGATTGAAACCAGGTTAATGTTTATTGTCCTAAGCAGAGTTATTACAGTGCTTTCTAAACGAAAAATCACTGGTTTTCCTGCTAGGATTGGGGCCATTTACAGTTTATGTATCCAGAATTGTATTGGTTTAACTGTACCACGTGTGCCAGCAGAGGAATTTATGTTGGTTGGCATATAAGACATTTAAAGGATCCTGAAACTACACCTGTATTTGAGCACAGAACAGGTACTCTGGTAGCTCAACCATAGCCCCAGCTGAACTTCTTCCACCACCGCTTTAGCACATATTCATTTCCTCATTGTCTCATTCAAACTGCCATGAATATCCAGCTGTTCGATAATGAAGATGAAGATGTAGAATAACCCATTTAAAGCATGTAGGACTTCATACCTAAACAAGTGAACATGGAAATCTTGAGGTGAAGCTTTGCACATTATGCAAATGATGTGGATTTAATGTTATGTCCTAAGTTTAAACAAAACAGGGAGACCAAACGGTGAATGTAGCCATATAGCCTTAATAGCACTAGTTAATTTGCCTGTCACTTGTGTGGGGTAGAAAGCTGTCATTAAACAGCTGAAGAGAACATTTTAGATGCTATGAACAAGAAGACAATAAGAAAATTAGTCTGAAATAACATGTAACACTGTAGTTGACACAAATAAATCCTTGATACACAATAGAAACTAATATACATAATTTTCTTTCGGGTACACATGGCTTCAGGGCCTAATCCACAGCCCATTTAAATCCTTGGAAAGAAAACAGAAAATGCAATTTACCCTTGACAGAGTGCTAGTAGAGGCTTATACATTGTTTAAGTCTTTTTAAAGGTCTTCTTTGATAGTTTAAGTAACATAAATGCAATTTAGTCTATGTACAAGCACTTTGAAAAGAGTAAATTTCTGCCCTAAACTAAGAGAGCAAACTGAGCTCCAACTTGTACCTATTTTATACAAATTTTCATGTATTTTGACTCCAGCTGAGCTCTTCCTAATAACAGTCAACTTCTGTAGCCCCAGCTGTAATTAAAGATATTTAAGAATTTCCTTTCGAAGGCTTTAATTTCAGTTAAGCCTGTATGTACACAAAAAAGGAACATTAAGCCCTGAAAGTCAGAACGTGTCAAACTGAAGGTTGCTCATGAAAACCTAAATTGTTTGCATTTGTCTATATGTTTTATAACGTAGTCCTTCTTCAGCCGACCATACTATCATTTGCCTTGCTCAGTACAAAGGGTGGACAGTGCATGACTCAAGAGCAGCTCTTCACTTTCTCATCATTTGTTCTGTAGCCTTAGGCCAGCTTGAGCAGACTTCCCGACTCAGGCATGCAAAGCCTGCTTCAAAGACAAAATGACTACCGTCCTCAGAGGTTTTGTAGTGCCTCTTGTCACTGGTCAGACTCTGCGTGCTTCAAAAATACTCATTTGTATTTGCAATACTCCTGGAGAATTATTCTAACCTATGGAAAGCAAACATAGGAGTACAGCTAGCGTCCACCATGTTCACTAGTGAAGCCCAGTAAATCTGCAGATCAACCCCTAATATTTCAAATTAAACATCTGGAATCACAGAATCATTTCAATTGGAAGAAACCCTCAGGATCATCGAGTACAACCATAACCTAACCTAGCTCTAGCACTGAACAATGTCCCTAAGAAGAACAGGCTCAGGAAGGTGAACCAAGCTGCACCTTGCAGCTTTCAGATGTCCTTCTCCAGTGTTTCACTCTGGTCATCTCTAGTCAGTTTTAATCGTGCTCTGCAAGCCTTTTTCAAGATCTTGGTTTTAACTTTCTCACTGTACTGCTAAGTTCTTGCCTCAAGTCCTGTCTCCTGCATAGTCAGTGCTCATCTGAGCTAAGCTTTTCTTCCATCCTTCAACCACCACCCATCTTTGACAGACATGCCAAATCCCACACTCCTTTTCTTCCCCTGGGAGTTACTGTGGTGGGTTATGGCTTGCAATGCCAGAAAATCAAGACATGATCCAGCCAGAGGAACCCAACCAGAAAGTGTAGATAAGCAGAGACCTTCTGATCTCTGAACTGCCTGAAAGGAGGTTGGAGCATGGAGGGGGTTGGTTTCTTCTCCCAAGGGACAAGTGATAGGACAAGAGGAAATGGCCTCCAGTTGCACCAGGGGGGGTTTAAGATTGGATATTAGGAAGAGTTTCTTCCTGGAAAGGGTTGTCAGGCATTGGAACAGGCTGCCCAGGGCAGTGGTGGAGTCACCATCCCTGGAGGGGTTTAAAAGACACCCAAAAGAGGTTCTTATGAACATGGTTTAGTACTAGAGTCAGGTTATGGTTGAACTCTATGGTCTTGAGGGTGTCTCTTCCAACCAAAATGATTCTATGATTCTGTGAATTCAAGGAACAGGTAAGAAAATACTCAGAAACTGAAAATTAGTTTATTTTGCAGTAAGCATACAACATGCTTAGTAGCGCAACCTACAATATTTTCCAGATCAATAAAATATGATGGCAATCAGAAAGCGAAACCAAAACTCTTTAGACCAGCTTTTACACTGTGCAGTATAAAGAGTGCACAAATAAAACTGATAGGCCTGCTTGGGGACTATCAGTCAATTTATACAACTGGTCTAACACATTCCTAATCCTGAACTTAACACCAAAAGACTTGCTGAATCTTCATGAAGAGAAAGCACTTCAGCATAGCAATTAAATCAATTGACTTAAAAAAATAAAGAAAGAAAGAAAAAGAACAACCTAGACTGGTGTCTGAGCCCTGCTCCTCTCTGCTCCGAGCAGCTTGCTCGTGAAAGATATTTCCCACAGGAATTAAGTTTTGTTGTGCTCTCAGCTTGATAGAGCTACTGCTACTCCTTGAAATACATGATTGATTCTTTACACGACTGTTAAATGCCTTCACTTTCCTTAGACTGATGCTTGTGGGAGGAAGGGAGTATTTTACTGTGGAGAGCTGATTGCCTGTTTGATTCTAGTTGGTTACAGACAATAGCGGTGAGGATTCATCTGTTTCTCCTGATCTTGGGAACCTGGAGGGACTTTTTTTTTGTGATTCACTCACTTTACATGTTCCGGCTGGGGGCTCTGCAGATGGGCTTGTCTGCAGGCCACTGAGAAGCAAACGTCTCCAAACCTGACGTCATGCTTTGTGCTCAGAGCCCCCTCGCTGCTCCTGCCCGCACCAAGGATGGTGACCCCTTACGTTGTTGTGGACCGTGGCGTCCTCCCCGCACCTACCGATTCTTCCTCCTGGTTGCTCATTTGCTTCCAAAGCTGTGGCTTTGTGTGCTCAGGCTTTCATGTTCGGCTTCTGCTGGGTTTCTAGCAGCTGGTCTGTTATCAGTCAGCTCCTGCAGCAATCCCGCCCGATAGCCAGCGCAGCACCGAAGCACATGGCAAAGCAAAGTCCACCTTATCTCCGGTTAAGCCTGCAGTTTTCTCTTTGCATCTCTGATCGTCGCTGCCCGTGCTGCTCCGTGGGATAAGTGTTTACAAAAGCGTGCCAGCTGAAGTGCCTGCTGTTCCTAGCATCCCTCTGTGAGCGATTGATAGGGGAGGAAAGCTCCTGGCAGCCAGCTTGGCTCCCCTCCCGTCCAGCCCTCTCGGTCCAAGGGGCTCAAATCCAGGGGGGGCTTCATCTGAGGTTCCCCAGCTTGAGATTTTTTTTGACTGGCACCAAAATTGTTAGATCAGAGACTGTGTGAGCAGCATACACATGCAGGTGTGCTTCTCCTCTCATGAAATGTTGAATTTCATGTTGTGAATTTCATGTCAATCACATTATTTTATGCAGCTGTTCCTAATGCTCCATCGTTGGATCAGGGTGGCAGACCTGTGCATTTGTACCTGTCTCACTACTTCTTTATTTTCCTATGCCTTAAGGTAGAGGTTAGAAACAGATTAACACTGTTTCCATCCATGTTGGCCTTAATGTACTTAAAAGGGGCCTGTAAGAAAGATGGGGACAGACTTTTTAGCAGAGCCTATTGTGATAGGACAAGGGGTGATGGTTTTAAACTAAAAGAGGACAGATTCAGGCTGGACATGAGGAGTAAATTTTTTACAACAAGGGTGGTAAAACACTATCCCAGGTTGCCCAGAGAGGTGGTGGATGAACCATCCCTGGAGACATCCCAGGCCAGGCTGAACAGGGCTCTGAGCAACCTGAGCTGGTGAAGATGTCCCTGCTCATGGCAGGGGTGGCACTGGATGAGCTTTGAAGGTCCCTTCCAACACAAACTATTCTGTGATTCTGTTCTATGTGAGATAGTTTTATCATTAACGACCACTTGGAATTTTTTATTTATCTCCTATACAACCTTAAAACTTAGAATGAAAAATAATTGTTGAGCAGAGTAATTATTAGTTCTCACTGACATCCTGAACTCAAATAATACATTTTATGCCTTTTACCATCTTCTGTTTTAGGCACTAGCTGCTAAAGGAATTGATTCAATGTCGCTTAGTTCATTGGAAATGTCACCTTCAGCGTCAAAAAATGCAAAGGAAAGAAGAAATAGGCGAAAGAAAAAGAAATCTTTGGGGACAGAAGAGTATGGGGAAGACCAAAAGAATCCCAAGTGTGACTATGATGATAGTCAGAGGAGAATGGTAAGCCATGATCTGAAATGTCACTTATTTCACACTGCACTTTGCTGGATAGACCAGGCTCTGAACAGGCAATTAAGCTGAAAGTTTCAGCTGTAAAGAAGAATCAGATATTTAATATCATGACTGACCTGCAGACAGTCTCTGTTAGAACAGTGGAAGGAAACATATTAGCACTTTATTTTCAAAATGAATTTAAAATGCCCATTAAACATTCCTACAAATATATTTTGTTTCATTTTTTAAACCTTTTTTTGCTTCAAGATTACCCACAGTCTGGCTTATTTTCTTACTTTAATTTCATTCATCTGATTATATCTATCCTATCCCTCCCAGAGATAAAAAATTCTTAGAAGAAACCTGCAAATCTTGAAAAGAAAATAGAGCAGGAGAAAAGGAAGAAACTTATCTCTGAGGGCTTTTTAAATGCTATACAAAGGCATTATTAAAATGCTTATATTCCTTTGCTAGTTGCCTTCAAGTCAAAACTTTGAGGCACTTGTTTCTACTTTCTATTGCAAGGAAAAAAAGAGTGAGACTTGTTAAATAGGGTTTTATATAAATGTTACTGACATGCATGAATACGAATCTGCACATGCTGTATGTATCAAATCATCATAAATAGCTGCAGATAATTAGTCTTTGCTTAACTGAGGGCAAAGTTTAAATCAGTTTATTTTGGTTTGTTGAATAGCCATGTAATGGGCTAAGTCCTTTTACATTTTGTTGTCAGTGAATTTAGGGGTATTTGGCAGCCATAAAAAGCTCATAGAAAACATGTAAGTGATGTAACTAAATGTGACCAATTAATGACTCCCAGCTCACAAATCTTACACAGAACTGGATATCTGTAAACGACACGCATTTTTCAATCTAACAGTTATTGTTGTCATCTCATTGGTTGAGTGGGCCGTGTTACAAATTACACCTTCGTTAAAGCTAGAATTGCTCGTTAGCTTTATTCTGGATGTGCTTCAAGACACCACATACCAGAATGACCATGGATTGGAGCTGTGCATTGCCACTTTGTTTCTTAGATTAATATTACTTGTTTTCACTTTTCGCCCCTGGATGTCATACGCATGAGAAACATGGGAGGCACATTTCAAAGCTGTAGTAAATATCCTCTGCAAAGGCTGTGTCTGGCATGGTTGGAGGGAGCAAGGCTGAGTCATCATTCAGACGCTGTCTGAGCAGCTGGAGGTGTGTTGCCATCAGAAATCAGTCTCAACGACTGTGCCATGGAAACCCAGGCATGAATTTTTGACCAATTAAAATCTGGTAGCAATCCAAATGTGTTGTTTTTAGTCAGAAAAGGGCCCGCTTTTTGTACTCTTCTCTGTGCCAGTGTCACAAAATAGCATCATTACGTAACTCAGTGTTGTAAACTGTAGTTCAAATGAAGCCTGATTTCATTTTGTTTTGTGGGTGCTGTGGAGATCTGGCCTCTCTTCGTATATACCTGGCTCACAAGAAAGTCCTGAAGAAACTGAAAATTCTGTACATGCCAAAAAATCAAAATAATTTTCTGCCTAAATGCTCTTACTCCAATAATTTCCTCTTCAACATACAAGGGAAGGAGATAGACTTGAATTCCTTATGCATTTTCTGAACATCCTCTTTACTCTGCCAGGGTTTAGGTGTGTTCAGTCCTTGGCTACGTCTTGCTGATGCTCTGTCAGAGTTTCGCTCTCAGTAGCTGATGTCAGAGTTGGTCGTCAAGGCTGATGTTGAAGTATGAGGGCAGCTGCTGTGTACTGAGGTTACCTACCCCTTAAAGCATCCATGTGCATTGGGATAATAATTTTACAAACTAATAAATCATATCCCTCTTCTTGTTCTTGTTTTGGTTTTTTTGTTTTGTTTTGTTTCTTTTTTTCCTTTATCACCTTCTTCCGTCGTATTCTGCTTCTTCTTCTTCCCTCTTCTTCTCATTTTCCCTGCAGTTCATTTCCTGCCCTATTTCTTTATCTCTTCTTCTCCCACTGCAATGTTCCTTCCCCAGCTGTTATGAAGACGTGTGATAATGCGATAAACCGGGGCTGGATCCCCTTCCCTGCTCCTGCCTTCCACTCCTTGTGCTGTCTTCCCAGGTCCTTCGGCACTTATCAGATGGGGGGGAGTTAGAAGCCAAGGAAGTCTAACGCTACGAGGCACATGCCTCCTTGACCCCTCCTATTTTAGCACATCTTTAACTGTCAACTACTAGACAAATACCTAATGGCTAGCAATGACTATTCAACCTCTTTGCGGAGGTTTGGATACACGTGATTAAGTCTTTCTCTGAAGCTTTTGATTTAAAATGGAACTTACTGCTCTCTCCAGACCTTCCTCGCTCCTGAAAAAAAAAAAAAATGTTGCAAAATGTTGTTTCTCTTTCCCCTTTTTCCTTTCTGGGGGTTTCTAGACTCTCCTTGGCCTTAGTTATGGTCCCAGCGCACACTTGGTGAAGCGCAGAACCAGCCACGGGAGCATATTCAGTTTCCGACTCCGTGGCAGAGACACTGGCTCCGAAACAGATTTTGCCGATGATGAGATCAGCACTGCTGGGGAAAATGAAAGCCACCGGGGCTCTCTCTTAATTCCAAGATCTGGGAGGCGTCCGAGCGTGCAAAGTCAAGTGAGCCATAGTTCTCACCCTACTACTCCCAACTACACCCAGACGGGCAAAAGGAACAGCTCAGTGGATTGCAATGGTGTGGTTTCCCTGATAGGAGGAGGCACCGGGGCACTCAACCCAGACCCTACTTCTCCTGCAGGGTTACTGCTCCCCCCAGTTATTATGGAAAAGCCTGGGACAGGCGACCTGGTGAGTACTTTATAACTTTTGTATGTGATTCACGCTCTTGTTTCCTTCTGAATGTTGTTGGAGTTTGCTGTAATTGATATACGTGATTTGAGATCTGCAGTGAGAAACCCAGACTGAGCATCCTAGTCAGGGTGGGAAGACGAGGGGCTAAATCCCACAGCAACGTGTGTCTAGTGCTGCACGAGAGAGCTTCATGAATTCTGGTGACACTTACTCTTCAGAGCTGGCTGGAGGCAAATACCTAAATCTTGGGTTTGATAATTTTTTCTTGTAGGGACATTTTTTAAGTTGGTTTCTTTTGACGTTTGAATATCTGACATTGTCCAGTGGCTAGAAAATGACATTTTTAAAATGATTCAGTGTGAGTCTTACCATCTTGAGAGACTGTTTTCTCCCACTGGTTGCTAGCTGTTTGCCTCTAATCTCTGGTCTTCTGTGTAGCTACTCGTGGAGGGCTGTTCTTACAGTCCAAAGGTAAATCCAAGAAGGGGTTAGCATCCAGTTCAAATAACACGCAGGAAAGATGAGCAGATGATCAACAACTTCAAACCTTTTGCAGATTGCCAGGATCTTTGTCGCAAAGCATCACTGCTGCAAAATATTTAATAAGGCTGTAAATAAAACCATTGCAATTGATATCATTAGGACCCAAGCGTGACTTTACTTAGAAAACCATGAGATGGTGTTTTGGAAACAGCTGCTACACATGCAGGGCACTTTGGACAGGTTGCCAGTTTGATATGGTGGGACTTAATCCTTTTAATGTAGATAATCTACATTAGAGCTCATCATTCTCAAAAGTCTTTAAAGCAGTAGAGGTCTAGTCATTACAGTCAGTGTGGGCAGGATTTATTTCATCTTAGAGTTCTGAAATGTGTCAGAATAATCTACCTAAAAGTGCCTCCTTCTGTTCACTTTAACTACAAGGTAAATAACTCCATATTGCACATGTGTTAAGTCAGGTGATATGAAGCCCACTCAGAGCAATAAGGTGTCAAAGCCAGGTTACATTGATGGGGAAATGAGCAAATGCGATTCTAACAGGTATTAGGCAAAGTATTTCCTGAAGAGAAAGGTGAGTGAGATGGATCCTGGCCATGATGTCAGATTATCAGTAAATTGAGAAGGTTTTGTTGTTGTTTTCTTTTTCTTTAAAGCCAAGCAGAGTCTTCCCTTTCAAGTTTTTAATTTTTTTCCTCATCTATCTGGACATTCCCTGTAGTCCTGCAAATAGATTGTCACACTGCGCTTGACAGGAGCTGCCATGTCATGTGTGGGAAACTGGGTGGTGTGAGAACTACCAGTTTTATTGACAACTTTGAGGCTCTTACCACTTTCTCAGATGTTCACACCTTTGTCCTTTTAGGGCTTGGGTGTTCCCGTTTTTACTCTTGCAGACAAGGAAGATCAGTCCTGAGAGCAATCTCTAGGCAGCTGAGCATAAGAAAAACTATTTGTAGATAGCAGGGTTTTATTGCACTTAACTTGGTGTAAAAAAGCTGTGCATTAAAGGAACTGTGGAAGAAAGTTTGTGCATCTGTTAAAAAAATAATCTGTAAATAGAAAGGCCTCAGTAGATGAGCAGTTATGTTTCCCTTTTCTCTGTAAGGAAGGCAGCTCTGCAGGCTGCTGAGGCTCTCCCAGCTGTCAGAAAAAAAGCTTAACAAAGCATGAGAGCACTCAAGCTTTCACAGCAAATATTGGTATTTCCCAGGATTGGGCCCTGAGGTGACAGGGAGGCTTTGAGCTCTGCTGGCATTTCTTTTTGTTTGCCAGCTTCCTGCCTTTTTTAAAAAATGGATGTTGAAAATTGAATGGCCCGGGTGGGTGAGCTCACTTGGCAGTTCCCTGGTCATCTAGGAAATAACACCCAGGCACTATAGTAACAGATGCTCTCTCGGTGATGCAATGTGAAGGATGTTGTGTCTTCTGCAAAACAGGTTTGGTATCTAATCTATCCAGAAAATGTGAGCTGGAGTTAAAAGCTAATTGGCAAGGAGCCCGTTACGGTACAGATGTATTCGCTACAGGAACCATAAGTGCTGGGCACAAGTGTGCAGCCTCAGCTGTGGAGTGCAGGCAAAAGGAAACAAAAAATCCAACACCTCAGTGTGCTCAGAGATAAAGCAACATGCTTCTGGGCTTAGCATTTGACTATTTTCACCTTTTTCTTGTTAAAACTTGAAGCTGGGTTTGTTATTTGTTAGCAGCTCTGATTTCTTTCATAGTCTCTTCATATGTTTGGCGGAGGCGAAGGAAAGATGTTGCAGGGTAAAGTTGAAGTTTCCTCATTAACCCCACTGACGTTGCCACTGTTATTTATTTCATACGAGTGTAAGCCCATGGTGAAAAAGGACCCAGTTGGGCTCTTGTATCTTCCCTGGACAAGAAATGAAGGGTCGGTCTCTTTTCAGTGGTGCCCAACAACAGTACGAGGGGCAGTGGGCACAGGCTGAACCACAGGAGGTTCCATCTGAATATGAGGAGAAACTTCTTTACTTTGAGGGTGCCAGAGCCTGGCCCAGGCTGCCCAGAGAGGTTGTGGAGTCTCCTTCTCTGGAGACATTCAAACCCACCTGTACACCTTCCTGTGTGATCTGCTCTGGTGACCCTGCTTTAGCAGGTGGGTTGGACTGGATGATCTCCAGAGGTCCCTTCCCACCCCAACCAGCCTGTGATTCTGTGACTGGTGAGCAGGCTTGCTGGCCGTGGACAGCATGGTCGATGTCAAATGGCACCCATCTGTGCAGTCTTCTGCATCAGAGTGGTCCTGCCAAGTCACCAAAACCTTCAGTGCACAGCCTGAGCAAAAGGTGGGGCATCCTATCCTTTTCCAAAGAACCCATGCTTCTCTGCACACTTGCCACACCTATTGGTGTTCCCATGACACATAACAGCACTCACAAGGAGCGGTGGCAGCGTTGTTGGGGAGCAGCCCTTGGCAGAACAGAAGGTTACACTGCAGTGTTCAAGATAGAAAGCCCTCTGAGGTCATATGAAGAACAAAATAGTGCAGTATCAAAGTATGATCTGCAAACACCCTCCACAAAGGTGGCTCTGGGTCAGACAGTCTTCTTCTGTATGTGAAGGATAACAGGCGTTCAAGTCCAAGTGGTGCAGAGAGCTTGTCCCAAGAAACTCATGGTAAATCCTAGTTACTGTCCTGGAAATATTTGGTGTATCCTGCAGAGGACTGGTTCAGGGCTGGTCCTGTGCTCCTACCTGCTTTTTTCAAGTGGTGCAGTTGCTGATTCATCAGACTTAACCCAGTGTAAATAAGACACATGCACGACCTGGTGATTGTGCTTAAAGTCCTACTTTTTTCTGGCTTGACTTGAGACGGAGAGGTTTGAAAAAATGATGCATTTTTTATGATCCTGCTGATTGCTGGACCGGGAGTTATAGAAAGTTTGCATGTTATGCAAGTAACTTCAGGGCACACTACAAACTGAAGTTTCTGCACATTCTTGTAGTATTTGTTTGTAGCTATGTATTGTTGTGTCTTGGTGTGTCTTAGTGATTCAAGAGGTTAGAATAGCATCTCCCTTCACAAGGTATTGATCTGTTTCAACACAATTGGATTAAGTTAATGAGCTGTTACCTGGAGCTCAATTTATCTATGAGATCTGGTGAGGATGAGTAAGATGTCACCTGTGGTTTTCAAAAGTATCTTGAGGATTAAAAAATACATGTGGCAGCTCTCTTGTCTCCAAAAGCCAACTGGAGCTCTTTCTGTAACTCTCTGAGGATATGACAGTGTTCTTTTGGTTTAGCCTGACATTCTAATTACTTTGGAGATTAGAAGTGGCAGAAAAATGGACATGAGACTGAGGAGAAGGTTGTTTGCAGGTGGACAGCTGACTGTGGGCTGGTGGTCCCCACCGCTTTGTTCTCACCCACTCACCAGAGCTGCTCATCGGCCCAGCAGCAGAGCTGGACCACCCGTGACACGGCTTTGGGATGAGCAGCGAGGTGGAGGTTGGAGTTACCTGGGGTCTCCCTCTTGCACCTACAACCTTTCCTCAATTTTCTCTTGGCTGCACATTTTTTTTCAATTTTAGGAAATCAGAAATGCCGAGTATTGACAGCAGTGAAAACTGCTGGGGGATGAGCCCTTAAGATGGGCCAGGCTGCTTATTGACATCCCAAAAAAAGGATTTAGAAACTTACCTTTATATAATTTTTTTTTCCTAGTCTTTTTTCGGGGTGGGTGGGGGGGAAGACCTTGACTTCTTCTCACTAAGCATAAAACCATTTTGCTGACCACATTGGCTGGAGATTTTCTTGTTGACCCTAAAACTGCCTCAAGGTAAAATTTCTTTTTTCCCCTTCTTGCTTTACCACGGGACTGGTGAAAAAGGCAAAGTGTTCGCAGTTTCCATGCTCAGAAAAAGGTCAACAAAATAAGTCATCCAAGACTTGCCACCAGTAAGTCAAATGGACGAAAGCTGGTTAGCCCTCTGCCACTGTCACACAGAGAGCTGTCACCACGGCTCTGGTTTCCGCTCATTTAGAATTTTACTTCAGCACATCCCAAGTGTAAATCATTCTGATTTGACACAAATACTGCAAGCTGTTTCAGTTTACAGTGCATCTCTTCAAATAATCAAGTATCCACAAAATTAAATGGCCTCTTTTATAATGTTGTACGCTATTGTGATCACCTTCAATCTCATTAAATATTTGTGCTAGTGCCTTACTGGGTCCATTGTTCATGGTGTGCCCTGTCCACCTCTTTTTATGCTTGAAAAGATTTTTACTGTACGGAGAAAATTAAACCTGTCCCAGTTCCCAAATGTGGTCTTTAAAATGCTGATGTGTGTAAGCCCATTTTCATATAACAGTTTTGACATAGCTCAGAAGAAAATAATTCTGCAGTTTATGCATTCTCATTTACATGTAAATGACTGAATAGTATATCTGTCCCTATAGAATTTAGCTAATGCAAAGGAGAAACATTTCCAGTCAATCAGGGAGCAACGCAAATAATCTTGTCCTGCTGGAGGTGCCTGTGTTTAAGTCCACTGTGATTTCTCATCTGGATCCCAAGGAGACTCCTTGCATAACTGTGGGGACTCTTGTTATTTTTGCTTAATTTCTACAGAAATATAAGTATGGTGAACGACTGTGTATATTCTCTCTGTAATGATAATAGCCTTGTATATTCTCTCTGTAATGGTAATAGCCTTTATGCTGCCTTGTTTGTCCAGTTCCTGGAATTGCTCTCTATCTCAGAGTGCAAAAACTGCTGGTTCATTGTGTGACTATTAGCTATCTCTGTTCTAAAATAAATAATTAAAACCCCAAGTCACATAACTATTTTTACAAAGAACAAAAGCTCATGAATATCTATAAGTAACTTCAATAATCTTTAAGCGATTCACCTGGATGGAAACTTCCTTTCCTGGAAAAAAATACTTTATAGTAAATTGCAAGATGACTGTGTGATATTCTAGATTTACTGCTCTGTTGGGAAAGAGACCACATCCTCCTGCAAGAGCACAGGAGCGTTTCTTACACCCTGACATTGCCTGCTAGATGTTGTGTGGCTCTGGGGATGAAGTTTCATGGTACTGAGCCGTTGGCAGGGAGCAGCGGGCATGGGGCTCTGCCCTCCGGCGGGGATGGGTGGGTGACCGTCAATCGCACATGGTATCGTTAGCTCTGAATGCAGTCCAGCAGCAAATTGCACCAGCTCATCCCTCCACAGATGAAGGAAAGAAGGAGCCATGCACGTCTCCTTCAGAAATACCCCTTTGCACACTGCAAATAGTCCCCTTGACTCCAGCAGGAGCTCCTGAAGTGTTGGGGACCACTTCTCATGCCACAGGTGGTAGGATAGAGGATGCTGGCCTGGAAAGAAAAATAGAGTGACTCCAAAACTTGAATTGAGAATATAACATCAAACATAGGGGAAAAAAAAAATCATTTCCCTGGCAGAAGAGGTTCAGATTGGATATTAAGAAAAATTTCTTCATGGAAATTTTTCTCAGGCATTGGAACAGGCTGCCCAGGGCAGTGGTGGAGTCACCATCCCTGGAGGGGTTTAAAAGACACAGAGATGAGGTTCTTAGGGACACAGTTTAGTGCCAGAGTTAGTTTAATGGTTGGACTTGATGACCTTGAGAGTCTCATCCAACTAAAATGATTCTATGATTCTGTGTTTTTTATGAAGGGTATTCCAAACCTGTTTAACTCAGACTTTTTGTTTACCCTGGTTTAGCTAAATCAAAACAAATAGGAAGTATGACTCTGCGAATGTTTTTCCTTAGACATTTAACCTCTGCCGTGAATCCTCTTTGCATTTATGAGTAAAAGGTAACTTTCAGATAAAGACCACCAACCCATAACTTCTGCAACCACTTCTGCATACATCAATAGGAATATAATATCTTTGTAGAACTGGTAGTTCTGGGGATGAGATTGTTGAAAGACACACTACTGGTATGTCCTAAGCTTTGCGTCAGATAGGATGGGAAGATGGTACAGTTTTAAATGAGTTAGATGATCCAGAGGAATTTGAAATATGAGTTTTTCTTATTCATGCTACAGACAAAGGGAACTAGAATAATTGGGCTTTTATCTGGCTTTTTTTTTACTTTTTTCTTTGCTTTTGCCTTTTTAGTTTATTCTACTTAGAAATTTATCTCCCTCATGTCTTTTATCTCTTTCTCTAGTTATTACTTTTCAGTCCCATGTATTTGTTATGTACTCCAAACTAGTGCAAAGTATTATGCAATTTTGTAGATGCTTTTTTAATTAATAAAACATTTGTTGTTTCTTTGGTTTTTTTTGTTTGTTTGTTTTTTTGTTTTTTTTTTTTAATGGAATGTATTTGAGGTGAACGGAATCAAGTGAACTCATGTATGTGAAATACTGTTCCTGGTTTCCCCAGCTCCTATGCCAAGGGGAGAGTGTTTTCTTGTCATGTTGTGCACAAGTAGGAATCTCTTTGAATAGGTTCTGATTACACCTCTCATGTTGAGTTGACTTGTCAGTAACTCAATGGACAATGAGCCAATTGTTAGCAAAAGAGAACATTTTATTTAAAAAAAAAAAAAAAAAAA
Organism: Patagioenas fasciata; assembly: GCF_037038585.1. Taxonomy (NCBI): domain Eukaryota; kingdom Metazoa; phylum Chordata; class Aves; order Columbiformes; family Columbidae; genus Patagioenas; species Patagioenas fasciata. The sequence goes on along the minus strand of NC_092521.1, from coordinate 163,340,513 downwards.
GCCCTTTAGGAGTATTGCTGCTTTCCTGGCTTTGCTAATGTTTTAAGTGCTTGCTTTAAAAGTTAATCTTCTGTGGTCTTGCAGTGATTGATATTTTCAACTGCAGTACTTTGAAGTGACCTGGAACAAGTATCCTGACTGTTTTCAGTGTCCCAAGTGGCTTTGTCCTTTGCACCCACCTGACAAGAGGATGTCCCCTGCCCTGAAGAGGTCACACTGCAGAAAGACAGCTCGTAGAGCTTCTGTGCTTTTCTCCTGCTGTTCTCACATAATTGCCTTTCTTGAAGAGCAGTTTTGATAGAAAAATGGCGAAGAGGAGGGATCCTGAGTCCCCCTGGGTGCACGTCCCAGGCATGGACAGCAGAGCTGTGAAGCTGCTGCCCATGGCAGGTCTTGGTTGACATCCTGGGTGCTGCTTGGTGTGGTTAGGGCCATTTCAAACCCAAGTGATGAGAGATCCAGAAGACTGAGTCCAATCCCTGTACCTCATTTGACTGTGGTGAACCAAAAGCAGCTACTCTGACATCTCTATGAACCACGTTTCCATCTTCATAGGAACCTCTTCTCCTTTCACGTTTCCTTGAGCTATATTTCAAGAACCATCAGGACCCATCTATCTGCAGTGCATCTCTTGCTTACATACTGTGTCAGACCTGAGAGTCTGTGTTCTTGGAGAAGCAGGACAGGGCCTGTTGAAACATTTATTTTGGGAGTCTGACTATCTTGACCAGGAGGTCTGTGACAGAAAATGGTTTTAAACTTGGCTTTCCCAGATCCTTACATCTTAACCACCACGTTTCCTTCTACCCACGGGAGAGCTGGAAGACTAAAACGAGCAAGATTTGTCTCCATATGAAGTGGGAGCTCGTAATAATAAAAGTCTTGGCATCTTGCTCCTGTGAGCTGACAATATAAAGTACTTAATACAGTGTGTGACTGCAGCTATACCGTGTTTCTCTCTGACCTCAGAAACCCAAGCCTTCAAAAAGCATAAAGCTAATTTAAAATGAAACATTAAATAAAGACAATTCGGGAGTTCTGTTTTTCTGGTATTTGATTTCTTTGTGGGTTTTTTTTAAGCTTTTACTTGAGAAACATGAGGACTTGAGAGTTTGGGTTATTTTTTATGTTTCCTGAGAAAAAAGCAGCTGAGATTCTCCCCTAATTACAGAGCTGCAGAATCCATGACACCAAAGATCACCAGAATGACAATATGTTCCTGAGATTTGGCAGTGTTACAGAACAAGAAAAAACATGTGTTGAGGAGCCAGTTTGCTTGGTACAGTATCAAAGGCCTGTAATGGAGCTGTTACCCATGCCTCTTTTCCTCTTCTAATGGTATAATTAAACAGTTAACACATTTCAGAAGTAATGAAATAATTAATGTAATTAAGCAGGGCTTCTTTCAGAAGCTGAGAGCATGGCAAAGCAGCACTGCTGTTTCTCCAGCATCCAGAGCGTCCCTTTATTTTCACCTGCGTCTTTCACCTGTTTAGATGAAGGTAAAGGGCAGGGCAAAGTTTCCAAAATGGCTCAAAGTGCCACTTTCAAAAGCGGTACCCTGTCAGCATGTGTCTAATTGGGAAATCAGTGAGCTTTAGACCTTCTCAGATGCTTAGACCACTTTGAAAGTGCTGCCCTATGTCTGCCTAGTTTTTATTCTGCTGATCCCATGTGTTCGTTTAAACAGACCTCCCCCTCGGACGAGGCAAGCAAGAAGCAGCTTTTAATGACCCACCGCCCATCGGTGGACCACTCGGACGAACCCTTTCAGAGGCAGAGGGCGGTGAGCGCTGTCAGCATCATCACCAGTGCCCTGGAAGGTAGGACACGTCTTTAGTTCCCCAACTCAAAGCCATACGCACCTTGACGTGCAGACACGGGTGACACAAAAGATGATAATATTGAAATCTTGTTTTGTGAGAACGCATTGCAGATAGTTCTTGCAGATGAAGCTGTAACGGAAAGCAATATAATCACTATCTTATGCATGCACTTGTGAAAATTCTGACAAAATGCTGGGCATATAATCAAAAAGTCAGATCTGGTAATGTTTTGTGCCCCCATGGCATTTAATTTACACGGGGCTAACCAAGATACAGGGCAGTGGAGGACATGACTGTTTGGGTGACTGCGCATACATTTATGTCTCGTCTCTCTGGAGCTGGTGCAGAGCCTGGTGTGTGCAGTCACCAGCTACGTGCAGAACTTCCAAGTTGTGGGGGAGGAAAGTCTCCTTCATGCAGAGAAGCTAGTGGGACACAACAGTTTGAATCCCACCGTGAAATTAAAGGGTGCTCAAAGGACCCATTTATCCATGCAAATATTTCACAGCAAATGTTTCCATTGCTCATTAGGCTTCTCAGTAGATGCAGGAGGATTTCCCTTCCCTGTCTTTCTATACACAGGAACTTTCCATTTACCTTTCACAAATTTATTGATAGCAAGACAACAACCTATAGCAAGACATAACGTTTCTAGGCTCTTTCCATACAGCATGAAAGAACTTCTTAAAATTCCTCATGTCTAGACTGTAAATTGAGACAAGATAGGAGGGAGCAACTAAGAGTATAGAAAAACATCTGTCAAGAATACAACGTGGAACAAGAGAAATTTTGGATTCTCCTGCAGCCTACTGATGAGTAGGAAGGCAAGACAGAAGGACTTCTCTGGGAGACGTCTTGCAGAAAGGCACTATACCAAGGTCTTTGGACACAGCCCAGTGTTTAACCACAAAGCCCTTCTTCTTCCTCAGCTTTTTACCATCCCCTGTGGTTATATTCAACAGTAGTGTGGCCAAAACAGACATATATATATGTTTAAATAAATAACGAGTTGTATTCTTAAAAGGTAAATAATCGCTTTAATGTTTAATGTAGTCTGCAAAGGTTTTACTTATTTTCCGTGAGGTATTTAGCAATTAACTTTGTGATTGATTTGCTTCTTTGTAATGTGTTTAGAATGCCTAAAATGCCTGAGCTGGACTTCTGCTTATTTATTTAATTATGCTTTCTATTACTTTTTGCCACAGAAATAGAGACCATCAAGCCTAGGGTTACTCAGAGGATGTGCATTTTTAACCTCATATAGAAGAAAACTCTTTTGGTCTTCATCAAAGGTTTTCTATCTCCCAGACTTTGATTAGTCATTGAAATCCAATACTTGTTAACAAGAAGAATATCAAATCAGAATAAAAGCTATCCCAGACTTTAACTATAATAATAGCTGTAGGATTTGTGCCAAATTGTGTACAACAGCCAGACCAGAAATCCATTCGCCTTTGGTTACCTGATTTCTGCTCTCAGCCATTCATCACTTGCCTGTGTTTCCCAGACATTGCAAAGTGTTGCAGACAAAGAAGGACCTATGCTTTTTTCCATTCAAAAATGAAAGGAAAAATCCCTCCAACACAAACTTTGACTGTGTTTTTCTTATCTTTTTTTAAACAATATAAAGTAACAGAAAAATAAACAAAACCACAACAGTTGAGTCTATGTTTACTTTTCCTTTTGTAAGTGTCTTTCAAAAACTATTAAATCTGTTGTGGTTTCCAAAGGTTCCCTGTAGTGAGGAAAGGATGTGGGTTCTTAATTGATTTAAACTTCTTCAATGGCACATCATGGCCGAAAGAAGACAGTCACACCTTCCTCCTCCCCTTGCTGTGTTCCTGTAGTTTGATTAGACTGTACAAGCAATTGGTTTTCAATTGGATCTGTGAGCAGAACCAGCTCACGCAGAAGGTCCAGGAGCACAAAATCTGGCAAACGGACAAGAAATAACATGTCACTGAGAGAGATGAATCTACGCTTTTAGCAGCAACCTGGACTTAAAGGGGCTTGTGTCCAGTGTGCAGCCTCGGGGAAATGTGTCACATCTGATGTGTGTCCATCACGAAGGGCGCAAAATTTATGACAGTGGAATCAGCAGGGTTGTTTAGAAGTGATTATGAGGAGTACGGACATAGACAGATGTGTTCTTCTGGATTTACCTGGAAAATGAAGTCCTTTAGGAAGTGGCTTCCCCAAATTCTCTATTACTTTGAGGTGGGTTTCCAAAAAAGTGCCAAATTAGGTTTTTGTACTGAAATTGTTCAGAGTATGGATGGTCCTCACATCATTTGAGGCACTTATCTCTAAACCTTCTGTTTGGAGCCTGGAAAGACATAGTTATTCCTCGGGAGCAGTTTGGTTTTGCAGAGATCTTGGAGCAGTGTAGATGTCTGTGCAAAACCTGTGCATGAAGGACATCATCTGATATTTTGAAACCTTCTACAAGACACCTAATACCACAGTTCTGTTGTCCAGTGGAGGAAAATGCAGAGAAAATGCATCCTGGCTTGAGAAAGGAGGCTGTTCATGGACTGACTGAAATAACAGGCTTGGCTGAAGTTTTCCTGTTATCAGTGCAGGTTCTAATTATATAGACTAAAACCGTTATACAGCATTCCATACCCATAAAGGAATCAGAAAAGGAAAGCATTAAGCAATTCCACTAATCATTATTATTCAGCCATTAACTGTCTTTTTCGACTTTTCTTTTTTACCGTTGAACACAAATTATACTTATGAAGCTATTTCACATCTTTTGTGCTCCAATAAAATGAACGTATAAAAATTGTATTTTAGGTAATAATTTAAAAGCACCTTTGAAAAGCTCATTGGAGCTTTAGCAGCATTATGCACTCCCCTGGTTTTGTATCTGGCCCTCTCAGAAGAAATCAGAGGCTTAATGCCTTTTTGGATTGCACCTCAAGAACAGAAACTCTATTGATAACTGGTGATGCTTTGGCTCTCAAACATTTAAATGAGCTCTAAATATTGGATTTAAACTCTTTCATCTCTTAACTGCTTTAAAGGGTATCACTTAAGTTACTTCAAAAATACGACCTGGGAATTAAAAAAATATGTTCTAATCTAAGTTAAATGAAGATAGTGTGTTTTATCCATTTGAGTTTGCCAAAATGGAAAACAGAGTAAAAATCCAAGCCTATATATAATATTAGACTTAATATATTTAGTGTGATTCTCCCTTTTTGGTTGTGACACTTTTAAAAGGTTATTACGTTCAGAATAGTTCACTGTCTGCTAAGTGCAGGTCAACTGGCAAAACCCCCAACGTGTGTAATTTCCCAGCCTGTTAGGAGGGAAATATTTTTATCCTAAAAAAAATCCTTCAGGGTAATTCAGGGGCCTTCCTTTATGTTATGAGTCATTTCAGGTGTTCTCTTGTCATATAACTCAGTGTGAATTGACTGTTACTTTACTGCTTGTGACTTAGAGCTTGAGGAATCACACCAGAAATGTCCTCCGTGCTGGAACCACTTTGCTGTTAAATTTCTGATTTGGGATTGCTGCCCGCTTTGGCTTTTAATCAAGAAATTTGTCAAGTTCGTGGTAATGGACCCGTTTACTGACCTCACCATCACCCTTTGCATTGTGCTGAACACGCTCTTCATGGCCTTGGAGCATTACAAGATGACGAAGGAGTTTGACCACATGCTTTACATAGGCAATCTGGTAAGTGAACATGAACCTGTAGTGCTGCCTGAGAAGTGTTTTAATTGCTTTTTAAAGTTTTGGCTGCAGCTTGGGAAGACCCTGTTTTGATATTATGTCAGCGTTGCTTTGCCTATGATATGTCAAGCAAGTCCACATAGTCACCTCTTTCTGTGGGCAAAGAGAAATGAATGAAGGAAAAGGATCTATTTTTATTAAACTAACATATTCTGATGTTATTAGCAACTATTAAAGCCATGCTTCTGGGCTGTTCCTGATATAGGTATCTAGTTTGTATCTGTTTAAGGAAATGAGATAAGAGAAAGGTTAATGAGGTTTATTTGGGATTTCTGGTAAAGCAGTTCTTGGTGACTAATAGTGACTTTTACGTTAAAGAAACCTAAGAGAAGCTTTTTCTTTAATCGTCTTTCTCTGACGTTATATTTAAAAGCTACTGTGTTTTACTGCTTTAAAACTAAATGTTTAAATTATTTTTAATTTTAGAAGAGTCTATGTTGGAAAAGGCACATTTCACCTAGCTAAGGTGTGGTGGAGTTGCCCCTAAAATCTAGAGGTAGAGACAGAGATCCTGTGGGATCATAAGAAAGTCTGGAGTACCATGGAAGGTGGACGCTGCTAAGTTTGAATTTGAGAAGCTCATAGTGGAGATGAGAAAAGCCCTTTATTTCTATAAAAGCCAAGGCTGTGGTAACTCAAAGGGGGATTTGCTTTGCCTGCCTTTAGGTATTTACAGCGTAGGAGGCTCTGTCAGAGCTGGTTGTCTTTGTTTCCCTTTAAAGTCAATGGAGAGTAATGGACAATTTTAAGGCACAATTACTGTGATGTATTAAAGACATTTACTTTTAGGTAAGGTGAACTGTGTCCTGAAGGCCAGTGACTGTAGTGACCATCGACTATAGCTGGAGTATGCAGAGACACTACAGATGAGATGTCAGCCTTTATTGAGAAGTAGCCTACACAGGCAGGTTTAGGTAGCAATAATTAGACTTTTTCTATCAGTCCTTGCATATGTGGTACATCACTAATGGATTTTTTTTCTTTATTCTGGTCCTGGTTATGTTGCCTCTGAGCCTCCTTGAGCAGGCTGAGGCTTTTCTCTTGGGCTGTGGGACCAGTTTCTCGTTGTTAAGCTGCTGTGTCATGGCAAATCTCCTTCTGTTGTTGTATTAAGTAAAAATCAGTTTGGGTCTTTCTTGATTCAGACCTACATTCTTGCTCTCCATGGGAAGCAGTAGACAAGGGCAGCTCAGAATGTCATCTCGCAGGATCACATCTGGCTCCCCTTTGCAGCCAGCCCTTGCGCAGAGCTGTTGCTCAACAATTTGTGGGGTTGTTGCTCAACAATTTGTGGCCTTCTGAGATGACTTTAAAAATCTCCTTGGGACCCAGTATCCATCAGAGCAGGTGGCAATGCTGCTGTTTCACCCCTCTGGCACTCTGGGTAGTAAATGTGTCTGCTCTTCGCTCTGCTTGTGGCAGATCAGCTTCCCCCTTTGCAGACCACAGACAGTGAAACTCTATGCCCTGGCATCCCTCCTGCCAACGTGACTCCTGCAGACCTGCCAGGGCTGTGCAGGGCTGAGCCAGGTGCCAACAAGGGAACAGGGACAATGAGCAGGGAGTGGAACTGCAAAGACATTTTTGCAAAAAAAAAAATTGCAAAATTGTTGAAAAAAAGAAATCTCACTGTGAGTTTCTGCCTAGAGCTATTTCTCTTCTTCAGGCTAAAGTGTAAAATAAGCAAAACCGCTTGCTAATACATTTTTTTGTAGCAGACTGGTGGCACAGGGCTCCCCTTCCCCCGAGATCGCAGGGTGGGCTGGTGAGAGACCAGTCTGTCCCAGCTCCCCCTTCGCCAGCTTTGCTAAACCCCTGCATAACTGGATTGATTGCGGGTAGAGCAGGTCAGAGGAAGGTAATTCCATTTTGTGGAGGATTTTGCAAAGTCATTTCTAATGAAAATTGACTTTTTTTTTTTTTGCAATCTCCTATGAAAGGGAAGGGAGTCCCAGCTCCAGGGCAGGCTGCCAGGTGATTGCATCCCTCAAAGCCACCGACTGCCAGATCCCTCCTTTGTCCCCATTGCCGTCTGTCTGTCATCTTCCCGTTGCATCTAACCCTCTTCGAGTGATGATTAAAGAGGGGGGGAAATACTTAAAAGGGCAGATCTTTGCCATTTTTTCCTCGAAACAAGTGTTTATGAGAGAAAGGAAAGAACAAAAGTGGAGTATGGATTCAGTTTCTTGGAGAGCGAGTCTTGGTTTGCTGCCAGACATTGGAGATCTCCCACTCCTGTTGTCCATCTAATTCATGTGGCACCTGCTGCCTTCAGAATCCTTTAGTTCATCACTTCCAGGAACCAACATTTTCAAATGAGATTAAAAGACCTGACAAGCACATGTACAACTCTACATGGTTTGTCTGCCTACATGGTACGACCACTTAAAAAACAGGTAGATAGAGGAAGATTCTCCCAGTTTTTGTTCTTCTTTAGAAACTGAGGCACCATTATGCAAAATTAGAGCTTAAGTAGCTGAAATGCTAGAAGATTTTTTTTAAGACAGAGTGCATATTTAGCACCAGTGGGATGTTACTTGTTTTCTTTCCAGCCTTTATCATATTGAGTATCCAGCCACTTGTACAAGTACAAGTCGCCATGTACCAGGTGCCGGCAATTCGACAACTGCTGTTGGAAATACTTAGCTGGTACACGTACACGGTTCCTGATGCCTTCAGGAAGGCACAGACATTTTTCTGTCTCACTGTGGCATTTCCTTCTCACAAGGCTATTGATTAAAATGATTCAGGCAAAGAAAGTGATCCTCCTGAGTCATTTCTCAGCAAGATGGTTGCATAATGCACGCGGCGTGGCACCGTGGTTTTAAAGACAGTCCCTTGGATACAATTTCCCAGACATCCAGTTTTGTCTTGGTCTCTGTCCTAAGGGAAATTGGAGCATTCTAGTGGGAATCTTTGGTACTTCTGACCACCATGACTCAGAAATTGTTGGCTAGTGAGAAACATGAGACAGGTTGTTGCATTGGGTTTTTGGTATGAAATGGTGACTGGATGTTGTTTTATCCCAATGTGTTGTTGCAGTCCAAGGTATCATTTTCCTGATGAGAAAGAAAAGATATTTTACGCAAGCAATTGTGTAAAATGTCCACTTGGAAGAATTAGTTCCTGAAGCTTTACAGAGTAAAGCCAAGCATACCTCAAATGCAGGCTATGATAATGTATTTTTATTCCATAATATCATAATTATATAATCTTAACTTTTCATTTCCATGTCTTAATGGGTTTCTCATCTCTTGTTGCTCAGAGTCGATCGGTTTTGCTGGGATAATGCTGCAAATATTCAGCTTATTGGAAGGAAAATTTTTCTTCTTGACTCTATATTACTTATATGTGAGCTCTGGATTCCCCTCTCTTTTGACCAACACAATGGATTAATGTTGATTGTTTCACAGAAAACCACGTGCTTTAATACAAATGCACAATAGATGATTTTTGAGAAACATAAAGCTCTGTGCAGCTTGTACTGGGCCTTGGAACAAAAATAAAACAGTATATGGAGAACTCGGTGCCCACATTTTGTCAATTTAAGTTGATTGTAACCTTGCGTTCTGCATTTAAACTGTTACTTAAGGAGGGCATGGGAAAGGACAAGAGCTGATTCTCTGAGATACTTTGCAGAAATATGTTAAAACTAAAATTGCTGTCAGCAGCCTTCCCTTTCCCTCTCCCTCTGCCTCATAGGTAATATTTATACATTGTTTTAAAGAAAAATGTTCCAATTAGAAGTTCCACCATACGGCATTTGAACTGGGTCATAAATAAGCAATATGTTCCCAAGATACTGTGTAAAGAAAATTGCCGTGACTATTCTTAAAAAAAGACTAGGACTCAAATGAAGAGTTTATAATCACCTTTGCTGCCAGTAATAACCTCAGAGTGACTGGAGGCTTGCGTTGCTCTGGTATTGATAATAATAACAAAATAAAAAGGATAATACAGCATGTACGCTACAACCCAAATACCCCTTTAACACTCCCACTCTATTAATTCGGGTTTCTCCAGTGAAATGAATAGATTTAACCTTTATAAAAGACACCTTTACATTTTATTTTCTACCACTGAGATTATTCAGGTGGTGGAAGGAGATGGAAATGGATGTTCCAAACCAGAGCTTGATGTCATTGTAAGTTTACGGCAGTATTGAATATTATTGTGAAAAGGCTAGACAAAGTTGTAATAAGGAGAAAGAATCAGTCATGACAAAATAGAGTATTTGCTTTTAGAGTGTTTTTGCTTTCTGCTGTATTCAGCTGTACCAGTGGAAAGTCTGCAAGCAAGAAGCTGTACTTAAAAAGTTACTTTAACTTCATATTTTCTTTCTGCAGGTCTTCACTGGGATTTTCACAGCAGAAATGATCTTCAAAGTAATTGCCCTTGACCCCTACTACTATTTTCAGCAGGGCTGGAATATTTTTGACAGCATAATTGTTATACTAAGCCTGATGGAACTGGGTTTGTCCAGCATGGGAAACCTGTCTGTTTTACGCTCCTTTCGATTGGTAACGGTCTTATTCTGTTCTTACCCCCCCTTCTTTTATTACATATAAACTCTGACATGAATGCAACCTAATTCCTTAAAAGCAAATCTGCCGATAAAGACTTTAATTTGAACAGTACATGACACTAATTATAGGCTGCGGGATAATTGGAATTGTTCCAGATTTACATCAGGGTAAATGAGAACATAATTTGATTCCTTCTATCTGTGCCAGGTACTTGTAGCACACTTAAAATGTTTGAGTTCCAATTTGTAATAAAAATCTGCCATTTTATACCTGTACACCTGTTAGCATAGTCAGCAGATAATTGATAGCCCAAGAAATACAAGAGCCAGTAACTTGTTGTTTTAGAAGTTGTTATTCCTATATTATGTTATAAACATGCCACCATTCTTTTACATGTTGTCAAAAGAAAATGTCTTTGAATTATTCACGGAATGATTTTTTTTTTCTAGAACTGATCAGCATAACATAGCATCTGTCTTTCCTGGGAACTCCTTAGCTGTCAGCCTCTTTGTTATGCCCGGGATAGTGGTATTCTATTAATGAGAGACTGTTGACATACTGGAACAGAGAAGTAGTTTCCTTGCCAGCCTGACATTTGCATTGCACTTCATGTACCAGGATGTCCATGCTAATCATTCTGGCCATGATATGGCTGCACGATTTGTGAAGACCAGAAAAATAAGCCGTTATGGTTATATTTAGCGGAAGACCTTTTTTTTTTAATATATATTCTTTTTTTGCCCTAAAATTCTCTGGACTGATTGAAAAATGCTAATTTTTCACCGCTGCTGCTAGGTCCTGAGAGTCTCCTGTCAGTTTTTGAGCAATCCCTATTCAATAGGGCTGAAATTAAGCCTTCAGTTGAAAACACAACACAACGGCTAGGAACCATTTATATCCTTAAAATAGGTTTTAAGTGGGACGTGGGTTGTGCATAGACTGCGTGATCCTCAGCACAGAGGTGATTTTCACCCTGGGAACTAACAGCTAATAGCAGCTGGCTGAAGCTTGCTTGGAAACACAGAGGAGTTGCTTCTCTCATTGTAGGATCTAACCCTAAACCCTTTGCCCCAAATGCCTGCCAGACTGTTTAATTTGAAAAACAAAAGCAACGTAAAAGGGAATATTAAGACCTGAGATTTCCTCCTTACATCCTCTACCCACTGTGATATTGGGGGAACGAGCCTCTAAAAGCACATCTGTCTAACAAGGCAGAGCATAGCTCTGGGAAGGTTAATTCTCATCTAAGAAGCTGAACTGATATTTTATTAATAGATGTAGTGGGGTTAACAGGAAGTACGGCTAAAATCACCTTGTACCGCACATACTGTGGCATTTAACATCTTTCATGTGTCACTCACTTTAATAATTCATCAGCTGAAATTTCTCTTGCGTTTGTGAACTGACACTGTTGTTTATGTTTTGTTCACAGCTGCGAGTCTTCAAATTGGCAAAGTCCTGGCCGACCTTAAATACGCTCATTAAAATCATTGGTAATTCGGTGGGCGCCCTTGGAAACCTCACTCTTGTGCTGGCCATCATCGTCTTTATTTTTGCCGTAGTAGGAATGCAGCTTTTTGGGAAAAGCTACATGGACAACGTGAAGAAGATAAGCACGACTGGCAATTTGCCACGGTGGCACATGAATGATTTCTTCCACTCGTTCCTCATCATCTTCCGTATTTTGTGTGGGGAGTGGATCGAGACCATGTGGGACTGCATGGAAGTAGCTGGGCAGCCGCTGTGCCTTCTCGTCTTCCTGTTGGTCATGGTGATAGGAAACCTGGTGGTGAGTTCTCCAGATGTTTTATTTCTACATTTCCTGCTGGGTGTGTGAAAATATACTGGTTTTTTTAATCCAGAAATGACAAATCTCACATTGCTCCATGGGTTTAATTTGATGAACCAAGTTGTCACCCAGAGAAACTTGTTCACATCCAAGTACAAAATCGGTAGCATTTCATTACTGATTAGGAATGCAGGCTTACTATTTTTTTGTGAAAGAAGTCATGTTTTACTAGAAGAAAGGCATATGGGCCGGTCATACTTAATTTGTATCTGGAACCATTTGTGGAGCTGAAGGGATTCCAAATCTCTTTTCTATACAGAAGTAAATATCACCTTAGCTGTCACTGTTTTGGGAGATATTTTTATTTCCCTTCATTTTTGGTCCAGAACACATGAACCTTACAACTAACACAGTGTCTTTGAGTGGAGTTCTGAATGTCTTTATCCTGGATGTTCTAGGGAGCTGCATGCTGTGTTTACAGCAATGTCACTTGCTCACTTGGCTTTTTAATAGATTATCCCATAAGCGTGGCTTACATAAGCTCTGAACCTATTAAGACTGAATTGTATTTCCCTGTTGACATCTTACGGAGCGCTTTGCTGGCTCGCAGTCATTGTGGCAATGTTTTGCCTGTTCAGCTTACAGAGCATCTTTGACATTGTGGCTCTAATGGCCTCACTGTTTATGTAGTGAGTTGTTTAATAGTAGATGCTGCTATTAAAAAAAAAACAAAAAAAAAAGGTTGGGTTAGCTATCAATTGCATTTAGTGGTTGTTATGTGCCCAATGTTTTGGTTTTCAGCTGCTGGGGTAGAAAAGTTATTGAAAGATCTTGTAGAAAAACAGAGCACAGTGTTTTGTTAACATTAATTTGTATTTTAACAGTTTCCACTGAAATGTTACATTGCAAAAGCAAATTATATTTCATGGGGTTTTTTTTAATATCAAGTCAAAACGTTAAACTATGATTACTCAGAAAGTGGCAGATTACATATGTTTTTTTTCCCTAACTTCCCCTTTCTATATATTTTTTTTGGAGATAAATGTAAATAGAGGAGTTGGGGCAAATTATTAATTTCTGCATATCTTGTTGGAGAGTTTACCGTGTGATCCAGAAAATTTATCTTCTCCCACCATTAAGCAATGGATTCTGTGTATGATAATGAAACCTGAAAATAAGATGTGGTAAATTCTGGGGAAAATGTTAACATTTGAAATATTCATGGATTATTGAAAGATGTGAATTTGCAACATCTGATGCACTTAGATATTAACACTCATCAATGTGCGTAAGTTCTGCTAAATATGAAATCTGATTCAGCGGAGATTGCATTGACATTATCTACACCTATCTAACTGTCAGTGCTCCAAAAAGGCTGTCTCAGGTGTAAAAGCAGATATTGAAAACCTCTTTGAGCCTGGATAAGCTGTAGTTACTGGTCAGCTGAAACCAAAAATGCCAGCTTTATCTTTTTCAGCCAGTAAGCATGCAGCAGTGACTGGTGAATAGCAATGATTACTGTCTGTATATCACTCAAAAGAAAAAAAAAGAAGAGGAAATGATTCATAGGTGTGAAAAGAACAACAGATTCTGAATCATGAGACTCATCTTGTGTCAACTGTGTTACACAGAGATTTCATGAGGTTGATTAGCGGGTACAGAAAAGGTCCTTATTCCTCTGGCATCAACACAATTCTTGCTTTCCTCACTGAGAGTGCATTGAACTCCCGAACTCAATTATTTTGCTGAATATCATCATATACAAAACTTCCAGTACCCAAAAAGCACCATGAACCCTTCAAAATTAGAAGACGTGAGTGCTAAATCTTTCACCTGTAACTGGGTTGCAATCTGTGCCAGCAGAGTTTCTCTTTTAACTTGCCGAGATCCTTGTTCTTCCTCTGCATTTCAAGAGTCAGTTCTGATAAGAAAAAACATTATCCTGAGGTTGTATCTCGTTTGGATTCTGAATGCTTTCTTAGTTTCTGAAAGCATGGAGGAAATCCTACAGCATTTTTCTCCGTGTAGCAGATCTGCACACTCATCTAGATTAAATACTTTTATCTGTCACATATGCCAGTACTTATGGTACTGTCTGTGGTCACTTTCCCAACTGCAAGGCTGTGTGTTACAGAGCAGATCTGCTCTTGAACTACTGTAAAAGTTATGGCTGCAGACTGGCGCTGGAAGAGTTAAAACCACTGCGATTCTGCGGTATGGTCAGTGAAGTGGTTTGCAGGTCTCACCAAGCTTCAGTAACATAAATTCAGAGGAATAGTGGAAGAAAAGCTAGGAAAGTTAGTAAGTGCCCTTGGCAATTTCATGTTAGACCAGTCCAGCTGTTGAAAGGTATTTTAGTAAATCTTAAATCTTTGGTTTGTATTCATGTGTCCTGAAGGTGTCTTGGACCAGCACAGTGCCACATGAAACTATGTTTATTGCCGGTCAGCTGGTATTTGAGTCATCTTCAAAGAACTCAACTTTGCAGCATAGTTGGAAAATTATGTGCTGTGTAACTGCCTTCTGCACAATAATACTGTGCTACTATTGTAAGAAGGCATTTTTGTAGTCATTGAAGCCACTTTGGAAGGTAAAACCAAATCAGACAGATAATAAAATAGTTTCTCCCTCATTTGTAAGAAAGAGCTTCTGAAATTGCTAACTGCATAATTATGCTTACTGTTAAGTTTTGTAAAGGACTTAAAATATTTCCTACGTACATTTATGTTACTGAGGTTAATAAGGAAAGTCACTGAGACAGGAATTATTAAGAAGATAAAGGGGGATTTTTGCAGTGAGGCTCTTCCTGATGCCCCCTACTCTGCCGGGTCAACCAATGTGAGAATTGAGCATGACACAGCCACTTCTGGGGGGATAATTGTGTGTAATGAGTGTAATGAGTGCTAACCATGGGCATGAATAAAACTGACACTCAATCATGGAAGCTACAACCTTGCAACCTCATTGTGTGTGCATTACGTACACTGACAAAGTCACCCTTTTATTCTTCTGCTGGCTACCCATAGAATCACAGAATAGTTTGGGTTGGAAGGGACCTCCAAAGCTCATCCAGTGCCACCCCTGCCATGAGCAGGGACATCTTCACCAGCTCAGGTTGCTCAGAGCCCCGTCCAGCCTGGCCTGGGATGTCTCCAGGGATGGGGCATCCACCACCTCTCTGTCCAACCTGGGCCAGTGTTTCACCACCCTCAGTGTCAAAAATTTCTTCCTGGTGTCTAGCTTGACTCTTCCCCTCCTTTAGTTTAGAACCATCATCCCGTGTCCTGTCACAAGAGAAGAATGCAGGAAAAGCATTTCCCAGATGAAGCTTGTTTTCTACCAGCTTCTCCCGAAGTGCCACCAAGTGAAAGACAACTTGACACAGGGCAGAAGGGCACTCACTGTCTTTGCTCATGCTCTGATTTGACTGTGTGTGACATAAACAGCACCCAAAAAGCATCAGTGTTACCCCAGGCTAACAGCTGCAGTGATTAACTCACCCTCAGGGCTGAGTTTCTGCACTGGTTGTCTCACCTCTGATTTACATACATCCCTGGTACTTCCACAGCACATCCACCACCATTCCCCAATCCACCACAAGCTGGTAATCCACTGCTGCATTTCCATGGTGGATTTTGTCTCTTGGAGTCACAAACATGCCAAGACGTAGAGTCTGTAACCACAGAAGTGACATCTTCAGAATTTTTCTGAAAGGTGAAATACAACGCTGGAAGAGGTCTCTTAGGATGTGTCCTAGGCTTTTTTTCTTGTCTACTGTTCATGGAAATGTTATTTATTCAGGAAAGTATTAATGACATTTTCTGATAACACAGAGGCATAAAGAACCACCAATTTCTAGCATATCAGTCTATCCTATAGGAAGAATTGCAAAATTAATGCAAAATAATGCAACATTATCATTGAATTAATGTGTGATGCATGTAATTACACAATACAAAGTGTAAGGTTATGCACTCAGCCCTATTTAAGAATTTATGCTATGGCCAAGTAGGTTACCAACAGCAAATGTTTGAGAGGATAATAAAAGTAAACATATCAGCCACTGTGGACATCTGTATCTGAGATAACTGCATTGAGATGCCTTTGTAGTCAGATCTGGTTAACGGAGTTTGTGAAGCCACAAAATATCTTACCTAAAAAGACATCGGAAATACATCAGATTAAATAGACCCTAAAAGTACCTGTTTCTGTTCCTGAAGTCTTGGGAGGTAAACTCAGCCACAGGTATCTTCATGTACATAACACCCTGGCTGACTGAGCCAGTAAAATGTTTTGATGTACCAATACACCAATGCATTGCACCCATTAAAGAAGTGAACAAGATTCTAATACATATCAGGAAAGGTAATTATAGAGGAGAAAGGAGAGCATGAATGCTGTTGCACAGTGATCTGCAGTACTGAGTGTGCAATACACCACATTAATGACTGATGCTCAAGAAGGATTAAGTACTAATTGGGAAAAGCACAGTATGGGATGAGGGGAATGCAGAACAAGGCCTAGGAGGAGAACAATTTAAGTTGCAGGATACTGCACATCCCAAAATGACAGAGTATAAATCACTGTAGGTACCTTTAGGCTGGGATTGGAAAGGAGGTTCCTGACTATGAGGTTGTTTAGGAGGATTTTCCAGCAAAAGTGACTAAGCCCCAAACCAGCAGCACGTGAAATGGAGCTTGATTACTTTGTGAAGAAATGTTAGGAGGAGGCTTGACTTGGTGACCCAAGAGGATGTTCCAGTCTTGTCGTCTTATGCCAGTTTGAGTATCCAGCAGCAGAGCTGCTCAGCATGGTTTGGATGAAAGTTGAAGTGACCTACTTTGGTTAAACATACTGGAAACTTCTATCTGAAAAAGACAGATACTCCTGGAATCCATCCTTCTATTCTACTTCCACATCTCAGGCAGCCTTAATGGATATTGTTTCTGTTTTATCATGACCCGTGACTGTGACACATGGAAATCTGGAAATGTCGCGTTCTTGGGAAAAAGAGGTTTGTTCCTCTCTACATGCCTTTCCTACAGCTCAGTGTAGGACAGTTCCTTGAAGAGATGTTCTGGGAAAATGCTGCTAAACCTCCCTCAGGTTAAAATCTGTGGATTCTTAAACTAGTTAGATGCCAAAAAATCCTCATTAGTTCTCATTCATAATCATTTTGATCTTTAACAGCCAAAATCTGTTGATAAAATGACATATGACCAGATCTGTTCTGACAGAGGCATGCTTCTGCAGCAGGGTGAGAAAGAAAGAAATGAAGTTATGAGGAATGTCAGCACTGCATAACTTCTTAGCATTTCCACTTCAACATGTTCTTCCACAACAGTCTCCCTCCCTGATGCTGGAAGGTTGTCCTGAGCACCACCAGTACAACATGGGTGGGAATAAATGTTCTAGAAGGAGGAGAAGAGTGAGAGGATGTTTAGCACGGATCCTGGCTTGGGAGATGTGGAGTGGGGAGGATTTTTTTGGGTGGGGAAGAGAAGTGACAGCAAGTATATATGGAGCTTAGTCTGTGAGAAAAAAATCAAAACAATTTCTTGTCCTGAATAATTTTCCTAAATGACAGACCCAAAGTAAAATAAGGAGACATTGAGTTCCATGTGGCTATCTAATATTTACTAGTTATGCCTGTAACCCTACAGTGAGGCAAAATCAGTTTCTGTGCACGCCTTCAAATTTGTGTCTATCCAGATAAACTGTTTTCTTTCCTGACTATTTTTTCAACATTAAGAAAGTAAAGGCATGTGGTAAATGTTTAGTTCTGATTAGATTTATTTACTTCGGGGTTTTGGTTTTTTGTTTGTTTGTTTTTCTTTACTTGCTAATGTTACCTTTAGTTTGGTGTTTGCAGTCAAGAAAACAGAATTCACAAGAGGTAGCTGTGAAGTATAAACATGCAAGATGGGGCTGCTATTTGCATTTTGTGGTCTTCAGCATGGAGTCTTTGTTTTTACATAAACCATTCCCTAGAGTTAATTATCGAGTGCTACTACACGAGCACCATGACCTCTAATCGAGAGTGCATGTGGCCACCTGTGTAGGAGAACTGGTAGCCCACCCTGTGGGAATCCATTGGCTGGCCAACTGTACAGGAGTTTCACAGGCAAGGAACCATCCCAGCTGAAAGTTTGTGGTCAGTGCAGGGTACAAAGAAGTTTAATAATATGGAGCAAGATGATCTTTTCACATTTGTCCCCAGTGCCAGGAAAATGTTCCTGGGCACATTTAATCTATTAGTGTAGAAGTAGCCGTGAAGTCCTGTCTCACCCAATACTGATGCATCTCCATCACTGCAAATTTCTCAGCAGATCACAACCAGGATTGAAAGAGGTTTATGGTGATGTGTCAGGTTTTCTCTTTGTTTAAATGAAAGTGATATAGAGGGCTATCACTGTCCCTTGTGGTAAAATCACAAGTAATAGTAAAATACCTAGGCATATAACAGGCCTAGGTAAAAGTGGATTACAGTTTCACATTCAGAGAGCTCAGATGGCCAAAGCATATTATGATGGTAAAAGGAGGTCTTCAGATGAGACTTGTATTTCTGCCTAACATGAAGGGACTGTCACTGAGGGAAGCAACATCAAGACTGACAATTTTAAAATACATTAATCATTACACTAGGGCGTTTCAAGCCCATGAAACTTTTTACAGGGTGATTAAGTCTTGCTTTACCCCAAAGGAATGAGGCCTCATTCATTAAGATTCTTGTACCAATAAGTTAATGAAAATGGAACACTGATGACATGATAGCACTTTCCCAGATATCTCCTTATTTTCAAATTATGTACAAACCTAGAACTACCAAAGTCCTGTTTTCCTAGTTGTTACTGTCTATCCCTAGAGAAATGTACAACTCAAGAGTCGTAATGAGACTTGCTGCCCTGAATTAAGTAACTATTTGTTCTTTTAATGCCAAACATACTCTTATTCATTGAGGCCACTGAAGACATCCACTTTGTGAATAAAGGTTAATCTCCTTGGAGGGAATTGTAGTATTTGTATTGTATCTGGTGATTAATATAAATGAACGGTTATTTTAAAATATGGTGTGCCTCCTAATTGCAAATATTAGGTTAGATCTGCTTGCTGGAAATTAAAGCAAGTTTGGGGAGAAGGTATTACAAACATCAGTTAAAACATTCTGGGTTTTAGGGTTTTTCTAATTTCTCAAACCAGAGTAAAGGTCTATGTCCTCAAGCTTTATACTTCTACCACCAAGCAGGTGCACTCCTTGGGGCCCACCAGTTCCACTTCTTGCACAGTGGAAGGAAGAGGGAATAAGATACAACTGTATAAAGCTGGGGAAGAACGGTGTTTTTCAAGGACATACGCATCCACAGGAGATTAAACGAGAAGTTCAGGTTGTCCTAAGTTTTGAATGAGCGCTACCTTCCCTCTGCTCTCTCTGTCCCTCCATGTTTGTGTCCTCGATGCCTTTGCTTTATCTGCTCTTTCAGCAGTTCCCAACATTCTGGAAATGTGCGCTTGTGTTTTGGTTGCATCAGCTGAGAAGGCCACTATGACAAACAGGCGAGAATAGGCATGTCAGTAACAGTCATCGTCAGGACACGCAAAATCTGCAACGCGATGAGCAGAGTGCGCCGAGGAGCAGGACTCATCAGAAGGCTACAGGAGCCATAATGAGAGCTGGGGGAATACTGGAGATGGGGGCTGGAGAGTTAAGAGGGTCTGAAAGTAGCCAGACAGCCCAAGGGATCCTTAGCGAGAAGTGGAAGTGTCATTTGAGTCTGTCTCATCAACTTTGGGAACTTATGTAAGGGAGGCCAATTCTCTTTCTCGAGTCACGTGCAGCTTTGCAGAAGAGCAGCCCAGAATACATGAATAAGCACATTTGGGGACACAAGCAAAATAGAATCAAAACAACTGTCAACAAGTTACCATCTTTTTTCTTCTACTGATGTATGCTTACAGCTGGCAGCAGATACATTTAGTGTGATACTGGAGAATTCAAACCTCAGAGGAAAGTAGCTAAACCCCAACACATTTCACGCTTCTCCATATTTTTCCTGCCAGATACCTGCATAGTCCATGTGTCCCGAAGCAAATTTTGCTATTTGTATTTCCCATTATCCATCCTTGCTTGAACAGCGTCTGGGAAGCAGAGCACTCAGATAGCTGGTGCTTTTGACCAAAAATCTGGCTGTATCTATTAAACGTCCTCAACAATCATAGAAGGTTCGCCAGACAGAGATAGCACCATGTGACGAATCAAAAAGACAAATCCTGACACCAACTGTCAATCAGTCCAGTTGCCTCTGATGACTCCTAGCAGAGATGGAAATCTTTTCATCCTCATATGAGTTACTTTAAAGACAAGATGGGAGGAGAAACTGTATTCAAAATGTACTCCGAAAAAGTAATCTGCTTCCTTCTGTCACTCCAGATTTATGAGTTTCTGTATCCTGCCACAGGCTCAGTTCTTTCTTCTGAAGAGTCGAATCTTGGCACTTGGTGACTAAATCCGAGCACACATCTTGTATTAGGGGACAAGTGTGTTCGGTTCCTGTTTTAAGGTACTATATGGTGTCCATGTTGAATATATACTCAAAACTGCCAAATTTTCCCTACAATATCCACCCACAGAGGGGTAAATCTTTTTAAATACAAATAGCCAAAACCCTAATAAAACCTGGCGTACAGAAGAGGAGCAGCGGTTTCTGATGCAGCTCAAAGGAGGCTGACAACAAAAACTGGACTAAGGCGCTTTTTAAATCTGTGAAGTAAAGAATTCCCAAAAACAATAATCCAAATGAGATTCATTGGTGAGCTGTGACAGATTTTGGCATTTGTTGCAGATTTGCATCAGTAGAATTAAAAGTATTGCTTTTTGATCTATAAATGAGTCACTGGAGTGTATCAGAGGGGAACGGAATCTGATCATAATACTAGTGGTCTTCTGTAGGTACATATATCAGGGAATATGAAACTATCTCCCATTGACTTGCATGGGTGTGAGATGATTTAGAAATATGGAGCAAGAGGAATGCTAATACATTAGTTCAATCAACCTGCCCCTTGGAAACCATCCTTATGCCTTTTGTTCTAATTGTGTTTCCAGGTCGGAGATTTTTCTCTAAAAATATTGCCTAAGCATTGACTCCATTATATGAACTGCTGACAAGATGAAATATTTTTAATAGGATCCACTATATATATGTATATGTACATATATAATTTTTATTTGTGAAGATGATACTAGCGTATTGTTTGCTGAGATTTGGTCATAGTCTGGGGACTGAAGAGTAGCTGATTTTTCAAAACAAAACCTGCAGCCCTGTTAATGTAGTAGACATCAGCAGGGTAAAATACTGCCCACTTTTTGTACTACATCTGTCCTTGGTCAATAGTGTAAGTGGAGTTTTGTCAGTTGTTGAGTTCTTGCTAATAGCTAGGTAGTTATTAAAAGTCTAGAAGACATTGAGTTAAATGTAAATGGACAAGAGTGTGCAAAGGTAGGTACAACTAAATGCGTCTCTTTTCATTAATGTCGCTGTGCGAGTTGTCTGGGTTTTGTTTGGATCTTCCCTAGCCAGACTCTTGTTTAAATTAGTTCTCATTGAATATGACCAGATCTGCCCTTCCTTTACTCTTCTTCTACCTAAACTGTATTTTCTTTCTTTTTGGTTAGTTCTGGCCTTGATTATAGTAATCCCCTCTTTGACATTGCCACATATCTCTGCTGTAGTCTTCCCAGTCTTATGCCTTGAGCAAATCTCCTCCTCTTTCAACATTGCTTTGGCTTTTTGCCTTCTATGACATCTTCTCCGATCTCCATCTCATTGTATATCTTGACTTCACAATTCCCAATACACAAGCAAAATTCAAGTCTCTATCCCAAAGCCTTTTGAAACTCTTGTAATTATTTCAGTGCAAAAATGGTTTTATTTTTTGATCAAGCCACTTTCCATACAGAAGCTCTGCTTTCTGTGGGTCATAGTCATATTTTTTGGGTGAATGCGTACATGGTAACTGATACCAGGGTTTGGACTCTACTGTTAAAAACATTGATGTTTTCTGTGCTGAATTTTCATGGAGATAAAAAGAGGCACTTATATTTGTCTTTGAGGATGGACATTTTTCAAGCAGTTCTACTCTCAGTTTGTTTCCCTTCCGCTCTGGGTGTTTCTTCCAGGAGGACTTCCATGTCCCTTCTCCTCTCCTGTAATCTATGGTGTCCCACATCTAATTGTCATTCCATCCAATTTCTGGTAGTTTCAGCCAGCGCAAAATGCCTGCCGATGTCTCTCTGCTTGAAAACACAGGCAGGTGGTTGTATCTATGAACTGGCCAGGGCATGAACTCAAGCATTGTGAGCATCCCTCCTTGTTCTTGGTTTGCACATTCCCTGGGCCACCCTGTCACAGCTGGTGCCTGAGCATTCAGGGGACAGCCCTGTCTGGGGACAGAAGCCACCAACAGACCTGCCTGGGGGAGGAGTGGGGTAAGGGAGGTCAGCTGCTTGCCCTCAGGGATGGAGAACAGGTCTTGGCTTGTCTTTGTTTACTACTGTAGATGCAATTTTTAGATTGTAAAACGGTCTAGCTGCCTAGCTCTCGATTCCTTTCTCCTCTCTAGCAGACTGGCAGTAAGCATGAACTCCTAAAAATGCTCTTACAGACAACTTACACCACCAGTTTTCTCCTTTGTTTCCCCAATTTTATGTCCCTCTTGCATTACAGAAGATTTTAAACAACTCCACTTCATGGGATTGCAGCCAGGCATGCAGAATACAATTAGTAAATAAAATAATTTTCAAATTTCCACATCAGCAAAATATCTTTTGTATTTCCTGATATAAGAAAGTAGTCAAAGATGAGGTCATCATGCCTGGAAAGAAGAGTTTGCTTTGATCATGCAGTTGAGCACAGACTTGACTTGAAGGATGCTGGTAGCCAGTCCTCTATGAAGTGCTTTTCTTCTGATTTTAGTGATGCTTCTCTGCAAAACACATCTCAGAACCAGCTCTACCTGTAGACATACACTGTGGGAAGAGAGAACATTCACCTCCTTCCCATCCTTGAAAAAGAACCAGGATATCTCCCTGAGGCTTTGGGAACTAAGAAACCTTCAGAAGTAGCCACAGCTAAACCAGAGACCAAAGGGGACGTGGTGCTGAGTGGGGGCTCCATGGGAGCCAGGAGCCAATCATGGCTTTGGAAATGGGTCACTTTTTAGGACAGAAAGGAGGCACATGTGTCAGTCTTGCAAATACAGAGTGGCTCTTGTTTTGGATGTATAACCAGTAGCACTGCTGGTAAACCCTTCTGCCAAGTTTCGCTACCGAAAGGTAGAGTTTTGTCCTGCTCTTAAGTCACTTGTGTGCTCCACCAGAGGTGTGTGAAAGCTGCGAGCCCAGCCATCTGCTGTGAAGGCACATTCCGTAGTGTGCAAAATTACTAGCAGAAATCTATTTTGCAGCTTTCCTGAAAGAGGCCCTCCCAGCTGGCAGAAAGCTCTGTCACCCTGTCCTGCCCTCCCAGGGATCTGCACCTGCAAAACACACACCCCAAATTTTCACTAAGTAGGAGTCTTTTTCCCATTTCACTTAATATGAAAGTGTGATTCTGTGATGAAGCCCGGGTTGTAATAGCAAACCTAGGAAAACTAATATTAATTATTTCTTGACTCTCTGATTTAATTTTCTTGTTTCCAAGCCTACTCTCATACTGATTTTGCTTTGGTGTAATAAATTGAATGTAGGGAAGTCATTCATTACTATAGCCATTATCACTGTTTTTCTTTCTGTGGTTTTTTATCCTTTCATTTCTCTGTGGCCTTTACCTTTCCCCAGGTGTTTCATGCCATGTGTGAATGGGAATTACCTCTTAATCTTCAGTCCTGGTGGCCCAAGGGACATGATGACCAGTAGGTGGCTGAGCACAAAACTAAACACAGACTTCGGTCATGGCCAGGTGTCCCCCTCTCAGGGAACATGTAGTATCTGAGTTTTAAAGGGATCATTCCAGGGATCCTGCTCTGCCTTGACCACAAAGTTTTATTCCTGTGAGCACAGCCATAAAGGGTCAGGGCTGGTTTGGTCTCTAGGTAAACACCACAGAGCTTAAACTTCCAAAATTAGTGACTTTTTTTCTTGTGTCTAGTCATTGCATAATAGTGAGTAGAGCAGCTGATGCGGTATTGTTTGCATTTGAGTAGTGAAAATATTCCAGGGATAATACGGGTGTTTCTCACTCCTTATTGGGAGACTCTCAAGTGTGTACAGTCAGCCCAAACCTGTACAGTGTGTCTTGCTCTCCAGTTGTCTTGACACCCTCATCACCATGACAGCTAAACACGTATGTTGACTCAGCACAAAGGTAATTGTCTCTTGGCTTCTAATTAATAAACTTTCCATAGTTTCTCTAGTGCTTTTGGGGTATGTTGAGCCTTTAACATTGTTAATACAGCTGTCTTACTGGGAGAGGTTCACAACTGGACATGACTGATATCACATTTTGTCTGTCCAGACAGTAGTTTGAGAGGTCCACAACAGTTCTGATGAAGCTCTTACTATGCTGGTGAATTAGTGTTGTTTTGATGTCTGAAGAAAAACATGCAGGAACATGTTTGGCTTTATGGTGTGGCTTCAGTAGTGGAAAGAATTTATCTGCCTCCCTTCACCATCTCACCCTCCTCTCATATAGGACTTCAAGACTAAGACTTTCTGGTCAGGAAGTACTTGGTTTCCAGAGACTCCCCCTCTGATACTTTTAAGGGACTTACTTTCAAAAAGCACTGAAAGTCATCATCTAAAAAAATCTAAATTCAGTTCAGTAGTTCTTGACCAGCTCTTGGAGTGGTATGGTTTGTGTACATGTATATATGAACACAGGTGGGTAAAAAAAAGACTTGGCAATGTGAGGGATCCACCAGGTTGTGGTGAGAAGTGTCATGGGTTGTGTTTCACAGTGACAATGACATAAGTCCCCTTGTTCTGCCTGCTTTTGGGGTGCTGCAGAAGCTGCGGGTGAGGAGAGGCAGAGGCTGGCGGCTGGTCCTTGCAAGACAGGAGCTGGTGAAGCATCAGACTCCCATCTCAGTTCGACGTTCCTCTCTGAAGAGGCATTTTCATCATGTGGTCCAGCATGTCAGACTGGCAGCAAGAGCAATGTTGATGTGATGCCCTTTGCCTGCCTCCCCCTCTCAAAAGGATGTACCCATGTCAGGTCTGACATACCCCGGTGCTGGTCCAGCTTTATAGCTCCGCTGAAAACAGGGAGGGATGAATGGCAACTTAAAGTGACCTCAGAAAACTCCTATGTGACACAAAGGTGCTCTGAAGTGTAATTAATTGGCTTAATCTACCCTCCCATTACTCAAGGAGATTTACTCCTATGTAAAGTGTTGAGAACAGCACCAAGTAATCTGTCCCATTAATTATACATACCCCTTCAAACTCTGAAGTGAGAAATAGGGTGACTGTCCCCCCCACTCATGCACACATCATTGAACATGGGTGAGCACGGCTGCCATCCAGCATCAGGGAGGGTTTAGATTGGACATTAGGAAACATTTCTTCATGGAAAGGGTTGTCAGGCATTGGAACAGGCTGCCCAGGGCAGTGGTGGAGTCACCATCCCTGGAGGGGTTTAAAAGACACATAGATGAGGTTCTTAGGGACATGGTTTAGTGCTAAATTTAGGTTATGGTTGGACTCAATGATCTTTAAGGGTCTTTTCCAACCAAAATGATTCTGTGATTTTATCACTTCTATGCCTGGCGCTGCTTCAACACCACAGGCTGCACAAGAGACCGCTGAAACTTCCAGGTTAAAGGAATGTCAATGCCAGCAGTGGAGAACGGTCAGCAGTACTCTTGGCCTTACGGTAAATACCACATATTCTTCACAGTCAATGGCAAGAAAAGGCATTTTTACTCCTTAGTTTCGTCTTACCTGGTGCAACCATCACTTTTAGGATGAAACATGTTGAGCTCAAGGTCTTCTGGCCATATGGGTTGGATCAGGCCTGTCTGTAAAGGGCACCCTGGATGCCTTTGTCTGCCCTAAAGGGAGTGTGAGTGCCAGCCATGCCCCAAGGCTCAGCTTTTCAAGGTCAATCTCTGCGAGTGCTGTTCTGCATGGGCAGGGGAAATGCATGTGGTAGCTGTGAGGAGTGAAAATTGAAATAATTTACATGGAATCACTGAATTTATAGCCATTTTTGTATTTGCATATGAGAGAATTATTCCTACCACATCTTTCCATTTTTGTTTCCTGTGGAGAACATCCTCTCTCATTACCATCATTAGGTAGTTTAGAGATCTTACATAGGAAATAAGCTGAATTTGTTGTATTGTTTCTATTAATTTATATTATTTTATTTATTTATACTGTTATTTATATTTAAACAGATAAACCAGTTATTTCACCAAGCAGATTAACATGGAGTAGATAAAAATACCTGTTGGAACAAACTGGTACTATGGTGCCCCACAAACCTCTCATCTACAAATTCTAGCCTGCCTTGTAGGGTCAAACACAGTCCACTTGGGGATGTGTCTGGCTGCAGGACAGTAGATCCATATCCCCATTTCCATGTGTTTTCCTAACTGATATTGGGCAAGAAACATGAAGGAGATCAGTCCTGCTCCAACCTGTGTTCTCTCTCACCTGCCCCTGGCCACGAGGACCACACTCCATGCTTGTGGTATCATGATCATTTTGACAGCGACAAACTAAGATATCATGAGAATGGGATTATGAGATTGACTACAGGATCAAGAGAAACTGGGCTGGGAGGATATAAGCTTCTTAACCAAGCACAAATAGCTGAAATAATAGAAAAAGGGAACACAGAAAAAAAAGATCATGTAAATTGCTTTTTGCAGGAGTACTCTCTCTTGGTAAATTTTGCCCTGGGATGAAAATGTACAAAAATATATTTCCAAGGAAGGAAATAATTCTCCAGTATCAGAGAGATGGACTAGATGACCTCTTACTGTAGGTCTCTGGCTTAAACTTAAATCTCGCACTTCCTTCATGCAGTGAAAGCCCCTTTATGAGCAGTTTCTCCTTGCAGCTTCATGGATTTTGCTACAGTAAACAAAATAAATAGTTGATATTATTGTATTATGCTTGCTAGAAGTCATCAAGGTCTTCAAAGAGAAAACTGCATCTTTCCCATCTGTGCTGGGCAAAGAACAGTGCAGATGTCCACTGCCATCAGAAAACAAATAGTAAGGAAGAAAATCAGTTTCTTCTGCTGGTCGGAGATACCTGAAGAGCTTCTTGCTAGTCTGTGTCTAACAAGAACTGCCAGAGAAGTGGGTTTGAATAGGTTGAGGTGTAGGGCTTTGTTTTATCCTCCCCCCCACAAAAAAAAAACAAACCAGTATTAGATTAGAGTCCTTGATGATTCTGCCAAGTACCTCACCATGCTGCTCTGCCTGGGCTTTTCTATGCAGGTGAGTGACACAAGTGACAATTCGCTGCCACAGGGATACAATATGTTTTAACTGCTTGCTTTTTTGCATGACAGAATTCAGCGACAGGGCATGTTTTCTGGTCTGGTCCCTGTTGTTATAGAAAAACCTGCTTAGCTGGCTCCTAGGAGATTTCTCATCCACAGGGAAGCATCTTGAGGTGATGCAGGTCCCTCATATGTGCCCTCAACTGTCCTTCCTATCCTCCCATCTCCTGCAGTGGAGATGACAACACACATCTGCAGTCTGAGAACCTCCAGATGTTCGAAGGGTCCTGTGGGTTTACAAGCTCATGAGAACAGTTCCTGTATGCTCTGCTTTCTGAACCTCCTGCCTGAAAATGTGATCCTCTGCAATCAAACAGAACCAGTAGCTGAGGACCTCACTTTGGAGATGGCTTAACCCTGCCATTGAACTCGGGCAGGTGCAGCTTCATGCTCGCTCCTAGCTAAATGAAGTACAGAATTATTTTCCGTCTGCTCAGAAATGGCCTTGGACTTTCCAGTGGATTTTCAGCTCGTATTTGACGCAGCAAATGCATCAGTGAAGCAATTCACAGGAGTGTAGAAGGACTGCAGGGGCTGGACACTGTTTAACTGAATAACAGGTGGAAGGTTAAAACACATAAATGTGTATATCCTTCCATTTTTGTCAAATCAAGGTAAATATGAGAATGGAAAGGAAATTAAGGAGTAGTTGCATGGTTTAAAGGTAGAATCATAGAATCATTTTAGTTAGAAAAGAACCTCAAGATCATCAAGTCCAACGATAGCCTAACTCTAGAACTAAACCATGTCCCTAAGAATCTCATCTATACATCTTTTAAACACCTCCAGGGATGGTGACTCAAAAAATCACCACCCAAAAGTATTTTAACTTCAGCAACAGAGTTTGTAGACAGGTATTTTCAAAGACGGTTTGACCAGAAGGTGTCATCTGAAATTACACTGTCTAATTTTCCACTGTGATGACCGAAACAAAAGGAGGTGATGGAGCTGAGGAGTTGAGAAGGCAAACCACCACGGCAGTATATGTGGGTCGCAGCCTCCACTGGCAGCCCCTGCCTAGGCACCACCAGAGACGGTTCAGCTCTTCAGCATCTCCTGGGATGCCAGACTATCTCCATCATCTACAGACATCCTACGAAAAGTCCTCCAGCTTAAGCACCTCAGGGAGGCACCTGACATTAGGCTGGGTGAATCTGTTCCTTTGTGCCTTATAACTGCATAACCAGTGTCACCAGCTTTGGAAAGGCAAGAAAAAGTGAGGAAGCCCATCAAAGCATGCTGTACTGTCATTAGGGTAAATGCTTAACATCATTATGCTGGAGGAGCTGGGGTTTCTTTGAGTGTCTCTGTCATTTGATTCCTAACCTCAAGCACCAAAAAAGTGATTTGCTTTCAGAGACTGACTGCTCGATATCATGGGAAAGTGGATTTCTTTTTAAGGGGATCCATATGGACATACAAATCTGCCATTGCTTTTTGAAAACTGAATTAGTCTTTAGTTTGCTTTTATTTAAACTGAAAGCATTGCGTTAGCAACCAGAACGACTGGATATTATTAGTAACCTTTTACAGGAAATGTGGTGTGTCATGGGTTGAGCATATATTTTTCTGGAAAATGCAGTGTACAGTGAAATGGGGGAGAATAAGTAAACAAAAAGTGCTTATACCACAGTTCTCTTTATTTGAACGCCCAACAACACACCTCTGAGGTTACCTGCTCACAAAGGAAGGAGGGAATGGTATTTGAGATTTATTTTTGGCTAAAAGCATGAAGTGCAAATAGCTTTTTGTGCAAAATGTCAGCTGCATTTCTGGGAAGCAAACAACATTGCTTTAATAATCCATGGTAAATAACAACACTAAGAATGTTACTACCCATTATATACACCTGCAGGTGTATCTAGATAGACTTATGTAACTGTAGTTTGACATCCAAAATAAATATGGAAAAGTAAATCAAGAAACTGCAAAGAAGTTATTCTGGGGATGGCAGAATTAATGAAATACAGGATGAAATTCGGCTTCTGATAACAGAATTTCGATGTCCACATGGAGGTATTAATGAATGGAGGAGATGCCTGAGTTACCACTACAGTCTGAAGAGGTCTAGGGCTTGATTCAGTTCTGTCTAGCACTACTGGGGATAATATAAGGTGTCCATCCTGTTTCCCCAGCAGGCACTGACCTCCCATAATACTATGTTGTGTGGGCCAGTTTCCTCAGGATGACTTGGACATGCTTGGGTCAGTGAGCACTCGATAACTACATTTTGGCAACTGTACATAGCCTGAACGTAGCCACCTGTATTTGGTCAGGCTCCACTGTCTACATGTTTAATTTCTTTTAATGAAAATAGGGCTTAAGTTCCTCATTAGACCCTCAAGCTTTGGTGTTGAAGTCTGGAGGCAGGTACCATCCTTGAAACGTCACTGAGTTCCCTGAACACTGCCAGTCTGTTGCCTGCTGCAATACCCTGTTGTGCCCTGGTTGGATGATGGCTGGGGATACAGGAGGACATACATCTCCTGTAGGTCTGGTGCAGATGCCTCAGATAACCTCAGACAACAATAGGCACCTTTGTTAAGGTAACTGAATTGAACTTATAAAGTTCAGAAGATATTTATTCTGGATTTATTTTTCATCTCCCTTCTTCCAGCTGCTTCCCATGTCCCTAGGTTGCTACTGGGAAGGAGACACACACTGTGGCTTAGTGCAAGCTCTGTCTGTACTGGTGACATGGGCAGTGTCTCTTCAATACACACGTGGTGATTTTCAGGACACTTGTAGCAATGTGGTTATCTCTGAGGGCCCATCCTTCTATCAAGCTTGGTTGAAAATGGCTAAACTGATTGTACCAGTGACTTCTTCACCGATGGGCTCCCACCTCCTTGGTAGCATATCCACTACTCTGGTTTTCAACTACCTATCACACAACACCACGTACAATACCTCCGAGTG
This sequence comes from Patagioenas fasciata, assembly GCF_037038585.1. Taxonomy (NCBI): domain Eukaryota; kingdom Metazoa; phylum Chordata; class Aves; order Columbiformes; family Columbidae; genus Patagioenas; species Patagioenas fasciata. The sequence continues at coordinate 163,310,191 of NC_092521.1, read as the reverse complement.
GGATATGAAAGATCGGTTCACCCCAGACCACCACAATGATCAAGAGGAGACCCACACAAGCTGTCAGTGACACTCCAGTATGATGGACCATCGAAGAAACAATTAGCTTTAATCTCACTGTACTTCAGAGCAGGGTGGTACTCAGTGCAGCAATAGGTAATTCAGTAGTTCATAGCGGACACAGGCATCTGCTGTGCTACCAACTGCTTTCATTTATAATCATGGTGATTGCAAAGAGTACTTTACTAAACAGCACTGACAAGACACTTCAAATGCATTGTCACCAGAGTGATTAAGAGCAGACTGGTTTTCAAAGTTCCATCTCATGTATTTTGAATATTTGAAGTAAGGAAGAACAGGGTGGGGGGATGATAGCAAAAGCTTCTGTCTCTTTGGTAAGGTGCAGTACTTATACCATTTATTTTGATCTAACAGACTGTATCCATTTAAAATACTATCAGAAAGACAGAAACCAGGAGACTAACAAGTATTTCTAGTAGTATCAGGAGATCACAGAGCTGGCACCCACCCACCTTGAACAGGCAGAAGATGAGCTGATACCAGTCAATTTGGCCCTGGTTCATTTTCAGTAAATATATTTTAGTTAATATGGGTTTGAGTCACCTTTGCCTCATTCCCGTCATTCCAGGCATCTACCTCCAGTGTGAGCTTCTTGCCCTTGTCTGTCCAGCACAAATGCTGTAATTCATTCCTTCACAGCCCACGAGCAGGTGTAATGTCCCATAGACAGCAACTGGTGATCAGCCTTCAAGATGTATTACTAGGAATAGCCTTCTAGAAGAAGCTGTTTTTATTTATTGGATATAATTACATTTACTGGGCGGGGATGAGGGGGGCGGCGGGGAAGGAGGTTTAAATCATCAAATATGTCACCCAAATGTGTAGCTGTGTCTAATCTTGCCATGCACTACCAATAACAGTCAACAGTTCTGAAGTTGCCAACTCATGTCCAGTCTTTCATTCCCCAGAACCCCCAAGTCCTTCTCCACAGGGCTGCTCTCAATCCCTTCATCCCCAACCTGTATTGATACCAGAGTTTGCCCCAACCCATGTGCAGGACCTTGCACTTGGCCTCATTGAACATCATAAGGTTTGCATGGGTCCACTTCTGGAGCTTGTCCAGATCCCTATATATATTATATGCTATGAAATGTAAATAACAAGATTTACACTGAGTAAAAAACAAAAAGGTGCCGGAAACATTCTTCCTGCAGTCCTTTTCTACATGTAAGCAGTACCTTTCTGAATGTCAATTGATGTTGCAATTAGTGATTTTCTCCCAAGATGGAATACTGGCAATTACAGGAAAATCATAATACCACTGCTTATGAGAATATTTTTACTATGTAACTTCCAATGAAAATTTTATCACATACTCTGTTTCTAAGCTTGGCCTTTTTCATATTTTGGGAGTTTGGAGGGGGAAAGGGAATGTCAGAGTGTGTTATTGCCTATGCTATATTTCTGCACCTGAAATTAATGTGTTCAGAAATGTCTGCAGACCTCCTCTTCCTACTGAAACCACCTGTTATCAGAGATAGTTCCACAAATGCTGGTGGTACAGTGGCACAGATGAGATGAGACTCAGACCCTTCTGCTTCCAAGACCAAACATTCGCCCTTCTTTATTAAGGGTCATTGATTTCCTTTTAACTTTATTCATTGCAGGTGCTCAACCTGTTCCTGGCCTTGCTGCTAAGCTCTTTCAGCGCTGACAACCTCTCAGCACCAGATGAGGATGGGGAGATGAACAACCTGCAGCTTGCTTTTGCTCGGATCAACAGGGGTCTTCAGTATGTGAAACGCACGACATGGAATTTTTGCTGCAGTGTTCTCCGGCACCCCAAGACGACGGCTGAAAAGAAGGCAATGATGAAGCTTGCTGCCCAGAACACAGGTGCCCTTAACAATTGCATGAACAGTCACACAACTGCTGAGCTCGGCAAAGACATGGAGAATCACAAAGAGAACCACGCTGAGGATGGGATGACTAAAAGTGGGGAGAAACACCTAGGAATTACAGACAACGATGATTTTATGACCAATCCTGACCTTTCAATTTGTGTTCCTATTGCTGTGGGAGAGTCGGATATTGAGGAGGAAGATGAGGAGCAAAGCACCTTTACGGAAATGGAGCAGGTAGGCAACTAAAATGTTTGCTGGTTGCAGCTTATTAAGATGGCTTTTGTTCCCTCCCTTGCTCTGGATCCATGGCTCATGATGCAAATGTCCTATGGCCTAATCCTGCCTTTGATATGTTGTTAACTTCAGAAGAAGTTACACGTGCATATCTAAGAGCAAAATTCTGTCTCCAACAAGAGGCATTCCCTTGGTATTCTTTGTGCTTGTCTAGATGAAATCTTCTAACCAGAACAATTAAACCCTTTCCCACACAGGAGCCTGTGTTTTTATTTTCAGCTGAATCATGGGAATGTTACAGAACAAATCTTAGGTCCTCTGACTATGACGGAATTTTCTCAGTGCGCAAAAATAGGCAATGGCTTTGTTTGATTTGTGCAGCAAGAGTTGAGGGCCAGGTAGTTCTCTTAAAAATAGAGCGAAGTGGAGGCTGATATGACAAGACACCAGAGAAAGAGAGAAGATATGTAATTGTATGTATTCAGACAGAAAAATTAGTTATTTGCCTTTTTTTTTTGGTATGACGTTGCAGATTTTCATATTCCCCAGAGCACTCAGTAGTAAAGGCTGAAAAATTCTGTATGGTTCAGAGTATTGGTGTAAAGCGCAGAAGAAAAATCTTCATGGGCACACTTTTCTTTTTCTTCTTCTCCTCCTCTCCCCATTCTAACAGCTTTTTCTCTCGTCTTCATGCACCGTAGGTAGTTAATGTTTTCCAGCCTTGATCCAGCATCCTCTGAGTCCAGCTGAGACCTGTGGAGCTCAGCAGGCACTGGATCAAAGCCGCTGTTTGGATCCAGCTGTCAGGAGGGATCCCCAATCTCTTGGTTGAGGGGAAGACAGTTTTGAAGCAAAGCTGTCCTTAAGAACTGTCCTAAAAAAACCCTGAGGAAGGAGTCTCTGTCAGGAGATGGGCACAAATTGACTGATAAATGTTAATTTCTCCTGCTTCTTGGTGGAAATACTTTCAGTGTTTATTTGTCTGCTCACCAGCAAGTCTTACACATTGACCATCTCCTTGGGGAGCTGAAGGGTAAGGCGTCAGAAAACTCTATGATCAAGTCCCGCTGTCCAAATGGACACCTAGGTAACAAAAAAAGAAGTCTAAAAGTTTTGGTAAATGCTTGTAGGAGATGTTTTGTATCGTATTTGAGGAACAGTTCTATTGAAATGACCTGCGGATCAATGTGGGTAGCATGGTTAATACCTGTTTTTTCCTTGAAGTAATTTTCTTTTCCCAGCGTTGTATTAAACCTACAAGCAGCGTACACTTGAAAAGTGAAACATAAATATAGCAGATGGGTTTCTTAGTATTAACTGGTCTGCAAATACTGAGTAGCGTAAATGAGTATAATAGCATGTAAATGTGTTTAATTCTGGAGGTTATTTTTTCCTTTTTTTGTTTTTTCTTTTAAAGGTATCTATACCTTTCTGCTACATCTGACAGAGGGTCACAATCTTTAAATTTCTCAGGCTTTCCTTTCACAGTACAAAGCAAAAGTTTGTTGAAACTTTGCACATAAGTGTCCGTGAGGTCTGGACGCTTGTATGTGTGTGTCAGTGTGTGTATGCACAGGTGTGTATGTTGTATCACTGTATTCACATAGCAATGTTCACAATTGCAAGCTAAGCTGCAACATAAAGCATGGAGGGTTTGGGATTTTTACAGTTTACGGTACCTTAAAAGTATAGAGATGTGGATTTCTATTTAGCTGCATAATGTGTCCATGCAGGTGCTGGCATGTATACTAGTAGATGGGACAGGTAGTCATCTATTTTATTCTGTACAGTAAGTGTGGAATTAGGCCTTTAGTGAGATCTGTTGGAGTCATGAGGGAGAGAACTGATGTAGAAATGTAGGCATTCTAGTGAAATGGAACATTGTAAATAAAAGTTGATTTTAAAATATTAAGAAAAGTTCTTCAAATTATTTCTATAATATTGAAATATTATCATATATGATACAACCATTGAGGATTCAGAATTAAACCAAGTAGGAGAAGTAAACCAAAATACTCCATCTTCACGCTGTACCTTTTCACAAAATTTTCAATAAGCGCTAGGTTAACATTGTCACATTTTCACCAGATGTTTGGATTGCAAGTGAAATAATGTAGTTCACTGCTAATGTGTGCATTAAATAGAAGGCGTGGAGTTGTGGAATGTATTAATTAGCTTTGTCACTAGTGTTTTCCAGGCTTTGACAAACAGCTGCTGCAGGTCACTGCTGTTCCCCTGTGCAAATTTCTAGAGAGGAAAATGTGTGTATGTGGGGGGGTTCTAACTCAAAGACTCAAAATACATTGGCATAATAACTAAATAAAAATAGGAAGATGCATAACAGCAGAAATTATAATTGCATGATGAGCTTTGCATTTGCTTTCCTGCAAAACCCTGGTAAACTTGCACAGCTGTAAAAGTCTCCATAAGGAGCAGAGCCATGAGAAAGCAAATCCTGAATGATTCGAAGATCTACAATTTTTAATGGTGCCCGTTCCAATGATCTATGATCTCTGGACCCACAAAATAAAACCCTCTCTTGGTCAAGGTTACTGCAGAAGTTATTGCACCTGGAGGTCAGCATGAAATCCCAGTTCCCTGGATGTCAAGTTGTGAGAATTACAGCGTGCTGACCTTTGTATCAAGGGCAGCCCTGTGGGACTCTGAGCAATAAACTTCCCCATTCACTCACTTTAACCCTGCAAGCCCCAAATCTGAGGGGGTTCTCACCTCCTTCCCTCCATGATGGCCACAATAACCACGGCAGAGCTCGCAAAGGAAGAACAACATGAACAAGAGCAAAATTTACATGATTGCTCTGAAAGGGCACAATTACGGTGAAGTATCTTTTTGTGTGGAGGGCATCACACAGAAACGAAACAAGGACTATCGAGGCTACACTAAACATTCAAATCTATTCTAACTTCCCCCTAATTATAATCCATATTTTTACATATTTAAATATTTTAGCATGTACAAAGAGAGTGTGATATGTATATTTACTTCTCAGGAGAAGACAATGTACCCTGCTTCACTTTATAGTTGTTGGCTGACCTAGAATTTTGCAGCCCTTTGGCAGCATTGCCAGAACCTGCCTTCCTCCTCCTGCAAGGAGATTTGGTGCGATAGAGAGGAGGAGAAAGGAGATGCATATATAGGGAGTTTATGTATTCATGCCTTGCAAGTGCAAGGCTAGGTAAATCTACTCAGTCCCTACACATCCTTTACACTTTCTCTGTCAGTTGAAGATCCTGGACCATATTCTGTTCATCATGCACTCACATCAGTCCAGACTCATCTGTTGTGTTCAGGAGGATAAAGGGAGGCTGCTCTCAAGCAAAATCATGAAGTTGTTGATCCCAATGATGGATTTTAGGGTGGTGATCAGCTCAGTTTACAGGTCCTGTACCAGTGCTGTGCTCTTCTCAGAAAGTCACAAAACTACTCTAAGCCATTGTGGCTATGAGAAATGGGCTCCACAGTGTTATACGCAGCAGTTTGAAATTTCAGATTATGAGAAAACCTTTTGTGACTGCACAGTTTCCTCTGAGTAATAGAAATGTCTAAGTTTAAATTTCAGCTGCCATTTCTATTATCAAAGCTTACACTGGCAGCAGCCGTCTTCCTGAAAGCTCCCAATTTGTGGCACTGTCATTGGCACATCACTCGAAGGAGTGAGACCACCTGATAGCTTCTAAATCTCCTTTGATTACTGAGATGCAAGTGAGATGCTCTTCCGACTCAGAGAGGCAGGAGGCACGTGCCTGTAGCCCACACATATGGTGAAAGGATCAGAAAAAAGCTGAACAATAGAAGTCAGGACAGGTGCAAGAAGCTGGCAGAAGAGGAGTGAGGATGAGAAAGGACCACCTTGAACTTCATTAATTAATCTCTATTGTGTGACAGGTGTCGATGCCAGTCACTGCAACATTATGACTTAGGGCTTTACCTAAAGCCCTTCCTTGCCCTGCTTGTAGTGATGGAAAGTGTTTCCCTGTCAGTACACAAGATTTTTTCAGTATTTGAAGAGAAGTTTAACAGTAGAATGAGAACAAGAATAATCATAACAAAAATTATCATCCACCTGATCATACTTTGGACATAGTGTCCAAATAACTTTCTATTACATGAAAACTGTCTTCCTTTTTACTTTGTCTTTGAGAGGTATCATCCTATATATGGGTTGTCCTACCAGGAATAAAGCTCCCAAAATCTCAGCAGAAACCACAGCAGCATGTTGCATCTTCTCAGGACTCTTTTGGGTTCTCATTGTGGCTTCCTAGATGATTATAATGTGCAAATTTATTTTTTGAACCTCCGTAGAGTGTCTTGTAATTGCTTATAAAGACCATCTTTTTGTATGTGACATCAACTTTCAGTCTCCTGAAGGAGTAAGAAACAAATAATGGGGACAGTAAGGTGATGGAATGATTCATTGCTCATAGTCCAGTCCACCTGATGCAGTGGATCCTACCAGAGTTTACCTGCACTTTATTTATGTTGAAAATTTCAGACATCAGAAGGGTTTGCACTATTTACATTTGATATATAAGTCCAAAGCTTAAATCTTCAAAATTCCTACTTTAATATTGCTTAACCTTCTAGGTGTCCAGAGGTCTAGCCCAGAATAGTGTATGCCTTTTTCACACTAACATCACTTTGTGATTCAGAGGTATCCTGTGACAGACTAAAAAGAGGTTCCAAATGAGTAACTCCGGGTGTCCTCAAAGAGTTTCCAAAGTACAGTGTCCTGCACTTCTGCCATTGAAATCTGTCTCATTTCTATTACCGCAGGCTTCAACAATGTCCAGGTCTTTATGCATGGGATCTGGATCCTTTCCTGCATTGACGAGTTCCTACAGTTTGCAAAATGCATTAGTACAACCTCATAAAATGGCTCTACATTTTCCTTGTTGTTTGAGTCAGCCCAGCAGGGTGGTTATTGCTTTCTCCCCTTTCTTATATTTAATTACTGCATCTTCTGCCTTACTCGAACCACTGCCCTTGAGTTGAGCTGACTGTAGTGTGCCACAGAAAAGAAAATCCATGCTGTGGTGGCTGATGGCTCTTGGTCACATCTCGCATTCGCCATCTCTGCCGTGTCAAAGCCAGGCACGGATGCTGCTTTCCGCAGAGATAACACCTTTGTATTTTCACATGCGGCGCAGTGCCGAGCCAGCAGCACTTGCCTGCTTGTCTCCAGAAAATGCCATTATTGATTTGTTCCGACGGAGTGGCTAATTGGGTCATATGGAAAGTGCTGGCTGCCTGCTGTAGGACGGAGCGTTTTGCAGCTTCTTACCCCATCCTCGGCACCAGGCACGCACACCACGGGAGATCTGACTTTCCGTGTGCAGCCGCCAAGCCCCAGCTGGCTCATTTGTGCCATCCCGAGACCTCAGAGCTGGTGGAGGGCTTGCCCACTCTCTTGCCCGAGGCTTACCCATGGCTGTTGAAATCCTTAAATACCAGAGAGTTGTTGCTGTGCCTGCTGTGCCTTCCCGTGACCTGACAGGGAACATTGCCTGTGGGAAGGGGATAACGCCTTTTGTCGTCTCTCGGGGTTTCCCACCTGCACAGCTGCACTTCTCTGTGCTCTTCCTAGATCCCCCCAAGGCAGAGCAGCACCTCTGCTGTGATTTTTCAAGAGGTTTGGGTCTGCACAGAGGACCCAAGGGGTGCAAGTTGCCTGGATTTTGCACCCAGGGCGATTATTCATTGCTGTAGAGCACGCCATGCATTCTCAGTCGTATTCCATTTTTTAATTTATCCTCAGTTGGCAGTTCTTCCCTCATGTATACCCTTGCATGGGCTCCACCACTACATTTGCCACGAAAATCGGTTTTCCAGACTTTAAAGGAGTGACTGCCTCTGTACATGTCAATGACAGAGCTGACTGCCACCACAGTCTCTGTTCAGTGGTACAGTTTCTATATTGCTCTAAACTGAATCAAACCCCCAAGCTTTTATTCTGTTCTTCCCCATATTTACTTCAGAATTACCCACTCATTTTATTTCATTTGACAAGGTAAAACTATTTCTGATAGGCTTTTTTTGTTTTGCATGTTTCTACCAGCAAGAGATTCATAATTTTGAGATCAGAGAGGAACATTAGGATCTTCATGGTTTAGCTCTCTCATAACACTGAGTCAAAGCCAGTAATTTCTGCACAGAGCTTGTTAAGTTTATTTTAGCTGTGATACATCATTTGTAAGGCAGAGAAAAGATGAAATGTCTCAGGTAACAGAGAGTTCACCATCTGCATCTGGACCCACATCTGTTTCCTTTGTATACAGTGGAAATTTCACTGTACAATTTCTGTGCATTACTGACCTGCTCCTAAACCTGAAGTGATCCTGTAAAAGTCAATAGAATTATTCCAGGTTGACATAACTGTAGCTGAAATTATTGAAAATTGCTATGAAAATGGCAGTGCTTAAAGATTTTGATATAAAATTTTTTGTGGCAGTGTCTTATGCTCCCAATAATTCTGATGTCTATAAATCAGCGATACTATGAAGTCATGTGTTTATTTGACAGGGCACATTAATTTCAACCTTTTACTGCAGGAAATATACTTTATTGTCAGGAACCATAATGCCCTTTCAGACAGTATTTATATTCCATGTGCTTTCAGTTCCAGTCTGTGGGACACGTTCTCTTTTAGTGCAACTGGATAAAATACCTCTGAAGTCAGTTGATGACTCCCCAGTTCTTACTGGCAGGAGAGTGAGCCCATGTGTATACATGCATGCAGCATGCAATAAATCTTACAACATCCTTTTTGTCAGCTTTATTTGGGCCCATATTTTATGATCATGAAGTAAGATAGCAGGGTTCTTTTTCATTATTATTAGGTATGTGGCTTGCCTGGATTCCTTGCTTCTCAAACTGTATGTTTTGCTTTGCGTTTCCTGAAAACTGTGTAGAACTCAATTATTTTCTATTTGTTTTGGGCAATAAAATAGAGTATTTCTGTATTTATCATTTTCAGAAGAAGAGCAGCAAAGCCATTAGAAAAAGGACTGTAAGCCACAGCAGCAGATTTAAAGCCACAGTTAGTGACCGTGATGATGTTTGTCTGGTGAAGTTTTTAGTTCGTTTTTATCCAAAATGAAAGAAAAGACCAAGGCAGGATGGTTCCTGGGGAGTTTTTGCTGTTAACAGCCCCTGCTGAGCAGCTGTGGTGTCTGTCCAGTCTTAGCCATTCTGAATCTGAAGGGACAGATTCTTGTATTTTTATCCAGATTTGAATGTCTTAATCTTTGGGTTTACACATAGAAAGATACTCGCATTTGTTTTATTTCAGTACGATGGGGCAGAAGGAGAAGACTGTGTCAGGTCCCTGCTGACATGATTAGAACAGTCACACTGCGAACAAAGGTTTTTAGGATGCTTATTCAGGACGCGGTGGCAGGGAAATATATTTGTCCATAGCATAACGCCTGAGGTGCAGGAAACACAGGGAGCTGATGGAGGAGAGAAAGAGGGGGGAGAATTTAACACACACACACAAAAAAGCCTGGCATTGAAAGAGCCGATATCAGGCATAGCAGACTTGACAACATGCATTTGGACAAGTGCCCAGACCGGGACCTACGCGTCAGTCACAGCCTAGTGGATGCCATTTCCCAGTATCCATGTCCCTCCCTGCAGCAAAACGCTGCCTAGAAATGAGCATTTCTTACTGTTTCTCCCTTTGGTAAAGAAAATGCCGACATTTAAAATTTTTAGACAAAATGAACAGCAACCAGTTCCCCAGCAGCTCCTGTGCTGAGTGAGACAGTGAGTGCGTGTGTGTGTGTTGGGGGGGTTGAAATTATTCCTGTTAATTATGGTCTGAAATAACAAAATTTAAAATAATGGTTATTTTGTTGCTACTGCCTATAATAATAGATTTCCTTAAGGATCAAAATATTAATGCCTTATTTGGGTGAAAGGTAACGGGTTATTTCAGGCACGCTCACTGCACTTTGAGGCAAACTTCCAGAATTTAAACTTATATCGGAGGAGCCCGTTAGTTTGAGTTCTTCACATTATACTGTGGAGAGATCCCAATTACCAAAAGAAACATAAAGCAGAGTGTGATTAAACTTCAAAATGCAATTTAGCAGAAGGTATTAGCTTGAACTCTGAACAATGAACACTTATGAAATACTTGCACTGCCTGTTTAAGCCTATTGAATTGATAACGGGCTAAATTAACTTTGACAGTCCATCTTTTTTGCCAAGTTTTCCCACTTAGACTAATTTTAAGAGTCAACCCTTGGAATAATGAATCTGTGTTTTATTATGGGCAGTGTGTTTGCCTGGTGTGGGAAAAGATCTTAGGCCAGCAAGGCAGAGGGCATTAGTAATAATGTTCCTTGCTCCTCTGTGGCCAGAGTTTCAATGCTTATAATGTTCTGGATTAATGCAAGAAGTAGCACCGCCGAACTGCTGTTTCCCTCCTTGAGGGATGATGTTTGGCAAAGCATCCAGGCCTTGTGCAGCGACCAGCAGTTAGTGGCTGTGATGATGTTTGTCAGGCAAAGTTTCAGTTCACCTTTATTCAAAATGGAAAAAAATACCAGGGTTGGTTCCAGGGGAGTTTTTGTTCTTAACAGCCTCTGCTGAGCAGCTCTGGTTTCTGGCCAGCCTTAGCTTTGGCCATTCTGAATTTTAAGGGCCACATATTGGTGTTTTTATCCAGCTAAGTACTCACAGGTGCACAATTTTATTTTATAAGAAGTACTGCACTTTGCTTCCAAATACCTTACAGCTTTCAGGGGAAAAAAATGTGTTTCTGAAGTCCATCAGGAGGCCAAGTTCCGTGTTTGGCTAAACAGGTGTAAGTTCAAACTACAGTGGCATTAACTCTGACAGCTTAAGTGGAAACTCCCTGGGGACCTCTGGACATCCAGGTTAGGGGCATAATTTCATCTACTGGTGCCTTCACCAGGAGATGGAGAACAGGCTTGTGCTGTTTCTGGACCCAGAGACTATTGTGTTTAACCTGTTTTGCAAACATTGCTCTTCTGCATGCATGTGTTAGTGATTTGTACTTTAACAAATTGGGTCCCAATAAAGTCTGGGTCATCAAGAAAGAGAAAAAAATCCAGATGTAGTCACACAGCAAATGTGAGCAGCACTTTCTAATTCTTGCCTTTTACTACTCCCTTTGCACCAGGTTGTTTCTGGCTTTTGCACAGATGAATGGCAAGAGAAAAGGCTGGCAGGAGTAGCTAAGAGGAGCAAAACTGAAAATCTACAGGCTATTTCTGGTCTGATGTCTGGTTGTTTCTGCTGAAGTGGAATAGCGGACTAGGTGGCACAGGATGGAGAGTGGGAATGCCCAGTCTCAAATAATCAGGTTTAGACTTTCCCTTGCCTGTTTTCATACCCTCTTTGAGGAATCTACAGATTTATGTACATGCTTCCTGTGTTGCAGACTTAAGGTAGGGCTTCATGTGCTTTATATCGGTTTTGGAAACGCTGTAGTCTGCTAATAAAATGGATTTGTAAAGGAATGTAGTGTGGTGTGAGTAGTCTCCACGTCTTAGCTGCGATCCTAGTGCTGTGATGTGATATTGCTCCGGGTCTTCCTCTGATTTCTTATTAAACCCAGGAGTAGTAACTCTGCTTTGCAGAAGCAATTCTTCAAAGCAGGATAGAGAGATTCTCAAATGTGCACACTTAAAGTTGACAGCTGCACACCAGCCCTCTTTTATTCCTAGCAGAATAAGTCATATAAATCTTCCACTTCTTGTATTGAGGAAGCAAGGGGATTTTCCTGGTGTATTTGGTGACTTCTCTTCTCGTGCTTAATGTGCAGCTAGATAAATCCACTGTTTTTATCGGTGCTACAAGGCTTTACATTCATTTGTGGAAGAGGAGAAACAAGATCATAAATGATCTATTCTGGCAGTAAGAACCCATGGTTCATTTCCCTGGTTCATGGTTATTAATTTCTCTCCCATTTTAGCCCACATTTTTTCAAGGCTTCTCAGAAAGACTCAATTCAGCACATCTGAGAGTTGTCAGCCCAACAGCTCTGCAGACTGTAGTCTCCTGTTTACACACAAAACAGGTGCCACCCAGGCAGTAATGCAAGTTCCCTGCATTTCAGCAGCATTGCAATCTGCTCGCTTCTCCACTTCTGTAGAGGTAGGATATAAACAGTTCGGTTTTCACAATCATTTACTTCTTGGCTTCTTCGCAGAGGAAGGGTGCCAGTTACTAGATGCAAACTGTTGCTGAGAAAGGATGCCAGTTGCTGCCAGGCACGGTAATTTTATTAAATCCATAGCTGTCTGCAAGGAGGAACACAAACATCAACAATTCCTTTACGGAGTAAATAGGCCTCAAATAGCTGTGTGTGTCACACTGCTCAACTGGGTTTGTTCTACATGAAAAGCTCCTCAGACTCCTACTATGACATCCGAAAACTGGCTGTAACTAGATTTGCAGGTTAAAATATGTTGTCATCTATTAAAAGACTAACTGCTGCTCTTTTGAGCTGCGTTTTTTGAGGAGGCTCAGTTTCATAGTGTCAGTTATCTCTGAGTGGCTAAACCAGAAATATTTCTGTTGCAGCATTCTTGCTGATGATGATGCTTCCTCTGATGGGTAGCGTCCCATGGTAAAGCAGGGTCCCACCTGTATGACCAAGTATGTGCAGACTTGTATGTGAGGGGACCAGGACAAGCCTCCACCCTTTCAGTCTGCACCTGGAAATGTCCTGACCACCTCATTCCTGGAAAGTGACTGCAGAACATCCCTGAAATCCCATTAGTGCCTCAAAATTGGTTTTCAAGGAGACAGAAGTACACGAGTGTGGTGGGAAGCAGAGAAGATACATAGGATTGAAGCTTGCCATTGCACCGTGGATTTAGGAAGGGACAGTTTGCATTTGCACCGTCTCACCACAGGCAGGGGATGCCCTGTCCACCTCATAAAATGAATGTATCCTGCTGCATCCTTGCTTGCTGGCTCTGCAGTGACAGTTGCAAGGCAGGGAGGGCTCCAGGGCCAATTCCCATTCCTTGCCTCCCCACCTGCTTTGGGGAGGAAGCTTCCTGGTATCAAAGGCTTTGCACATCTTCTTTCCCACAACAGCCGTGGCCAGGGAATCAGGGAACAAATGTTACAAGCCAGGGTCATGAACTAGAGAGTGAATGAAGCAGCAGGAGAACCCATTTGAGCTCTCGCCATCCAAAAGGCAGGTCCTGGGATCCTCTTGCTAAATTTGTTTGCACAGGATGGAAAAAAATGGTATTTCCATGGGGAAGGAATAAAGTGAATCCGTGCTGATGACAGGCATTTGTCTTGTTTTGCCAACAGCAAGTCCTCTTTCCAAACGAGTGGCATTTGCACTAATCCCCATTTGAGCCTGAAACAATTAGCCGATCCGTGCTTTTCAGAGGCAGAACGCAGCGTGGAGCCTTTGTACTTATTTGTGTCAGCAAACAAGTACGTGGGTCCGTGCACAAACACACTTGAGATGTCACCCAGATTATGCTCTATTTTCAATCTGGTTGCTGTTTTTCTGCTGCTACAACTGACCTGCAGCATGCAAGGGGACAACACCATGTCCATCCTCCTCCATGTGCTAATTGCTGGTCCAATGTTGGCAGATCAGTTCTTTTTAAGGCCCAAATCAGAGGAGAGAGAAGCAAACTTTTGGCTTGTGGTCTAAAGGAGCTGATGTCTATCCCAGGCTCCCAACCCTCCATTTGCATGCACAAAGAAGTTTTTGTATCACTGAATGATTTTACTTTATAAATTATGAAAACAACTGAATCAATAAATATTAACATAATGTGTATTACCTTGGCAACATGGCACTTGATACAAAAATTAAAAACAAATTATATAAACCACCCACGGTGGGGAGCTTTACAGGAGATAAACCTGCTGCCATTGCTGCCAGAAGAATGAATCATCTGGAATCAGAACAAAAGCAAACAGTCCAAAGTTAAACAAAATGAAACAAATGCACCTTTTCCCAGACAGGTCTGTGCTGTTCTTCAGGTGCTATGTGCTGCAAATTAGACTGTTGCATCCCATGAGAGTGACTTACCAAGGCTGCCCTCAGTTGTTTGAAAAAAACTCAGCAGTTGATGCCCGAACACTCCTTTGGGGATCAATCTATGCAATCAGATCCTTTTGAAACGTTTATATGTCTTAGAGATTTTCTCCCACCTTAGAAATTTGAAGGACAAGTCTGAAAACACGTGGTGATGAACCACATCGTCTGAGCACAGGCACGTTATCCCCGTTGGATAATCTACCAGGATATATTTAATCAGTTCTAATTAATGTTAACTTATCAGATAGCTTGTGCAATTGTGATTTCTGGGAAGCAGATGGGTCCATGTTTCTTGGAGTTTAGGCTCTAGGAAAGTGTTGCTAAGTCTAGGTGCCACACAGAGGGTTAGTAAATAAAGAATTATTGTAGGTTTGACATTTGACTCAAGTGTAGTGCAATAATTTGCACTATACTTGAATATTCGTCAGATCAGCTGAGTTACAGAGTCTGTTCTCATACACTACATAGTTTCTAATAATTCTGAGTGTACAACCTTTCTGCATTAATGAATTTGAGATGTCACCTCAGACTGCATTGCATTTTTAAGATGAAACAATTGTTTCTGTTGTTTTAGTGTTACAACCACTATCATGCCATTAAGGTTACTTGGTACTAAGCTGTATTCACATTTCATTTAATAAAAAAAAAAGACTTTTTAAGGCTGGGAACTTTACTCCTTACTTGTATATACTGTACCTTCCACGTTAGCTTCTCTCCTGAATATTACACTGTTTTCAAAGATATGCCTGAGAGAGTGTTGCTTCTTGACAGGGACAGAACTGCAACTTAATGATTATGGAGCAATCTCTGGCCTGCGAAGATCAGTGCTAAACTGTGCCTAGAAATTGTATGCAATACATTCTTATGCGGAGGGTAGTACAGGCTTGGACACGCATAATTTCATTTATTAAAGTTAGAATATATTTTAGACCACATGCCCTCTGAAGCAGGAAACAAGTAATTTGATTTTAAATTAATTTGCTAGAAACACAGAACGACATTTGAAAGGACTGGTACGAACCTGACAGCCTGAAAGTATTTACACGGAGAGCAATTTGCTTAACCAACTGCTTCCTTTGTGTCATCTGTTCTTTCGGATAGTTATATTTGGAATAAAGTGTTTTTCTGCTCCTGGTAGCTCTTGAGGGACTTCCTGTGGTGATGTGGCTCTAAAAGTGAGGCAGGTAGGCTGCTGCTCCCTGGGGAAGGGAAACTCGCTTGATACATTAGTAACGTCAAATGCTGGTCAAGCCGGGGGGGGGAAGAAAAAAAAGGGTGGACAAGTCAAAGATAAATAGGTTTAAATAATTACTGTTGAAATCCTGTTATGCTTGTAATTTTTTTCTCAGCATGGAAGTCCTTCTGTAAGCAATTCAGCACAACCCTTTGAAACTGGCTTGGGTTTTATCAATATTTTAGTAGCAGCATTAGTAATGGCATGAACGACTGTAGTGCTGTGATGAGCTATGGAGTTTTCAGAGAAATCCCTGTCTTAGGTGAATCAATAAAGCCACACTGATTTACACCAGCAGAGAACCTGGGCCTCCAGATGTAGGGACCAACCCTGCAAACGTTCTTTCTACTGCCATTAGTCCTTCTGGAGAGTTCAGCAGCAATAATCACCCCCCCAGGAAGAAGCAGCTGGACTTAATGGCACCATTTGTACTAGGAAGCACTGGGTCTAGTTAGACATGTTTGCAGGAAAAAAAGAATATTGCTCTGATTCCAGAGTTCTCCCCTTTTTAGTGAAGTACTTAAGGATGTGCTCTTCTTCCAACCTGTGGTTAAGTCCTGTTGGCATCAGTGGATGCAAAGTAGTCTTAAGTGTTTTGCTGAATAGGAGCTCAGAAGAAAAAAAAAGTTGGCCTATCTGTATTTCCATTTTGTACAGCCAGGTATTTTGACATATCCAATTGCTAAAGCTGAACAGTTACAGCATAAGCCTGTGTTATCTTATTCCTTACCATTTTCCTTAAGATGTCATCCACTGACAAGTATAGTCCAGGTTATTTCTCTTCTATCTGAGGAGATCTCCTTAAGAAATAAGCATGCTACCAAAGAAAAAGAAAATAAACCCATCTAGGATTATTTCCAGCAGGACAAACAGCTGCAGCTGAGGGGGCAGCGATGCCAAAGCCCAGGCGTCCGGAGTCAGAACTCTGAGATTTGTGAAGAGTTCAATGAGTTGCACATGGATAAGCAGTTGAAGGCTGAGCCACCACCTCCAGTAGGGAAAACAGAGGTAACAGAAACAACTTTCCTACCTGATACTGCATGCAATCTGTTGCACCAGCTCCGTAGTGCATGTCACTGATTTATGTTGCATTTATAGCTTGTAAAAAAAATACATGTTTGTCCCGTGGTAGGAAAGCAATAGTATGTAGTAGGTATTACAGTTTTAGTAAAGAAAAGAGAGGATTCTGTTGTCATAAAAATAATTGAAAAGCTTGGAAAATTGAGATGGGATGACAAGACACTTTGAAAAAACACAAAAGCTTCTATAATGTTACTGTCTTATTTTAGGAGCCAATATGTATGTGTTTTTCCACTGTAAAGTAGCTCTAAGAATGACATCTGCTGACCGAGTTCACTGGAGGGCATCTGCTGTCTGTTGCAGATTACCATTTATTTTCCTGTTAGCACGTAGAACCAAGAAATGTGCCACAATTTAAGTGTCTGGCATGAAGACACTAAATACTGAGCCTTGGTATCATTCAGCCAATGATGGACAAAGTGCAATTCACTCACTGGTTCTCAATGTCTGCACATTGACATTTATTTTCGATTTGTAATATTATGCTGTCCTTATAAACATGAATATCAAAACTACATATCTTTGTACCATACACTGAGTGACTCCAGACTTTAAATTCCATGTATCCTTCTTGATCAATTGTTGGGTTTTTTTCCAAATTTAGAGTTCTATTGGCATAAGATTGCCTTTTGTTATTAGAGAGTCACAGATTCTCATTTTGAAAGTAGGAACGGGAGGTTTTGGGTGATGTCCTGGGAGTTTGGGGAACTCCATAGCTCCTTGAGATTGGAACCAGTTGTGGTTTTGGGGGACTGAACTAATTAAGGAGAAAGGGTGACATAGTATTTACATGCATCACACCTCTCCCAATTCTGCTATAAAACTGGTGGCAAGATTGTGCCCAGCAGGAACAATCCTGGGGAGAAATCTTGACAGGACCACAGAAAACATCACAGAGCCAGAGCTCATCTTCTCCAGGCCTGCTGATTCATATTGTCATATGGGGTGGAATTTACTGAACTAAATGTGGACATCTGCATCTGAACTTGTCATCTGAGGTCCCTTTATAGTCAATGGGGATCTGCAGCCGACGAAGTTAGGCAAATGTGTCCCATCTCCGGCTGAAAGCAACATTTAAACTAGGTCAGATGAATCATCTTCTAAAAGTGCCTCTTTCTCGCCATTGACTACAAAGGGAACCCAAGGTAACTAGATGAGTTGTTCACTTAGGTGAGCTAAATTCCACCCATAGCAACCAGAAATCCCCTAAGCCATGAAGTATTTCTTTAACGAGCAATTGTCCTTGCCAAAATACTTCTTGGCATATTGAACTTCGTCTTCAGCAAGAAAAGATCCTGAACTTTAGAGGAAGGAGACTCAAATATTTGATATCCCAGTATCAGCGGAAAAAATGTATATACATTTACCAAAGAACCTCAAAACTTTACAAGAATGAGATAAAGCATTATAAATAGGAGGAATTAGAAGACCATTTCAGGAATTTTTCTCTCAGGATATTAGGTATCCTTCACGTTTAAGTGTCTTGTTGAGATAAATAAACCCTGTGATCCTAACATGGAGACTGGAAAACTATGTCCTTTTTCAGTGCTATAACAAAATGTCATGATAAATCAGGAACATTCTAGCCTTGATATATTCAGCAACATCGTGATAAAGAAATAATCCTCATTTCCTCCCTCAACTTTCAAAGGGTCCTGGAACACAAGTGTCACCTTTCTATAGTAGAGTATAATTGATTCTATTTGCGGCTGCTTAGAAAGAGGTGGAGGAATATGGCAATAATCCAGGGATGACTTGAAGTCAAACGGAAGTTCGCATGAGGCTATGAATGCCAACATGAAAGAGCAAAGGCCAAAGGATGCTATTTTTGAAGGCCAAATCTTGTGTGGACGTTACATACTTACACTCCTCCTATTGAGAAGTAATCTTTGTGCCGGCATACGAGGACATGCTAATCATCTTTTTGATGAATGTCCCAAGAACTTGCGACTAGCCAAATAAAGCCAGCAACTGCGAGGAAGTAACTTAACAGATCTGGTATGCCCAAGAGGCAGGGCTGTGAGTGATTCAGTCGATAACTGGAAGCATTGAATCTGTTCTGAATAAAACACTGTTGATGTCAGTAAAGGATACATTATATGATTAAAAATTCATCCTATATAGATCACCAGAAAGACACCGTAGAAATAAAATCCTTGATGTCACGAGTGGATAAGACCTCAGAGGACAAACTGGTTGATTGCACTGCCAAAACAATGCCCCACAAAATATTTTGTACAGCTTTGTGGAATCTACCTTGAAATGTATCAGGCAACTTAGATTTCTCCATTTACCAAAGGGAACGGTTCATTTGCTTAGAAAAAAACACCTCATGGCTAGGTATGTTGCCTTCATAACCAGCCCCCCACTTTTGTCTTCTTTTCCCTTCTAAAGTACCACTTCATTACTCTCATTTACCAATTTTACCCATATTTTTATTTTTATGAGTTGATATCACTTAATTTAACAGAATATTGTTTGCTTTGTTTTGTCTCTGGCTTACCCCTTGAAGTCACATACCATTTTTCTTTCATTATTTCTTCTAAATGAGTATCTCTGTGCCCTTTGTCTGACTTTTTTTTACCTCTTTCTTTGCAACTCCCTCAACTGTTCCTTTCTGGAGTTGTTTTGCCAAGAAGTAGGCACAATATTCCAAATACAACTTCCACAGAACTGTAAAGAGCGGAAATAGTATCTCATTACCTAGACATGATGCTTTCATATAGGTTTTCTGTGATGTCATATCCACTACAAAATCATGTCTGATTTTTTAATATCACTCTAACTTCCCAGGATTTCTATTGAAATTTCCCTGGAACTCTCTCATTTGCACTGTTTTGAGTCAAGTCGCATTTTGCTGTATTCTCTCCATGTTTCCCCTCTCTGTTCCTTTCTGCTTCTTCAGTTTCAATACTCTCTCAGATCTAATATTATCAGCTAACATGAGAATTATATCGGCCAGTGCTCCCATATCTTTACTCAACGTATTGCTGACTTTAATCCTTACAGATTTCCTCCTCTGAAGACGGATTTTGTGTTACATTTGGGTCCTTAGGATGGCTTTTCTCCACACAGCAACAGATGAATCCAAGCCAATTGCAACTTATTTTAAAAGTAGTCTTTTCTGTAATATCCAGATATTTTCTCAAGGTTTATATATCATATGTCAATTTGATAGTTTAAGGCTGTGATCTTCAGAGGTGAGGGAGAGGGGAAGGGTGATAAAAGTTAAATCCTGAGCAAACATCAACTTTCAATGAGATTTCAGTATCTCACCACTAAAGGATTTTTGAAAAACCCATTCAGATAGAATCATAGAATATTCTGATTTAGAAGGGACCCACAAGGATCACTGAGCCCAACTCCTGCTCCTGCATATGACAACCCCAAAATTCAATCAATTTGCGACTATTACGGACACAAACAGTGGCTGTGGAAGCCCTGTCCGGGTACTTCAAACAGCCACTTCACCCAGAAACTCATAAAAAACTACTATTTGCAGCATGAATTTATGTACTAGTGGGAGGTCTCCCAAAGGGGCTTGTGATAGATCCTGTCATCTTTGCCTAGCACACTTCCTCCACTCATTCCAAGAAACTGGAGATTCAGTATTTGTCCTTTTTTGCTTTCTTTTGGCCTCTTTGCACCCCATTTGCGCACAGTACCCCTAGCATACAGGAAAACCTTGCTGCCTTTACGTCTCTATGAGGTTTCACTCTGAGCAAACACTCTCCTTTTCTCCTCTGAGTCTTTATTTAATTTACTTTAATCACAGGCTACAGTGAGCATTTAGTGATCTGTGATTCCCATGATTGTTCCTTTTTCCTCTTCTCTAAGCTCAGTTTACTTATTGCTGCTCTCCTGGGCTGTTTCCAGTTTTCCATGAGCACTCACTATTGATTGCTAATTGTGTGTTAACTTGGTGTATGGGATCCCTTTCTGCCCTGCAATGTGCCTTGTCTGGATCTGCTGATTTGCACATTTCAGGCTTTCTAGATATTTTTCCTACCTAAGTTTGTATGAATTCTAACAGGTTTCCCCGTGCCTCTTTTTATTGATTGCCTTGTGGGATTCTTTTAAAAAGAGTTTATTTTCTCAGGCAACTGAATTTTGATTAATTACATCTCCCTCATCTATTGTTACTATGTCTCTAGCTCTTTTCTTTCCATTACTGATTTCATGAAAACCTTCTTAATCCCTGTAACTTTTCTGGCAAAGAATAACCTTTGCTTCTTACCTACAAGCTTTCCTAATCTTTCTCTCCCCTCTCACATGTATGGTTCATTTTTTAGTCTAAGTTTGAACCCTCAAACCTTTGTCCTGTGTTTTCCTAATCCATGTTTGCTGCCTCTTCTTCCTTGAAAGCTTTCCAGAAGAAATCCTGTTTTGTCTTGCATGTTCCTCCTCTCCCTTTTGATGCTAATGGATTCTAATATCTTCTGAAAACTCTTCCCAATAAATAACTCTCAAAAATTCTCGATTCTTTAAGATGTTTTCCCCATAGTCTATTACAATTGCACCATACTGTGTTCTGTGAATTTCCTAACCTGTCTCTGCTAAATTCAACTCTCTCATTGACAATGCTGTTGAACTGACATTGTTCTCACACTTTTCTTTCATTTCCGTCTGTTGGTAAGAATTATATCCAACAAGGCTTCTTTTCTCATTGGAACCTCTATTTTCTACATCCTACAGCTGTGTATGATTTAGGACTATTTTGGTGATCTGTGTTTTGACGTCTTCATAACAGAGCAGATAATGACTAAATGCATTCTCTAATGAACAGTATCAGAAAGTTCTGACTGTGCTAAAACTTGGTATGACATTTTTTTCTGCCATCATATACAGTTGGTAGTCTGTAGAAAATGGGCTCTGTTCAGCAGTTGCACTCTGAATATGGATTTTTTAGAAGCTTTATCCATGACTTTGACCTGTGCTTTCTGTTCTAACTCTGTTTTTAAAAGGTCTCTTCTCAATTGTTTGCAGTCCTTTTGAGTAGAGCATTAAAAACCCTAGCCAAGACTATGACCTTCTGGATGCTGCAGCTAATTGCAAACAAGTAGCTTCCATCCCTGCTTGCAAGCATTGCTGGAATGGTCAATCTTTCCCATTTTACCCCAGGTTCAGCATTTCTCTGAAATCAGCTATAAATTTTGCATTGACTGTATATACTGGAAAACAGAGGGCCCATTTTCACATTAATAATAAATATATAAAGCTATATACCTATTCTCCAGCTCCATCACCATCATCCTCATGAAAACAATATTTTATGTGTACATGCTATCTCTCATATAACTCTCACAGGGTGTTTAAAAGCATGGGTAAGTATTATTGTCCTTTTTTTTTTTTTTTTAATGAAGACAATAGTATTGCAAGATAAAGCACAAAAATATTCCGATAGGTACTCAGAGAACAGAATAAGACAGTTAACAAATATGGCCAATAGAAGATACCAGCTTTGGTGTTGTTCAGTTATGCCAGATAGTGCTCCAGTACAGTCAGAAACAAACTCTGAGCACGGCTCGGCAAATCTTTCACTTCAGTGGCCAAGCTGAATAATCAAGTAAAATATAATTTTGGATTAACATAAAATAGAAATATTTTATTTTGACTAGTAAAATAAAATATGGGGAAAAAATCCTACTTTCTTCTAAAGAAAATGTTTTGATTCTCTCAAAAGAAAGTTTTGGCCTGAAATGAATTTTCTGTTTCATATTTGGGTGAGTTATTTAATCATGCATCATTTCTCTTCTAAGAGCAAATTCAACCGCTAAAAAAATTTTAGAATAATATATTTCCCAGAAATGTTTACCCACATCTACTTGAGTGTTCCTGCTCTAAATAGATAAGACAACCCATGCTTCGGGGAGCATGAATATTCTTGTTCCCGTTTTGCAGAGGATCCGAGAAACACTGAATTTAAACAATGCACCTAAGATGGTGGTATCAAATATTTCAGGCAAGTGATAGAGCCTCTGGAAGGCTTTCAAAAGCCACATGTCCCTCCTGCTGTGTCACCTTGACAGCAGATGCGTGTGACCAAAAGGCAAGGGGTCACATCATGTGGTGGGAACAAGTCAGGAAGGTGGAAGAGCCCTCTCAAATATTTATGCCTGTAGCATTGTGTGACCAAGCCCTGGTGACAGAGGGACTTCTGTTCATCTCAGAGGAGAAGCTGTGGCAGCAGGGAGCAGAGTATGGTCCTGGCTGACAAGATGCAGGTTTCACCCATCAGCTATGGGTGAGGAGCTTCAAGAATGAGGATCCAGGGACAGGAACACAACACAGGTCATCAGATTCATCCTTCAGCGTTTCAGGAGCTAGGTCTCACTTCTGGTCAAACCCATCTGAAGGTATGAGCCTTCAGGATGCACAAGCCTTAAAATCGTGAGTGGTTCCATCATTCCAAGCTTCCACCTACCATTAATATTCAATGGCTGTTTAGTCTCTTTATACGGTTTGCTTCTCTTTTGTTCTAAAAAGTAAGTTTTACGTGTTAACGTTTTGTTGTTCTTGTTGAACTGTTAGCTCACCGCAGCGTAGGCAGAGCTGTCACTCAAGGAGTGGGCATCATGTGGAATGCATGGCGATGTCTCTGTTGTGGTGGCTTTAGCTGGGATATTGGTTAGTGGAATAAAAACTCAGCTACTTCCTTGGGGGCAATTGATCAATTTGTTTTCCTCATCTTTGCTCTTGTTGACGACAAGCTTGATGAAATCAGTCTTTCTGAAGGCAGCACAGTGGATTTGACAAATCCTGCAGAACTGCTGGAGCAGATCCCTGAGTTTGCTGAGGAGCTGATGGAGCCTGAAGAATGCTTCCCCGAAGGTAAGGGCCTCTGTATTTCACTGCAGTGCTGAGGCAAGAAGCCTCCTCTTAGTGAACATTTCTCCACCTTCACCCCACATTGCTCTGCCTGCTTGCAGTAGCATTTCACGGGGTGCACTTAGATACTGTAATATTCCAAATGCACACTCAGAATCACTTGCTATCATTAGTCTTTGAATTTCCAAGGTGAGATACGCCAAAAGCATGCTCAAAAGGCTATGCAGCTTCTAAAGTGCTGGGCTTTTTGTAATCGTAATTTGTGCCATAAAGGGTTTGGGTTTTTTTAAGTGTTGATTTTTCTCACTTGGCCAATGAAGATTTTTGCCTGTTAATATGTGTGCATGGTCAAATTTGGTAGAGAACTGACTAGATCAGGAAGTTTCTGTTGCTTAAGTGTATATATACAGTTAGCAGAAACTGTCTGGAGCATTCATGGGTCCCAGGGACTGTCTTCCATTTATTTTAAAGGCTGTTAAGATTAGCACGTCCAGTAACTTTCATCTGACCAGGGATGTGCTATGTAAAGGGTATTTTACTTACTTTAGATATCAGTTCACATTTACGTAACACTCTTAATGCTGAAATACACCATAATTTTATCAATTTGTTAACACCAACCTGCTCCAAAACACAGGTTTAAAACACAGCTGCATCAGAAGATCTATTTTAATCCATAAGGTAAATAACATCCTAAGTTATTTCTTCTCAGAGTGAGTTTTATTCCAACTATTATTTCAGTCAGTTCCCTCATTTTCCTTTAAATCTGGGTTAGGAAAAACAGGGTTAGCTGAATGTTAGTATATTCCCTTGAAAATTCAAGTATTATTATAAATAAAAACAGAGCTGCTCAGATGAGATCAGACAGAGATGATTTGCTGGGTATATGAATGCCCCTGAAGTCAGCAAAAATGTGCATCTCTATATGTGTGAGAAAGATGATTGAATGAGGTAAGGGAGCCCTGCAGGGCTTACAAATGTCCCTAGGATCTAAACATTTTTTTGGCAGCTCTGCTTAAAAGCAGCAGCCAGAAATTAAGGCAGTTGATGCAAGAAAGCATAGAATATCTATTCTGGCCCATACAATAACATTTAGAAATTAGATCTGGTGTTTTCATTCTTTCACAATATATTTGTTAATGAGGCTACTGAGCAGCAATCTATGTTGTGCACTGCAAAGTGAGAAATTATATTATAATTGCTTAAACAAGCCAGTGCTGTAAGACTGATGCTAGACAGATGCCAGTTTACAAATTGTGAAACTGTGCTTGGAGATGATCACCTTCCAATTTTTAAAAGAAACAAGCAGACATCCCGCAACCCATCACTTCATTCAGTGCATGGCCCTGATTCATTCCCAGAGGAGTAGCACTCGGTAATTTGCTCTGTCTTAAAATAACCAGAACTGCCTGAAACTCCATCCTGCAGGACCACATCAGTACCAACCCAGTTTTCCAGATCTTCTCCACTGCTGTCAGTGGGACAGAGGGTAGCAAGCACTGCTTTTCCAGATGGGTCACTGGAAGCATTAAGCCAGTTTTGAAGGCCACCCGTCATCCTGACATCAGAGAAATGTAGAAACAAAGGTGGTGTGGGCTGAACCCCACGTTTGTCCTGGGTTACACCCACCCTGCTGGCTCCTGCTTCCTTCGCCCTGAGCATCTCCTCTCTTTCACCCTTTATTCCTCATCTCTCCTGGTTCTACACTGATGTGTATTCAAGTCGGGGTATTCTCTTTTTCTCCAGGGGTACGACCAGCTGAGCCTTGAGCTTTGACCAGGGATGGAAGGCAAACCTGCTCCCAGCCCTTGGCTCAGTGTGGGGTGTCCCAGGGCACTGGGGATGCAGTTGCAGGTGATGTCCTCCCCAACATATCTGCTCTGCCTTCTTGTGCAGCACATATCAGTGCAGATTTTTCAGAGGCTACCGTGTAGGCTAAATGTGATCACATTACTCATGGATTTGGCAAAAATGTGTAAACTTAACATGCAAATGTTCACTCATAAAATTTCAAGTCAAAGTGCCATAAACTGAAAGTCCAGGTGGTTCTTACTGAAACGACATTAATATTTGTTTTTATTTATGCAAGGAAACAAAGTGTTTTCCTGTATTTTTTAGCCAAACTCACCATTGCAATTAAACCTGATGAAGTTCAGTCTAGTTAAAAAACAAGCAAGCCAAGAAAAAACAGTCTAGTTAGCAAAGATATGACAAGTTTATACAATAGTAAAATGGAAGTTTTGAAGGGCATGCACTGGGCAAGTTTATCTAGTGCTGCCTTTACTGGCCTTTTATAGATACAACAATATTTTGTATATTTGGGAGAACAACCAGCTAATATTTGTGAAAGAAGGAGATTAGGTGAGATGAAGAGGAGGAATGAGAGAGGAAGGGTTAAGTTTTCACCCCATTAGGTCACCAGCTATCTAAATTCAAACTATGACATTTCTAAACACATCCAGCACAGGTTATGTCCTGAACAAATATGTTCCGGATTCAGCCCCCTTTTTCAGATAACAAAGGCAATGAAGATAATGCATGTTCTTGAAATAGTTACTGAAAGTTTGCTGAGGTCACAGTTTTCCAGGACTTGGGTGACCCAGATAAGCCATAGGTTGTTTTTTCTTGGGGAGACTTATTAATTCGTTATCATCTCAAAATAGCTTTGATTAGGGTCAACGGGGAATATTCTTTGGTCGGGAAATGTGAAGCCAAGGTAGGGTCATGGGTCTGGCAGCTAGCAAGTAATTGCTGGGAAAAAAACTGATAGAAATGGAGAGATCATTCTTGTTGCCACTTGATGGGAAGGCAACATCTAGCCAATGAAAGCTATTTGGGTATTTTTTCCTCCAGATGCCTTGCAACACTCCAGTCCTGTTACCTCTATTGGTATGCGTTCTCTCCATCAAAATTTGCTATCTGTTTGGACATTATCTTCTGTGTCTCACAGAAGGTCATCCAAAGAGAACCCCCTGGCCCCAGCATGCTCCTCTCTCCCAGACCCTAATAGGAGAAAGTTTTCACCATGTCCTCAAGCGTAATTCCCCGGACACAGCCCGCTGGCAAAGGTTTCAAAGGAGTATCATCAGATGTTCGTGCGAGAATGAGCTACCTTGCTCAACGCGCGGTTGATCGCAACTCGTGACACAAAGGACGCCCAAAACCCATTTTTCATGTGACTGTGTAAGAGCAATTATCGCAGCTGGAAAATGCCATGTGCTAAAGTGAAGTTACTCTGATTAATGATGGGATCTGCGTCATGCCCTCCCCAACCACACTTAGCGGCTGCTTAGAAATAAAAAAGTGAAGAGGGGCAAAAATAGACCGTTAAACTGAACAAATCTAAACTAAGCTACAGGGACGATCACCAGATGATGTTTAAAAGCTGAGTAAAACCAAACCCAACCCAACAAAGTGTGTTAATTGTCATCTAGAGAGAAATCACGGAACAAAACCAAGTTTAAAAGTATCTTTTTCTTGTAGCCATAGTACCTGAGATAGGTTGTATTTTTGCGACAGGAAGGGCATGCTAGTATTTTGTTGTATACAATTTTCAGACATCAGAAGACTTCTACAGTCCTATTGCATGTACACAATTAAGTTGATTCAGGTTGGCCAGGACCTCCACATTTCAACTCGTCCACCCCCTTACTCAAAGCAGGGTTGACATCGGTGACAGGCCAGGTTGCCCACTGCCTTTGCTTCAGGGCATCACACCGTCATTTGTAGTGCCCTCCAAGAGGATGTGTTCTGAGGAGCAGCAAATAAACAAGAAATGTACCTTTGCAAAGCCCTTGGAAGAGTAAAAACACTTGGCAGACTGTGGATTTGTCAGATTTTCTCTAGGCAGCACCTGGTTGTATGACACAAGAAAAGGCTCAAATCTTCATGTGTGTCTCAGGTACCTGAATTCTGGGGAAAGCGGTGGCAAATCTTTTACATGTTCGCCTTAGAGCTGCAGCCATGCATGTCAATGGGTTAATGGGGCCAGAAGACAAGAAAAGGGTTAAATAAGGAGAGTCTGCAGAAATAATGTTCCCTCCAGCATGGGGAGACAGCCAGGGTCTTACAAAGGGACTACAGCCAGGCTTGCTTTATTGCTTCAGCATACACAGCTAACCAGACTGGTCATTAGAAACCCAGCTTGGCAGGTGTATATATATTAAAACCATATTATGAATACCTACCTGCTTGAGTTTATGCTGAGGAAGCTGTATTTGTGTCAAACCAAGCAATGCTGTAAGCAGCATTTAGAGCTAAGCAAAATACTGTTTTGTTCTAAAAATGAAAGTTCCAATAATTGAGAACTCCTGTTTAAAGGTAGTAAAAAAGTTACCGCAGTTTGAGCGTAAGGTACCAGATCTACTGGACCACAGTACAGAAGAAATTAATTGATGTTTCTGGTTTACTGAAGAGAATCAGCAGCCCAATCCATCCAAAACATATTTAATAATTTTATGTAAATGTAAATGTATGTATTTGTGTGACCAAGCAGAGCATTTGTAAAGTCTTTAGTCATAATTCTGAAATCAATAGTCTTGGCTATCATGCATGCAGGATGAAGGTTTTGCATTATAGCTCCCACATTTACAAAGAAATTTTTTTCCCAATGCACCAAGGTAATGCAATCCAGTCTAACAACTCCATGATTATAATGATGCACCAGGCTAGAAACTGTGAATGTGGAACCAAGGAATATTTACACAAAATGCACTGTAAATTAAACTCTTCTTGGCTCTTTTTTGTTTTTTCCTAGTGACTTGCTTATCATTGAGGCAGATGCTCAAGTAAGAGATTTCTGTGTCATACCTGCAGTGGACACATTTTAATCTGTAATTTGTGATTGTCCTATAGGACACCCCAGTGACTGAAGGGAATAAGTCCCTTGTTATGAAAAACAAACAAAAGGTAAATAATGTAATGGTAAACGGAAGCATTTAGAAAGGTTTATTGGTAAACATGTCTGTTTCATGACAAATGGTATATAATGTTCAAATGAGAATTGAAAACAGACATTGTTCTTGACCAAGTTGACCACTGATGCAGCTTCGCTGATTTACCAGCAAATAACTCAGCCTTTTGGATTGACTTTTTCTGCTGTTCTGTGTTTCTGTTGAGCAGTAACCTACTACCCAAAAGGCCATGGTGGACATTAGTCTGTGCGCTCTCAAAAAAGATGTAGCCCAACATGAATTACAGTGGCAAAACTAAGTCCTGACTAAATCACAGGGCGGTCAGCTTCTTCTGCACAACCCGTTCCCTATTACCATTGATTTCAGGGGGATAACACAAACCTATTAGACAAAGCAGTGTGAGTAATGCTTTTAGAGGAAATGCCAAAGGGTTTATTCCTGCCCTGACACTTGCTGTGCTAATAGGTGTTAATGAATAGTCTTCTTCATGTGGATAAAGTAGATTTCAAAACCTGAAGCCAGGCTCTGCTGACCACCTGTCTTGTTATAGAAGCCAGTTGGAGCTGTGATTCCTCAGACCCTCACCAGATCATGCCTTAGACACATTGGAATGTTTTTGACATTCTAATTCCACAGAAATGGAAAAAATAGTGAAAAAAACCACTATTAGAATGCTGACAAAGGTCAGGTAAACTTCTTCTGTGAAACTCGAATTCAGCATTTAAGCTTGGGTCAGTCTTACCAGAACAGTAGGCTACCAGAGCTACGAGAGAGTCCAGAAAAGCACAGATATGAAATAACAGTCAGTGAGGGAAATCAGAAAATTTGAAATGGAAATAGATCTTTACTAATACATTAAAAGTCTCATTTGTGGTCAGTTTTCTTTTTTTTCTTTTAGTTCTCTTTTTTTTTCCTGTTTGATTTATGAATAGTTAAAAATAGCATTTCATCTGAAATGCAACCAGCATGATTATTCACGAAAGTACTACTTGACATTAGTAATTGTATCAGAATCTGATCTAAACATTTCTGAATTGAGACCAATCACAAGCATGGGATTTAATAGCGCTGTGATTTTGGGCTGACTCATCTGAGAAGCTATTTTGGATTTTTCAAGGTATTACTGTCAGTAACCAGGACTACTTTTTTTTTAGATCGGAATTGCATGAAAGCCATCAAAGAGCATTAAAAAAATATCATTAGTGGTCCTAGTTGGCTTTCTGTCTTTAAAAATACCTGTAGATTATCAGATGGAAGCTGACTGAATCAGCAATAGCCTGTTTATATAATTTTTAAGTATTTTCTGTCACAAATGAAGCGACTTTGGAACTCACGGTGCCCTGCTCATTAGTGTTTAACTTGAAGGTGATCCCCCAATTTTAGCTGTGACTGAGCTCAGGTAGTCACATAGGCTCCCTGTGTAGCAGAAAGAAAGAGGCAGATTCCTCTGGGGAGTGATTCATCCAGCTGTCTTACAATGGGGAAAACCCACTTCCCTGAAGACCCTAACCTTTTCCAACTGTACTTACAGAGCATTTCTACTCTGTAAGAGCATGACAGAGCACGTCATGCCTGTTACTAGCTGAGCCCAGACACTGGTTATGCAGTTATAAGGCACAAAGGAACAGATTCACCCAGCCTAATGTCAGGTGCCCCCCCGAGGTGCTTAAGCTGGAGGACTTTTCGTAGGATGTCTGTAGATGATGGAGATAGTCTAGCATCCCAGGAGATGCTGAAGAGCTGAACCGTCTCTGGTGGTGCCTACTGAAGCCTAGGCCAGCTTGGGTTTAGTATCTTGCAGCTAGATTAAAGTCAGGGCTGTTAGTGATGCAGACCAGATACCTAACACAGAATTGAAAAATCATAGAATATTTCAAGTTGAAAGGATCATTGAGCACAACTCCCTGTCCCTTGCAGGACTACCTAAAACTGAATCATATCATATCATCAGAGAATCATAGAATGTCCTGAGTTCAAAGGGACCTACAAGGATCGTGGAGTCCAACTCCTGTCCCTGCACAGGACAACCCCACAGTTCACACCATGTATCTGAGGATGTTGTCCGGTCTCTTCTTGAACGCTGTCAGGCTTGGGGCCGTGACACCTCCCTGGGGAGCCTGTTCCAGTGTCCAGCACCCTCTGCGTGAAGAACCTTTTCCTCATGTCCAACCTAAACCTCCCCAGCACATCTTCCTGCCATTCCCTTGGATTCTGTCATTGGTCGCTAAAGAGAAGAGCTCAGTCCTGCCCCTCCTCCTCCCCTTGTGAGGAGCTGGAGCCACCATGAGCTCTCCCCTCAGTCTCCTCCAGGCTGAACAAACCAGGTGATTTTAGCCGCTCCTCATACGGCTTCTTCTCCAAACCCTTCACCAACTTCGTAGCCCTGACCAACATCATAGCCCTTCCAGCTTCCAGTAAAAAGGGGGATTTCTGCCTAACAGGACAAATCCACACTTACATAGTGAAAAACCTGCTCATTAGAATTGACAAATGAGGGATGTGAGCTCAAGACTTTGGTCTTCCTGATCAGAGCTGAGTTGACAAGGAGGTGGCCAGCGTACCTGTGTGACAGCACAGAGTGTGGACGAGACACCTGAAAGAAGGTAATGACCGTACAAGTTCTGGGGTGGGAAGTAGTGGAAGAGTTTTCTGGTAGCTCTGCTAAGAGATGCAACTAATAACCCCCTCAGTCATGTCATGCTGGTGGGACTGTACTGCATGGGCATCTCTAAACAGAGCTGCTGTATGTGTTAGCTCATATGATGTTATTATGGCTCAGGGATCCTGGTACCATGCAGTATTGCATCCCCAATGTCTATTCCATTTACCAATTTCCTAAAATATATCCAAATCACACATGTGACCATCTATGAGCAGTGTACTGGTTTTAGCAAAATGTAGTGATTAATATGATATCCTTTTATCACTTGACGTGATTCTTTGGCGTTTAGGATTGAAGTGCTTGGAAGGATAAGACTTGCCTTTGCCAGAGTGGCACCTGACCTACAAAGAGGCAGAGAGCTCATTCTTACATTTCTATCTTCTCCTACTATTATGTTCTTCTCAAATACTTCGATTAATTCAGTATATTTCAGCTGAGCCCAGAATTTCTCTGAATTCCAGAATACCATGGCAAACTGAGAACCGGTGTTGGTCTGTGTGATACAGGCATGTAGGGAACAGGTAGTTAGTTACATGTGTCGCTGTCCCATTACCTTTGCATAATTGATTTTAGTGTCCTGTTAGTCCCATACAAAAACCTCATACAGCCAGGAGCCTACACCTAAACAGAATCTCAGAAATGAGAGGGAAAGGGAAGCTCTGGGAGTGGTTGACATTTGAAACATCCTACAGTTCTGCTGCTCCATAACAGGGATCTGGGATAATAAAAACTAACAGAAAACACCAGGAGGACCAGAGCAGACTTACCAGGTCTGTTCCTCCTGGCAGAGCCTGTTGCCAGCATAACCCCACGTCCAGCTGCTTGGGAATCCCGGCATCCCAGGAGCAGCAGTTTATCTCCTTACATATCACATGCAGCTCAAGAGCCTCAGTTACGCCACCTTGAATTAGCAGCATCTACTGCCAGCGTAACCTTGGCACTCACCCTCTTTCCTTCCCCAGCTTCCTCGCCTAAACATTATTTCTACTTGCAATAACATTGCATTACATCACCATAGTGAGATGTCCTCTCCTGTAGCTTCCAAACAGCTGTTGTGTGCTTCAAGACATGTCAGTGATCTTGGACACCTTTCAGCTGTGGAAGCAGTTGGACTGTGATTATTTTTTTTCTCATGGTGAGACTGATAAACCTCCAGAGCTAAGCCTCTTTCTATAAAATACATGGATTGAATGTTGGGCAATAAGCTTACTTTTTAGAAATAAACTACTTCCTGAGGGTCATTCTTACCAGTAAATGTTGTGAAATTTGAGTCAAAATATCTAATAGAAGGCTGAATGGCCAGCCTGGAAAAGAACACGTCCTGGTTACCAGGGTGTCCTCTCACACAATTTTAGGTTCTTACCCAGCACAAGGCAATGCACATGGTGCTTTTTTAAATGGGAAAGATGGATCTGTCTATTACCAGTGACAATATGCTTTTACTATACTAAATAAGTGTTGCTAAGGAAACTAAAAATGGCCATGGTTTTGCCTATCAGAAATCCTTGTGTGGTCTCCATTACCACCACAAGATTCAGCTATTACACAGTATTTGTCACCAAGGTCAAAAAATGCTGTGAAGCATCATTGGGAAACCTGCTGTGGACTGGATAACTAAATTTCTGCTGACACCAAAGAGAATTTAGCAGTCTAAATATATTTCCAAAGTTGTTCTAATGCCTCGTTTAAGCTCATGAGAGTCCAAGAGATCAAAATCTGCTCCCACTTTTGCTGTTTGAGTCTCTTCAGCACACTGGTCCCATCCGCACTGTCACACATCTTCCCTTCATGTTGCTTTCATAAGATTGCCACTTTTAATCAGTATTTGTAGTGGTATTGTAGTACCAAGAAAATACCCTTCCTCCGTTCAAAAGGGTGTGGAAACTATTGGTAATGCCCTGCTAGAGTCATTAGTCCTGATCAAGGGTGTTGCCTGAGCTCAGCTAACACAATGTGATCAACCTGGGGCACTGGTGACTCATGGCCAAGGTATTCTGTATCATTAAAACATTGGAAGAAATCACTGGGACACATTTTAAGTCATTTTCTGTCTTTTAATAGAGGAGTAAGGGGGGAAAATGGAAGGCAGACTAGAAGAGATGGGTGAGAAAAACAGGGGAGGAAAGACTCCATGCAATAGTTTGTTGCTAGAAGAAATGTCATTTAGCAGCTCCTTACTGCAGCTATGTGCATTAAAAGGGCTTTTTTAACAATTGCTTTGTTTGTGTTTTTCTCCTTTTCAGTGTGTGTGCGATTCTTCCCGTGCTGTTTAGTGGACATCACGAAATTTCCAGGCAAAATTTGGTGGAGGCTGCGGAAAACCTGCTACAGAATCGTGGAACACAACTGGTTTGAAACGTTTATCATATTCATGATCCTGCTGAGCAGCGGAGCGCTGGTAAATACAACACGATTTCCTAGCTGGTTGGAAGTGGACATGGGTCTCATAGACAGTGTTCTCTAGTTAGCTGTCTCCAAGATCTTATGAGCTCTTACTGATCATTTCTCAAAGCAAAGCATGTTTAGGGCTAAAATGAGTTTTCTGCTTTTCTGACTTTACCTGCTTTACCATATGGTTGGGAAACTTCCTTTTGTTATAACGTAACATTATGACGTGCACATTTTAAAAAGCAAATCCTTAAGGAAGTCTGTGTGAGGAAGTATCACAGAGTTACTTCTGCAGCATCCCATGACTGCACCATGGTAGTTCTCATCTGGAGACTTGTATTATGCTCCAGGGATGGCTTTTCTTTTCTTTTCTTTGCTCTTTTCCTTTCGAGCATTTTGTAACCAGCAGAGCAAAATCATAAAGTTGCAGGGGGCACTGAATCAGTGCTACCCATCGATTTAGTGGGTGCCTGTCATATTTTGAATACACCTTAGGTTAAAACACCGTACCTTCCTTGCACCTATGAGTGTGTATGTATGGAGGCTGGTTGGTCATTGCCCGGGACTCTGATAAAGGATCCTCTCTTCCTGAGACCCCACTGTGTCCTGGGATCGCCCTCTCTGTATCATCAGCCCTGAACTCTTTGTAGCAATGGCAGTGTGTATTTATGTTGTTCATTTACATGTCAGGAATGTCACTTAGTTGGTGGGATTTCTCCCAGGTTTTTATCCAGGCGTGGGGCAAAGGGATACACCAAGAGTTCTCCAGGCTTTGGTCTGGTGGTCACCGATCTTCTCGTCTGTGATGGAGTAAGAAAGACACCTACAAAATTTGCAGACAGTGCCACATTTGGACAGGTTATCCATGTATTTCTGGAGGTCAGGGTTAACTTGAGCGAAACAGATCAATCTCCCTCAGTGAGAGGAACATCATCTTAGAAAGATGCCTGCTTCACCTCATCAGGAATAATCACAGGCAGAAAGGCATGGTGCAGGGTGATTGTTAAGGCAGCAGATTAACTAAAAAGAGCTGGAGAGAGAACAGGCAGCAAACAGGATAGAGTAAACTACACCGCAGCACCGCACAAAAGCCAAACACCCCACTGGGCTGTACAAATAAGCATGTTCTTCCACTCCAGTTGGCATCAAGGAGGCCTCAGCTGGAGCACTGGCTTCAGCTCTGGGCATTGCACTTTGGGAAAGACAAGGGCTAATTGAAGAAGCTCCAGAGGAGAGCAACACGAATTACCAGTGGCCTAAAAAAAGAGAGGAAAACACACAAGTACTGAGTTTATGTAGTTTAAATAAAGTCTCTGCAGGGAGACGAGAAGGTGGAAATACATAAATGTTGATGCAAAAAGGAAAGGCATGGACTGTTCACCAGGTCCACCAGGGACGGGCTGAAATTTCTCCCAGGGGATTTTATTTTATTGTGAAAAATAAGAGGCTGAAAAACTTGGGTAAATAATAGGCTGCTTAAAATTGTCATAGCTTTGCTGAAATCAATGGAGTTTGACAGTTCTTGCACCAGCTTGAGAATCAGCATGTTAATTTTTTAACACATTTTAAAGGGGGCACGTCGCTTGCTATAATATGCTTTAGATGAATACATTTCTTTACATGTGTAATTAGAAGTGCCTTAGATACTGAACACTGCTATATAAATCTCATTTAATTTTCATTGCATGCTTTCATTTACTTATTGCAATTTTCAATTTAGCCAGTGCAATTCTGTATAATGGTAAATTGTGCTGCATTTTCTCACATACCAGCACTGCGCTTCAGTATTTTAACTGGAGATATTAGAGGCAACACACAATGGGGTTTTTTTCTGTTATTCTGCGATGAGCTCTTCCAAAAACTGAGCTTACCTGTCTACATCCCTGGGACATGCTAAGTTCTTAAGGGAGTTTAAAAGCCAATATATATTCATCTGTGGTAGTTTAACCACCAGAATATATCTATAGTTTACTGCAAACAATCCAAAGCCCCTTCTTTTGCATTTAACCAATAAGCAACCAAACTGGGAGCCTGTGTTTTAATAGTAATTGTAGATAACACTCCAGGTATCCAGTTTAATTCGTTTTTAACACACAAAACAAAGCAGAAGAAATAACCCTTAATGATGTTTTGTAATGCAAAGATTTCATCTGTTGCCGCCATGCAAAATATGCAAAGTGTCAGAGCTTTGTCGTGTGGGTAATAAGTACAGTGCACCTGGGGCATGCAGGTAGCATCATTTTCATCCTTTGTTAAGCTGCTTTCTGACTCACAGTGTGCTTTTAGTAGACAAAACACTATGTACTTTTTGACAAGCTAGAAGAAAATAGGGAGAGCAAAGGAGGGAGAGGAGGAAATCACTATAAATAAGTTTGTTGTTATTTTTGCAGTAATTGCAAAGTACAGCAAGTCATCTGACAAAGTGAGTGAGCCCCTACAAGAAGTGATAAACTCCAGTCTCTCTGTGTATTGTTTTATGTGGCTTTCTCCAACAGCTCTTTCACACTCTTGAAATATCATTTTTGAAGGCAAGATAGGAGACCGAGTTGCAGTGAGAACGTCACCCCAAAGTGTGGGGACAAATGGACAAGCTTTGGCACGGGCTGCCAGAGCTTTTCTTGTCAGTTTAATTACTGTTCCTTGGCAGGCAAAAGAGCAGTGTGACTGCTTGAGTGACAAGTAACACGCTGCTTCTATCTCCAGGCACTGGGTGTTTGCTAACTTTTTGAAGTTCCTCAGAAAGTAGCTACAGATCTTGAAATATGTAAATACAGATAATCAAGACGATTAGCACAGACCCTCTCAAATTATGTTGTTTCTGGCTGCCAAGTGCTCTGGGTCACGCAATGGGATGAGAGTAAGATATCGAAGCTTGGGTTATCCAGGTTACAGGGATATGAGAGCAGTTTGTGTGATGACAGTCGCGGGAGTAGCTGGGGACGCAGATCATAACCACTGCTCGACTTAGAAACCCCGCAACGGGATGTATATATGCAACCCTGACACTAGGATTCTGCATTTTATTTGATGTACATGATAAAGTGAAAGCTAAATATGAGGCAATTATATTTGTTTTCTTTTAGTAGGCATATTGTTTTATAACTTTAATATTTTAAAGGGGTTATTAAGTTGCTTGTACTTGATACAGATACTGAACTTCCTTTGATGATGCCCTGCATAAGATTAGAAAGACAGATGAGATGGGTAGATAGATCCCTTGACCTTTAAAATATAATTGTTATGTTAAGTGAATAATGATGAGCATTTCTTGAGGAAGATTTGTAGCAACCTGAAATGTGATGGCTGAGCAGAAGCCAGGGAACTCTGGTCCTCTATAACACAGGCGTAAGCAGGTTAATAACCCAATTTGTTATCATTAGCAATATGATGTATTTGTCTAAATGTAAAGGTTGGGTTCTGCCTCCTAAAAGCAGGTGTCCTATGACCTGGGACATCTGAGGTGTCCCAATAGCAGTGGCACAGCTGACAGGACCTGAGGCAGGATGTCCTTGGGCTGCTTGGGGTGGCCCCTGCTCACAGATTCATGTTTTCAAATTTAAGATGCTTGAGCAACCCTTACACCCAAAGGATCAGTAGAGGTTGGAGAGAGAGACAGCTGAGCATAGATCTACTATAATGGAAAGCTGAACAGGTCTCTTTCAGGTTAGGGTCAGTCCTATTTGTGCCTATGCACTCATTCTGATGGTAACATTAAGATATATCAGAAATCACAGACAGCATGTGATGTCCCATCAAATAATACTGTACACCTGAAGTGCAGCACTGATGCTTTCTAACACAGCTTAGAAGATGGTTTTAATCAATTCTTTGTACTTCCAGGCTTTTGAAGATATTTACCTTGAAGACAGAAAGAACATAAAAACTATGCTGGATTATGCTGACAAGATATTCACTTACATCTTTGTCTTGGAAATGCTCCTGAAATGGGTGGCTTACGGCTTCAAGAAGTATTTCACCAATGCCTGGTGCTGGCTTGACTTCCTAATTGTAGATGTAAGTATCATTTTGGAACTATGATGCTTCTTGTGTTGGGTTATTGTAATGCATAGGAACGAGCTGTTGTTCGTCAGCTTTGTTTTTGCAAAATGACAGCTGTCACTCATTCTGAGCAACAACCTTAGGCAAACCTCCAAGGAGATCTGCAGAATTGATATATAACCATGCATCACCAAAAGTCAGCGTGCCAGAGCAGAGATCACTGTGTGTTGTTTATGCAGAGGTGTCACCCTGCTAATTTGAGTCACATTCCCTTCTTGTCCTGAGGAACTCGCTCTCTCTTTTAGCATTTGACATCTCCTTCCACACTCACGGCCAGCATGAGGTCCGATTTCGCCCGACTGCTCCGCACATGACCTCGACACACAAGTCGTTCAGCAGATTAGAGAAGCTGTCCTTGGCGGAGTTTCCCAGCGAGGCTGCCAGGGGCACGTAACAGTATGTTCAGTCCTGTCTCCCAAGTATTTATCAGTGAAGGAGTCCAGAAGAAGGTGTGAATAGTCCTCTTGTCCAAGTGATTTCACTATTACAAAACCTTACAAAATACTCTGAATCCTTGAAATATCACAATGCTTAGCTCTTCTGTGAGGGTAGTTCTTAAAAGTGAATAATAGTTCAACAAAAGGGAGCTTATGCCCCAGGAGTGTCAGGATTGTCCAGCAGAGAGCTACAAGATGTTGAGGAGTCTGGAGCATCTTTCTTATCACGAAAGACTGAGAGAGCTGAGTCTCTTCAGCCTGGAGAAGAGAAGCTGAGAGGGGACGCTGATAAATATCTCCAGGGTGGGTGTCAAGAGGAGGGGCCAGACTCTGTTCAGTGGTGCCCAATGACAGGATGAGGTGCAATGGGCACAAACACAGGAGGTTCCAGCTGAATATGAGGAGAAACTTCTTTCCTGTGAGGTGCCAGAGCCTGGACCAGGCTGCCCAGAGAGGTTGTGGAGTCTCCTGCTCTGGAGATATTCAAACCCACCTGGACACCTTCCTGTGTGACCTGCTCTGGTGAACCTGCTTTAGCAGGTGGGTTGGACTGGATGATCTCCAGAGGTCCCTTCCAACCCCAACCATACTGTGATTCTGAGTGTTGCTGGTACCAGGCGTGTCCCCTCTGAAGTTTCACATTGCCTGGATGTGGGATCTGCCCAATTCAGGAAAAACCGGCTAAAAACAAGCCAGCCAAAAGCCTGGACAAGCCCCATCCAGACGGGGTTTAACATTTCATCACAGCCTATCACTAAGGAAGCAATTATCTCCCTGAGGCCATTTCTTATAAGCTTGAGGTATTAATGTGGAAGGCTCGCAGAGCTCTGCCATGACTGTAACTTTTTAAACTTTTGATAAATTATTTTTCCCCATTTTACATCTGAACCTAGACTCAGGGGACAGCTACACTTTCTTTGGCCCTAGTCCAGGAAAGCACTTCAATGGGACGATTTACTTGTTTGAAGTTATGGACATGTCTTAAGTGCACTGCTGGATCAGAGCCTTTGGAAGCTTCTCCAGAGCTTTAATAAATTGATTTATGACAAGGAAGTTCTTTACATAAATTGTAAGTCATAAATTCTTCTTTGCATACATGCTTGGAAACCTCTTAAAGGGAAGGCACTCATTTTTCACAGATCAGCTTCAACAGAAGAGGAAGGCCTGTTTTAATTATCTAACCACAGAATTTGAAACCACTGGTTCCTAAGTTATAGCCCAACCCTGAAAACAGTGCTCCCTGTGGCTTAGGTCGAGTGACATAGCTTTTCTTTCCTGGTTTCTCAGTCTGTAGAACGGGACTAATAGGACTCCCCTAAAGTAGGATATTGACTTTCAGGTATTTGTTATTGGAGTTATTGTTTTAATAAGCTTCTGAAGACTAGAAGGGCTGGATGAGGGACAGATACTGTTACAACTATAAGCAGGGGTCTTCCTGATAGGAACAAGAGTTTGCACTATGAATTCAGTGAAACAGTTTGGAGCCCTGCTGTATCATTCACAGTTCAAAATGAGTTCCACACTTGTTAGAAATACGTACTTTATAGCATGACATGTAATTAATAGCAAAGAGAGTAAAACAGAAACTAAACTAAATCCTATCCTGCATGTGAAAAACCCCCTTGGAACAGGCGCTATGTGAGAATGCAAAGTCAATGTGTAACCCCCAAATTAAGCCACCTTTGCTTTTTAATGGTGAAGTTTGTGAGTATGATGATGGATTTCAGAGGCAGCCACAGGTTGGCTGGGGAAAGGGGCTTCACCTCCCCTGCCACCCATCCCGAGCACATATGACATAAAGCAGCGTTACGGGGAAAGGGGTCGAGAAGCCCCTGGTTCTCCCCTTATCCCCAGCAAATCCACCCCAGAGCCTTCTTAATGACCTACAGTTTTTTATTTTCTTAACCCACATTTAAATGTTGTTTTTGCAGGCTCCCAATCTTGCCAAAAAGTTGCTCCATCCTTGAGTTATTTTACTTATTAACTGACTCTAGGAAATCACTTGCCTTTTAGTGTTCTCAATGAATAAAGCTTTTCCCTGTGCCCCACTCCCAGTGCGGATTATGAGAACCCAGTACTGTATTTTTAGTGGGTTTAGCAGATGATCTCCAACCCTATTGCTCACACACCCTGCCACTCTGAATTGTCAAAGTGACATGCTTTCTTTTTTCCAGCACACTTTTTACTTCAATTTACATTTTCTTTTTGGTCCTTTGAGAACCAAATCACTGCAACTGAGCTGCAGAAGGGAGTGAATGGGTGAATTAGCTGCTCCAAAAGAAGCAGATGAACCACTTGTCTGATTCTGTAAAATTTATTTGTTTAAAATTATTCACTTAAAAATTCCTGATCTGCAAATTATTCATTAGGAGTTTGGTATCGGTATTCAAAATTCAAGCTGCGATGGTTGATTTTTTATTGGACATGCGAAACCATCTATCATCTGTGTTTTCTCATTGCACAAATGCAACTCAGAATCCTTTTTCTGTTGTGAATAATTCATAAAACTAGCTCAAATTTGCAAGTATTCACTATTTCTAAATGGAAAGTGAACCCAGAGAGGGTATGAGTGTATTGCTGCAGATTTTGTTGCTTGGTTTGGTTTTTTGTACTTACCCTGCCTGGTGATAGACCTTTGACGCTGATTTTGGCCTGTGGAACAGCAAAGGCTCCTTCTCACAACTGTGGATTACCCATGAAGATTCTGTCTTGTAAAACCTGAACATCAAAATGCACAGTAACCCACAAACTGGGAGCTATTTTTGCTGGATGTAGAGTCTCTAAAGGATGATCTCTCATAATGGGCTTCTCTGCATCTCATAGAAGTGTGTTAGT
Source organism: Patagioenas fasciata (assembly GCF_037038585.1). Lineage (NCBI taxonomy): Eukaryota > Metazoa > Chordata > Aves > Columbiformes > Columbidae > Patagioenas > Patagioenas fasciata. The sequence continues at coordinate 163,269,526 of NC_092521.1, read as the reverse complement.
ATAGCAAAACCATAAGAGAGTGCTTTTAAATACGTTTCAATACAATAAAGTCCTACCAGCAACACCGCAACAGATTTCTTTGAGAGTAATCAAACCACAAAACACATTTCAACTGAGGGCACCTGGAAAAGATGCTTTAGATGTCTGTTGAACCTTGGATATACTGAACAAAAAGCATTAATGTACATCTATACGATACCTCCCTGCGAATAGCAAATATACTGCTAAAAGTAACCCCCTTCTACACTGCAACTATATCTTCTCTACGCAAGTGAATTGGAGTGCTGGGCAGCCAGTCCATGACTCTTTTAAAATGAGGGAAAAGCAGAGAGTGTAGTGTGTCTGAAGTGTAGACAGACGTCAATATCACCTTCAGGAGTGGTGTTTATGCACAATCCTCTTTGCTAAGATGCACAGGCAAATATTTTCACAAAGAACAGATATTTTCCAAGCGTTCATGCGATCAAAACCTCTCCGTACAAAGCAGATTAAACAAGGAGCCTGAACTTGGCCAGAGATGGAGGCACATGGCATTCAGAATGAATGTTTATGAAAGCTGCTTTCAACCAGGCGTGTCCTGCGACAGGGTTTTAAAACAACAGACAGATAAATTCCACTAGTCATGCATGCTGGTGTTGTGTTTGATGTTCCTTTCAATTGTTTCTTCTGACCTATAAACATTATCTTCAGCTTATCTAGTTTGAGCTTCAGCCAATTAATCCTGAGCTATGTCCCAGTCTCTGCCGACAGCGGATGGATTGTTCCATCGCAGTGGTCAGTTCGGGAAAGGCATCAATCTCGAGCTTAGCATCATTTAAAGACTGGAGGTGTTGCAGTCAACAGCTTCTTCGCTTGCTGATCATGCAGTGAAGGCAGAGGGGAGAGACCGGTACCCTACAGAAGCTGTCACGAGAAAGCTCTCAGGAAAGGGATGTAAAGTCTCTAACTCGTTAGTAAGAACGCTCAGGAAAAAAAGTCACAGCCAATTTCATTGCATGTGGCATACACAGAAAAATCCTCTTAAGCGGGCACTAATGTCATCTGCTTATAAAAGTCCATTATCACAAATCCTCCATCTCCATTGCAGCTTTTGGGTTCAGTTTAATTGACCAAAAGTTAGTCCCAATCCAGGCTTAATAAAAACTGATTGTTGTTTACTGACTTGAGATGAAGGGAGATGAGGTTCCCTCTAATATTGTCTCATCTTTCAAGATTTGATAACTGTGAAAACTGTGGGTTTTTTAAGCAATTTTAAGCTCTTTTAAAGATGCTGGCAGCCTCCTTCCCTTCAGCCATCTCCAGCAATGGGCCCTAACGCTACGTGCTGCAGCGAGGAGGGGACGGTCACCTCGAGTTCTCAGTTTTTGCCCTGATGTCCCCAACAGTTTCTCTCCAGCTGAGTCACCACGGAGAAAGATTTTTCCATTTACCTCTGTGGCCCTGGAGGCAGGGACTCACAACAGCTTGAAGCAACATACCTGTCTGCAAAATAGTTCAAGCAAGGCTCAGCCATGGATTTGGAGACCAGACATCTCAGATGAGTTATTCAACAAGTCCAGCAGGCAGGATCTTGTAGATGCTTTTGTGGAAGTAGAATAATACGTAGGTTTCCCCCCACATACCTCTTGTGAATGGTTAGAACATGTTTCTGCTGTTTGCCTGGAGCGGCTGAGTTTGTACCTAGAGCTCCGTATTCCCCATTGAGCAGCTTGCCAAATTTCTTGTCCGCTGCCAAATTCCTGTTGGTCCTTTGAGAACTGCTCATGGATGTTCAGTCATTACACGCATCATCACTCTCAAAGAATGCTTAAAAAATACAGATATTATGTTTTCCAAGAGAGTTTCCTGGAAAGCACTTGCTCTAAGATTTCTGCTTTGGAAACTTCACTGCTAGACAAGTTAAAAAGCAGATAATAATATTTGAGTTTGAGATGAACAATTTAAACCAGTCTTTCCATCCCCAGTTGAAAATTGAATTGAATTAAATTATGCCTTTGTGTCGGATTGTCTTTAAGTGACAATTAAAAACTCGCTGTGTGAAGTAAATATTGATGGCTTATGATTATGCTAATTGTTTTTTCCATCTGTATTCCCTGTTGATTAGCAAGGTGATTTCTGTTTGCTTTACCAGTAATTACACAATCTGCTGTAATGAGTTGTTCTCAAACAGCACTGAAATCCAATTTGTATTCTTGGGAAATTATCCTAAAAGCATGCGAATTTTCTGTTCAGAAAAGTGCACAGGAACAGAATGACAAAAATGCAGCCAAGGCAAAGTAAAAATAATATAGCTTGTCACTTGCAGGAGCATCTTATGAGAGAATTTATTAGTGCTCTCTGCAAGTTATCAAAAACCCGCAGGTTACGACAGGATACTATTAATTCAGAGCTCGTTTTTTGACTGGTTTTCTTCCAGTTCCTCGAAGCAAATGCTCATGTGGGATTTTTGAAGATTTTCAGTGCACAGTCTTCTGAGCCTGTGCTGATGGCAGAAACCTCTCAGAGAATTAATAGGAAAGAGAATCCCTCTCAAGAAGTCAGAGAGCCTGGTTTGGGGAAAAGAAAGAAAGAAAAACAAAAAGCTCATTTAATACATGTTGCCTAATTCAGGATAAGCGGGAAAAAATAATCCACATGAAGATAAGTGGTTTTACTGTGTGTTAGCAGGTCAGTGCAGGCCGTAAATCTCCCCTCTGCCTCCCCATGCTTTATCTCAACATAACACATGCAAAAACATCCAAATGTCTTGTCTTATCTTGGTTTGCACCTCATGTTAGTTACCGCATAGATGCTAAAAGGAGCAACTGGGCTTTGCCAAGAGGAAACGCAAGCTCAGTTTCAGACAAGGCACAGCAGGACAAAACATGCTGGAGCTGGAGGAAAAGGGACAGTAAATGAAGGTGAGGAGAAAAGTCCAGCAGTAAGTGTGGCTCATTGCTTGCCTACACCTTGTTAAACAGTTGCAATATGAAGAATTACAGCAATTACTGAAGAATTTCAATTACTGAGGGAGAACTTCAACTTTAAAAAGTGATGTAAAAAACCCTTCTCAACTCAGATTGTGCTGAACTAGGTTTACCAATCATTTTTATTTCTTGAAGTTATTATTTGACAACAGAGCACATTTCGATGTCCATTTTTAGTAGAATATGCTTGGAAAGAATATAAAGAATAAAACCTTGAGCTCTTGCATGTAGTTTGCTTGACCTTTTCCATTGCTGTGAGTGGAGTAGCCAAATTCCTTATACAGAGATGTTCTTCCTTCCATGGAGGACCAAAGCTGGGACAGAGATGGAGGCTCTCTTTAACAGTGGAGACAAAGTCCCACACTCTCTGCAAGGACAGAGAAGGGTTGTCCTACAATTCCTGGGGTAGTAGTTTTGAACTAAAGGAGGGGAGATTCAGGCTGGACATGAAAAAGAGATTTTTTACAACGAGGGTGGTGAAACGCTGACCCAGGTTGCCCAGAGAGGTGTTGGATGCCCCATCCCTGCAGACATCCCAGGCCAGGCTGGACGGGGCTCTGAGCAACCTGAGCTGGTGAAGATGTCCCTGCTCATGGCAGGGGTGGCACTGGATGAGCTTTGCATGTCCCTTCAACCCAAACTATTCTATGGTTCTATGATTGCTCTGCCTGATGACCAGCACCTTTGCAACCCCAACAGTTGCAGACAGCAAAACCTCTTCCCACCACCCTTATAGCTCTGTCCAGGATGGCCATGGGCTGCTCAAGAGACTGGTGGCAGGAGGAAGAAAGAAGTGAAGGGAGGGATACAGCTTGTAGAGGGTTCAGGGTTTCTTTGTTAGGGGAGTGAGAGATCAAAGGAATTGTGTTGAAACTTGAAAGCTCCAGTGGTGCAGAGACTTTTTGCTGCCCTCTTGCCCTAGTGTGACTGGCTTTGGTCTGCTAAGGCAAATGAAGATGAGGACTTGTAGTATGTAGGACTCCTGCTTGTACTATTGTCCTTTCTGGCAGAAATCACAGAACCTATAATTATTTGGAGTCCCTCTCCATCCTAGCAATACAACACCAGGATCAATCAGCTTCAAAAATCCAACTAAACAGAGATGATTTTCAGGCTAAGGCTGTCATATTTCCCACATCGACTTGGTATTTTTCATATTGATTAGGAACATCTGATTAAGTCAATGCTTTAGGGAACTGACCCAATCCAGAACAGCACCTTGTGGAAACCAAACAAGCGCAGAGTCGATGGGGCTGAGCTCCCAGGGAAATGTGCTCTCAGTAATTACTATGCAGACCCCTGGCATTGTAACACTACCTTCAAATAATAAATTATAATCAAGTATGTTCCCATCTACTCCTGGCAACAGCATTCAGCATCAAGAAGGTACCCTGGGATGAATTGTGTGGTGGGTTTGGAGATCTTTTTAAGGCTACAATATCTTTCCTCTTCAGCTGCCCTAAATCAAGGGTATCTCCTCACAGCATCTGGATGAGAAGCAGAACGTAGTTGATGATGAAGAAATCCTTTTGCTCCAAATCTCAGTAGAAAAACCAGACTTTTCAAGGCAGCTGCACCCACACAGCCACCACTGCAAGAAGGAGAAAGACTTCGGGTCTTGGCCAAGATTTGGCTGATCACGGAGTGTCACGTGTTCCCCAAAAGTCAATCCTTCTGCCATCCCTACCCAGAGCTGATAAATGGGACCCGGATGTCTGGTGAAGGTGTCTGTTTGCAGTGAAAAGGTGAATTGAGACAGGCTGAAAATCCATTTGGAAAGGGTAGGGGTGGGAAAGCTGCAAATCAATAAGTCAGTTTGCCGTCTCGCTGGATGTAAGCTCGCAGCAGCAGGTCGTTCGACTCACCCTCAGAAATTAGCTGAAGTTTAATTCTTGACTTGCAGCCAACCGCCTTGGGATTTGACTGGAGTTGTTAGAAAAGCCTGAGCAGGTGTAAAGGAGGTGACAGATTAAGAGAACAGCAAGACGTAAAGAGGTTCTTCTGGAAACCGCCAGGAAGCAATTAGGATGCAGGAATGATTTATTCAAAAGCATTTAAGCCAACAGGAGTGGCACATGCTGTTTGCATCAAGGCTGCCCTCTGAAAAGGAAACGCCGCCTCAAAAAGCATGGACATGAGGACCAGGAAACAAGCTGAGAAGATGGAATACTAACAGAGTTTCACAGCCTTAGTTTGAGTAGTAGATGGGGGAAATAAATAAATAAATAAATAAAAACAAGAGGAAATGTTCTAGGAAAAAAAAAATAAGTGGATGATGTAAAAGCCTTTTTTAACCGGAGTTACAAGAAGTAGCATCAGGAGATAATTTTTGTTTATAATTAATGTAGGCACTCGTGTAGCCCATCGTATTATAATACACAAGAGCGCTCCACATGCAGTAATGAACTCGGCTGCCGGTGAGGGAAGCTCTTCATTAACTCATTTGCAGACGCTCTTTCATCTCCATGCCATGGACTAACTCCAGAGCAGTGTGGAGTCTTTACCTGAACATGAGGGTTGTGATTCAAGGAAATAGGTAGCAGAGGTGGGAATTTGGTTTAGGTCACCTTAGTCTCTCTCTTCCTTTAACTTCCTTTAACTTTATTTCTGGGTTGGCAGGTGCAATCACACAGTGAGGCATCTATATGGCAGAAAATACAATGTCAGAGTGAAAGGGTAAAGAGATATTTTCTAAAAATAACGTTATAGTAAACCTCTGCTCAGAAATGGTGGATGCTAAAGGGAATACTAACCTTCCTACCAGTCCTTTTCACCCAACAGTATATCAGAGTGGCAGTAAGTTCCATGTATTTCAATTTATTTGCAGATTTCACTTTCCCTGTAGTTTTTTCCAGTTTGCATTTGGGGTATAGACCTAATTTTGTTCCTTTTCAAATCAAGGGAGCAACTTGGGACCACAGGCCTGGCTTTTACAGACGCCGGGCTGCTGTTCCGGCTGTGCAGATCAGCTCTTTGGGTAACGCTGTCCTTGGCAGCAATGGATAGGAGAAACCAGCCTGAAGAGGCACCCACAGTGATCCAAGCTCTCTTTCTTTTACTATTCATTTTTTTTTTTTAAAAAGTACAGTTAGAGAGGGGGAGACTGTGGTTCCTGGGGCACACAAAAAGCTTTTTGAAAGCACCGGGGACCTGCATTAGCAGAAACTGCTTATTTTAATAAGTGGCCAGAGCTTTCAACCCAACTGCTGTGTTCCTTTTCAAATGTCCTTTTTTTTTTTCCCCGCCTCCATCCCCTCCAATTTGAACAAGCAGGTTAATTTGATGAAATCCCTAGCTGCATAAAGCATATGCTGTTGCCCAAACTGGGAAGGTCTCTTCTTCTCCCAGAGACAGCAGCTTGCAGGGTATCGCTCACAGCTGTCTGCTACACCAGGCAGACATTTAGGAGCTGTTCTCATTTTTCTCATGGGTTTTAGGATTTATATGACCAGCCAAGGAGGTTTTTTACCATTGCCCCGGTGGAACTTCTTGTTCTCTGGGCTCTGCTGTTAATTCATCTCAGTGGAAATCTGGGGTTAATTCAAAATGTTGATGCCGAGCAGCATCTGCCTTGGAATGGTGCTGCTCAGGTCTGCTTCCAGCTCAGTCCAGCGGATGCTCACTGTGATGTGCTTTTAGGCTGGTGGAAAGAAAGACAAAAAGGAGAGGAATGGCCTCAATTCCAGCTCAGACCCACCTCCTTGCTATGAGAAACGCTGTCAGCCTGAAGTGAAGCACTGCCCCAAAACTGTGCCCTTCGGATTATGCCGCCAGCATAATTTCATGGCCAGGGAGCCTATGCGTGCTACTGATATGCTTTTAGGATGCATGCATATAGGAAGGGACCCCACTACAGTTGTAAATGCAACACCTCCTTGTGAGAAGGAGTCTGTCATCTTTTGATTAAAGACCATTTCCCCTGTGTGTACTGAAAGGGAGCTGCATTATTGCACTTCCTACTTTGTAACTGTTTTTCTACAGCCTTAAAATTCCCTTCTGACAGCTTTACTGGGGTTTCTGTTGGTTTACAACCCGGATTTCTTAAGTCACTGTCAGATAACGAAAACATATATAGTTATTGTATAACTTTATCCCTGTGTGCTCTTAATGAACAATTTTAATTGTTAAAAAATGCTGTGTATCATCTCTTAACTGATTAATTACTGTGAGCACCCACGTGAGCACACTGGGGACCTCACACTAGATGGGTGACACCTGAGTACAAATAAATGAGTCCTATTTCTCATCTCAAGAGTGACAATCTTCCACTAGTAAAACAAAAAAGTGGCAGTTACTGATAAAGAAGTTCCTGTTGCCTGGAGAAGACATTATTTTTTTTGTCAAATATAATGTAGTGGTGGATTGTCAAAATAATTCAGAAATTCAGGCATTAATCTCACTAGAATAAATTAGGCGATAACTCTGAACAGTTATCAGTGAGGCTGTCCTCTCTTCAGAGAGCATTGCCTGTGTTCTAGTCATCTAAATTCATTGATTCTTCTTGATTTTGCCCTGGAAACACATATGAATATCTTGCAATGGAGCGCTCTAGACCCGAGCTGCTAATGCCACTAAACCACATAGATGACAGGAGGTTTCAGAACACCAGCCACAGGCCTGGTAAACCCCATGATTGGGATTTCTAGTGCTCAATGCACTCATAAGATGTAAAATATCACGTTTTTTTCCTGAGCATAACATGGAAAAAGCTAAAATGAAAGCTGTGGGTTTCCTTTATCTCTCCCTTTACCCAGCTGCCATACAAACCGCTGTAAAATCTATACAGATAAACTTGCATGTAGGAATATAGAAATCCAGAAATGCAAGTGTATAGATAGAATATTTTATATATATTATCTATATAGATGGATCTAGGTATATATGGATAAATATAAATTTATAGAAAAACTATTTCTGGGCAAACAAAGTAAGGAACAGGGGCAACAAACTTCTCTAAATGCCAGGATCAGAGAGAACTCAACGCTCCCTGCCTGTCTATGATAGCAAGAAGAAGGGAAGGGGTGTAGGTAACATCAATGTGGCTTTGCCTGGAGCCTGAGTTTTGCTGGGAAATTGTACCATTGAGCTGGGCACCAAGTCCTGACTGTTTCAGGGTTTCCACTCTTTCAGGGTGGAATAAATTTTGGGAAGTCACTGAGAGGCTAAGGCTGAGCTCTTGTTGGGCTGTGCTGACGTGATCCGAGTAAAGCAAAAGGGAAGAGCTGCCATGTGAATGGAATCCTGACCCGTGCAATTGGTGAGAATTTTGCCGTCAATGTCTGTGGAGGTGGGATTGACTACACTGATTTATGAGAATCACTCCCCACCTTAGGGACCCTCATTGCTGGCCAGATTGTACACCGGGGTTCACGCTAGGTGGCAAATCGCAGTGATTGACATCATGCCGGGCACTTCAGAGGCACCAACTGAACAGCAAGTCAGGGGGATAAGGAACAGTCTCGAACTAATACAAAGGACATTATTACTTAATTAAGGAAAGTTTAGATGGAAACCTCTGAAAGCTGCTTAGGAATCCTTAGGATTCTCCTGCTTTCCACAATGTTCCAGTGCTGCCTGGTCTTTAGGGGTGTTTTTTTCCTTAAAAACCTAAAAAACTATTCACAAAGAGAAGATTGGAAACGTGTGCCATATTAAGAATCTGGAGGTTATTTTGACCCCGGAGGTGTTTTCTGGGTGCCAGCAAGTTTTTGATACCAAGCAGAGCACCAAGTAGAACCTCAGAGCAGCTCTGGGCTGCACAGCCTTGTAACAGGGAAAAAGAACATAACAGAAACAGCTGACTTCACCTTTTGCTGTGGTTATGTGGGGCAGTCAGCACCGATTTTGAAAACTGCTTGATTTTTTTCCTAAAAATAGCCTTCCGGGTCACTTTTAATCAAGTCCAAATGGCCAAGTCTCTGCGTTAGTAAATCTCCTATGAATAAAATTTGACGGATATACCTTCAAAACCAACAGCCGAGCATTTAAACAAGTTGTCCTAAGCTCAGCTCTGACTCCAGCCTTGTAAATCATTGCCAAGTATTACACAGCTTCGCGTCCTAATCCTCTGAAGAGATATCTAATGCTGTGTAAATCTGTGTCAGGAGGACAAGAGCACCTGTGATGTGTTTCAGGGTGACACGACACTCTAAAGAAAACGGTAACCCGCTCAGATCCGAAGTCTGGCCTTCCAGGATTTGAAGAGAACATCCTTTGCCTTGGGAGAAAGGCAATTTATAGAATATAAATCTGGGATGAGGGAGGAAGCACGCAGATGCATGAACCAAGGCAGTCTGAAGACCTTGAGAACATCTGACTTTCGGTCATTGTGGGTACACCTACCAAATAAGGGTGTTGGGTGCTCTGTATTTCATTAATTTTCTTTTAAATCTCTACATTCATTTTAGAGATGATGAGTTTCCCTTGAAATGTATGAGTGTAGAGATCTTGGTTCCTGTCACTGAGCATGCCATCTTAGAGCTGGTTTTCCTATACCTCCAGCCTTTCTGGATAGGGAGCTCCAAGGCTTTGAGGGGGTAAGGCCATTTTCTGCAGTAAACTTTCTACCAAAGACAGAAGTATGTGCCACAGTGTTACTCCTATCATGATATCTCAATAGCGCCAATTATATTACAGTTTTAAGATTACTTCATTGAATGGCTTTAGTATAGAAGTATGCTGCACATTTGCTTGCTGTTATTAGACAAGTGCATCAGCTCTTTCTCCTTACTTAGGCAACATCAAGTCAATGGGGCGAGGGAATGAGAGGATAAGGCCTTGGACTACATGTTAATGCAGCTTCAGAGTACAGGGTATAATCAAGGCTGGTAAGAAATAGGGAAGACAGAAAATGGGTGCTGCCTCGGTTTGGAAGCATCAGTGAGTTTAAAATGGTTTTGAAGTCAAACCCAAATTTTCATGTTTAACTGTGAGCATTGACTGAGCAGGATTTAGGTGAAAGAAGCATTACTAGTGAATATATGTATGTCACACCTATACCATTACTTATGCTAAAATAACTTCTTAGGTGTGCTCATGTCATGTGTTCAGATCTGTTCTTTTAGAGATGGAAGTGAAGGCCTCACTGGTGACTTTTACCTGCCCAGTGTCTGAAGGTCCTAAGACATCAGACCTTGAATTCTGGTCTGCCTGTCCACTGTGACGTTTTTATAGCACATTCACCACTAAAACATGGAAGTGTTTATTAAGACCTTCCTTCCACATCAGCTACTGGGTCTGTATGTGGGAGGTGAGTTTGTGTCACACCTTGTTAAAGAGTGACATGTTGAAATGTGACAGTCAGCCTCTGCGCCACTTTGTCATCCGCCAATCCGGGCTGTCCTATCCCAGCAGATATCCATCCCGCTGCGTCCAGCCCAGGCCTGGTGTCTCTGAGACCTCCTGCCCTTAGGCTTGCTGTCACCCACATGCCACAATAAAGCCATCAATAGGTAAATAATTTAACAAATTGAGCAAGATTTACAAAGATGCTTAGCTGTGCAGACAGCGCTGGTACATACATGAATGCATATTCAAGAGAAAGGTCGCTCCATAGAGGACATTAGCTTGTGACTTAGGAACCAGGCTCATCTTATCCTGCTTTATCACAAACCTCCTGGGTGAAACTGGGCTGGTCAGCCAACAGTGGGGTTCAGAGGAAATATCATTCTACCCTAAAATAAATAGGAAGATTTTCCACTAGAGCTAACTATCTTTATGGGGGGAGCCTGGAATTTCCTTCTACATTAAGCAGCTCTTTTTTCTATAGTGTAGAAGAATCCCCAGGTTTAGACTTCGTTTCTATCTTTAAAATGTCAATAAAGCACATTCCTTGCAGGCAAAGTTTGCACACTCATATTGTGAAGCACTGGAACAGGCTGCCCAGGGCAGTGCTGGAGTCACCATCCCTGGAGGGATTTAAAAGATGTGTAGAAGAGGTTCTTAGGGACATGGTTTAATGCCAAAGTTGGTTAATGGTTGGACTCAATGATCTTGAGGGTCTCTTCCAACCAAAATGATTCTATGATTAGTAGGTGTGAGATAATCCAGTACCGAGACTGTGAAAACAGCCAAAGTAAGATGGGAGTAAGGGATCTGTGATGAGCAATATGCATAGGTCTCTCTCTTCTAAGAAAATAACATTTTATAACAAGTGGTGATTTATTTTGGTTCCCTTTTTAATACATTCATATTGGCACGAGAGCTGTTTGTCTCTCACTCCCTGTTCTATAAGAATTCAGGCTGTGAACACAGATTTGGGCGTGAAAAACCCAATTGCTCTGTGGGTTTTTTAATCTCACCTGTAACCTCCACTGCCGTTCAGTTCATCCAGACTGCAGTCCTGTGCCTGGTGGCATTAACATTTCTGACCAGCTGGGAGCTACAAAAGCTCTGAGAACAGGAAGAGCATTGGAACCCCTCCGTGCTTCCTCCAGTTTTGGACATGGATAGTTTATTTCACAGAAATAGTCTTTAAGAGGTATGAACCTCAACGTTGAACACCCGTCAAATTTCTTTCTGCCTTGGAGGCTGTGCAGAAACCAGAAAAAGTGAAAAAGTTCAGAATCAGAGAGTCATGCACGTCATTCTTTTAGAGTCTATGGTACAAAGTCATGTCTATCAGCAATCTAGAAGACTTCTTTCTAATCACTAAGTTTAATATTGGTAACTGAATGGTAATCCTACTTGTTTTTATCTCTGCTGGAAGTGGTTAGATCTTACAGATGCTTTTAGCCAGAAAGCCCTAAATTGTAACACTTACGTGAATCATCATATTTTCAATAGTGGAAGATACACAGACCTTGAGGAGCGTACAGGAAACCTACAGCAAGAGCATCATCGAGGGGGGTTTTGTAATGGTGATCTCTTTTCTCACCCACCTTGTGTAACCTGACATTAAGAGGATTTCTGTGTGCTTAGTTAAAAGAAAAACATCTTTGAAAGTCTCTTTTTCTATAAAGTTTACGCTAAAGTGGTAACAAAGATTTCATGAGTTGGTAAGAGTTCTGTGTATGTGTAGATGTAAAAACTTCCTATTTTTCTGTGTTGGTCTAATTTAATGGTTTCCATTTAAGGCGCCTTTTTTTTTCCCCCCACTGTTCCAGCTGTTTCCAACTGTCCAGCTGTTTCTTTTCAGGAGGGAAAGTCAGAAGGGAACGCAAATGGCAGGACTGTACTAACAGATTGGATTTTTCTTTGTGTCTCCATCTAGGTCTCTTTAATAAGCCTCATAGCCAATACACTTGGATACTCTGAGATGGGTCCCATTAAATCCCTCAGGACCCTCCGAGCCCTGCGACCTCTGAGAGCATTGTCACGATTCGAAGGGATGAGGGTAAGAACAGATAAAGCATCAATCAAAGCTCAACTGTGTGACATCAAGCATGTAACAGGGAACAGTTGCACATGGTTTTGTCTTCATTCTGTCTGCCAAAGGAAATGGATGATAATGCTGTATCAAAACAACAAAATCAGAAATCCCTCCTTTGTCTTGATTGCAATTGTATCATTAGAGCTTTATCCTCTGGTGGATTTAATGATAAACTAATCCTGCTGCCTAACTTGTCACATTGTGCTTTAAAAAACAGATTTTTGGCTGAGGAAGCATCTGAATAACAATTACTTCTCAATTATAAGGCGTATCAGGGGAATAACCAAGCTACAAGTTTGCTCCTTGCTTTCAACATGTATTAAAATGACACTGACTAGGAAAGTTCTTAAGGACTTTTTCACTAATAATTGAAGCAAAAATGAGAAATGCTAAAGATAGGGAAAGCAAATGAATGATTATATAAAATCTTTCCTTTGAACAGATTGCATTTTTAATACAGAATGTCAGGATTTACATTAAAGCCATGTAGCTCGTGTTTGTTGCTCCATCTTGGGCACCCACCTCTTTCCCTTCTTCATTCCTTTGCCGGCGTGACTGTATTCACACAGCATACAAGTTTATTTGTTAAACCTACCTGGTACACTAATCAGTTATGGTTTAGTTAAGCACTTTATTTAACTCCTTGCACCATGCATGACTTGCAGATGACAACTGTGTTCTGTACAAACCGAGGTTAATGCTAATTGTGCAGATTGTGTAGCAAGATAAAGCACATAAAACATGATGATCCCAAATCTCTCTACTAGGGCAATAAAAAATGCTACAGCTTTCATATTGAAGTATATTGAGGGTAAAGATTTCCTGTAGACAAAATTTTTGTCTGAATCATCAGCGACTATAATGTGTAGTTCATGCACTGAGCTCCTAGTAAGTCACTGGTCTATTGCAGTACCCTTGTAGTACGACAGACCAAAGGCAGAAGAGCTTAACTGTGATAACCCAGGAAATATGTTGATAGAGCAACTTATGAAAACCCTGTACCCATACTTTCCCTGTTGTGTGGATGACCAGAATTAGGGATCTATGTCTTTGTCCCGCAGACCTTGTGATTATCTAAGTCATATTATTTTTGTGGATGAAGATCAAACAAATCTAGTTGCAGACCGCTCTCCTCTGTGTTAAGACTAAGACAAAAAGATTCAAGAGGCTCTGTTCATCTGGGCAACCAAAACTTAATTGTTTTGTTCACCACACTCTTTTTCAGTAAACACAGGAAATATTTCAAATATTATTCACCAAAAAAAAACAAACAAACAAAAAAAACCCAACAAACAAAAAAAACTCTGCAGATCCTCAGCTGGCACAAGGTGATGTTTTACTACTGACATTAATTAAAGCTCTCACTCTCACTATGTCATCTGATGAGGTTCTCAGGGACATGGTTTAGAGGTAGACTTGTCAGTGTTAGGTTAATGATTGGACTCAATGATCTTAAAGGTCTTTTCTAACCAAAATGATTCTATGACCTCACTCCAAGTCTTTATTAAACATACATAAATTGAGCAAACGTTGATATCGGCAAAAGCAGCACTAGTTTAACTACCAGAGTGATTTGTGCACAGACTCTCTCAAATCAATTTAAATCTGGCTTATGAAGGCTTAGCTTCTACTGGTGGATTTGCAAGTTCAAGCGAAAACCCTTTAACGTATTCTAAGATGACATAAGAATGTTCACTCGTGACTTTGCATCAGTTTAACTAAATTGGATTCAAACCTGAAACGCAGTGGGCAGACTACTACAACATATCAGAAAAGTGAAGCTGAAATAGGAAAGAAATAGCCTGAAAATTCCCCATCCCTGTCTGAGAATAGCAAGAGGATGTCTTGGAGGAGATCCTACGTGGTGTAGACACACACATCAGCCCAGCAAATTTCCTTCCTAACATGGTCATACTTGTATGTCTCCCTGGTCCCTGACTCAACACCCCTTTCCTTCCCTGTACCTTTGCTGCAGCTGAAATATATTCAGTCTTTCTGAGCTACTGGAGGTAGTGAATTAGCTTGTAAACCATGATAAAGTGTAATTGAGAATACGTGCTATTGGAAAATCAAATCATTTTATTTTTAGTTTGTCTAACCACACATAACACAACTAGGGACAGTTAGACCTTTCATTATTAGGAGCTCATATGCTCCAAAATGCACAGGAAAATCGCTAGCGCAGTGATGGATTATATAATGATAATGTCGAGAAGCAAACACTGACAGTAAGAAAATTATAATAGTTTGCTCTATTATAATGTCTTTTTCTTGAATAACTGAAAGATCTCTGCATGGCTAAAACATGGGCAAGAAAGTTCTCATTTATACTGCAGTAAGAGACTTACTTCATTGACGCCATACCTAAATTTTGGAAACGACTGGTCCTGAGGCAAAGGCACAGAGTTGTGCTTGGATGACCAAGAGGACCTTTTACCATCAGAATTTGGTCCTTTCCCTGTCTTCAAACCAGCTTGGACCTGTCTGAGTTTGACACAAGTCTCAGCAGCTCCCATCCCATGAGAATTTTACGAAAAACATCTAAGCTGTTGCCTTCCTGCCCTTCTGTCCCAAAAAAATACTCCCATAAGACCAGTCTCCCACCTGACAGTTACTGTAGAGCCTGGGGGTGCCATGCATGTGCCACCACCCTGTGTCACTCACCACTTCCCAGGCCATATTAGAGCCCAGAGTAAATTAACTTAGGTCTGCCTGTCCCAAATCATGAAATCTCCCACGTCTCCTCATTTGTTGTCCATCAGGGAATTATTTCAGAGGTGCCACTTCCCTGCAAGTTTCTTCCCAACAAGGGAGGTTGTTGGAGTGTTTCAAAAGGAGGAGTGGGATGATGATAGACCATTTAATGTGAAAATGATCCCAGGCAAAGTCATGGTGAGGCTGCCACAAGATAAATGCAGGGAAGAAATAGCATAATTAATGCTAGCTAGCATGATTTCAGGGGAATAGTTCTTGTAAAACTGATATGGTCCTTTGATTTGATTACAAATTATGCTGATGACGGTAACTGTGCTGATAAAATAGCCTCAGATTTCAGAGAAGAATCTGATACCACAGAACACTGTGATGAAAACATGAGCTTTGTACCAAGCCAAAATAGTTTAATTTAAAATGGGTGATAGATCTCAAAAAGTAATTGTAAACAGTGATGACACTGTAAATTTGGTGATGAGTGTGTCAGGGCAAGGGATTCTTCAGAATAAGAACTGTCCTTAATCTGGACTTTAACAGGATCTGGAAGAAAATGTAAGATCTTTGCTGACAGCACACAAAGCGAGCAGAGTACTAAGTGGTATTGCAGATAAGGGATTTATACGGACTGATGTGGATCACAGTGAAAAATTGATCAATCGTACAACATGCATTTTAATAAAACCACAGACACTGTACACCTCAGGAGGAGGAAAGTAGGTCACTCTGGGGGATGTTTCTTGGAAAACAGCAGCTGAGAAGGATTTAGGGGTTGGAATGACTGTTCAACAGGACAGAAGGTTTTTTGGGAAGTTCTGATAAATGAGGCGACTAATATAATCCCTCAATATGCAGGGAAGTAACTCAGCAAGCGGAGAGAGAGGGCAATGCTTCAATACTGGAATTCCACAAAACTGCTGGAATTGGGGTATTACAAATGGGAAAGTCTCTGCAGGGATCTATGAGCATTAATCAGAAATCTGAAGGAACCATGACCATTAGAAAGAAATTCTAGTTTTTTAATTACCCAACGCAATGTTCAGTGGTAACTCACACAAAGTGCAGACAGGGATGATAGGAGAAGATGGTCTAACACCAGACAAGTAGTACCTCAGGTTCAACAAATCCAGCCTAAAAACACAGCACCTGTTTCTAACACTGAGAGCAAAGGAAACCAGGAATAGATTATCTAGTAATAATAATTTTTGCCTGTTATTTGGAATCTTGACAATGTAAATTAGATGTTTTTGCAGAAGGTATGTCCAGGCTTGGTTAGGAGGTACAGCCTGGCATTACTGCGGAAAGTCTGGTGGGCTGTGCTGTAGCAAGGGAGGATTAACACATTGTGAGAGTCTATTTCTGGATTTAAAATCTGAATCAGGTTTAGCTGAGAAAGTGGCCCATGAGATCAGGAGAGCTAGGCCACCAAATCTATACTTGGGCCACAAGCTCTAGGTTTGCATCATTGTGGATTAGTGTAAAGTGTGGCTCAGTTTCTAAGCTATGCTTAAAGAAATCACCTGGAAGATGGTTTCACCTATAAAGGCATGGGTGGAAATCAAAAGGCATGAAACCTTTTATTCTACATGGCTATATATGTTGCTTTTCCTAAATGCAGCAGAAATTCAGCTCTTTCCTTGGCAAGGTTTGCAGCTGAACTTTAACATGAATTTATGATAACAACTTACCTTTATGTATTCAGGTCTTTAAGTCCTGTCACGTGTCTCAGTGCAAAATCGAGAGTCCTTCCAGCAGACCAAATGGCATCCTGCTGGTGTAAGAGCAGAAGCAGTGAGAGAAGAATGAAACCCCCTGTTAATAATTCATTCGGAGAAGTGTTACAGGATTTGCTCCAGCCTCATGTCGTGTTTTGTTATCTACAAGCCATTGAACATAATTCAGCAGGAGGAAAAAAAGCAGGATGCGGGCACGGCCGTGCTGAAACCTGGATGTCTGTGTCCTGTCACAGGGCTTGCGGGTTGGAACTGAGTTCAGTGGCAAATCTAATATAAGTGCAGTGGTTTTGTGCTGCATGGATTAAAGTGGAACAAAAATACTGTCCCATACAGCAGCAAGCAAAACCCCCTTTGACAAGGACCGAGGCTATATCTAAATAACCCCTTGATTTAGAAATGATGTGGCATTTTGGTTAACACTGTAAATTCAGTCTTAAAACGAAGTTAGGAATTTATTAACATCCAGAACTGAAAGATAAAATTAGCAAAAACCAAACAAACAAAAACAACAAAACACACACAAAAACCCAAAACAAAACAAACAAAACCCCACCAAACTTTAAACAAACTGAAAAGTCATCAGGAACAAGATTATACAGAAAAAAATGGTCAAGAGCTTTTCCTGTGTGAAAATTAGCTTCATTCATAAATGCACAAAATATAAATCTGGCTTTTGAAAGATCTACATAATTTTGTATTACATATTGTAGATGAAGCTGCTGCTCTACATGCATGAAAACCATTTTACTCTTCCGGGTATTTTTCTTCCTCAGCAATGCAAAAAAATTATGGGGAAACAAATGCTGCATTATTATCTTGTCAGAAAATTGGACACTAATGCGAGAGAAAACAAGAGCTGACATTTTCCATAATCACATTCACAATTGAATAAAATTTAATTTTTATGGATCAATATCACCTTGTCTCCGTTTCAGAAATGTAGAAGGAGAAGAGCTTAGCGTCTGCCTATGATTTTAATCTCCAAGCATGAGATAGAGATGGAGAGCAATCCATGTAGTGGGGCTCATGTCTGCAGCAATGCTGCTGGGCAGTTTTGCCTGGGCTGTGTGCAATGGCAGCATCTCCAAAAGCTGTGAATCCCAAGAACAAGTGGCTGACATAGAAAGGGGAAAACTACATTTTGTCATAGCGTTCTTCACTCAGAAAATCTGTGGTTTTACACAGGGGTTTACAGCCCTTGCTGGGTTGGTCTGTAGGAGCTGCAGAGGATGTAATGGAGAAAAATAATGCTTTTGTTGTTAAATTCGAATGGCTTCACTTTTTTAATCATGTGTAATAAACAGAAAGTCAAAGTTGGTTTAGTACAGTATGTTTCAATCAGTTATTATTTAAATAAGCAAAATTTATCGCCGCTAGAGTTCACATCCCAAAAACTACAGAGCTTGAGTTCAGTAAAAGATTTCAGAAATCTTTTTCTCTATTTTGAGACACTGTGATGAATCCCAGCCATTTCCAATTAATCATATGATTATTAGAGATGGTTTTACTGAAGTGTATTATCTAGTAGGATCTGAGAGGTCATGATGATTTCGCAGATTGCTCCTGCATTAAAAGATTCCACTTGAAAAAACATCATCCCATAGGTGGGATGCCAACAGATTAGCTCTTCAATTACAAGAGTGAAAAAATAATCAAGTGTGAAGCCTTTAATGGTGGTCTGGCTCCTAAGGTAGTGTTAGTACTTATCCACCTGTCACCATGTGAGGGTTCAGCCCAGTTAATCGAGGGTGCACAACAGCTCATTAGCGAAGTGTCTGTGTAAGTGCTGACATTAATTCTGTTTTTTCTCTCCTGATTCACCCCAGGTGGTTGTCAATGCCCTCGTGGGAGCCATCCCTTCCATCATGAATGTTCTGCTTGTCTGCCTCATCTTCTGGCTCATCTTTAGCATCATGGGAGTGAACCTCTTCGCTGGGAAGTTTGGGAAGTGCATTAATAAGACAGAAGGAGATATGCCTTTAGACCCTAAAATTATTAACAACATGAGTGACTGTATACTCTATAATGTGTCAGGCACATTTTACTGGACGAAAGTTAAAGTTAACTTTGATAATGTTGGTGCTGGGTACCTGGCTCTGCTACAAGTGGTAAGTGTGACCACCGGGAACTAATAGGCAAATGTTGCTTGTTCCAATTGAAATAATCAGCTTATAGGCTCAGGTTAACCTCTGTGCTTGTCTGGGTTTTTCAGCCTTACCCATCAGGGTAAAAGAGTCATATTTGGCATATCAATTTGGCCTAGAGATATTGATGGCAGCTTCTGGTTTTGAGTTTCTGGTGCATCACTAATGTAGTCCTCTGGGAGGTAATTGGACTATTGAAGTGAATTAAAGATCATTTGGTCAATATTGTAATCCAGAGCAAAGTTCAGTTCCAGGAACAAAAAGTCATGATCCAGTTCATGCAGAAAGAGTGCACTGGCCTTCCTGAACTGGCCAGGATTTCACTATACCCTGCTGGGAAAAAGTGAAGTTACTGTATCTTCAGTAACTCAGCTGAAGTTATTACTTAAAGCTGGAATCACAGAGGAATCTTAATTTACAGTCCTGTGCTCACCTTCCTCGGAGATGTTTGGGAAGGACACTGGTGCTTCTCATGGTTCCTCACCTGATTTCTACCTGCTAAACATAATTAGTCATTTTGAACCTAACTATGAAACATAGTGGTGATCAGAGTGGTGTTACTCTGTAAAGCCTGGTCTCTCTGGAAAGGTCATGAGAGCGTATCAGAGAAGTGACTGTTGAGGATGAAGATGATAGCAATAATTGTTCTATAAAGACAGAAGAAAGCCACTTTTACAACCTCTTTCAGCAGCAAATGTGGATAAACGGGTTGTATACATTGATATTTACTTATGATGCAGCACAACCTAATGGATGGAACCACAGGAGACTCCATCTTCTCAACCAGGCTCTGTTGCTGGCCTGCTGAGTGCTTTTAGACAAATTGTGTTTCAGTTCCATGGAGCCCTCATGTAAAATAGTGGTGATTATGCTTGCTTCCTTTGTGCCTAATTTGCTTTGAAACCTGGTGATGGCAAGGGCTGGATATGCTCTAGGAGTGTTTGCTGTGTTGGATTTTATGTACGCAGAGTGAAACAAGTCCTACATCCTTGGACAGGAAACCTACTCTTTTGAAGCATCTGTGATGGCATTCCTTGGTTCTGAGATAAAAACTTGCGTGGTGGGAGATCAATTCTCTTGTCACATATAGACATCCACCTCTTGCAATGCAGCAGGGTACTGCCCCAAACCCTTGCCTGCCCTTCCAAGAGGGCATGAGCCTCCCACCAGTCCCCCATCAGATCTGCTGGCCCTTCTCCTTCCCGTGATGCAAATTTGCTTTCTCCCAGATCTTTTTTCCTCTGTCACAGACTCAGGAAATAGCTCCATCAAGTAGTTTTCCTTTCTTGTAGAAATGCTTATCACTATATATTCTTTTCCTGGTATACATACACTTGAGTTTGAGATCTTCTGACTACTGTCCTTTGAGTCTTTGCTTTTATACCCTCTGGAAAGCAGAAAGGTTAGAATGGGCACAATCACTTTTCATTCTTTCCATGACACAAAGCTGAACTTGCTGAGAGCAAGACTTTTATCTTTTGCATGTAATTATGGTATTCAGCTCACCCATGCAGGGTACATTAATTCACTGTGAATGTCCTTAATTAGATTTCCTGTTCTATATAGTGCTTTCTTTGTCTTTTATTTATACATCCAATCTAGCTGAGCAAAAATTTCCAGGTTTAAATTATCACGCCTTACCTGAACCTTCTTATCTCCTCCCTTACTGCATAACAGATGCCTGGTGTGTTTGCTGGAAAAACTCCATCAGAGTAGTATTTATTCCATCACCATTTCTTTTGTAAGACTCGCTCTAGCTTTCTGAAAAGCTGCAACATTTCCTAAATTGGCGTTGTCTAAGGAGTATCCTGAAGTGCTCTCTTCTACTGTTCTGCAGCATCAGTTCCTGGGCACTTGACACAGGTGACACTGGCTGGTTCAACAGGTGGGACTGCCTTCTGGTGGGTTCAGTAGTGGCAGCAGAAACATAACTGGTTGTAAGGTGGATCATGGCACGTTTATGAATAGATGGTCTAGTGCTGCTGTTTTCCAGCTGAAAATGGACTTGATGGCCCTGCAGGTTTCATTCAAACTTGCGATTCTGTATTCTGCAGCAAAGAAGCAGTTTTCCAGCTGCAGAAGTACAAAATAAGTGCCATAAATGTAGAGTCTGTGCAGGCTGGACAAACTGACGATGGCAGGAAACGAGGGATTCCTAAAACCTTGCTCAGTTCCTATGGCAGGTGCTGGCTTCTTCCAGGAGGAAGAGCAGAAGCCAAATGTCATTAGAGGATTGATTTTAACTTTCATCCTGCACCTGGAGCTCTAATGTCTGCTGCTAACGACAGTCTTAGGCAATAAAGGGTAAAGATGACACCCACAGAGAAGGGGCCCAAACATCTGGATCTCTTTTGCAAGACTCCAGCCAAGGGGTGTTGGTTACCGGTGCTCCTTGCCAAATGTCCTCCATATGGAGTCGTGTTTCATGAGCAAACTACCATAGGAACTGCAGGGGATCAGTTAACAGCTCAGCTCTCCTAAAGAGACAGACACATCGATGCATCTTCGTGCACATTGAAACAGCACAGAGCAGTGATGAAATGAGCATTTTGGTTAAAACCCTCCAGGATCCAAAATATGAGCTCTTAAGTGGGACTTGTCTTTTGACTGTTGACATTTCCAGCTGCTGTGCAACACACTTTTTAAGTGACTCTGAAGTTACCTCTGGATGCCTGAATGCGTCTGGAAGTCTAAACGGAAATACATAAAATGAATTTTTCTACCTAATGTTCTGTCTTCACTTCAGCAGCATCCTTTAAATAAATGAACAGTTGGTACTGTGGAAACTTTAAGGCTTACAACTATCCAGAGGCAAACTTTCTGACAACGTGTTTGAGAACTGCAGGAAACTTTCCCCAAATACCCTGTGCTCTTTTCCTACCATGTTTAGGATCCATCACGTTGTTCTGAAGATGCCACTTTGAATTAATGAGTGTGCAAAAACATTCCTGTGAAGTGGTCAGTCAAGTTTAAAGCTTGTCCAACTAACAAAAGCGCTGCCTCTCAACAGGTTACTGAAATAGGACATAGTCTCTGCCCACTCTATGAGCATGAAAAATGCCTCACTCACAGGGAGGAAAATATCTTTAGTATCACGACTTTTTAATTTGCAAGAAGGATGGTTCACTCTTCCGGGGATTTAACACCCTTAACACCCTAATCTGATAGGAAAAATATGATTGCTACGACCCAGTGCTTCAGTAATGCTTTTTCTATATTCCCAGAATTGCTTTGCAGATCACAGCACCTATGTTCTATAAATCTGTATTTGAGCTGAACAAACAATTATCTTAAATTTCCAGTAGGAGTTTCACATTTCCCTTGTGTAATCCTTCCCTTCACATTATGATTACCTCCACATACTTTTTTTGCAACATGTCTCGAAATTTCTACAATTTATTGAAGAACACCAAGAAAACAAGTGGTCTCTTCATGCAGCATCTGGCTTGCTTGGAAGAGTTCTCCTTAACCAGGAACAGACTTACATCTAATATGTCCTATGTAATGGAAGTTTGAGATTCCAGATGAAGAATGGGAAGATAACAGAAGATCTCGTAGACCAGTACAGCAACCAGGAGCTGTGGAGTTAAATCAGCCTTTCATGCCAGGTTCAAAGTCATGATGGAGCTCATAAATCAGCTACAAAATGGTCATGAGACAGCGGTGTGTGTCTAAGGTTACTGAGTTACACGATCTCTTGCACTTCTCTAAAGTGTAATGCTAGATTTTACTTTCACCGTGTATGCAAAATGTGTAAAAAATCTGTGCTTCTGAACAAACGATAAATTATTGCAACAGGGTAGATTTCTCCATGTGTCCAAAGATCAGGAGTAAGCAGTATTTCCATGGGGAATTACTGGTGGAAATGCAGGGGAGCAGAGGCAATGCCCAGCACAGCACAGACCTCTGGAGTCTCCGGTGGGTCCAACACTCACCCGCAAATCATCTTAACGCAAAATAAACAATAAACAAATGTTCAGTGTGAAAATTCAGCAGAAGGGCCGGCAGACAGTAGAGTTAGCACAGCCAACTTGAAGACGTGTAGTTTGGCTGTACTGTTGTGGCTCTGTCGTAACTTTTAGAAGTTTCTGTCACCAATAGTAATGCTTAAAGAAGAATTTCAGAAGTGCAAAGACAAGTATTTATGCCATCATAACCAGCCATTTTTATTGCACTATTGCAGTACCTTTCTAGAAAACAAAACAAAACAAAACCCTTCGTAGATTTAAAGGCTTTTTTTTTTTTTTAATTTTAAGGCACCACTTGGTTATACAATAAATAGTTTGAGGGTAGCTAGTGCCATCCCACCTGTCCTCCTCCCCACTAATTTACTGCATTGCAGCTATAACCACCAGTCAAATAACAAAATGTAATCCCATCCCGAGATGAGTTTATCAGTAGATAATCTCATCACATGACAATTTCAGTAGAAAATGGTGTTTCTCTGGCTAGCTTCCAGGCTGGATAATATCACGAACACTCCCATGAAGATTTTGTCACTTCCTTATCCAGAGTGTAAGTGGTTACTAATTCCAGATAAATAATTTCTTTTCCTAGTGTTATATTTCTTTCATTCTCAGTATCTTTTACTCTCCGCAGATGAAGTGCTTAGGGAAGCTTTCCAGAAGCCCAGTGGATTTTTAATTCTCTTACTTCTGGACAACTGGGAAAAACAGAAAATCACAATACTTCCTTCTCTTAATATCTATTTTTGTCAGATTACTTCATCATCTGTTATTGCTATAAACCACTGTGCCTTGCAGTAGTCTCTTGTGTCTGTCGTACATATCGAGGGGTAAAATAGCTACTCAAGAGAAAAGATTTCCTCCCAAGTGGGAGAAGAGTACAGGGTAGGATCATATTGTTTTGCTGAACAGGGAAAAGGATTTCTTGTTTCATCCCGTCCACCCTTCCTGAATGGCACTTTGAGCTGGAAGCTGCAAGCGAATGTAATGACATCAGAAAATCTTGAATCACATCAGAAAGAGAACAGTGAAAAAAGGAAAACATTAGAACAATTAAGGAGGATCAGTATAACAGGTTCAAATAATGGTTTGTTTCAATAAAACTGCTGGTCATTCCTGTAAACACTTCACATCTGAAGTGTTTCCTAACACACAGTACCATGGAACAGATTTTCCAAAAGGTTCTGATTTTGAGGGCTTCATCTGTTTTACTCAGTAGATAAAAATGAGTGCAACATTTCAAACCTTATTTTATAAATATTTTCATGAGAAAGACGGTTGACCTCTCATACAATATTTCCCTTTGGCTCAGTAGCATTCAGAGGGAAATGGGAAGGCAGCATTACATCCAGGATTCAGTTTAATAATAGAGAGTGTATAATGAAGCATTTCTAAAACTGCTGGATGTACCAAGCTCAACATAAATTCCTGGGTTTCTCCTGGGAACCACTGGCCAAATTCCTATTAGCTTTATCTGGAATTGCATGTCTGCACACAATCAACAAAATTCAACTTCAGTGTCAGTAGGATTCAAAATAAAATTGGGCGTGGATCTTTCCTGCCTGCTAGTGTAAATCCAATTAAATAAATAAATCTAAGAAATGCCACATTATCTCCTCACACTGATTTTAAACCCAGGATGAGTCTAAATGGGTCAGAAGTCAAATAAGAAACAACCCCAGAGGACTAATATAAAGGTAATGTGGCTTAGACCAAATTCCAACCTAATGCCAGGTGTGTTGAGCATCAGGCTGTGTCTAATTAGAGACACACATTGAGACCAATGAGTCATGGTTTTGCTACAGAACAGTAAAAATCACTTCTGCATGTTTCTCCTAGGAGAAACTAACCTTTCTCCAGTGCAGGTTCCAGTAAAAGGCACTGGCTTCTATGGAGTCCCATCGTGTTTAAACAATTTAAAAAATGATAATTAGAAACCCTGATTTCAGGAAATCTGAACAGTAAAGCAGACGGAGTTTCCGGGGCCAGGCTCACAGCAGGTGTTGATTGCCTTCGCTCCTTTCAAGTCAGCTGAGATTTATGCATCTCCCTGGGTTTTGACATCATTGCCTTGATTAATCCCTTTTTAGAAGAGGGAAGGTTCCAAGCTTCAGGGGGATCCTACAGTGTGGTCACTGCCCATCAGTGTGAACACCCAATGTGGATAGGACCCATCTCACCTGGTCTGAGACTTGTGCAGGACAGTGATCTGTGTTGTTTTATGTAACTGTATTTCTTCATTATTTGAATTTCTTAAGGTGGAAGCTTCCAAAGATTTAATTTCCATGTTTTCTCTCCTTTTTAAAATCTCTTTTAAAAAGCTCTGGTTTATCCCTACAACTGCAGAAAATCAGAAAACATGAATGAGAGAATCTAAGAGAAAACCATTCTGGAATGATTTTAAATGTCTAAATGAACATAAACTCATGGATACATGTTGCTTTAAAAGAGAGGCAATTCATTAGCTGTGAAGAAAATGCTCAACAGTGCATTTTGAAAACTAGTCGCAAAGGTGATATCATAATTTCAATATATGCTTATTTAATATATTTAATTATGTGTTTTGTGGGGTGTTTTTCAGGCCACATTTAAAGGTTGGATGGACATTATGTATGCAGCAGTGGATTCACGAGAGGTAGGTAACTACAAGGAAATTAGTAATTTCCTTTTTCATTGACTTTTGCAGCACTCATCGTGTTTAACAACAGCAACCAAATATAGGCAGGTTCCCGGTCCCCGTCTTACTCTTGTTGAGGCAGTTGTGGATCTTCCTTGTTAGCGGGTGGTACTCAAGCATCCTGACTCTGGGATTAAAACAAATGCAGCTCTCAGTTCTACACAGCTGATTTATCTATTTGTACTGCGAAACTCCCAGCAAAGAGGCCCCTCCAGAGTGAAACTGAGTCTGTCAAAAACCTGAATTGTCCTCTCTCTTTCTTCCACTTTCCCCACTGACTGCCGTATTTTCCATGGATCTAATTTGTGATAACCAGAACCTCTTTAAAAGCACTGGGTTTAAATTACATTCTCTTATAATCTCCACCCTCAACCCCCACTATATCTTCTCCTTCAGCAACTCATTGGTCCATAACCATCAGCTCTAGTCAAGGAGGGTGGAGGATCTCCTGGCAGGGAAAGAGGCTGGTGTGAACTTGAGCTCTGGCTTGAAACGTGCTGGACCTCTGGGTACTGATGACTGCCCTGTGCTAACAACCGGTTCCTACTCTACATTCCATTCAGCTTTCAAGTTTCCTGAAATTAAGAGCTTTTCCCTTGCAAGATCATGCATAATTCTGTTCTGGGGTTTTTCTTGTTTGGTTTGGTTTTTTTATTTCTTGATTGATGAAGGTGTTGTGGCTCTTTTAGTAATATTAAAGGAACAAGCTTACATTGGGTATTGAGAATTAGGCAGTCTGAATTGAATAACAGGGAGGCAAGCCATAAATTGAGGAATAAGGGGTGAAAAACACACATGACACCCATGGAGCTAAGAAGTACCATTGTGTATCATGGCTCATGATGTTGATGTATTCTTGTGCTACATGTACACGTGTGTGTATCCTCCCTGCTACTAACTGAACACATGGGTACCCATGAGAAAATACGGTATTCAGGGAAATGCGAACTTCTAGCATCTTGGATAGATTCCTGGAGCTGGTGGGGCAAATCTGAGCATTTTTGCCAAGTGTGGTCTATGTGATCTGAGGCTACCGGACTTCATTGCTCAGCCCTTCCACAAAAAATTTTATTCATTTCCATCCTTCATAAAAGAAAAATTGTAATTCTAAACACACTGACTCTCAATATAGAGTTTTTAAGTAGCATTTAATTATACTGTGATCGTACTTTCCCTTTTTATAAGTACTATCGCTTCACATAACGTTAGGGATAATCAGAAAATTATCTTCCTGTTCTGGGTTCAGACTGAGAACATTTTACAGGATTTACTGTGAAGCTGCACTTTCGGAAACAGTGTGATCTCTGTGACAGTGTTGTGAAATGCAGCTGAAATGACCGTGGCATCACAGATACCAGTAGTAAACTTCAAACAGAGACCATGGAGCGCTGACTCTGCTACTGCTAGTGGGAGTTACACTATTTAGCCTGTTCCATAATCTTTATTGCTGATGGACAGTTTTCTTTAAACTGCATTAATGTTGTGATATTTGCAGAGATGGTCTCATTTTTGCATTTTGCCTTTTCCCTTTGCAGTGTGAGGAGCAGCCTGAATGGGAGTCTAATTTATACATGTACCTGTACTTTGTGATTTTCATCATCTTCGGGTCTTTCTTCACATTGAACCTCTTCATTGGTGTCATCATTGACAATTTTAACCAACAAAAGAAAAAGATAAGTAGAGCATATGCTACACATGACTTTGTGATTGCTGGAGAGATAAGGGCAAGGGATAGATTTATAAGCAGTGGCTTTGCCACATTAGCCTTGAGATTATCATTGACAGAACAGCCTCAGAAACTGCCTTGCAGGGCTTTTGCAAAAGCACAGTTGTAGCAGATGCTGATGCCTGCACAGGATGAACATCCTGAAGATCCAGGCCAGGGGATTATACTCCGGTCCAGAGCAGGCCACAAAAGTGATGAGAGGGCTGGAACCGCTCTGCTATGAGGACAGGCTGAGAGAGTTCGATGTTCAGCCTGGAGAAGAGAAGGCTCCGAGGAGACATTATTGTGGCCTTTCAGAGCTTCAAAGGGGCCTGTAAGAAAGATGGGGACAGACTTTTCAGCAGGGCCTGTTGCAATAGTACAAGTGGTGATGGTTTTAAACCAAAGGAGGGGAGATTCAGGCCAGACAGGAAGAAATTTTTTACACTGAGGGTGGTGAAACACTGGCCCAGGTTACCCAGAGAGGTGGTGGATGAACCATCCCTGGAGACATCCCAGGCCAGGCTGACGGGGCTCTGAGCAACCTGATCTGGGTGCAGATGTCCCTGCTCATGGCAGGGGTGGCACTGGATGAGCTTTGGAGGTCCCTTCCAACCCAAACTGTTCTATGATTCTGCACAAAAAGCAGTGGAACCTGTTCTCAGCCCATCACCTCCCTGCCCCAAGGTGTAGCCATGGTCACGGAGGAGCAACCTGGCCTTAGAGCTGTGTTTCTCTCTGCTTTGTAGGCTCTAAACAAAGGACTGAGCTTCTTACATTTTCCCCTTTCACACTGGACTTACCTCGAGCACCGACAGAATCTGAGTCTTGCTCCTTGTCGGTGCCTGAACTGCTCTGTGTCTCCTGCTCTTCACCTCCATGCAAAAAGCAGCTCCCACCACTGCATCTCATCAAACCCTTCTTAGATATTTTGATGAAAGCTACATGAAAAGGGAAATAAGAAAACAGAAGAGGATACAGCCCTGAATTTTGGATGGAGGCAGTGTACCTCTTTTCATCAAAAATAATAGCTTTGTTCTCACCCTGTACTTAGGTGGCCAGGATATCTTTATGACAGAAGAACAGAAAAAGTATTATAATGCAATGAAGAAGCTGGGATCTAAGAAACCTCAAAAGCCAATCCCAAGGCCACTGGTAAGAATGACATCATTCAGTTGAACTCTGTGTAATAGCTGAATATTAATTTAATAGAATGAATGCAATTCAGCTTTCCAGCGTAGGAAGAGTGACTGTTTCCAGGTGAAAGCCACCTAGTATTTAGATGTTTTGATTTTCGACAGTGCTTGCAAGTCCAGTGACCTCTGTGGTACAAAATTTCAATTGTTCTCCTATATTGACTAAAAGTCCAATTTACATACGTAGTCATGGCTGTGGCCACATGGCTGCATTGAATTAATTTATGGCCACAGTCCAAGGTCTTTTTTCAGTAGTTTCAAGAAGCATTAGGATCAAATGGGCTTGAAAACTCTATCATCCAACCATTCCTCATCATCTCTATGTTTATTAAGTTCTATTCAGAAGCAGTACATTGCCTGTTTTCTTCTACTTTTTGATCAATCAGGAGACAATAATGTCATCATTTTGACATCGTTCAAATTTCCTAACTGAATCTTCTCCTTTCCTCCAGAACAAATATCAAGGTTTTCTTTTTGATGTCGTCTCAAAACAAATCTTTGATGTCTCCATCATGATTCTCATCTGCCTTAACATGGTTACCATGATGGTGGAAACAGATGACCAAAGTCAAGAAAAAGTGAACATCCTCCATAAAATCAACATGCTTTTTGTTGCCATCTTCACTGGGGAGTGCATCATCAAGATGCTGGCCCTGCGACACTACTACTTCACCAATGGCTGGAACATATTTGACTTTGTCGTCGTGATTCTGTCTATCGTAGGTAGGCGAATCCAGATTTTCCCTCAAACTCTGAAGTTAAAAAGGCAGACATAAATTTAATTAGACAAAGTTGAAGGCTTCATGCAATAAAACACACTTTCAACTCAGAGAATTAGATCCTAGCCATATTTTTTTTAATATTTAAATAATAAAACATAATACTGCCTAACAATAACTTGAGTGATCAGTGAAATTATGAGGTTTATCATACCACACTATTAATTTCACCATACACTTAATGGTTCCTAATGATAAAACATTGTCCAGAACCGGTACCATGCACTTAACCCCAGTTCTGCATAACAGCCAAAGAGAAGTAAAAAAGCCACATGAAAAGGGCACATGCAGACTGCTGTTGTTTTGCTATTTACTTTTTATTACATCAGTGTGAAACAGCCCTTCAGGGCAGGTTTGGGCAGATGCAGTGAGCCTGGCTGTTTTCAGTCCTGTTGCCTCTGGAGCTCTGAAGCCTCATCCAGCCAAGGGAAGAAACAGAGACATGTAGTTTTATTGTCAATTTGTGCTTTATGCTGTCCTGCAGCTCCAACGCTAGATCACATGTTAGATGTTACAGAAATGCATGTCAAATGTGAATCTGAATCCTGCCAAAAGAGTTTTCATTGAAGTAGCAACTGGAAGATGATCAACTGATCCAGTGAGCAGAAGGAACTCGGAAATGTGGCTCTTCCAATACAGTTCCTATTCTGAAGGAGGGAATAGATGAGTGGGCATGTAGTGACAGGACAAGGGGTAATGTCTTCATACTGAAAGAAATAAGATTTAGGTTAGATACAAGGAAGATATTCTTGCTAAGGCACTGGAACAGGCTGCCCAGATAAGTTGTGGGTGCCCCATCCCTGGAAGTGTTCAAGGCCCGGTTGGATGGGGCTTTGAGCAACCCGATCTAGTGAAAGGTGTCCCTGCCGATGGCAGGGGGGGTGGAACTAGATGATCTTTAAGGTCCCATCCAACCAAAACCATTCTATGATTATTTTCCCTGTACTAACTCTCTGTTTGCCTCTTTTCAAGGCACCGTACTTTCTGACATCATCCAGAAATATTTCTTCTCTCCCACACTCTTCAGAGTCATTCGCTTGGCTCGGATTGGCCGGATCTTAAGACTCATCCGGGGAGCCAAAGGAATTCGAACTCTCCTGTTTGCCTTAATGATGTCCCTACCTGCTCTGTTCAATATTGGACTCTTGCTTTTTCTCGTCATGTTCATTTATGCCATTTTTGGCATGGCTAACTTTGCCTATGTTAAGAAGGAGCATGGGATTGATGACATGTTCAACTTCCAAACCTTTGCTAACAGCATGCTCTGTCTCTTCCAAATCACAACATCAGCTGGCTGGGATGGTCTTCTCAACCCTATTTTAAACACTGGACCACCGTATTGTGACCCAAACCTTCCGAATGCAAATGGTTCGAAGGGAGACTGTGGGAGCCCTGCCATAGGGATTTTATTCTTTGTTACTTATATCATTATATCATTTCTCATTGTTGTAAACATGTATATAGCCATTATTTTAGAGAACTTCAGTGTAGCCACTGAGGAAAGTACAGAGCCTCTAAGTGAGGATGATTTTGATATGTTCTATGAAATCTGGGAGAAGTTTGACCCTGAAGCCACTCAGTTTATTGAGTATTCTGCACTTTCAGACTTTGCAGATGCACTGTCAGAACCTTTGCGCATAGCAAAACCAAACAAAATCAAACTCATAGCAATGGACTTGCCCATGGTCAGTGGAGATAGGATCCATTGCTTGGATATTTTGTTTGCTTTTACAAAACGGGTGCTAGGAGAATCTGGAGAGATGGATGCCCTTAAAATACAGATGGAAGAAAAGTTCATGGCAGCGAATCCGTCTAAGATCTCTTACGAACCTATTACAACAACTCTCAGACGGAAACAAGAAGAGGTCTCTGCCATCGTCATCCAACGGGCCTACAGGAGACATTTGTTTCGGCGCTCCATGAAGCAAGCATCTTACTTGTACCGGCACAGAACTTTTGACGGCAGCATCCTTGAGGATGATGCACCCGAGAAGGAGGGTCTCATTGCGTTCATGATGAACGAAAACTATGGCAGGCCAATAGACAAATCAGAAACTCTGTCCTCCACATCTTTCCCTCCATCCTATGACAGCGTCACCAGAGGTACAAGTGATAATCTGCAGCTGAAGATGACAGACTCGAGCAAAAGTGATGAGGCTATCGACTGTCTGCTCTCACCAGACAGGGATAAAGAATCAATTGTTTAAATGTTTGTTTAGAATGCTTTAAAATACTGTTTACAGAATGTAATGCTGTAACTACACAACGATTGAAGCAGCCTTCTTATTAAACATTAGTTGCAAAAGAAATAACGGAGTTTTTACCCTTACCTACAGGAGTCTAATAAGTCATATAACCTTTGACTCTGCTCTTTTTGACTTGGCTCAATATTTATATTTACATATGCACAGGAAGAATCTTTGCAGGGTCATAGCTGTTATATCAATGGTGTGAATAAGAATATGCTAGACTTTAAAACAGTAAACACAGTGTATATCTATCCACAGATAAAGCCTGGCTGTATACATTCATTTAAGGTCTTACTCATATTAGTGTGTTTACTTATGGCAATGTATGACCTTGCGTTCTAAAGAAAAAAGAAATATCACAGCTGCTGTAGCAAAATGTAACACTTACTGTGTATGTTGTGAATGGTCTTTCATAAATTTATTATATTTGATATTTTTTTACTTATAAAAAAAGATGTCTCTTTTTCCATGGAGATTAATGATCCTCACATTCTTCATGATGAACTCTGAGTCAAGGTAATAGGAACTTGCGGGATCCCCATCATTTGAAGAAGAAAGTTTTTGCAAAGTAAATTATCAAATTAGCAACATTTTAACTGTTTATTACAGTAAGCCCTCCCTCTTGGGACTTGCAACTGCTCATCAGCAGAAATACAAAAAATAAAATTAAAAAAAAAGGAAATTATGTCAAAATAATGAGAGAAATGGCTTGTTCTTCAGGAAACTAGACAATAATGGATTCTGTTTGTAAAACTGTTAATAAAAGCACTAATTTTTTAGTATGTTTCAAGAATCTGCTTTGAATACCGCAATCAAACTCACCATAGAAATAGCGCATCACGTTTGTGTGTCGTGCTCCTAAGCACCATCTACACTGGCAAAGTTTCTGTTAAGGTAGTGGGATAGGTTACATTTTCCCCAGGAACACTGAGCTAAGCAGCCTTATTGGAAACTGTGCATCAACGTTACTCCAGAAATACTACTGCTACTAATGGTAATAATATAAACAACACCGACTGGGCTGTGCAGAACGGCTGCGACAGTGAGATCAAGAAGGTGGGAGGGGAATTGCCTCTGGATCCATATGTAAATTTTGAGGTTTTGAATCCTTTCTACTCGGTGTCCACCATTTGTTTTCTCAGACAGTATAGTTAGATTACTGGGGAAGGAGAAGAAATACAGGAACCAATAAAGAGTATTTAGTAGAAAAAGGAAGTATCCTCATTCCTGAAGGCAAAGGAATATTTACAGCTGATGTATCCATCAGCTTCAGGCCAAAGAAATGAGAATGGGGTGAAAGATGAGTGTGTGGCTGTAGGAAAGTATTAGAGGCTTTACGTGCTAACATAGGTTATTATTTATTTTTAAAGTTTCAGCCTCAATCAAATGTGAGAAAGCATTTCTGGAATACAGAGACAAGTCCGTAATTACACACAAGTTCTTTTTCACTTTTAGACTGACTGTATTTGGGTTTGGTTGGACTTTGTAGAAAATCTTGAGATTTCTATAATGAGCCATTGCACTTTAAGGAAGAATAATTGTGCTTTTCACCTTGGAGAAGCAAGGATATCGAGAATGTATTTAAGGGGTATTGTCATGGACATTTAGTTACATCCCAGGTTGTAAAGGAGTCAAAATCCTCATGGAGTTGACAACAAGAATTAAAGCTATATGTTACAGTGAAGTTTATCCATGGCCATTGTTAATCTGTCCTCTAAACGAGTCAGAATATGTAAATGCAACATGTCAAAAGGATGACGATGTATCTGTGTAAATATGGGCTAATATATTCTCTCCATTCATTGAGAGGTGTCTCAGGCATTCACTTGAGAGTGGTCTGTCAGTTAATTCAGAGGATTTGCCATCAGGATTCCTGGGGTCTATTCCTAATTCTTACTACATGATTTTTAGGCAAATAATTTAACCTATCTGTGCCTCAGTTTACCCATCTGTAAAATGGGAATAATAATACTTACCTACCTCACAGGAGTGTTGTAAGACTTTCTGGTTGCAAAGTGCTATAAGGGAATGAAACGTACTATATAAGTATTATTATGATCATGCTCTCTTGCCCTTTTAACCCCATGTCTATGGTATATAACATAGGGCTGTTCCTCCAGGGATTTTGTTGCCTTTAAATCTTGTATGTAATTAGATTCTAACTTAAGGGAACTGCTGTTCGTTCCTTAAAGTGAAAACACTATTCTGTCCTCCCTCCCCACCCCTAACCCCACCAAAAAAATGCTCAAGGCTTCTCAAATTAGAGAAACTTTATACAGATTCCCTGTGTATTTATGCTGTAATGTTATTCTGACTGTACATATCACCCAGAAAGAGTATGCGATTTTTATATTTATATGCATATATATATATACACACACATACTTATACCTATACATATATATGTATCTTGTGAGTTTATAGAGTGGCTGACACTCAGAGGACACGACTTACTGATTAAAATGTTTTCTTCTCAATGGGATTTATTGAACATTAGCATTGAGCTGCTGCCTATAATGAAACTGTTTAATTAGAAAATAGTACATTCATTACTTGCTGAACAAGCATTTATTGGCTGACAACTGGTAACATTATTTTCCTTTCAAAGCTTTAGAATAAAAGAAGAGGGAAAAAATACTACAAAAAAGGCATTTATCTGATTTTTTCCACATACAATATAAACTGTTCAAAACCCTTGGAAAAAGCCAGCCAGTGCTCAGCAGTGTGGTGTTGATCATGCTGTTTTGAATATTTTAATTATTTGCAACTTGTATTAGAAAATATTTGAGTGATACTAAAAGTCAGACCCAGTAATGAACAGGATGTAATGGGATGATTAGCTGGTCACTGATTATATTAGAGAAGAGCTCTTCCTCTGGTCGTTTCACCCTTGTGTTGAATATCTTGTTATCATTGCTGTGAGACCCTATAGTACTGATGCAATTACAAACCATTCTGTCTTCTACCCAAAACCTGTAAGAAAAAAGTAACCACGATGCAAAAAAAAAAAAAAACGAAAAAAAAAAACCAAAAAACCAAAACCTGAAAGAGGGTCTTAACTATAGATGTTTACAGAGCAACTTTCTAAAACTGAATTGTAAATTACTTTCAAAACCTTTGTAACTGTAAGGTTGGGTTTCTATTGGGTTTTCTGTTGTTTTGTGGTACATTTCTTT
This sequence comes from Patagioenas fasciata, assembly GCF_037038585.1. Lineage (NCBI taxonomy): Eukaryota > Metazoa > Chordata > Aves > Columbiformes > Columbidae > Patagioenas > Patagioenas fasciata. The sequence goes on along the minus strand of NC_092521.1, from coordinate 163,234,854 downwards.
AGAGCTGAAGAGGGAATGGTATCTTGGTGTGGTGCGCAGAACTCCCCTCAAAAACGTCAAATAACCCCACTTGCAGATCTTTATTAATGAAGATGCCGATCTGAATCAAGCAATGGTACAACCTCCCAATGCAGTGATCTAGTTAAAGACACGAACTCAATAGTTGGCCCACGTTGTCTATAAGCATGGTGAGTGCTACCATTTTTTCTGCTGATTTGTTCAATAAAGGCTACCACATGAATCACTCAAGCTACAAAAAGAGCAAGGAAAATATCAGCCAATATCATAGGAGATATTAAGTTGTTTGTACCTGGAAAAATTCAAGTTTATTATGTTTCTTTATTAAATAAATAAGGATAACAAATATTTCCTGTGCCTTTTTTGGGGGGTTATTTTATCAACATCTATGTTATTATATGTCTGACTCTTTTTCAGCACATTTGATTGGGAAATTCGTGGTAACTTCTGTTAGAAGGTTTGTCAATGAAAGCCCTTCCAGTTCATCTTGCATTGTAAGACTAACGACAGGGCATTAAAGACTTGAGCCAAAGCTTGTTGAAATCGATGGATAATTTTGGGGTACTTCAGACGGATTTGAAGCAGATTCTAAAGCTTCTCTTCAAAGAGAGTAACTTACAGGATGAGCCCAGCATTGATATTTCAACCCAACTTGCCTAGCAGAATTAGCTGGAGGAGGAAGGGTTTTACTGGAAAAATGGGATCCCACCTAGAGACTAAATATATATATATATAAAAAATATATATATAAATGATATTTTCTTAATGCTAATATGAATGTCTTTCCAGTTTAATTATATTGATTTGCTTTCTACTAATTATTATATTAGTCATTTGTTAAAATTCGTATTAAACAAAGTGTAGCATCCTTCTCAACACATACCATGTCTTAATCCAGGAAGGAGCTTCAGAAGGGACGCAGACAACCCTTAGCTCTTATCAGCATTGAATGAATTGTCCTTATCTTCACCCCTGGTAGCACCAATTTTGTTACTCTATTTCATTGCTCTGATTTCTGTTTAAACATGGCAGGTTCCTAATCATATTAAAATGGAACAAAATCGAGCTGGTTTTAAGTGCACTGAAAAAATCCACTCAGTCCTTTGAATTAATTTATTAAAATCAATTTATAGTCATGTTTTACATTAACCTGAGGAAGTCCAACTTGTGCAAAAGACTTTTTTTTTTTTAATTAGCATTTGCTAAGATGTGTCGTATAATAATATGACTTCTGAGTAATTGTGTGTATAGAAAAAATCTGTCTGGAAAATTTTCAGCAAGATATTTTTGGTTGGAAGGCGCAGTTTGGTGAAAAGAGAACTCTATAGAGACTTGTTCAGGTTAGTTAAGGAAATTCCTTGTTAGAATTTGTGTTCAGAATTCCCATGGGAAGGAATTCCTGGGTCATAATCCGCACTATGAGAATTTCTACATGTGGATTTTTGTCAGAATAACTTAACTCCTATGCATGTGTTCCCATTACTGTGCTAGGGCCTGCTTTGGGTTATAGACCTTTCATTATTTTCATGTAGATCCTGAGGAAGTTTCTACAGGCTTTCAGATTTCACATTTTTCAAGATGATATATCAAATAATATTGACCATTTTTGCCAAAGGAATTTCTTGTTTTCCAGCCCTTGGCAAGGAACCTGGAGGACTGGCTCCTCAGTTAATGCGAATTTTTATAGGTTTGGGTTTTTTTTAAATCAGTCAAATTATGTTGATTTTACAAAGCCACAGATCTATTAAATCAAACCCGTGTGAAATCTGTGAGTTCAGAGTCAGGTCCTGCAATTTCCAGATTCATCTTGAGGTTTTTTCAGTGGGTTCAGTTCCTTTCTACTTCTGATGCAAACTGTCTTACTAAACACTAGGATCATTTTGGAAATAAGTCCGAGTTAGCACAGACAGTTCCAGAAGCACGGGCAAACTCAGGCAGCTTTCTTAGAAAAAGCCACACATTGGAGCTCGCTTTAGATCCAGAGAGGATTTTATTCATCATCAAAAGTTGCCGTAGGGAGAGGAGAAATGAAAAATAAATGCTATGCAGTGCGAAGCCTCCGCTGGGCTCCAGTATTAAAAGGACACCCATGTAGGATGACAGTAAGTGTCATGTTTCTGACAACAGCAACGCATTTTTCTGCTGTGTACTGGGTTGCTGCGACAAGAGTGCAACCGGATTTAAAACATGAGAAAAGAGGAGAACAGCACCAAAGAAAAGTTAACAAATCAAATGCTTGCGGAACGGCTGCTTCTTCACGTCAATTCTCCCAGCGAGCTGTGAAAGTCCATCTGCGCTGGGTAAAGAACAAACATGGAAATCCTTCTGAGTGTTTACATATTGCAAAGAAATAGCAGCCGTGTCAAAGGGAAAGCATGCAAAAGCACATAGTCTAAAGGGAATAGCTATTGGCAGCGAGCAAAAAAATGCTTCGGAGTCAAACGTCACTGATAACCCCGCGAGGGCTGGAGGTGTTGGGCTGCAGTGTGGGGATGGGTTTGTCAGCACCTCCGCTCGAGCTATTTTAGCCAGCTGACAAACAGGACTTCAAGCGGCTCCTGGCCCATGTGCTTTTGCTGCCGCAAAGTTTCTGAGACCGTTGTTGTCCCTGGAATCTCATGGCTTTATGTCAGGTCATGAATGCCTGCCAGTCCAGGGCATCGGGGGGGTCTTTTTCCCCTAGAAAATAACTATATTGAATGCCACACAACACCGTAAATCACAGCACGGTGCTCAAACTTCACCAGAGAGGCCTAAAAAGTAAGATTTTAATTTTGAAAGGAATGTATCTTGTTTGGGGGTTTCTTATTTTATTTCCCCAAAACTTCAATAGTATGTCCTGGTCATATTTTCAAGCTTTCTGTTTTTCTAACAACTATGTTAGGATAAAACGTGGGGCTTTAAAAGAAAAAGACCAAAGACTGAGACGGTTATGATAAAACCATGCAAAGAGGCCCTAAAAGGAGTTAAAATGCTCTACTGTGCTGAAAAAGTGAGTTGAACTTTGTACCTGTGTTTTAAAATACCTGGGTGTTCTGTGAAATCCCAGTTACTCTAAAGCCAAAGGGAATTTAGCAGTTACCCTTACAGGAGACAGGTCGCCAACCCTTTTTTCATAAACTGTTCATAAAGTGTTCCAGTTTCTCACATTTGTCTTAATTTTTAATCTTCCCACACCTGCATACCAAGCACAAGATAATTTTGAGTTTTACCTCAGGGACAAGTAGTGCAGTTGACAATGATTTATGCTGAGGACACAAACCTGGAATCATGGGCCCCAGTGCTACACAGGAAAATTCAGCCCTTGGTGGCCTCAGTGACATCTTGGAGTGCAAAGAAATATTTTGGTTGTTTTTGAGGACCAACTAAATCCTACGGGATAAAACCAGGAGCACGGTTTGTCTTGGTGATGTCTGAGAAGGAGAAAAGCTCATTACATCAGGCAGGCATGGCTTTTTAGAAAATATTTGTGCAATTGCAGCCCAGACACAAGGAAAAGTGGACCCTATGCCCAAAGTTGTCTCCTATATCCAGGCCCTTTTCTAGACAAAACAAGGAGTAAAGGACTTTCATCTTCTCACAGTGGAGCATGGCAGTGCTTGGGTGGCACAGCTAGTATTTCTAAAAGGTGCTTTTTTGGGAATATATTATTTTTTTACTGGCTGCAGTTTGAAGGTGGGTTGTTCTGGATGTCACAGGGGGAGCTTTGTAGCCATGACAAGTACTTCAGAAGGGCTGTGCTGAGGTGCTGCAGATGTGCAGGGCCTTCGCTGAAGGCTGTGGTTGAAACAGGGTGAAGATAACTGTTTTCCTTGAGCATTAGGAGACAGAAGTCCCTTGCCCAGAAGGGGAAGATGGATGGTGGCATCAGCCCTCAAAGGAGGGAAGGTGGCACTATGTCCAGTTCTGGGCTCCCCAGTTTAAGAAAGACAAGGAATTAGTAGAGAGAATCCAGTGGAGGGCTATGAAGATGATGAGAGACCTAGAGCACCTTTCTTATGAGGAGATACTGAGAGAGCTGAGTCTCTTCAGCCTGGAGAAGAGAAGCTGAGAGGGGATCTCATCAATGTTTATAAATATCTCAGGGTGGGTGTCAAGAGCATGGACCAGACTCTGTTCTGTGGTGCCCAATGACAGGATGAGGGGCAATGGGCACAGACTGAACCATGGGAGGTTCCATCTGAATATGAGGAGAAACTTCTTTCCTTTGAGGTGCCAGAGCCTGGACCAGGCTGCCCAGAGAGGCTGTGGAGTCTCCTTCTCTGCAGACATTCAAACCCACCTGGACACCTTCCTGTGTGATCTGCTCTGGTGACCCTGCTTTAGCAGGTGGGTTGGACTGGATGATCTCCAGAGGTCCCTTCCAACCCCAACCACTCTGTGATTCTGTGATTTGTCTGGCTTTCTGTGGAGACAAGCTACATGCTCAGAGCATCCATGGGCATCTGCCTGTGTCTTTCCCCCTGTCCTGTTTCAGTCTTTTTTGATGGAGGGGTGAGAGTCTCAAAAATAACTGAATTCCTATGAGTTTTGTGAAAAAAATGGCTGAGGAGATATCCACTGTTAGGCTTCAGCAACAAGGAAATGTTTTATAAAAGAATCTTAAGGAGAGAAAAACCATTTTCACAGAGAGGGCAGATCTTATAATTGCTTCAATTTGTAGAGGGAACAATTAATTTGCACCTGTTAACCACCAGGGACCATCAATTCCATGGCATGAAACACAGAAAAAACAGATGCTGTTAGTTCTGGTGCTTCAAGATTTGTCTGGATTTTTGTTGGATAGCCTTTGCTAACAAATGGGAAGATGCTCAAGGCTGAAGTTATTGTATTTCTTGCTTTCCATGAGGAGCTGGGAGAATGGCTATGCACCTTAGGACTAAGAGGCCCATGTACCTCTCTCCCTCACCTCACTTTTGTTAAGTGCTTCTCATCAAAAGTTTAAAGAGTTGAGAAAATAAAGGAGAGAAGCAAGGTGAGGGGATAGGAGTACACAAGACATTTGATTTGCTTTGGTAAGAGCAGTTATTGAATAGTGGGTGGGCGACAGGGTAAGCTAAGCAGTGTCACAGTGGTGGTGACATTAGTGTAAATTGCTTGCAATAGGTGATGTTCATCTCAATAGCATCAGCAGCGATGCAGAGATGCAAGCAGCTCAGAGGGCTATGACAGATGCCTCCGTGTGTGCACAGCACAGACAACTGCCCACCTGCATGGCTGGAGCTCTGGTATTCCTTTATCCCCAAAGAAATGTTGCAGGGTTTAGCTGGGCAGGCTCTTCAGCGGGGAGGTGCAGGGGCAGCAATCTGGATGTGCTCCTGCACATGGGGCCCCAGCGGTTGGATTCACGCCCGAGAAAGTGCATCACAAAGTACTGTGATGCAGTAAGGCAAAAGAGAAGGTGAGGTGGGCTAAAAAATGTCCACAGGAAATAAGATCCCCCTTCTTTTTTTTTTCTTTTTCTTTTTTTAACTCAGTGCTGTGCTGGGAGACTTGGATTCAATCCTCTTTCTCCCCATTGTCAGAGCCTGTAATATTAAATCTGTAATATTCAACAGCCAGGCTGTTTCTGTCTTTTCCATATGACAGGGCACACTGCACAGCTGGATGGTGGTATAGGATTAAAAGAACCAAAACAAAACACAAAAACAAACAAAAAGCCAAAATAAACAAACAAACTAAACAAGCCAAGCCAAGCCAAACCAAACCATACCATACCAAACCCACAACCAAAATGCCCTGGTTTAAGGCCTAAGTTTTTGCCATAGTGGAATTCCTTTTTCCAGAAGTGTGTGCCTGGCAAAAACAATATATATATATAAATGGAGTTCCTTGCAACAGCATTTGCAATAGAGCCTGGCTAAATGAGTTCATCCCACTTTCTCCACTGGGAAGACAACAGCGACCAGCAGAGAAACCAACCAGCTTCTCACAGATGGAGGCTTGCTGGGCTCTGGGGAAGAGGTCTTCATTTCGTTGCAAGCTTTTAGTGGCTAACCAGAAAAAGAAATGCTCAGCTGGGTGAAGTGGGATTTCCTATGAGGACAGGCTGAGAGAGTTGGGGTGTTCAGCCTGGAGACGAGAAGGTTCCAGGGAGACCTTATTGTTGCCTTTCCATACTTAAAAGGGGCCTGTAAGAAAGATGAGACCTGTTGCGATAGAACAAGAGGTGACCATTTTAAACTAAAGGAGGGGAGATTCAGGCTAGGCATAAGGAAGAAATTTTTTACACTGAATGGTACACACTGGCCCAAGTTGCCCAGAGAGCTGGTGGATGCCCCATCCTTTGAGACATCCCAGGCCAGGCTGGATGGGGCTCTGAGCAACCTCATCTGGGTGAAGATGTCCCTGCTCATTGCAGGGGGTTGGACTAGATGAGCTTTGAAGGTGCCTTCCAACCCAAACTGTTCTATGATTCAACGACTCTATGATTCTGATCCTATTCAAAGCCTGTCATTGGGCTGCCTTGATGTAGCTGAAGAGAAGTCATCCTCAGTGAAACAGGATTACACGGTGCAAGGGGAAGCCTGTCAGGTGTGACCACCAAGGATAAAGCCCCAGTCTGTCACCTCGCTGTTGACCCATGCTCTTGTACCATGAGGAGGTCTTGCATTTCACATATGGTATGCATTCACTGAGAATCATAATCCACAAAGGCTGCGGAGCTTATTTTTGGGTAGGGTCTCAAGGACTTAACAGCTTCAGGGGCCAGAGCACGAACCTGCTACCCAGCAGCTGTGATCTCCTCACACCTCAGCCTCCCTCAGAAGGGTGGGAAGATCAGCCTGAAGATTAGTCGGCCTTGACATTCTTGGAGTGTCTGGCATAGAAACACTCCTGGACACTGACAGGGGGAAGGTGAAGAGCTACCCCGGCCACAGAAGGTGGTAAACGTGGCCCCTGTCCAAATCTAACGGGGTAGTAGGGCTGTTGCTTTATAAGGTTGTACGTGACGTGGGGAGTGAGGGGTGACTCACTGACTTGCACCTCTCAAATCAGTTCAGTGTTGCAATATGTATTGGGAAAGGTGAGCAAAGTACACCCCTTTATGCTCCCCACTTAGTTTCCTCCAAAAGGAATTTAGTCCACATGCTCAGAACCAGTGTGGGGCAAAACAGGGTATTTTCAGTAAAAACATGTTATCACCTCCATGAAGGCAACCAGGGTGTGTCTTCCTTAGCAATCAGTCCTGGAGCAAACTCCAACTAAATTTAAAGGCAGCTTCTGGGAGCAAAGAATGAGATAAAACATAAACCTGTAGTAACCTCTTTATCTGATGATGTTTGCAATTAGCAATATAAGCTTTTGTAATTCTCTCTGTTCTTGGTGTAAGTAGTTGATGGTTGCAAGTACCATGGTTCTGGTCTCAGAGCTGTGTCCAAATCCCTGGAGCCTGAAGCTTAAGGTCCTTACCCAGCTCTAATTTGAGAGCTTTGACTCTCACACCAGCTGACTGCATGGCTTAAATGCATGTAAATACCTTCATAGTGACTGACAAAACATACTCGTGACGCTCTCCTAAATAGGGATGCTCTCTCTCCAGGGATGTCAGTTTGATGTTATCACCTACTCAGCAAATAAATCCCTTTACTGAAGGAGAGAGACTTCATGCTCTCCAGTCCTACAAAGCAGCTTCTTTACCTTCTAAATCTGCTTTCTACACTGCTTTGCCGTCACTAAAGCTGGTTTTCTAAACGCCACAGCGCAAAGATTCTGTTATTAATGCTTCAATATCATCTGTATTTCAGCTCAGCTTGCTATGAGTCACTCTGATGTTTGCACCTTGGTGCTCTGTCTTATTGGTCTACGAAAGAGTCAGGATGAGAGTTTCCATTCCAAACGCTCACCTCCCTCCCAAGCTAATGGGGTCAGACAGGCCTGCCTGCAAGACGCAGATTTTCTTAAGGGCATCATGTCACTGACAAAAGATATGAGAAGGTAGTTCCTTTGATATTAATCCAGCGTCCCTTGGCTTACAGCACTTGCCATACAACTGTGTACAAGTCATTGCCTCACATCCAGCATGAGACACGCTTCATTCCCTCAGCCCTGCAAAATTGCTGAGGTTCCCTGCACTGGTTCCTAGTGCTAGTTTTCTACTGATTTCCCTGTTTATATAGATACACATTAACTTCTGACTGTTGTGGTTTGGTTTGGTTTGGTTTGGTTTGGTTTGGTTTGGTTTGGTTTGGTTTGGTTTGACTTTGGCTATAGGATTTAGGTAAGCACAATGAAACCTCAGACATCATTATTTTTGGAGCAGTGAGCCAGGCAGGTCTGTTCACCTGCATGGGCCACATCTTGGGCAGTGTTTCCAACTCATACAGGTTACACCCACGCTGGCAACCAAAATTAATCCAAGGTTGTTCTTCTTGTCCAGAGGCTCACTAGGATGGCAGGACTAAACTCTGACCTGCCTGAGCAGGGTCTCACCTTCCAACCCAGTTAGCTGCAGCAGTCCTTAGACAGTCTAAATCCTAAAAAACATGTTTGGGAGATGCAAATTAACCCAGATTTGAACAGGGATCTTCCACTGTTCACCTATCAGGGCTTGCTGGTAGACCGGCCTCCACTAAAGCTTCAAGACCTTATGAGAGAGGAAACAGCTGTCGGGAAATGAAATGTGGGTAGAACAGGCAGTTGCTGATGGGAGACAATCAATGAGAAATTGGGCGCTGTGTTATGGTGCATGGGGTTAAATATGGGTGGCATGGGATGACCTGAGGACACCACCAAGCTGCTACCACTACCAGAAACCACACAGGGAGCAAGTGGTGCAGCACTTAAGAGCAATTTTGTACTCTGGAAGATAGTGTGCCAGCAGTGAGGTCTGCGCCTGGCTGTCTCTCACTTGGTGGTATAGGAATAATCACTCTGACGAAGGGCTCACACACCTGGAGAGCAACCCAGGAACTTTCCCAGACAGGCTGCTTCTCCATCTGTTCAGTCCCGATGAGAAACCTGGTTGACTTGTCAAGTCACCAAAATGTGTGGTAAATTCTCATTTGAGAATACATTCTCCTTGGCAGGCTTCTAGGAACTGAGGGCTTTGTGGAATGAATGTCTGGGGTTTTCTGTTTTTTTTTTTTTCGGTCTAAGTTTAACCAATCTCATCATACTGTAAAACATAAAAGCAGAAAAACAAATCTGTATGGGTGTGTGTGTATATGGAAACACGGGGCTGCAGGAGGAATTTCTGAGAGTGATTTACCTGGAGAGGACTCCACAGCTCCATCCTGGGCTTCTGACGATACATGTCTGAGCCAAAATATGGTTTTCATTTTCAGAGGATGGAAAAGGTAGGTTGTTTTATACGCTAAAAATGAGTGCAACATTAATAAAGCCAAAACCACAAAAGGGCTCAATTACACTTGCATTACAAGGTGACCACAAAATCTAATATTGATGAAGTTCAAATGTCTGCTGTCTTGCAAGAAGATGACCACAAGGAATGCAAAGCATGGTCTGGCTACTGCTGTCGCCACTCCTGGGGAGAAAACCTGCTGGGCTAGAAACCTGCCCCAAGCAGCTGGTGACCCAAGATATAATTGCGGTTTGCTGTTATCTTTGCTTCCTGCTTGCTAAATCTCTTTCCTTTTTGTTTGTAAGGGATCACAGAGGGAGGCAGGAGGCTCCTTGTGCTAGTGACAACTCATCTTGCTAGTGACAGCAACATCATCCCAGGACCCAAGGCCAAAGTGAGACAAATGCATCTGACTCAGCAGTAAATCAGCTTTCCTTGTCTCCCCGCGTGCAGCATGACTACTGCTGATCCATAAAGGATGCTCTGGGCATCTCTCGTAACAGCAGCTGTCCCTCTGTTCAGAGCAAAGAGGCATCTAAGAAATCTTGGTATGTCTCCTGACACACTCAGCAGGAAAACTCAAACTGCACTGCAGGCTAAAAGTGATCTTGCAGCAGGGCCAAAAGGTTCAAGACCCAGTCGTCCTTGTCATAGCACATTAAAAATGGGTAATCATTCAGCTGTGCACAAGCAAAGGCTTTTATGTAGAGCAAATGTAATCTTCTGCCACAAATCAGCGTGAGAAGCAGTGGGTGAGTTCCAGGAGTTAGCTTTCTGCTGACGCTTGGAGTATCTATAAAGATTGCATGCTCGGCAAGAACCAGCTCTCCAAGAGGGAGAAATCAGCCAAGGATTCCCCCTTTCTTTGCAAGATGCCTTCCAAAGAGCACTGACGACTGATGTCCTCTGGCCATGGGGCAGATGCAGTCTGTCCTGCGTTGCTCATGACTGGTGTTTTAGGCTCAAAAGGACACAGGAAGCTTCAGAAGAGGCGACATGGCAGTCCAGGGCTATCAGCCGTGTTGATGTCCCCTCCAGAAACGCTGTGGCTCCTGTTCTCTTTCCATCCCCATCTCTCAGCATGGAGGTCTCCAGCTCATTGCTGGCTAACAATGATTCACTTTCCCTGATTTTTAATGAGAGAAGCCCAGCCATCAGATGCTTTTCTTTCAATAGCTGAATGAAGTCCCAAATTCAAATGTTTTGGTCAACTTTATATTAAACATTTTGACTGAATCAAAAGTACATGTATATTTATTAAGGGCAGCTTTGGCTGAATACGTCATACTGAAATATCAAGCTCAAATATTTGGACTCTGTAGTTTTCTTTCTGAATATGCTGTTTCTTTATCTGTGTTTTGTTTCCTTAAGACTCAAGCTAAGCGAATTTCAAGCCTTCGTTGGACTTGGTTGCAGAGGCAGAAGGAGCTGCCCTAGCTCTGCCCAGGTCCATCCTGCTCCTCTACAAATGCTCTGCGGGACTTTGTATGTCAAAGCTAGCCCTGGCCATGAATAAAGACAGTCTTTGCCCTAGGTGGCTGATGCCACAAACAATCAAGGTCATCTGATATCTCTTCAAATAACTGGACATATTCTTTATATGCTGTTTACAATTGAACTATGTCCAACTTCATGAAAATTTGAAAAAGGGGGTTAAGAAGTACCCTGCTGCGAAGCAGCAACTGAAAGCTGTTACCTGAAGCCTCCTTGCTCTACCATAACATTTTTTGGCCCTGCTGTCATGTTTGCTTTCCTCAGAACAGCCTAAGAAAATGACCACAGTAGTCCCAGAGGATTTTGGTGGTAGTGGTCATGTTATTAAGCTCTTCTATAGCTTCCTTCCCACTACAGAATGAAATATTGCCTCTCTGTTTATTACTGGGTCTGTGGGACTGTCAGAGCCTGTGCAGTCACAATAACTTGCAGTCTTGTTGCTTTCCAAATGAAGCAGAGGAGCTGGGGTGCAGACACGTGGCTTGAGCTCCACAGTGCCAGTGTCTGTGTGTCACCCTTCAGCTACAACTGGGTTCATGAAGAAGATCACTGGTCTTCCTCCTGGGGTTCAATGCTTCTAATATTTTTTGCACAAGTAACAGACTGGCATTTTATCTTTTTTGTATTTTTGAATTAGTTACAGACTGAACTGTTTGGATTCAGCTGACAGCACTACTCTTAAACAGCAAATACGTCATCATCTGCTCTTGAACAAACAAACCCAGTGAGACCGTCCAGCTCCACATTTGCATCTCTCACTTTAAGAACGCAAACCCTTAAGTACAGTCTGCCCACATGTTTGTGGTGGGTTAGAAAATATTTGCATTGTGACAGCCATTGCTGAAATGTGGTCGTTTCTGGGAAAAGAAGCAGCTGCTGTTTACTGAGGGAAGGGAGGCTTTGTGGTTTGGACAGCGGCTGGAGCCCAAGATTTTATTCTGGTAACACCACTACCGGGAGCTACAGGATCATGTAGACATGTCCTTGCAAGATGGGCATTACATAGCTCAGGTGCTGGTGGCAACGTAACCACAGACATGAGGACAGAGCCCTCTATGAACTGACGCATTTGCTTTCTTGGGTAAATTATGAAGCCCATGCTGACCTCTGTGCTGTTTTAACTATATTGCTGCAAGCCAGCAGGCTTAAAACAAGTTCAGGTACCTCTGGTACCAGGGCCTAGACGATCCTGAAGTGTAAACCAAAGGTTTATGTTGGAGATTAACCCCTAAGGAATGTCTGCTTTCTCTGCCCTCTGTGAAATGGATGGATGGAGTGCATGTGTGTGGAGGTTGTAGAAGAGCAAAATAAAAGGTATATAATAATAAAACTGAAGTGTTACTTATAAGTTAATACATGTGTCTGCAGCCCAGAAAGGTCCAACCCTCCCTTGGTTGAAGGTCTGACACATCTGACCTGTCACTATTCAGGACTGTGGAGGTGGCTACTGAGCTGAGATGGGAAGGTAGGAAGAACCTCCCAGGTAGACCTTTCCAAGTGACATTATTAGGGAAACTTCAGGCACTTACATACCTTTCAGATCTGCTTTTTATTTTTTTTCTTCTCAGAAATACCCTGTCTCAGTGGGGATTTAGGAAATGGCTGAGGTGAGCTGGGAGTTCTCCCACTTGTCCATATGGACAGATGGGATGTCTCATGGTGTATGTATCACCCCTCTCATCTCCCTTTTTGACTCAAATGCTGGTGGCAATAGCAAAAGGCCTGTTTTGCCAGGTATCAGAAAATAACAGAAGAGGTGAAGCTGGAAATGGCCAAATGTGAATAAGTAGGAGGTAGCCTGTTCATTATTTTATTTTGGGATGAGAAAGATAAAGCTGGATCCTACCCCTAGTATGGCTTAGCTTTCTCTGTAAAGGTAGCATAAGGGCATCAATGGTGCCACATATATCAAACCAGAAAATACCAGTCTCTACTAGAAATACTGGCTCATTGAGCCTTATGCATAGATGTGCTTTATTTGGTAACCAAACCGGATAGTTCTTTTTAATGGGATCCAGATCTGAAGCAGCTTTTAAGCGCTGCCAAGGAGTGGTCTGAATCCGCTGGGTCCAGCTCTTCCTCGTCCATCACTTTAACGCGATGTAGCAGCCCAGGGTTGTGGAGGCCCAGCAGACTGCAAGTCTGTCAAACTGCAGGATGTTGGGGAGGCTGCATTTGCAGCCCCTCGGGGACAGCAGGGATTGGCATTGATCAGTCAGACACAGAAAGTCTCTCAAGGATGGGGATGGGAGCAGCGATGTTGTGAACAGCAGCCCGAGATTTTACTTCTGCTTCCCTCCCGTTTCCTACCTGCCTGGAAAAAGCCCAAGCCACCAAAAGATCACATGCGAGATTTTATGAAGCAGAGTCAGAGCAGATTTGGGGTTGTTCCGATAGCCTTTCGATACCTAAGTGTTAAAGCCTATCTCGGAGCTGTACCCAGCACACTGCGATAAGGGCCTGTTCCATTTTCGTGGTGGCATTACGCTGCACATGCCACAAAGCCAAGTCACGGCGCTGAAAAAGGTAATGAGACACCCGATATGCCAAACATGTGGCAAATCACAAAGGAACACGAAGAAATATTCAATCAGATACTCAACCACAGGAGCACACTAACCACCCTGGATGTGGTATATCATCTTCCTCCAAACAAGACACCCTGACAACTGTTACAGTCCATCAGTTACAGCCCCTCGTCCACCTCCAGCCACACACGAGTTGAGCAGGAGAGTATTTGCTCAGTTTATTGGGTTTTGTTGCCGTTGTTGCTTTGGAAGGCTGCCTGCTCCAAAGGGAGCACCGTGTCCCATTGCAGCGTCCGTTCCGTCTCTGGTCCCCGTCTCCATCCCAACTGCAAAGGATCGCGGGGAAGAGCGAGAGGCTGGAGAGCGGCCGCCTCGCCGCGATCCCCCGCCTGGCAGGGGTGGCTGCATTTGTCAGAAAGCTTCCATTAGTCCTGCATGCCAGCTATAATCTCCCATCCCAAACACGGCAGCATCTGCTCCGGAGCCAGTATTATATAACCACAATTGGCCTGCACAGGGCACGTTAAAACCGTGGGCAGGAGAGAGCAATTCACTCCACCACGGAGCTTGTCTTGAGTAAAAGCCTTTCTGTGATTCTACAGACATATATAATTTCTTTTTTTCCCCTGGTGCAATTTTTAGGGCTGTGTCTCTTGCAAGTAATATAAATACACATATATCCATAAGCACTAACTGCTTCAATAACTGATCTGAATTCCCAGCCCTGGACTACATGAAGTTAAAAAGAGTTTAAAAAATAAATAAATAAAACAACAAAAAACAACAACTTAGAAATGGTGACAGCAGGATTACACACAAAGGAAACTCCAGTGTGTCAGATTTGTTGAGAGGCTAAAAATATGTGTCTTTTTTAGAGAGGGGGAAAGTGACTGGCAGATAGTATTAATCTGAGACAGCCTGAAGCAGATAGAAGGATTATAAAGCCGCTCATTTAGGACTGCAGAATTCATTTTCAGGCAACTCCTTTGCAAAATGCTCGGTGACTCCTCCGCATCCGACAGAAGCTCTCTGAAAGCAGCGTGAAAAACACAGGGAGGGACTTTAGCCCCATTATACACAATTGCAAATCTCTGAGTAGAACATCAATAGCTGTACTCGGGTGACAGCCAGGATTAACTTGGCTGAAACCAAACAGCATAGAAACATTCAAGACTAAATTCAAGAATTCCTCAGAAACAGCCAGGATAATCTGTCGCAACAGCAGCTTTACGCACAAGAAGCCAAAAGGTCCAGACAGACTTTCCTGCTGCTCCGTGACACTAATGTGTTGTATTTTACTGGCTTTAAGTGATTCTATCTGTGCAGGTATATATAAGCGCTTGTGCATATGCACATGTATGCACAGATACAGACACATCCTCTACTTTCCCCTCTGGGGTGGTGGAAGAAGAATATATCCACAGTCATCCATGCAGCCTTACAGACCCTCCTGCTCATCCTGCACCAAGGGGCTGCCAGATGACTTTTTGAACGAATATGAGCAAAATCTCAGGAGAGCACACCATCTCTCTCCAGGATGCTGCAACCCTGAGATGGCAAAGAAAGGCCCTTTTACACAGCCTACTTTCACAGGAATGGGGAGTGCAAAGGAGAAAAGGCCAACCTGCCTGAAAGTACATGGGTGACTGCACAGAAAACAGCAGCTGGGGCATAAGAGCACCTTTATTTTGCTTTCAATCTGCCAGGCTGGTGCTTGGAGGGCCCCAGCAGCACCCTCTGGTGACCTGAGCTGTCCCAAACAGCCAGCAGCTGCTGACAAGAAGGAGCTGGGCTCTGCAGGGCCTCTGCCATTACTGGAATAAATCATTCAAAACTCTGACAGTCCTCCGGGGGAGTCTGAGGTCATGAAAAAGTGATGGGGGAGGAGAAGAACGAAATGCTTTGCAATGCTCCTAGGAGATGGGTGAAGGTTACCTTCTTTGTCCAGTCATCCTGTACCAGGGCTGTATCTAAATGAAGAGGCAGTTGATTAAGCAGGTTACAGTGATGTGGGCAGGAGAGACTTTAGTAGCTGCTGCCTGCTCCAATTTCTGCCTGCAAGGACGTGCTAAGGGGTTATCAATGCTACAGCCTCTCACAGGGGCAGCTCAGTCGCTGACTTGAAGGTTACAGAATCGTAAAATCCCGGAATAGTTTGGGTTGGAAGGGACCTCCAAAGCTCATCCAGTGCCACCCCTGTCATGAGCAGGGACATCTTCACCAGATGAGGTTGCTCAGAGCCCCATCCAGCCTGGCCTGGGATGTCTCCAGGGATGGTTCATCCACCACCTCTCTGGGCAACCTGGGCCAGTGTTTACCATTCAGTGTAAAAGATTTCTTCCTTTTGTCTAGCCTCAGGCATGAGGCATGGCATCCTCCTACCACAGGCAACACCTGCTAAACCCACAACAAGCATCACCCAGAAATTTAGTCCTTCTGCTGTCTCCTGCCCAAATATCCTTTTCTACTGATTGGTGACACAGCTTGCCTGCTAACTCTTCTTCTTACCTCCCAGCTATCACAGTGCAATACTCCTGGCACACAGGCTTCAGCACACGGGAAATCCCAGACCTCAGTGTGCTGCGTCTCCCTGGTGATACCGGCTCCTGCGCTCACATTATATCTCCGCCGCTTCCCACGCTGCCCAGGGAATACCGGATCAGATTAACGGTCTCTAATTCTCACCTTGCAACCATTTAAAAGCATAGACTGAAGGGATCTGAAAGACTGCCTGGAGCTCTTAGAATAAAATCCATGGTTTATAACTTTGATTTCTGCAGTGGAAGTCAGTAATGTGCCATAAAATCATAGGATAATTTAGGCTGGATAGGACCTCTGGAGGTACAATGCCCTGCTCAAAGCAGAGGGCAGTTCAAGTATTGGATATTAAATTGGGTGATTCAGAGCCCCATCCACTCAGGTTTTGAATATCAGCAAGGACAGAGATGGCACAGCCCCCGTGTCCCTGTTCCAGGTTGCATGACGCTTTTGGGGTCTTTCCCCCCACACACACCTTATATATAATTGACATTTTCATTGCTGCAAATTGTGCCACTGCCCTCCATTGTTTTGCTGTGCTCCTTGGGAAAAAAAAATATGTCTCTATTTTCTCATTGATCCTACATCAGGTAGATAAAAACAGCAGTGCGGTGCCTTCTTAGTCTTTTCTTCCTTCCAGGCTGAGGAAAACCTGCTTTCTCCCCCTCTTCTTACACTCTCTGCCCTCCAGCATCCTAACCATCAAGCTGGCCATCCACTGGATGAGAAATGGTTTGTCATATCCTCCTTGAACTGGGAAGCCTGAAACTGGACACAGTAATCCAAATATGGCCTTATGAGGCTCAAGAGAAGGAAACGTTTACATCCCTGGGCACATTGGCTCTACTCATGTTCATACAGCCCAGCATGTGGTAGACCTTCACTATTAAGAGTAGATTCCTATTCAACTCGTTACCCAGCAGGACCCTTTCTGCAAAGCTGGTTAGCCCCAAGCTGGTCCAATTTTGTGGGGTAATTCTGCCCCAGGTGTGGCACTGTGGCATTTGCTCTTGCTGAGCAAATTACAAGAGCATTTGTGCTTGCTGCAATTTGTGAGGTTCCTGTCTGCCCGTTTCTCTGGCTGAATGGCAGCCTTGACCTCCAGCATGTTGTCCGCTCCCCTCGGTTTACAGGGAAAGTAATAGTTGGCACATGAGCAGGCTTTTAAATGGCACTTGAAGCCTGGTATGTATGGCTTCTGAGATCGGAAAGCAGGAAATTCGAAAAGGCCAGTGATTGACTGGTAGGATTGTGCCACTTCTTTTCGAGGTGACAACACCAGACCCCCAGTAAGCACATTAACTGAAGAATGAGGACAAGATACGTCTTAAGACACTGTAAAGGAAAATATTCATTGTCTGGTAAAGTAAAACTCAGTCCCAGTCCCTAATGTCTCAGGGCAGGTCCAACCAAGGAGTGCTTCAGTTTCTCCTTGCCATGTGTAGTCTGGGCGGTGGAGAAGAGCTGCACTGGGGTCCAGGTGACTTCAATCTCCCCTTAAGGAGCAAGAGACTCATTGTGCAGGAGCTGATGTGGGACTAGGGCTTCAATGTGCTGCCTCCTTCTGGTCAACCCACGAGGTCATTAGACAAGTGGTTATCAGATGTTAAGTAAGGACAGTGACTTCTGAGTGACAGATCTGAGAGCGGGTATCACCATGGGGAACGGCACGATGCAGCAGTCTGAAGAGATCCTATGGGAGCCCTGAACCCAAGACGAGTAAAGTCAGTCTGAGGACCAGGCCGCTCTAGAAAATGTGCCCGCTGTTCCCTCTGAGATAAGTAACTTCCAAGTTAAAATAACAGCTCACGCATTTTTATGTCATCATTACCTGATCTCATCAGCAGTTCTGGACATGCTTGTGAAGAACACGGATCAGCTCTGAGTATGGTCTTCCTAACAAAGATATGCAGAAAGGATCATTCAAGGGTTATGGCCAAGGCAGTTATAATTTCAGGGTGTTCACTGAGTGGGACTGAAACAATGTGGGTGCTTTGCTCTCTGAGTTTGGCTGTCCATGGAGGATAGAATCACAGAATGGCTGGGATTGGAAGGGACCTCTGGAGACCATCCAGTCCAACCCACCTGCTAAAGCAGGTTCACCAGAGCAGATCACACAGGAAGGTGTCCAGGTGGGTTTGAATGTCTCCAGAGAAGGAGACTCCACAACCTCTCTGGGCAGCCTGGGCCAGGCTCTGGCACCTCAAAGCAAAGGAAGTTTCTCCTCATATTCAGATGGAATCTCCTGTGTTTCAGTCTGTGCCCACTGCTCCTCTTTCTGTTGTTGGGCACCACTGAAAAGAGTCTGGTCCATCCTCTTGACATCCATCCTTGAGATATTTATAAACCTTGATGAGATCCCCTCTCAGCTTCTCTTTTCCAGGCTGAACAGACCCAGCTCTCTCAGTCTCTCCTCACAAGAAAGGTGTTCTAGTCCCCTAATCTAGGCTCACACTGAGCTGAAGAAAGATCTTCTGTTCCAATTAATATAGAGCCGACTACTGTGCGAGGAACTAAAATAATCCTTTCAAGTCTGAATTACGTTATGTCTGCAGAAGAACGTAACCTGCCACCATGCTGCCAGGTCACCCACCTCCAGTAGATGAGCTGTGCAGGAGGTCCACACGTGAGTCAATGCTGGATCGGCATCGCAGTGATGAGAGAACTTCAGCAGAAGAACTTCCTAGAAAAACGTAGTCTCTCTGGGTGGGTATCCTCCTTTCTTCTGATGGGGAATCTTAAAAAAACAATATTTTGAAAGGGGATTCTTTTTAGAGGAACTTTTTGAAATAAAATAGGAAAACTTGCCAACACTAGCTAAATTAGAAGACCAAGACTGTGATGTGGACATTGCTCTCCTCATTCACAAATGGTAAAGCTAAAGCTTTCTTCTAAGTTCTGGCATTGGAAAGATGACTCATTATAACTGAGAATTTTATTCAGAGGCTGAAAAATCCCACTGAACTCCCTGTTTTTTAGAAATTATTTCTCCTGAAATAGGAAAGCTTTTCTTCTGATTTCTCCATTTGAGGTTTCCATGGAGTTAACATGATTTTTGTTTTCATGCAGGTGGAATAATCCAAGCAGAGATGAGGGTCACACAACCACACTATTTCTGCTCCAGCACAAGTGGAGAAACCAGAACACACAGTGCTTAGGTCAGCAGCCTACTTCTGTAGCTGAGGATGCAGAATACTATTATTTTGAGTATGCCTTTATTATTTTTAGTTCATACTGCCCTATCACCTTCCTCACCTGCTTAACCCAATTCCTAACTGCTTGTATAGACGGGGTGAGATATATATACAGTCCCAGAACTAAACCAAGAGGAAGCTTCATACCATTTTAATTACAAGTCCCTTTGACTGTTGAGCTGACTATTTGGCCACCTGCTTGCTTGACCTACAAGACGGATCTACCAGCATCACTGTTGAGCCAAACCTGTTCTTTCTAACCATGGAGTATTTCAGTGCTGAGCTGACCTATTCAGTTCCCAGCACAAGGGTTTTGGAGGATGCAGGACTCCTGCCCAGATGCACTGGGATGTTACAGAGGCTGGCAGATGTTCTCTGTGGGTGGTGCAAAGGTGGTGTGATCTTAACACTTGTGACCTAGCGGCTTTCTCGATGAAAGCAATTTTCTTCTGAGCAGTGAGTATGAACCAAGAAGACAATAAGGGAAAATATTTTCTATTGGGTTTGGGGGAAGAAGACAAAATAAAGCCCTGCTAGAGGCGAAGTGCAGGGCCTGAGGCTGGCTTCCTGTCCAGAGCCGAGTAATTTCCTACTTAAAAGCTGATTAATCCAAATGCTTTTCAATTTAGAAGGCAGAGATCAATCAATAATTATCCCATTTAATCCCAACATAAATCCTTTAATTTTTTTTTAATTAAAAGCAGCCAAGCACCACTGGCTGGGATACACCAAATTGCATTAAACTCTGGAGTCCCAGGGGAGAGGCACAGGCAGCAAATTGTGCATGTGATTTTCTACTTTCACTGCTGAGTTTAATGGCTCTTCTCTCTGCCTCCTGGTAGAAAATGATGAGCTTGGGATATGTCTGTCAATAAGCAGGCAAATCAGACATTTCTCCCAAGCGTGTAATAACTAAGAAATCATCAAGTGCCCTCTTTCTGGAAGGAGAACCAGGAAGGGGGAACTTCACCAACTTCTCCTTTTCTGCAACAGGGCCCTCCAACTGTCGCGGTTGAGATGGACAAGCCACATAGATCAAGTTCTTAAGTACAAACAGCAGTCTCCATTTATTGCCACTAAGGTTTTTTTACATAGTCTTTACCAGCTCAAGTGTCTTATTGCTATCAGTTACAGACTGCAATAGTAACATATCATCGGCTAATTTTGCTATCATAAACGTTAGTCTTTTACTCCCTTCTTTCTCACGGGTACACCTTAATATCTTCAAGGCCAATCTGTGTTCCCATACCCTCTGTCAGGGAATGCACAGACCCACCGTAGTCCCCCACACTCCAACAGGGATAATGGGCCTTGGTCATGGTAGGATCCATAAAGCTCAAATTTCCCAGCTCCATTTGAGCAAGATTTGGCTAACTCCTAAACCTTGATCTTGGTTTGAGAATTTCAAGGGAACTTATTATTATGGTACATCCTATTACCTGCCTGCTTAGAGCAGAAGTCTCTCTTCCCGGCTAGCAATTACCACAGTTTAATTGTGGGTCTAATCAATTGTTTAATGTAAACAGTAAAAATGTCCCAAGAGCTGTATCTCAGCTGTCATCAAACTGTAGAGCCACCATGCTGGTAAATGCTGCAGGACAGCCACGGGGTGTACAGCAAATGCCTTTGTTTGCAGCCTTAATGTGGTGGTTGAATTACGATCGCTGCTTGCAACCAATCCTCAGATACATCCAAGTTCTACCTCTGTTGGTCTAAGCAATTAAGCTGAAGTCACACCTATCCTCTTTGATGCCAACGAAATCTTCATTAAATGTTTTTTATATCAGCATGCTCCTGCTACAAGTTTAATGGCAAAGTTTAATTAAAAATGCCACTAATTAAATCAAGCTGGGCTGTGTGACTGAGCATCTAGTCTGTGCTCCTTACCCATGGTAATGAGTCAGTTGTGGGACACAACTATGAAAGGGTCAGAGGCCTATGAGGTTGGAGGATTCCTTCTTACAAACAAAAGATTGTGTCTGATCTACCTCTTCTTCCTCCAGTTTGATGTGAACACCACCAGAGTTTAAAAAACGCAGGAACTGGCTGAAAAGGGTGATGCTGCATTTTACATAGCAAGATGATGAGGTATCCTTAAGGCACTGTGCTAGAGGGGAAAGCCTTCTTTGTTTCTCCTCAGCAGATGCATCTGGTGGGAACAGCATCCCAACGTAACTATCTGGAAGTCTGAAATTAATATCAAGGGCCATAGAAGCAAATGGAGCCAAAAACATGAAACATTCCCCTTGGCTTGTAAAGCAGCTTTCAATGTAACATAGCTACAATTTTTTTCTTACCCTAATTTGATGACCTTTTAAAGACTTCTTTGGATTTTAAAAGGTTGTTTATGCTGAGCTAAAAAATGGCTTTGCAGCACTGTCCAGTAACATTAATGTCTTTGTTGGCAACAGCAGAACAAGGGACCCTTATTTAAATGCCTCCTTTTTGCTGGTTCCAGTGTTCTGTTTTTGAAGTGTGTGTAATTTAGATGTCTCTCTAAAAGCAACCCTTCCTTCATTTCTCGGGAGTTTGAGGGTTTATTTTCTGCCAGCTGTTCTTTGAAAGGCTTTGAATAAAGTGAAGTTTAATTATCCATAGAAAAGAAAAAATAAAAGAAAAAAAAAACAACTAGTTATTTTCTGCAGCACCCTAGGACTTGAAATGATTGAGGCTTTTCAGAAAATAAATTGTCAAATAGATGTCACACCTGGTGAAAGCGAAAGCTGTGGTAGAGCTGCACCGTGCAGGCCGTGCAGGCATCCCCTAAGGTGTTAAGATTTACCTAAGAAGTACCCTGGGAATATTTTGGATTACAGCAGTGGTTACAGCATCTTTGAAGTATGCATCACCGAGCATTGCTCCACAGGCTATTAAGGGTGTCCTAAAAATCATCTGAAGATTGAATCCATTAACTTCAATGTTATGTGCTGGCCTGGCTCTCATCTGTCTCTGCTGAGGAACATGATACTACTTAACATGGCGAGTCACCTGCTGGGTTAGCTCAGGGATGAGGATGTTTCAGCGACGCTCATTAGAACGACTGGTTGGACAAGAGTGCCCATTCTGACATTTCCATGTGTATCAGCTTCCTAAAGGGAAAATGTTTTTAAGGAGAAGAATTGAAAACTTATGTTGGTGTCTGAGGCAGTCATTGCTATGCAACAGCAGAGTCCGAGATGTTAAAGGGGAGGCTGGGAATTGCCATGCTGGTATTTTAGTTGCTTTTCAAACTGTACATGACATCTGGGAACAGCAGAAGGTATCACAAGACCTGTGACCAAGACTCCAACCATGATTAACATCCACATCCACATTCCCTAAACTTTGGGTTTGAGCATTCCCTGGACAACCCACCTCCCTTTGCCTCACAAAACCCTGTCTTAAATCTGCCAGAATCTTGAGAAACCAAGACATACCAGCAAGAGTAGTGCTTGCTGTCCCTCCTCCCAAGCTTGCCACGTGCAGAGCCTCTGCAGCTCCCATATTCGAGTTTTATGTTGAGGGTGGAAAAGGGAGACACCCCCCATAATTCTGGCCAAGCAGCCTGTGTCTCTTCCATCGTTTCCTCCTCAGATCCCTAATGCCTCAGGATTAATAATTCTGCCAACTCACTGAGTGGCTGGGGAATGTCCTTGGTATTGAGTGAAGCGGCTGCTATCACACTAGAGATACTCTGTAAACTCATTAATTGCTATCAGCACCACAGCTCTCATACACACAGAGCTGCCCCAACACCACCAGCACTGGGGTTTTTTAAGTGTGGTTTGAGGACAACAAATGAGGAGTTTGGGTGCCTGCTGCTATGGAAAAGGCAAGGTGAAGGATGCATGCCCCACTCTGAGCAGAAGGCATTGAGGTTTGAGATGGCCATCATCTCCTGGCTGAACTTGGGTTTGGCCTCCACTGCAGCTCTTCCTCATGCATGTGTGAACATTACCCTTATCACCCACAGCTCTGCAATACTTCAAGAGCACAGCTGTTGAAGTCCGACCCTTGGACCTCTGAGAGGAGGAGGGACCTGCTGGCACCTTGGAGATAAGGTCTGAAAGCTTGGTGTGATTTGGTGCTCCCTGGGGTTCCTGTTGAAGAGGGATTTTTTCCTTGTGCAGAAGTGACCATTGCAGAGAAGATGTACTATAACCCACAGCTGAACCTGCAACACAACACCTACAGTACAACCTGCAACCTATAATCAGATAAAGTTTCCTGTTGAAATTCACAGAAGAGTGAGGCCAAATTTTAGTCCTTCTATAGCAATGGCTGTTAATTGCAGCAAAATCAGGTTTTGACGTCCAACCCATTCAAGCAATAAATCCACAGTGCTAAGGATACTCATCCATACTCTGGCAGGAGTCCATGTCTTCAAGCAAGGGTCACTTGAGTAGATGCAATAAGGACAGAGGAGAGGAGAGGAGAGGAGAGGAGAGGAGAGGAGAGGAGAGGAGAGGAGAGGAGAGGAGAGGAGAGGAGAGGAGAGGAGAGGAGAGGAGAGGAGACCTGGAGGTCTGTCTTCCAGAGTGAGGTGGCAGCAGGGTGTTACAAGAGGGGGTTGGCAGTAGCTCTATACAGTGGATGTGGTGCAACTGCTGCTCCAGTGCCACAAATGCTCTGGGAGGTTTCTCTGGGGTCTGTCAGAGGAACACCTATGGAATAAATGTCTGCTAACCACACTGGCTGGCAGCCAGGGAGCTGGGTTATGCTGCTGCACACCACCACTGACAGCTTCTCCCTGCCCCTCCGGCCCGGCTGATTAGGAATGACTGGGAAGAGCTACCACATGACACATGCCATAATTACAGTATCAGCCCTGTCAGAGAACCCGTTTAACAGGGTATGCTCAAATGCAGTTTAAGAAAGGTCTGCAATATGTGTTTTTCTCAGTTGGAAAAAGAAAACAAAACAACAACAACTGAAAAAAAAAAAAAAAACCAAAAAAACAAAAAAAACACCACATCACAATATTGGGAAATCCGTGCGATGCTGATTTACACCCTGGCACAGACGTAAATCACAGATCAGGCAGTTCACAATGCATCTTTTTTACTCACCCAGTAGCAAGAAGTCCATGCCTGTGGCTTCCAAGTGAGTCCCTTCTCCATGTATGTTATCCATAAATGCTTTCTGCTGCCATTTACCTGGTAACACATACACTCATATAAGGATAGAAAGGAACCTGCCAATTTCACAAACATGAATATCCCCAGGATGTACCACAACATGAGGCAGCCTTGAGTGACCTTTGCCCTGGCACTTTCAGCATCTTTTAATTTTTTTAGTATCTCTTTCATTAATTAAAGAAATCTCTTCTACTCTGTATGTGACCTGCTCTTCAAAGGGGACACACTGTTGGTAACGATGTTAATTAGTTAGAGTTTCACTGCTTGTGGCTTTGTACCTCTTCATTGCATCTCCTTGGCGTATAACGTGTTCAGCTGAATGAACATCCCTGGTATCTGAAAAGTGAACTCACATTTTAATTTTACCTCCTTCCCTAGCATGGATTTTAGACTTCAGAAATGGACTTTAACAGAAAATCATTATTTTTCTTGCTGTTACAATCACACCTGCCTTCAGATGATGCTCAGTGACTGACACCATGACTGCATAGAAAATGAAAACAGGTGCTGACGTATGCCAGGGAAGTACCTTATTCTTTTTTAAAACTCATCTTTTTCTATTATTTGGGAAAAATGTGAGGAAGTGGAGTTCAGGGCAAAACAGCATTTCTAAATTGTGAAGTACGGGGATTATGTTGTGCTGGTGTGTGGTTGGTACCTAGCTAGTGTACCTTCTCATTTCTCCATCCTCAATATAACTTAACAAAGTCCTTCAGGTTGCTTCTCTGCCAGTTTTTTTATAAAAAGGACTCAGATTCATGGGTAGAAACTGAGGGAAACATCCTGCATTTGGATTTCTACACATGCAGCTGGGGGTACAGCTTGTTCTGCCTCTGACTCCAGGGGTCATCTCCATTCCAGTCAAAAGTTGGGTGCAGTGAGGGTGCTTCAGGACACAGACTTGACCCCACATGCTCCACTAACCTTGTTAAAGCAAATGCCTTCTGTAGGATGTGGATGTGGTACTTGGTGTGATATATCATCAGGCCTCCCAAATGGGCTCAGTCCAGAGAGGACTTCTGGTTGCTAATGCTGCATACACATAATTCAAGATCCATTAGCAATGGGGTTGTGGAAAGGTTTTGACAGTGATATATTGCTCAGCTGACAGGACAAGTGGCTTCCACACAGAGTCTTGGCTCTCCTAACCCATCTTCACACCTGGTGCAGGATTTGCTCTCTGTAGAAGATTTGTGTGGGGGAACAGACTTTCTTTCTTTTTCTTCTTTCTCTTTCTTTCTTTCTTTCTTTTTCTCTTTCTTTCTTTCTTTCTTTTTTTCTTTTTCTTTTTCTTTCCTCTCTTTCTTTCTCTCTCTTTCTCTCTCTCTTTCTTTCTCTCTCTTTCTTTCTTTCTCTTTCTCCCTTCCTCCCTTCCTTCTCCCTTCCCTTCCCTTCCCTTCCCTTCCCTTCCCTTCCCTTCCCTTCCCTTCCCTTCCCTTCCCTTCCCTTCCCTTCCCTTCCCTTCCCTTCCCTTCCCTTCCCTTCCCTTCCCTTCCCTTCCCTTCCCTTCCCTTCCCTTCCCTTCCCTTCCCTTCCCCTCCCCTCCCCTCCCCTCCCCTTCCCCTCCCCTCCCCTCCCCTTCCCCTCCCCTCCCCTCCCCTTCCCCTCCCCTCCCCTCCCCTCCCCTTCCCCTCCCCTCCCCTCCCCTTCCCTTCTCTCCTTCCTTTCCAGTTTTTTCCCTAGGACAGACTTGACAGGAGGGAGTTGGAGTCTTCAGTCACTCTGTGGAAGACTCAACCTTGATATTGTGCTTCAGGCTGACGCAAATACAAGCAAATAAGGCAAATGTCTTTCCATGAGAAAGCAGTCGATCAATGCAATCAAAGATGTAGACTGTTTCAAGAAGGCTTGAAGGAAGGACATGTCATGGAAATATAACCTGGCAAGGACTGGTTACTAGTTCTGGTGAACACCCTACAGCACATCACCCCTAAAAGCACTAGCAGCCTAAAGCACGGGGATTAATTTTAGGGTACATACTTTCACTGGACCAAAACCAGCTTGTACCCAAGGTGAGCATCCACTGCAAGGCAGGTTTGCCTTGGGATGCATCTCACGTGGCTGACACGTTTCTGACCATGTAGCCCTTGTGCCAGTGTCTCTGTGCAAAAGAGGGATTGGGTGAAACGAGAGCTGAGCACCATTTGTTTGACAAAATCCCTTTTCACCAAGAAATTGACTCTGCAGTGATGCCATCTGTTGTGAGAAGTGTTTGCTTGTGATTAACAGATCTCAATCTTGTGAGGAAACAAAATCTTTTTCCTTAAAAAACAAAACAAAACAAAACTTTTTGAAAGGGTGAAAAGCAGTAAATATCTTCTGGGAGAAAAAAAAGTCTTCATTTCTGTGTAATATATATGTTCAGGAACACCCTTCTGCCCATCAGTGAGTGACTCCAGTCTAAAAGAGCATCCATGTCTGTGAGAGCACAATCCCCCTGCTGTTGGGATCACTAACATAAATCGTGACTGGCTACTCCCTTTTTCTCTCTTCCTGACCCCAACAGAAGGGTGGGAGAATGAAACAATGGAACAGTATTTAAAACAAAAATTAAAACTTTCTACCTCCTTCTTTTTTTCTTTTTGCTTCTGACTTTCGCATCTGCAGGTTGTGTTTTTCAGCCTCTAACATGATGGGCATTTTCTCCACTGTAAGACAAAAAACTTGCTTTGTAAAAATGCTTCCTAAAAAAACTGTATAAAACACCAAATCACCAGACTCCCAAAGCCAGGTGTTCAAGGAAAACACCGCATACTGCAAAACAGGTAATTTGAAGAGGAAGCACTAACAGAGTGTGCTCCTTCATCCACGGCTCTCACACAGGCCTAAAAGCTTCTATTACTTCTCCCCACATTAAGGGAGCCTCCATTTTGCCTGCTGAAATAGTTTTATTCCTTTATTTGGTGGCTGAAATGATTACTTTGTTTAGTAAGCAGTGCCCATACTGAATTATCACACCCTTGGGCACCCTCTGCCCTTGGGCTGCCAGCATTTTCACAGGATGCAGAGGGAATTTTTCCCATTTTAACACTTGTTACCCCACTCCTGGTTTTACAAACATGTCAGACACTGGTGTCAACACACATAAATACATTTCCCAACTTTGTATCACCTTGCAGAACACTTATACAGTGAATGGGCAATAATACACAGATATTACTCCATGGAGCAACCATTCGATATGTAAAGTTAGGAGTTCAAAGAGGATTAAGAATCACTGGCAACGAGCAAGTCGCATTGCTTGTGGATGTGGAAGCAGCCACAGCTGCTCTCGCTTTTCATGCACTGGAATTATTTCAGCGTCAGTATAAGATTGCTTTGGAGTTTTATCTCTCCAAAAGCCATTGACCCATATTTGTTGTATTTAGCAGAATCAAAGGTCACAGGGTTAGGAAAGGTGTCCTGCCCAGCAGACATGAAGTTGTTAGCTACTCAGGGTGAGAAAATTTACTGAGCACATCAAGATGGAAGTCAGGCTCTCACCTACCATCTGCCCCATGTAAAAAAAGCTGAAGGACTTCCCATCCCATTCATGTCATTCCTCTCATGGCCAGTGGCTCCTTATTCTAGTATTTAGACTATCACTTCAGAGAGGGTGTCCTGGATGGCTCATTTCAACTGTATGACTATTTTCCTGCTAAAAATAAAACAATTATTCAGAGAACAGAGCAGACAGCACAGGAAAGAGATACCATAGAATAATATTACTTTGACAGTAGTGTGTACTTGAAGGAGATCCTGTTTGTGAATATTATAACAGCCTTTTCCATGATGGTAATAGAAAAGTAGATACAGGCAGTAACATCTTGGGTCTCTCTCTCCATATTCTGACTCCAGAGTGCCACTTGAATACTTGTGTACAAGACAGGGTATTCAAATCCTGGAGATATTCTTATCTCAAAGGAGATAAGAATTGACTCTCATAGAATCCGTAATTACAGGAACAGTGGTTTAGTTCCTAATTAGCTTGAGCAAGCTCCCACTGGCTACCAAGGCAATGGGGACACGATACCTCTTGGTCACATT
Organism: Patagioenas fasciata; assembly: GCF_037038585.1. Lineage (NCBI taxonomy): Eukaryota > Metazoa > Chordata > Aves > Columbiformes > Columbidae > Patagioenas > Patagioenas fasciata. The sequence continues at coordinate 163,206,635 of NC_092521.1, read as the reverse complement.
TTGTCTGATGGAGCCTCAGTAGATGGCAGCTGCCAAAGGAGGGTTCTTTCCTGTGTGGGTTGACAGCTCTTCCCAACCTCTCTGCTCCAGCCTTGGGGATGTGCCCCTCAGCTCCCAGCCACACTGCACTTCCCACCCACGAGTGGGGGAAAATGAGTCCTTGCAACCCCAAAAACGCTCTCAATACCTGGACAATCTGCTCTCTGCAGGGTGTGGAAAACGCTTAACTGTCTCCATGAAATTAAATTATGGAGAATCTAAACTTTAAGGGAATGAGAAAATTCAGACATGGATCGTGTTTCTCTTTACTGTTGTTTTTAAGGCTGGATAGCTGAGTGCTCACCTTCAGGGATGCTCGCTGTTATTCTGCCCGTGGATTATGTCACAGCAATGTAGTCCTTTCTCCTGTGGTTTCTTCATGACTGAGATTCTTGTACATGTAAACCCAGAATATTTTATACGGGTCAGTTTTCCTTCTACCTCTGCCATCTTGCTTGGCAACAAGGTCTAATGGTTGCAGCAAACCACACGGAAGGCAGGTAAACCCTTTGCAGACCTGCTTGGTGTCTCCTGTGTGGAATATAAATTGGTTTAGCTATAGAGGTGGGTTTTAGAGCATTCAAAGCTTACCACCTACTTTCAGATGCAGGGACAATGCATTCTGGGTAACGCAAAGCCATAGGAAAGGTTGCTCCAGGGGTTAGGTGGCACTGGGCACCTTCTTCTGAGTTTCTCACCTAAAACTGGTGTCTGGGTTTGAGACAGAAACCCATGGCTCCAGTGGGAGTCAACAGAAACAGGCAATTTCAGAGAGCAATTCCCCATAGACAGCCACATTAGGAGAAGATGAATCACCCTGTAGAGACACCTATTTCTCTCCATTAACTTGAAGACAGGCTGGAGCAATAGTTCAGCTGAGGTCTCCTGGCTGAGGGGTCTCATCCTGGCTCTGTACACCCTGTTGTGCTCTTAGAGTACCCACAGATACAGTCACATTTGTACTATGTCCTTGACACATGATAATTCACCATGGCCACCCTATGGACAACTTATCCATATGTTCATGTCCACAGTCATGAGGTTCTACACCTGTGTACACCACACTTGGATCCATACCTTCAGTTCGTTATCTGCCCAGCTAAACTGCTCCATAGTGGCTTCAAAATTCAAGATTTATTCTTCTAGGTCTCAGTTCCCAAGAGGTAAAGTAGGAATGATTGCATCTTTGTACCCTTCAGGGTTTTTTTAAGGATAAATACAGTCAGGCCTTGAGAAAACCAGGTCCTATAGGAGCTGTGCGGAGAGATGGCATAAAAACACCTAACTGCCATGTTCGAGAGTGCCTCTGACAGAAGCCACTGGCATTTTGTTATTTGGGAAAAGGTCGGTTCATACCCCAGGAAGAAATTTTTTAAACAACTTCCTCGAATGCTGAATTAAGTTTGTCATTCTGCTTTTTCAGATTATGTAAAGTTTGAACTAATTTTTAACAGAGGGAAAAGTTTTAAATCCCTGTATTCTTCACTTGCACTCTGTGAACATAATCTGACCCCAGATAAGCCTGAGACAGATGTTTGTCTTAAGTGCATTCTCAAACCAGATAATACTGGAAACTTGGGATGAAGATGTCAAGTGACTTTATAAAAAAGGCTCAATGTGGGTGCTCAGCTCTCCGCTCCTGGTGCAAGATCCTTGGTGTGATAAAGACCAAAAATAAGCAATAGAAAATGCTACGAAGAGTGCACCACAAGAGCATACCCGTATATCAAATGATGAAAGGAAACTTTGAGCCATCCAAGGTCTGACAACAATAGCTGTGGACCATCAGACTGCAGAGGTGGCCTTGGCCACAGCAAGAGCAAGTCCTTGTGACTTTTGGAGGATTTCTGGCACGTATTGATTTCTGCTAACGGTTAATAGGAAGGGAAAGAGAGAAGGCAGATGATGGAGAGAGAAGTATGAAAAAGTAGGAGACAGAAGAGCTAAAACCAAATCAGGATTAGACTGATTTATGTAAGATGACACTATAGTCCTGCAGGTTAGGTTTACATAGGTAAGCTGTGAAGAGAACAGGTAAGTGCAGGAAAAAGTGAGTTATGTCCTTTTTTACCCACATCTGTCCTTAGGTACTGAGGAACAAGTTTTGGCACAATTTTATTCTTAGCTTGTACAGGCTGGTAGAGAAGGGGATTGCTTTGGTTAGGGTAAAAGAACCTGGAAATTTTATAATCCCTTGCTATGAGTAATAAAGAAAAAAATAGGAAAATCATGGCTAAATCAAGAGTTGCCAATAAGTCAGTAGGGTTTTCATGCTTGTTTTCCTGGTTACAAAGATGCATTCCCAGCAGGAACTTTAATATCCAGAAACAGTACAGCACTGCTGGAGGGACTGTGCTGTCATACCTACATCCAACTCAAAGCAGAATAACACAAAAATCACCTTAAAATTCAATATTTTAGCTCAGATGAATCTTTATTTGACTTTCAGCTTTCATTCAGCAGCTGGCCCATTCCCACATCACACAGGTTCCCCAAGAAGAGCAGGACCAGGCAAAGTGTTCACAGCACCAAATTTACAAACATGCACCAGGAATTATATTTGCTTTTCAGGGGAACAATACAGGGAATAAGGTGTGAGGAGCAATGGGAAGATGCAGCCTTTACCCTTGCAATCTTGTGCTGTCTGCTTGCAGAACAAGTAGGCTTTGATGGTACTGTTGCCCCTTTGAAGGTCTAAGGTTGGTTGCTGGTAAATTGTCTAAAGCCCATCATGTTCCTTGCTTAACCTGATCTTGGCCACAACTCCATCCTGAAGCAGCAGGGAAGGTGGGAGCATCATTAGACAGACCTGGTTGTAACAGTGTCCTGTCCAAACTGCAGAACAGAAGGTAGAAGAGTCTGGGATTAGACGTCATCTTCGATTAGACATCATCTTCCTTCTCTCCCACCATATGTGGGAGAGCACCTGAAGCTCACATCTGGCTTCAGCATAATGTTAGAGCTGATGTGTGTGGGCTCATGTCCTCTGGCTGTAATGAATTTAGTGGGGGAGCTCATTTTGATGGAGGAAGATCACAGAGATCTGCCAGCAGGAGCTGAGCAGCAGGGAAGTCTCCAGGCAGAGGCAGGATGGAGGAGGAGGTGTTTTAGGTAACACCATACACATAGCTGTGAAACACATTGATTTTGCCAACCCCAAACTGTGATGCACATATTTCAGTTATAACTCCCTGACCTTACTCAAACAAAAGCCATGAAAGACATTCTTGAAATTTTTTTTTTTAAGTAAGAGTTTATTTCTGGTTTTTTTTATTATATTTTTGAGCTCTCAGAGACACAGCAGTGGGTTGAGTTTTTACAAACAACCACTCACGAATACTAAGCGAGGACCAAGGCTACACTTATAATATGCAATGCAGGCAGATTTGAGCTCGCTTTGACAAAGCTGAGCTGAACAGTAACAGAAGCCCCACAGCCACACTCACACTGCCAACCCGGCTTACCCACAGCTGGGCAATGCAGGGTAACCACTGCACACCAGCAATGCAGCAAGCCTCTTCCCCAAATGCTGTGCAACTCTGTCTTTAAGCTGTGTGCAGGGGACATGGGACTCAAATCTGTCTCATGTTCCCTCCTCACATATAAATGGACAACCTTGGTTGCTTTTCCTTACCCCCATCCCCACGAGACAACGTGGTGAGCCTGTTAGCTGCAAAGGCATGCAAGGCTATTAGGTTTTGCATCAATCTCTGCAAAGTTGGCTTTAATCAGCACTCTCCTGCCAGCCCTGCAGAGCATTCCCTGTTATATCAGGATGACAAAAAAGGAAAGAGAGGGAAGGGAAGGGAAGGGAAGGGAAGGGAAGGGAAGGGAAGGGAAGGGAAGGGAAGGGAAGGGAAGGGAAGGGAAGGGAAGGGAAGGGAAGGGAAGGGAAGGGAAGGGAAGGGAAGGGAAGGGAAGGGAAGGGAAGGGAAGGGAAGGGGAAGGAAGGGGGGAGGAAGGAAGGGAGAGAAGGAGAGAAAGAGAGAGAGAAAGAGAGAGAGAAAGAGAGAGAGAAAGAGAGAGAAAGAGAGGAAGGAAGGAAGGAAGGAAGGAAGGAAGGAAGGAAGGAAGGAAGGAAGGAAGGAAGGAAGGAAGGAAGGAAGGAAGGAAGGAAGGAAGGAAGGAAGGAAGGAAGGAAGGGAGGGGGAAAGGAAGGAAGGGAGGGGGAAAGGAAGGAAGGAAGGAAGGAAGGAAGGAAGGAAGGAAGGAAGGAAGGAAGGAAGGAAGGAAGGAAGGAAGGAAGGAAGGAAGGAAGGAAGGAAGGAAGGAAGGAAGGAAGGAAGGAAGGAAGGAAGGAAAAGAGAGAGAAAGAAAGAGAAAGAAAAGAAAGAAAAGAAAGAAAAAAAAGAAAGGAAAGAAAAGAAAGAAAGAATCAAGCAAAACTTGCAGCCATCAACATGGTTTTCATAGCTGTTTGTGTGCTCTGGCTGTCTGGCCTGAAACGTGTATACAGACTGCGTCCTAAGTGCCCTGATAAGATTGGGGCTCCAGAATGTGTTGTCCTGAGAACACTTGCTGGTGTTTATCTATGAGCTGAAAAACTTTCCAAAGTTTCCCGGCCATCAGCCCTGACACCCTGATTCAGACCAGATGACAGGCAGACGCGATACCAAACAGCTTTCGTGCCTCGGGGTGATACCAAAGTGGCTGAGAACCCAAAAGCTTCGAGCGAGCTGTTGAGTTGGGTCTGCTGACATGGTGGTGGCTGTTGATACCCGTCACCGCTGCTCTTGTGGCATCCTGTGAAAAAGCATGGGATTTGTCCCCTCCTGAGACCCAGGGTGCATCTCGTCCTCCTGCAGCTGGTGTTCAACCCATCCTCCCTTCTGTTCCCTTCAAGTCTATCAGAGAATCATAGAATCACAGAATGAATCATTTTGGTGGGAAGAGACCCTCAAGATCATTAAGTCCAACTGTTAACCCAACACTGGCACTAAACCATGTCCCTAAAAACCTCATCTATACATCTTTTAAACACCTCCAGGGATGGTGACTCCACCACTTCCCTGGGCAGCCTGTTCCAGTGCTTCATAACCCTCTCAGGGAATAAATTTTTCCCAATATCCAATCTAAACCTTTCCTGGTGCAACTTGAGGCCGTTTCCACTTATCCTATCACTTGTTACTTGGGAGAAGAGACCAACCCCCTCCATGCTCCATCCTCCTTTCAGGCAGTTGTAGAGAGCGAGAAGGGTCTCTCCTCAGCCTCTTGTGCTCCAGGCTAAGTCAGATGCGATTTATGTGTGAATATATGCACCATCAGCTTATAAGCATATATATTGCTCCAGCACAGATGTGTTTAATGTGATAGATGTGGGAAAGATGCCACAGGCCTTTGGTGTGGGCATCTGTGTTCTTCCCAGGGTAGGCACTTTGGGTGCCAGTGGGTAGGGGCTGTTTTAAAGCTGAGGGAATTGACATCGAGCTGTCCTTACTTTCCATCCATGTACAGGACGGGGAAATGTCGAGCAACCTCCTGGCTGCTGTGCTCCCAAGGCCACCTACCCACAGCTGGCCTGTGTCTGATTTGCTGACATTATCCTGATTTATTAGATATTTAAGTCATTTGTATGAAAAAATAATTTCTGGATTTATTTTTGCCATTTTTCAGAAGAAAAAAATCTACTAAGAGTAAAACTTAATCTTCTTACTGTATACATCCCTCTGAGTCCTTACATACTCACTGGGGTGTTGTGTGGTTTAATGGCTTAATTAGTTAATGTTTATAAAGCACTTCTGATATCCTTGCGTGAAAGATGCCGTAGAAGTACAAATTACAATATTTTCACCACTCACTTAAGGTCAAACAACGTATAGGAAAGAGATGTATTTACATAACTTAAGTATTTTATAAACCTTCCAGAGCTTGCAAAACCTCAGAGAAGAAATCAGACCCACTGCTGCTCTGGATACCAACTGCTGATAGTCCTGGAGTTTCCTGGTAACCCAAGTTCTACGGGAAGGGAGGTATTTTCTACAAGAAGCCGGTGTTCTTTCAATCCTGCATGGTCTGCGGGGTGGTGAAACGTGCTTGGCACCGGGGCTGCCCACAGATCCTGCAGTTTGAATTCCAGACACTAGAGAAACCGTGTGGAGTTTCTGGACTTCAGGCACTATTTCTGGAAGTCCTCCTCATCAAATGAGCTAAAAATAGCAATAAATGCCCCAGGTCCTCTGCTGAAGGGGTGGCAACCAGGGCCCATCAGATCTAGTTCCTACCTATGTAGATACAAGACTGGAGTAAAGGTCTACATGGAGTTGCTTGCTTTTCACTCACGTCACTGATGTCCACTAGTACCAGCAATTTTAATCAGTGATTTATGTGCTTTCTGGATCCAGAGCAAACATGCAGACATTGATTTCCCCCCAAGAGTATAGCTTTGTTTGTGTGTTTTGCAGTTTTGAAGACTATAATCCTCTTCCCAGCGGAGCTGGGGATCTGGCTTGTGCCACCACCACACAGCCAATTTCAGACAGAGGTGAGCAAAAAGCCTCTGTTTTGGAGAAACAGCTGTTGCTTCTCAGGAAAGAAATCCTGGAGCTGAAATGGGTATTCTAAGAAAATGTCACCTCAAAGCGCAGTTGCAGGCAAAAAAGCAAACTCTCAGGAATTATTGGGAGAGGTATCAAGCTGCTGCTCCATAAATGTGGGATGGGTGTCACTCATGCCTGGTTCCTGTCTCCCCTTTGCTCAAAGGATGGTGCAGAGAAGGGTGACAGGCAGGATCAAAGGTATAAAACAGCTCCCATGTGAGGAAGGATTTAATAGACTGGGACTCTTCTGCCTGCAGGGCAGATAAACTGAAGGAGGACGTGATAGGTGTAAAATCATGACCAGCCTGGAAAAAATGAGTGGGGAAGGAGACTCTGACTCCTCTGATCCAAGGACTAGGGAGGTGTCATATAAGCCAGCAAGTGGTGGGTGGTAAAGAAATCAAATTGACACATTATGCACCCTCCATGCACTTCGGCTTGGGAGCTTGGACCTCGGGATGCTGTGGGTATTTACATGGGTTCAAAATGCAACCGTACAAGCTGATGGATAAAAAGTCCTCCCAGGATTGCTAAGCACGGAGAGTTTTCTGGGGTGCTGCAGGACACTGCTCCTGTCTGCTCACCCTGCTCTTGCTCACGGGTGAAGGTGGGACACTGAGCAAAACAGATCTCTGGCTTGGCGCGGTATAAGGATTTTTATGGTTTTGTTACACAACATTTGCAACAAATGAGCAGTTTTCTCCTTTCCTGTTAGTATCTCAAGGTAGCAGCTCTGTTTTTACACATCAAGAGAGAGCCCAAGCCACAAGAGTGATCTCTGCCTGCTTGAGCATCTCCTCTGCCATGGTGCTTGCCCAGCCATGTAATGGGCCTCCTTCACATGGGCAAGCAGTGTAACTCCAGCTATGCTTTTAGTGCTTCTTTCACATTTTCTCTCTAAGGCTTTTTGTGAAAGAGTTCAGCCACACATTATTATGTAAGCATTTTTCAGACAGCATCGCTTCAGCTCTGCAGCCCTTGGAGATGCTGTTCCATGTTATGCACATGGGTAATGAAACAGGACCTCTTCCAGTTGTAGGGAGAGCCCCAAATCCAACACCAGTCCATGTTAAGATTTCTCCTATTGAGATTCCATAGATGGCTAGGCAATTTAACCACAAGGACAGTTTCAAAATACATTTGCAATACAAAACCTCTGCGACTTACTCAAGAGCACCCACTGAGACCTGGCCAAAGGCAGAAGCTGAACACTGATTTTCTGCATCTTATTTCCCTACCTAAAAGAAGAGCATCTGTTTTTAATTTCATGATTAAACCAAAGCTCATCCTTCATCCTTGACATGAGGACATTAAAAAATCCTTCCTGATCTTCTGCCTGACTTCATTCCTTCTGCATTTGCTTCTAAAACTTGGGGTCACCACTCCCCTTAATGGTGACCAGTTACATTTCCTTCTCTTTTCCTAGAGCTGCAGTTCCATTTTGCTGGACTTCTAAAATGTAGTCACAAGATGACTCTGATCTTCTTCTCAGCTAAGTCTATATACATTTGAAAAAGTCACCTCTGCTTTTGATCCAGGTTTCCAGCACGAAGTACTTGGCTCTTAAGTGTGGGCAAGGGATATAGTCAAAAAATGAAAAGCATATATATATCCAAATCCAAATATATCCACAGACTGTCTTAGTCTTCTGGCTTACTAGAGACCTGCTCATGTGCAGATCCACGTATGTCATCAACACTGAAATCTGGAGCCATCTAATGCTCTGCTTTTAGCGTAGGCAAAATGCAACAACGAAACAAATTCATTCAATCTCCTACTTATTGTTTTGATTATATATGTTCTGCCCTCTCTCATTCACTGACTGTATTTTCACTGTTCCACAGCACAGGCTTTCAAATGTTACAGTGCCAGCATTACTTCTAATTGGGTATTGTTTCAGCCTTATATATTCCCGTATACATGGGGATAGCACGGGGCTTGGACAACAAAATAAATCGTGGGCTTTGAAGCCACTTTTTAGTTTATCACTTCATTATTTGGAGATCATACAGGGCTGCCCCCTCAGCTTTGAAATTACAGCCTATATATTTGCAGCTATTTTGTCCCTCAAAACACCTTGTCACTGAATTATTTCATGCAGGAACTTTCTTATAACTTATCTCCTCCTCTGACTTGTTCACACTTAAAGGTCACAGTCCTCTGCCTCCACTATCACGAGCTCTCGCTGCAGAAAGGGTCGGAGTCCCAAACTGCAGCAGGAATTTGAGAAGGAGGAGACAAAAGACTCCAGGACAAAACCATCTTTTTTTATTATTATATTATTTTTTTCAGATAAATTATGGTCTGTTGGAGAGCACAGAAAAGGGCACATGATGAAGGGTAATAGAGTGTGAGGTTGCAGCTTCAAGCAGGCAGCCAGGCAGCACAGATATTGCCGACCAGAGCTCAGAGCTGCAACCAGAAGTGTCCCCATCTCTCACTTGCTCCTTGCATGGTCTTTGCTGCCCATCTCACCATTTCTGAGCAATGTGTTTATTCAGAAAACACCTGGGTGGCAGGCTCTAGCCTGCCAACCTGATAGCAAGATGCTCTGTAATAGTCTTTTAAATGTAGCCCGTAAAATGTTCGACCGAGTACCTGTACTTATCATGGGAGCCTGAGACAGGGAGGAAGTCGAAACATCTGCATCTTGTCATTAAACTGAACATACTGCCCCCAAAAAGCCCTAAAAGGGTTTTGAATGTTCAAGCTGGATTTTATTAGGATACAAACTAGAACAGTAAAACCTCTTAGACAAAGGAAACAGGGGCTTGCTGGGCGAGATAAAGGGAAGTAAAAGAGGTTGGGGGTGGACTTTGTTAACATTTCTGTCCCTGGAGGTCTTTCAACAGCTCAAACCCTGCAGCCAGGTGGGCTCAACTACACCTACATGTCCTATTTTGAGGTCAAAATCAACTAGAAAGGCTCTCAGTGTCCAGATTTAGACTGGAATCAAAAACACATGAGTTAATTTTGTTTCTGATAAAAGGGCCAGAAGATTTTGCTGTCATTTCAGTAGCAAGTGGAAAGGAAAGGCAAGGACTATTCTCAGAGGCGACCTATACAGGCTACACAGTCCAGGTTTCCATTTGGTTGGAAAAATCTTAAAGTTAATTGAATTTCCTCTGGCAAAACAGACATGTAAGTGAGAGAATGTCGTGTTTTCCACACTTTTAAAGTAATAAAACTGTTGTTGAGGCTCTGCAAAAAGGTAAAGCAGCAGGTTCTCCTAAACCTAATCATATTCCAACAGGATGTATTATGTAGGGAGGTAGACAGGCAGGTGATGATAGAGTGATGGAGAAAGACATGCAAGGGCATTTATAGATAAATTGGGATTTGTAAATATTAAATGTGAGTCTTAATGGACTTGTATTCTCTGACAACACATTTACATGGGAAGAGGATTAGTGAGAAGTTTGGTACAAAGATCTACATCTACACAGCAGATATTCTGCAATTAAGACCTGGTTTTTTGAGAAAAACATTTATTTGGGCAATCCTAAAGCAATTGTTGAAAATCTACCTCTCACACACACATACTGACTTGCAAAATATTTGCTTTTTTGCTTCCCATGAGGAGCAGAGACTGAGATCTGCCCCACCGCAAGGGGACTGTTTAATTGATGTTATTGTGAAATGATACAGACGTGCTAGGATTTACTGTCGATTTCCAATAGATCTGAATAATTGATTTTGCTCTGTTATTGCCAAAGGAGGAAACTTTGAGGGGGAAGCAGAATATTAATAAACCTGATTTTCAGGCTTTTTTCTAACTCAAAGCTGCGCCGTACTTTGTTTTGTTCCTTGTTTTCCAATCAGTCTAAGTTCACAGCAAATTCACTGGAAAAAGGAACATCTGTGTTGATAATTGTGCAATGCTTTGGGGGTGTTACTTTGATGTACAACATCTCATTTGCATCCAGAGACTGTCACCATGCCTGGGTGTAGGTTTTGGTTGGGAAAGAGTTAATTTTTTTCATAGTAGCCGATATGGGCCCAGCTTTCCTAGAGATGGCTGAACACCTGCCTATGGGAAGCAGTGAATGAATTCCTTGTTTTGCTTTACCTGTGCACACAGCTTCTGCTTTACCATTAAACTGTATTTCTCTCTACTCACGAGTTTCCTCACTCTTACCCTTCCATTTCTGCCCCCCATCCCACTTCAGGGAACGATGGAGTGGCTGCGTGGGGCTGAGTTGCTGGGGTTAAACCACAATCCTGGGAAACGGCATTTCAAATCTTCACTCCTGGTTCTCCACATCTCTGAAACAACTTGGCCGCTACAGGACCATGCAGTAGACATCTCAGGTTGCTGTAGCAACTTCATTAAGTTCAAGCTGAATCGAGTTGATTATGTCTCAAGATAGCAGCTACCTAAATTTGCGTTTGCCACTGCCTGGCACAACTGTGACCTCCAAGAAAATTACTGCTTTTCTCAGTGCGCATAGAAGCAACCACCCACGAGCCTCACAACGTGTGAATTCGCTGTCTTCATCACACATATATTACAGAAAAGCTCAGTCTTGACTTCTTCCTTGCACTGTCTGAACTGCCATTTTAATCAGCATTACTAAACTATCCAGGAGTATGAAACAGTCATGGACTGCAGTGAGTTTAATTCTCTATACGTTTTCATACACTCTTGTCCCACATCTCTACCTGGCAGATTCTGTCCATCCCAGGTAGGACTCTGCAACACAGACACCTCTTGTGAAGAAACAGTGTTGAGTGTTTTACCTTTTTTCTAAGCAAATTTTTATTCTGTCTACAAGATAAAATTAACAATCTGAAATCAACTGTTTAACAGGTTGAAGCCAAATATTTTGAAGAACTGAAGCAACTCCAGGACTACTGAACTTCAAAATTTGACGATATTTAGATAGATGTATATCATGACACCCCACATAAGTGCATCTGGAGTGTGTGCACTGATCTGATTAGTACTTTATCCATCCATCTTTACCAAGGCAACATCCATAAAACAATTCCCTCATTTTAGTAGATACATGTTTTTAAGAAACCTCTCAAAACGCAGCTTCAAGAATACCAAATATCAGTTTGCTCCGTTATGTTAGGACATCATCACCATTACACCAATGCTGCATTAAGCCCTTCAATGTTCACCTAAGATAAATTCACTGCACTTCAGATTATTTAACACCTAAATGAAGTTGACTTTGTTCATCCCACTGAGTTGCTAGGCAGCCATTACACAGCATCATGCATCTGACAGCAGGTGAAACTATTGAAGAAAGTGTAAATAAAAAGAACAAACCCAAGCAGATACATTTTAAAGTCAGGCACCCACTTAGCAGGCATGCTTTTGTACCTGGGTAAATAGGCAACTATGTGTACTTCAAACACGAATTGTTCACATGGTGTACCTGAGTGTCCATTGCATGGACAAGCGAGTGTTGTTTGTGATTTTTCATGTATCAGCTGCAAGGTCGTATAATCCTTAAGCTTTTAAAAATGAATGTGGAGCAGTGCTTGGAGAAAGGCAGCACATTGTGGCACAGTGGGTCTCCCACCCTGGCATGCAGGGCACCTCCTGGGACATTACTTAGTAGTAGTTCCAGTAAGGGATTAAGCATCTAAACATGATTTAGGCAGGTTTAGGCACTGAAAATTCTGGAAGGGTGGAAGCTGGAGAACCATCCACCTCTTCTGTGCAAAATGAGCCACAGTGGTCCTTGGATTAATTCAGGTTTAGTCTATTGCCTGCTTAATGCAATAATGAACAAACAGGATGAGGAACAGGAGCTTCAGCAGAGGAGACTCTACTCCTACAAGAATGTGCAAATCACACGGTTTCTGAGCAGTAAATTATGCCATGAGGCAGCAATAAGATACACCAGCTACAAAGCTCTTCTGAAACTTTTCAGCATTTTTTTCCCCTTTCAGAAATCTCAGATGGAGATAAGTTGCTACCCAATTCCCTCCCGCTGTCCCCTAAGGAGCAGAGCCACAAGAGATCAGCTCCTTTTCTAACACATGACACTCTCCAGAAGATGAATTTCAGTCTGGTAACTTTAGAAGTTTCAGAACAGCTCGAGTTTCTCATCTTACAAAATGTACCCTACTGGTCATGATCAATCAAATATAAACAAATGTAAAATCCATAGTACTGGCCTAAGTTTTACAAAGGCTCAAGAGCAGAGTACTGTCAGAGAAGACTTGGATTTAACAATATGCCAGGCTGGTATTGCTTTGACACCTTTTTTTGCAAAGGGTGAGCATACGAGTCATGATCCTGCCCTAAAATTACCAGCTGTTAAGATATCCCTTCACAACATACTTTATGTCGATGCATGAGAAACAAGGTAGAGGTTACGCTGATGAAGGAAGGAGGATTGTGGAGAAAGGTGCATTGCTCTCCTGGGAAAAGGAGAATTTCCCTGCTGGGAGGTGAGTTGGTGCTGGGCCCTCTGGATTGGGCTTGTAAACATCATCCTTTGCTGGAACATCATGGGCTTCGCGAAGCCAGATTTATTCAGAACTGTTCTTCAGCTGCACAGTGATTATAATAAAGTTCAAAAAGAGATGTATGTCAGAAAACGTAGGAACCAGTCACTTGGCACTTTGTTTTGAAATGTAAAATAGCTGTGTCGAGCTGAGTCTGACAGGACTGGAATTTTGTCGTAAATTTACAGGTTCTGGACTTGCAAGGAATACTTCACATTTATTAAAAAAAAAATTAAAAATCTTTTGAGAAACAGAGTTTTGGAGACATAAACAACATTCTGAAAACGCCTTAACGACAAATCATTTTGTTTCGGTAGTACCCACACTAAGTGCTTTTCATCAGTTTCTTTGAAGAAGAAAGAACACACTTTAAAAAAAAGTTGAGTAATTGTTTTGGAAGTGGGTTTGGGAAACAAACGTCTAAAGATGCATCAGGTTTCACATGCAAACTACGGGTTTGTTTGGCTAAGTGAAAATGCCTGTGTCTGGTTGGTGCACCTCCCAGCACAGCCAGCAAGGAGTGAAGCACTTTATGGTGTCCATGGCCTAGTTCTGTCCTAATGTCTAAACCAGGGAAGAAAAACGGTGCTAGAAAGGGCTGCATTGTGGTTTAACCCCAGCTGGTAACTAAGCACCACGCAGCTACTCGCTCACTCCCCCTTAATGGGATGGTGGAGAGACTCAGAAAAGTGAGAAAATTTGTGGGTAGAAAGACAGTTTAATAGGTAACGCAAAAGCTGTGCACACAAGCAAAGCAAAACAAGGGATTCATTCACTACTTTCCATCAGAGGGCAGATGTTCAGCCACCCACAGGAAAGCCGGGCTCCATCACTCTCAATGGTGACTTCGGAAGGCAAAGTCATAATTCAGAACATTCCCCCCTTCCTTCTTCTTCCCCAGCTTTTATTGCTGAGCGTGATGTCATATGGTGTGGGATATCCCTTTGGTCAGTTGGGGTCAGCTGTCCCAGCTGTGTCCCCTCCCAATCTCTTGTGCACTCCCAGCCCACTCACTGATGGGGCAACCTGAGGAGCAGAAAAGGCCCTGACTCTGTGTGAGCACTGCTCAGCAATAATGAAAACATCTCTGTGTTATCAACACTGTTTTCAGCACAAATACAAAGCACAGCTACTATGAAGAAAATTAACTCTATCCCAGCCAAAACCAGCAAAACCTGTCCCTCCCCAGTGACTTCAACAGGAGTTTAAGGTGAGTAGCTCGTCTGTAGATGCCTGCACGGTGGACACCAAAAGTGAAATGAGATGAATGCAACTGCATCTTGGAGGGGATTCGTCCCATTTCACTTTTGCTGCTGCCCTGTATCAAATGTATGCAATGCATCTACCACTCTGCAGCACCCGTGCAGGGGCAGCCGCCTTCAGTGCATGGAGAACTGGTGGGGCAGAGCGGCTCTGTCACTGTCACCATAGCTTTCCATCTGCTGCACGACCTCCCGCAGAGCTGCCTTATGCATTGAATATTTGGGAGATCTGAGTCTATTCAGCTATGCCGTATAAGGGGATTTCAGCAGAGCATGCCTCCACCATGCCTGTTGGGTATTATCTGTATAACCCCTTCGGGCTGGATTATCTTCTTTCCTGAAATCTGTTCCATATAAGGGGCTGGGAAAGGGCTGTGCTTCTCAATCTACTCGTGCCTTGGAGTGGCGAAAGGACCGTGTGCCTGCGAGGAGTTGGCTCCAGCCCCAAAACATCCCCACGCTGAGATGGCTGGAGCAGCTGGCATGGATGCTCTTTCTCTCCGGGATCTGCCATCTTCCAGTCCTGAAAGTTCTTCAGAAAATGGGTATTTTGGGCAGACAATGGTCTTTAGTGCCAGGCAGGTGATGCCAAAAGGTTGGACACAGGATCTTAAATCAGCTCTGGAATATATTGTAACTGGGAGAAGTCAACACTCAAACCTCATGTCAGCATTCAGGAAACGGTATGGTCAGTTTTGTTGTCATGGAAATACTACAATTAAACTTTACATAGGCTAAATGCACTGTCTAATCTCCTTTATATATGTTGCAATTCAGCAGCTATAGGTAAAATCACTGTATGACAGCAGAGAGTTCGCAAAGCAGAAGTTTTCCATGCATTTCTGGGGTGCATAATAATAAGCTAATGGCAGAAAACAACTCATGGTCAAAGGAAGTTTCTCATCCCCCCATTAGTATGTGGTCTGTTTCATATATAAGTGATTCATTATAGAATTTTACTCCCATAAAAGCTCTTCTATCCTCATTTTGTACATATGCCAAATGGCAAGGAAAGCTAGAGGCAATTAAAACAAATATGGCTTGAATTACAGGCCTGTTCCCACAAGACCACGTGATCAGAAAACGGGTTAAGATGTGCAATAAGGCAAAGGAGATGCTGTAGAGAGGCCACCTTCTCAAAACTGGGATTGCTCCTGGCTTCCTTGTGCTCATCCCCTTCCCCGTGATCCAGGGTGTCTCCAGCCTCGCTGCATCGCTCTGTGCAAAGTGGGTACAAATGACTGCACCAACATTCAGCTGCTGGTCCCAATCATCCTGCAGTATATACTGCATATACTGTATATACTATGCTGCAGCCATTTCTGCTCAAAGGCTGGGTTTTAGCCTCCCCAGATCATATTCTAGCACCTAATTCCAAAGTGTTTTTTCTCCGTGGGTGCCGGTGGGAGTAAAGAGCCTCATGGTCACAAAGTGGAGAAGAGAGGAGGAACATGAAAATAGCGAAGGGTGTGGGAGAATGAAAAAGGTTTTCCTTGTTAGACCTCTGCTGTCACATCAGCTCAGGGAAGGCAGAAAAGGTCAGCATATTTATCATTTCAAGAGTGCATTTCCTCTGGTGAACTTTTGGTAGTGTCATCTTCTTCACTGTGATTAGATAAATGGATTAGGATTTGAGGGAAAGCTGCGTCCTGTACCAGCACTGAGAAAGGAATGGTCTGAATGCACGTTCATTCCTGTTCAAGGCTTCAGGGTCTACCAAATCTTTCCATTCTTTTTGACACGCAATTGAGAAGGAAACTTAAGAAATGCTGTATGCGGAATGACGCCAATACAGGTGTTGATCAAAAAATAATTAAGGCATGTGGTCTGGTCTCTACAGTAGTGCATGAGGCTCCCTCACAAGGTCAAGGAGAAATAAATCATCTGGACATCACTGCTGTGCTTCTCTACCTTACAGTAAATTTCTGTTCCACACAATCTCAGTTCTTTACACTAGTGCCTAATACATTAAACCTTGTACTCAGTCCTTTCCCATGGAATCCTGGGCTAAACTCTGTGCTTGTACTACATTTCTGATAACTGGGCTGGACATGAGGGGAGTTTGACATCACCATGGAGCTGAGTCACCAGAAACCCCGTTAATCAACAGTGGAACTGATGCCACGGCAGCCTGCTTTAAATGAGGTCACACTTCCGTATCTGCAGGGCTGTTTAATGTCCTCAAAAGCCAGGGCTTGGCCCACGAGCCCTGTGCTGGTTTCTCTGGTATAGAACTATTTGAATGGACGAAATGGTAATTCCCCTCTGGCTTTTGGCCAAAGCTCTCCATAGGACATTTTCATCTAGCTGACATTTCTTTTTTTTTTTTTTTCTTTACAAAATGCTAGAAAATACGGTTTTTGAAAACTGCCAAAAAAAGTGCCTTTGGAATGGTGTCTGTGCTTCCCTGGGCTGGAGGAGACCGTGAGAAGGAGAAATCTCCTCTTTCGTTTAGCTGTCAATGAAAGCCAACCAGGCAGTTTAATTTGCAAAGTCTAGCTCAAACAGTAATATTTTAACATCTTTTGTCATTTTTTCCTTAAATAATGCTTACCAGAATGCTTCTTTCACTGTCCCTTTGCTTGCAGCCCTGTAGCTCATAAAGGAATACGTCTCTGGGTGGGACAAGTTGAGAAACCTGCTTCTAGGTGTACAGGAAAGGCAGCAGGAGGAACAAGCTCACTATTTTTTACTGTATATACTATGCTGCAGCAAAGAACATCTCAGATTTTGATCAGTACCTCCACATGGGGTAAAAAAGTTGAAAAGTGACCTGAGAAGTAGTGCAACTTGAGACTGCAAGCTTTGGTTCAGGGATTTTTATCTTTTGTGTTTCGATTGCACCCCCATTTAACACCCTTCTGCAAGTGAGCTTACCATGCATGCTTTCAGACTAACATCTGCTGGTGTTAAACAATTACAAA
Source organism: Patagioenas fasciata (assembly GCF_037038585.1). Classification (NCBI taxonomy): domain Eukaryota; kingdom Metazoa; phylum Chordata; class Aves; order Columbiformes; family Columbidae; genus Patagioenas; species Patagioenas fasciata. The sequence goes on along the minus strand of NC_092521.1, from coordinate 163,189,406 downwards.
GAGCTGCTGTTGATGGTCGAGATGACACATTGCAAGGATCCAGGTGAAAGGAGAAGGAAGGAGGGAGAATATGAGTATCTGAGTTAGAGCTGTCCTAAGTCAGATCACAGGTCATAAGACTGGACAGCTAGGAAGTGGTGAGTGGGGCCAAAACCCAGTGAGAGTTATAGCTTAAACACTCAAATAAATAAAACAACATTGCTGACCTGTTTTCCCTCGCCAGATCTCATTGCTCATTGAAAACAGCCAGTAATGTTAAGTTTTTACAATATGCACGTCAATTTACGAGCCTTCCTCCACCCAGGCCACCATGCCACAGATGTTTTTAAAGCTTTTGCTTACAGGGAAAATTTGTCCTGCAAGGTAATTTGTGATCTGGTCAACAGAAGCTCTATGTCTGACCTCCCATAACTTGTTAGCTGTATTATTGCAGGGATATACTGCAATAATGACACTCCTCACAGTGTAAAAAATAGTGCAATATTGTGCTGGCACAAGAGGAGATCAGACTGTCTTCATCTGGCTCCTCGCTTTGGCAAAATAGTCTGGCTCAGCCTTGTACCAAGCATGGGCGATGGCTCAAGTTATTCCAGTCTGTTCTTGAGTGACCCCCCATATCTGGACATTCTCTCTACCCATTCTTCTTCTAATTCAGCAAGAGGAAATAAATAATGCCCCAGGAGCAGAGGTTTGCCTAGGGCACAAACTGTGTGATCTTGCTGCCTTGTATAATCAGAGGCAAAAAATATTGCACCAGGCAAGCCAAGGGATGTGCAGTAGCCCCATTCCTGTGATTCGTACTCTTATTTTATCATATTTGCCCCTTTCAATGACTATATTATGCTGAGCCACACAATGCTGCCCTGATCCACACAGATTGCCCTGAGCCTCAGCCACACATCCTCCTTCAGAGGTAAAATTGGGGGGAGATAGGCACAAACTGGATTTGTCATTATTGCAACTGAATGAGCAGGCACAGCCTTCTGAAGAGGTTGGTAAGCATGGATTTTTACCTGATTTATTGTTATTTATGCACACGCCTAGCCTCTGTCTCCCAGAAAAGGATGCACCAGCTTCGGCTGATCTATTTATTCATGTCAGCAAAGTTAAGTACTTCAGAGCTTGCAAGCTTTGGGCCTAAATCCATAAGAGCAAAATATCTTGCTCTATGCCCTGAATTATCCAGACCAGAAACCCTTATTTCAGCATGAAGCTTCCCAGACCCTCTGCCTGTGCTTTCATAAGAGTGTGACCTTAAGCCCTTGACATATTCTGTTGAAATGTGATTTAAAGTTCTGGCAGAAAACCAAAACTTTTTTATTATTATTATTTTTTCAAAGAAAACCACAATAAACAAACAGAAGCTGCTGCCTTTCTCCGGCTCGTCACTTCTTCTAGTAGATGGATTCCTCGGGCAGACAGGTGAGACACAATTGAATTTGTGAGCCTAATGCATATCAGTTCATGCACCCTAGACTAGCTCCCAAAACTGCACATCGCACCATCTGCTGTGCATAGGTGGAGGGTAAATGGTGAAAAAAACCCTCTGCTTTGGTACACAGAAGAAAATCATTAGCACTGGAAAGGGTGCTGTTACCTGAAAAAAAAGGCAACATGTGCCTCAGGGAGTGAAAGCTCATTAGAGTGCTAGTCACTGTTTTCTTTATTCTTAACCATCGTAGGTAAACATAAGTCAAAATCTCTATTTAAGGGATTGCAATGCTCAGTCACACATAATTTTCAAGCACTTTCTAGATGTCTGTCCTTGCCAAGAGCTGTTCCTTTCTTTCCTTCACAGCATTTGGGCTTTCCCTCCGTATTTCTCCATGTCTCAGCCTGTGGAACTCCCTAACAACATCTCTTTCATACTTCAGTTTCTCAGTCCACCTCCTCAAAAACCATCACCAAAAGCCACCAGCTTCCTCCCAAAGCTGTTCTTCACCATGCCAATGAGGTGCAAGGAACAGCCTCACCCTCACCAAGCAAGTTTTGGGGCAGTCGGTATCTCCCAAGGTCTAAATTATGTCAGTAATGTATTTGTTGGAGATCACCATATTCCACAATATTTTCACTAATTGCGGGTTGGCTCAAACAGTTGTATGATGGGTTGTGCATCCAGATATTCAATGAGGTTTGGACTACGCTCCTTCCATATGGGACAAGGGTGCTGCTGTATCAAAATCTCCAGCTACCTTCCAAATAAGACATCTCTAACGAGGATTATGGTTTTACATTTTGTTTTCACTCATCAGACAGGAGGATGACAGCATCCTCTTTTCATTTAAATTATTTATGTAAAGATTTCTTCAGCACTCAATCCATAATGAATGTACTGATCAGAAATACTTGAGATGTTGCTAGTCCTAGATATAATTGAATCTTTGTTCTACGACTTGGAAGTGTTATCGATACTTATTGAAGCACAGGACATAACACTTGTCCGGTGAGTGCTTAAAAGTGACTTAGGTTATTATGTTGTGGTTGATTTACAACAAAACCATCTGAATCATGAACTGTGTGAAGAAGAAGTAATTAAATTTGAGACGTTAAGGCTGACAGTGCTTCAGATTGTGATAAACGCAAAGTCAAAAGAAGTGTTCCCCGGGGATGCTGGCATCAAGAGATGCTCAGCTGCTCCATAGGCATACATTTTATAGTGGGACAAGATTTTTATTGGCAAAATGGGATTTATTGTTTTAGGGATGGTTATTTCACAAGTTAAACCAGTATGAGCTGCTACACATTACAATGGGAAGGTCACTGAATGGTTAGAGAGAAAAAAAGTAGTGTATATATATGTATAGATATAGATATAGATATAGATATATATCCTGTGTCAGATTGATTTTCTTTTCTTATATTTGAGCTTCCAGGTTTATAGAGGCAGTTTTAACAAAGTACCTACCAGTAAATTAACTCAAAGCTTTAGATGCCAAGTGCTCTTTTGTAGCAAGTTTGCTGCCATTGCTACTGCTCAGCAAAGGCTAAACTTTCAAACCACATTATTAATTGAACCTAATAAGTGGTTGGTGGAAAGGAATAAATTCCTCTAGAGTTCAATGCATCCCACTTATCTGAGCTACCTAAGTTAAGAGGGAATGAACTGTCCTTTGTGAGGCACCTGTCTCTCATCGCAGACTGCAAATGGACCTTTTAGCACCTAACTTTGTGAGAAATAATATTAAAGGAAATCCCACCTGGGAAGACTAACTGTGACAAGAGATAACCTCCTGTTCACTTTGTGTGACTGGTCATTGCTCCTATCTCCACCGCTGCACATGTATATCTTTCTCCTAGTGATAAGACCCGGGTGTATATTGTCTGGCCCGTCAATACAGATAGCAGAAAAAATACAGAGGCACAGATTAATATCCTTTCAACCTCAGACATCTGCCATGCAGGCTCCTGCATGTCAGCTGGTACAGCTCTCATGATATTCAGTGCAGAGTGGACGTGATTCATCCGACCGGCTTTAGAGGACAACGAGAATTGTGCCTCCAACGCTATGGACTCTTCCAACTCCCAGACTCCATGATCTATACGAAATATAGTGAATAGTTCAGAAATTTGTATTTTCATTGGTGTAAGATGTAACCGATCTTTATAGTGATCGCAACTGGTGACCAGGATAGATCCAAATCCCAAACCAGAGCAGGAAAGTTTTGGGTTACTGTTCCTTGAGCAAGAGAGTTATTGGAATATCCAGCATGAGGAAGCCTAACTGTTTGCATTAGATTAATGCACTTGATGTCACATATTTATTTTAAAGGTCCACATTACAGTACACATCTTCTGAAAACATCCTCATGAGGTTGCTTCAGCGTCAGTTCACTTTAGTTCCTTCTTGAAAGGGTGGTGGATGAGGTATTTTATTTCACTTATTCTATGTCTCTTACTCTAAAAACAAGACAGCTTTTAGGGAACAAGTGTGCAGCTGCAATGGTTGAACGTTCTCCTAAGGAAAGGAGGTTTTGGCTTTGATTCTGGCTCCCAAGCCCTGTGCTTGGGAAAGATGAATTTTCAAGGTTTCTTTCAGATTTGTCTTGTTTATGAATAGTTGATTTCTGATTTCTATGAAAAGGCACATTTGTCATAGATTCATCACATACAGTTGTCAAGTTTACAAGATCTGTTCCTATCACGTGGAGTGTTAGCAAAAACAATTCAGAACTCCAGAGGAGTCACTGTTATTTGTGGACAGCTTTAAAGGATGCTTTTGTATTTCTTTCTGAATTAAAAACTGCAGACACAGAAGCACAGCAAAATTTGAGTCCTTAAAAAAACCCTTACTTCTGCAAATACATAAACCAGATGTTCTTGTGATTTCTAAGCTGACACATATTCACTTCAGTGGAGTTAAAGGGATTTCCTGGATGGATAAGGATTTAAGCCCTTAACCCTGGTCATTCCCCCCTCTCAGCTTCCCAAAGTATCAGTTGTCCTCAGTGCCTGTCTCCTTGAACCCCTCTGCATTGCATCCTCTTCATCTCTAATCTGGTGACCAGTTATTCCAGCTAGATATTTTGATGACAAAATATATCATAAATAATTTATGCTCCAAGAATGCCATCATAAGAGTATTATCGTGTGCCTGGGGACAGGCTCGTCATGCAGTGTTTCCGCCTTGCCTGGCAATAAAATATAAATGAATGAAAAATCTGCTGATCTTGCAGCGCATGGGATGACAGACGCCTTTTTCTTTTGAAACACCAACACTGCACTTCTGACTCAGGGTCTCCTCCGACTGTAAACCAACACAGGGGTCCCGTAACAAGTGGAATTTCCCTAACTCTTAATAATCAGATTGGGATTCTGGCATTAACGTCTGGTGGTGGGACAACATTGAACATCTCATGGCTGATCCCAGTGGTGAACAGGAAAAGGTGCAGAATGAGAAAAAACTCCTGGACATAGAAATCTGGGGTCCAGAGCAGGAAAGCAATTATAGAAGAAGGAGCAGGATCAGATGAGTTGGGGGAAAACTGAGATGAAAGAAACAGGAGAACAAAAACAAACGAAAGAAATTGCAATATCCTAAAAGGAAGAAGCAGTAAAGCACTGAATATATAACTCATTGCACAACTTCTGCTGAATATTGTCCCACTGCTACAAACCACTTTCTTCCCTCTACACTGTGAGATGAAGAAACCTGCCTTTATACTTGGTTTATAGTACTATATATACACACTGGTAATATAAAATCTGACCTTCTTCCACAGGCAAGTGTGATGCTCCTTGTCCAGACAACATTAGAAATATTTTAGCTTAATCTTCTAGCCTAAAGCACATCTATAGTCTCTGGATATTCCTGCAAACTCACGCTCTCCATGGATTTTTAGTTCCTGTCTAAATCACCTGCCTGAACGGAGGTTTCTCTCTCCTGTGTGCCCATGTGCAGCTTGGAGCCAAGTTTTGCAATAAGGCTGACAGGAGAGCAGACCTCTATTAAGAGAGGGGGCAGCAAAGAACAACACAGTGATTAAATGCAAAATTGAAATCATAATGAAAATTGGGGCACTGAAAAGAAATTTTAATTAAGTAAGCAACTGCAAATCAAACAAATGTATTCATTATTTAATCAACTAGTAAGTGCAAAAATCTCAACTAATCAGGAAAGTCTCTGGGAGTAGATAAAGAAACAAATCAAGGAACCAATTTAAAAGCCGTAAGAAAATAACACACATCCACACTACAAAAGATGATTTGTCTGAGAAACAGAAGGTGAGCTTCTTTTTTTTTCCCATGAACATCATATTTCTTATCTTTGTAAGGCTGTATGTTTTTCTATTTAAAAAAAACAAAACCAAAAACCTCATGCTGAGATTTGGGATGCTGTGTCTTCTTGCATATTTGCTCTTAATCTGTTTAGTCATAGAAAGAGTGACTGCAAAGTGATGCTTTTCTTTGCCTACTTCCACCTATTTTTCACCTGCTGCACAGACCCCCTCGAGGTATCAAGATAACTGATCTGTTTTATAAGGAGATAAAACTCCGGGTGCCCCCAGATGCTGCTCAGCTCCATGTATGACATGGCACATCGGTCGTGCAGAGCATCTGGCTGAATCCACCTGGGCCGTCTCACACACAGTAGAGGAATATGATTTGTTATTACTAGAGCTTTGCCACAAACCTGCCACCTTGCTCCTGCTTACAGGGAAGAAGAGATACTGTGTGATGAAGACTCGCATAAGACTGTGCTCTTAGGCATGTTTTCACCTCAATATTTTTACTGCCCAACACATGTGAGTACTGGAGCGAGTATGAACCATTCACTTCAATGAACTCCTTGCAAAGTCAGCAAACAGCTCAGCATGAGCTCAGAGAACCCCTTCCAGCCTCGGAGCTACTTCAGGGTAACCAAATGAGTCACAAGCAGCCAAGTAATTACTTTTCCAGGCATCCTTACTTATGAATTCGGATCTGCGAACGAAAGCGTGAATCCAGAGAGAATTGCTGTCATACCTTGCGAGTGTAGACTTGTTTGCACTCAAAGCAGTTGGGTAGGGGGCAGGAGATAAGTTAAAGAATAGTACAAACAAGTCATTTACTGCACAGTCTTGTAAGTATAGCCTGTCTAGAGCCTAATAAAAATCACATATTTAATTAGTGGCTTCATTCAGCATTGTGTGAACAGTGATTCACTATGCCAAGCAAGAGGACATGGATAGCAAATAGGCCTTGTACAAGGTATCTGGAGGAAAAAAGCTATTTTATGCAAAGAGTAAAGATACATTGCATAACAAAGACCTGTGTGAAAACATGGTGGTGCTTTTGAAACACAAGTGTAGCAAACTCTTCTGCAGAATAAGCGGAAATTGAGTACATCTCTGCACCAAAGAGAAAGGAGTCTGATTTTATATCCAGAGTGGAGAATTGGGACACCACATATCTGTTTTCTTATACTTTCTCTGCCACTAGAACACAGCGCAAACACTTTTCTATTTCTGCTTCTTGGCATTATTTGGTTGTTCCTACTGCCTGAATGGCCAAGTACTTGTACCTTTAACCTCGTCACACTTGTTTTGCAGATGGAAGTGCACAGCCCTAGCTCTACACAAGCATCCAAATTGCCTGAACACCGCTTGGAACTCCAAGGCGAAAACCTCTTGTGCAGATGCAGGGCTCAGAAGGCCCTTGAAGTTCAGAGCTGCTCATGTCTTCTTACATCAAGATTTACAGGTAGTTAAAGGTCTACCCATAGCACTCCCCAACACGCCTCAATCTGTGGAGGACCAAGTATCCCAGCACCAACTTGTTCCTCACTCAGGCTTATCACACTTCACAAAGCTGGAGATCCCCGATGGGGTCAGCGCTGCAAACATGCTCTATGCATCCTTGCAAGACAAGGCTTTGCCCCCTCCAAAATTAAATGGTTCCCTGCTCTTCTGCTGTAGGTGCACAGCTGAGGAAGCTTGTTCATTGATAGATGAGTAAAGTATGATTCTGTCTCCAACAGTGGGAGTTGAACCCATTTTCTAGTCACTACGGCCACAAAAACTCAGGGAATGCTGAAGTGGTGATGTGTGCTTCATTCCCTGATGTTATGCTGGTCTCTTGAAATAATTAAATTGTAATTGGACTAGGCTGGGAAGAAGGGAGAATTGTGATTCTATAGCTTCATGATTAGGGTGCTCCCCTAGGAGGAAGGGCAGCTCGCTTCCAGCCCACTTGATATTTTACTGCTTAATATTAAAGAATACAGTTTGTACTGTGCTATTCCCCGAGTGGCTTCAGAGATACACAGATCTTCCATCTCAACCCTTTTCTCTGGTTTTGCTGTGCCTTTGGTGCTCCAGTGTGGAAGAGCAAAAGCATTGCAAGCTCAGCTGGGTGCTGACCTGCACAGTGCCGACCATTCCCGTGTCTGGGGTGTCCATGGAAGCATCTGCCCATCATGAGTCCATGGGCAGCCCCAGGAAAGCCCAGTTCAAGTTTCACATCTATTTTGCTGAATCATAGAATGTCCTGAGTTGGAAGAGACCCACAAGGAGCATTGAGTCCAGCTTCTGTCCCTGCACAGGACAACCCCACAGTTCATACCATGTGTCTGAGGACGTTGTCCAGTCTCTTCTTGAACACTGTCAGGCTTGGGGCTGTGACACCTCCCTGGGGAGCCTGTTCCAGTGTCCAGCACCCTCTGGGTAAAGAACCTTTTCCTAATGTCCAACCTAAACCTCCCTGGCACATCTTTCTGCCATTCCCTCAGGTTCTGTCACTGGTCACCAGAGAAAAGAGATTGACAAGAGGTTGATTTATCTTAAACTAGGGAAAACGCAACACAAAAGTAAGTTTAGATGGTCCTGCTGCCGACTATCACTGCTCAAAATAGTTGCAATGTAGGACATTTTATGCTTCAGTGATCCAATTTGAACATTGTTCCAATTTTGTGACTGGGATATAGCACTCTTCTGCCTTGCAAGTCACAATTTCCCCCAAAGCCCACGGTTCGCACGCATGCTCTGGTGCTGGTTTCACTACCACCAGCCAACATCCCAGAGCATCTCCTGCTCCCTCCTAACCGCATTAGCGGGAGGTAATGATGTTGTTCAGATCGAAAGGAAACAGTAAATTCGATTGTGACTTACTAGGAGGATTGGCGTGCTGTCAGCACGCACACGTATGCGTGTACATGCCCACAGAGTGACCTATCCTCACACACACACCAGGGCTTGTCTCTGGAAACACACTTGCTATTAATTAGCAGAGATCAGAAACAAACCTCTTAGTCTACTATGGGAGATAATGTCACTCTGGGCTAGGAACAAATCCATCAGCTGGAAATTGGATGAATAAGACTGATTTTAGGGAGGATGAGGTAATTTTTAGATTACATCATACAGCCACGTTGCATCCAAATTTATTTACTACGAGAGCATGTAACGATTTCAGCTTTGCTACGAGAGCACATTTGAGTAAGCAATCTCAGGAAAGAGGCTGAAAATCTTTCCATGCACAGAAAGCTGCTTTATCAACTTCTCCAACCTATAGCGAAGGAAGCATTATTATCTCCAGAAAACCCATCTCCATATAATCCCCGGTTATATCTGGAGCTGGAGGTCAAAACTGTGCTTGCTAAAGGGAAATCCCACTCAGCACACATCTAATTATGTCTCTGTCTTCCAGATCACACATAGCAGGCCCTGATAAAAGAATAGACAGGAAAGGGGAATCAGTTGCAGGTTGGTTTATGATTTTATATTATTAAGCCATTGGGGACTGCCAGACAATCTGAGAGCTTAGTGAGCTGAACTCTCTAAGACCTGTTAAGTACTCAGGAGGCACTATGCAAACCCACCAAATAGGAGCATTAATCATCAGGCAGACTTGTCAGGACACTCAATTCATGAGTGACAGATGAGAATGAAGCGGAAAAGAGAATAGGGAAGGACAGAAAATAAGAATTAGGAGGTTTCCACAAACCTCTCCTCAAAGTCTTGCAATCATTCTTCAAAACGATTTTGAGTGAGAATTTGCTTTTCCTTTCATCATGACAAATCCATGCTGTAGCCAAGATTTCACTGGGGTTACTCCAGATTTACTGCAGTGTAGCTGAAGAACATTGGTTCTTTATAATAATATGCCTCATTAGTGGCTACTTACCGTGTAACTGAATTATAGGATGCCTAGTTCTGGGCAGTTCCTGCAAAATGGAGCACTGACGTGACACCTAATAAAGTACTTGTAAATGCCTTCTGGGAGCTATAATGCTATATTATTTATGAAGTGCCATTGTGTTTTAAAGACAGAAGACCAGATGTTAAAATCAGTTTTATTTACACAACGTCACCGAGGATTAAATCTATTGTCTTTTCTGAGCATACCACAATATATACAATGCACATGATGGCATGGAGCATCCCTGGAGGTTCAGAGTTCAGACATGCCAGGGCACAGCAACACCATCTATAGAGATGGAATGGTTCAAAGTGGATGTATCCTGGTTTGAGCACAGAGATGTTAAAAACTGGTGCAAAAATAAGTAAGGAATAGTATTTTTTCCCAAGATCTGGCTTCCCATGAAGCTATCAGCTGTAGGCTTTGCTGTGGTAACTTATGCAGCATTTCTGCTAGGTGAAGAGTGCTCAGGGACAGCGGGACACCTCCTCAACAAACTGTGACTTCTGGCAACAAAAGGGTTCCTACCAGGAGTTTTTCCTAAGAAAATATTTGTATACAAGCTCTGTTTGTGTATTAAAGGGGTTTCTGATGTGAGAAAAGACATGCAGCGTAACTGAAGCCCCTACAGCAGCAACACGCCACAACCCCACTCGCTGCATCTGCTGTTCGGTGCCTGAGGGCAGCACGTTGCCGGAGTCCTGGAGCACGTAGGCAGAGGTGTCTCCTGCCACGTAGGAAGTTTAGCCTGGTCCTACCCTGAGGCACTGCCACCAGGCGACTGCAGCTCCAAACGAGCTGTCACATCGGCAGTGCTCACCGGGGTCTGTGTGCTGCTGTGCTGTGCTGCAGAGCCCTCTCTCTGCCCAATGTCCCATGAAGTACAATCACAGAACTGTTTGGGTTGGAAGGGACCATCAAAGCTCATCTAATCCAACCCCTGCCATGAGCAGGGACATCTTCACCCAGCTCAGGTTGCTCAGAGCCCCGTCCAGCCTGGCCTGGGATGTCTCCAGGGATGGTTCATCCACCACCTCTCTGGGCAACCTGGGACAGGGTTTCACCACCCTTACTGTAAAACATTTCTTCCTCATGTCTGGCCTGAATCTCCCCTCCTTTACTTTAAAACTGTTACGCCTTGTCCTGTTGCAACATGCCCTTCTGAACACTCTGTCCCCGTCTTTCTTACAGGGCCCTTTCAAGCACTGAAAGGCCACAATAAGGTCTCCCCGGAGCTTCTCTTCTCCAGCTGAACACCCCAACTCTCTCAGCCTGTCCTCCCAGTAGAGCTGTTCCAGCCTCGGATCATTCCTGTGGCTCCTCTGGCCCCTGTCCAGCAGGTCCATGTGTGTCCTGTGCTGAGGAACCAGAGCTGGACCAGCACCGCAGGGGGTCTCACCAGACTGGAGTGGAGGGGCAGAATCACCTCCCTAGACCATGTGGAGCTTACATCACAGCCCTGATAGTGGAGCAGAAGCCTCTCTTGGGGGAAAAAAATTTAAAAAAAATAAAAAATAAAAAATTTTAAGTAGATTTGGGAGCTTTGAGGAGATTATCTTCCTTGAATCAAAGGCAAACCACCTCTTCTCTGAAACCCATGTGATGCCCAAACAACTCTCTTGCCAGCTGACGCCCAAAGTGCTGCTGAAGCACTCATCAGCAAAGAGGCCCATTACTTCCCTGGGCCTCTCTCCAGCTCTGAATATCAAACCTGACGAAGTCATTCTAGTGAAGGTTTTTTTCTTTATTTTTTAACCTACAAATAGGAGCAAAAAATGTCTTACGCCCTAAAATGACATGTTTCTCAAAGCACTTCCCTTAGGTGATTTGAACATTCATGGTCTCCTCCCAACAGGTAAGTCCAGTTGCTGCAAACTTGGTGAGATGTTGTAAGCAACCATGCAGAACCAACACTAGGCAGAGATGTCATGTTATTAAACTTAGGGTTTTAGGCTCACAGAAACACCCTGTCTGAAGCTTTGCTCAAGTTTTAAAGAACACCTAAAAGGGAGAGCATGACTGACCACATATGTTGACTTACCTATGGAGGTAAACTGCTTGTTTTGAGCACAACAGAGGAGTCTGGGATGAGTGGCCTTGTTCTTTGCTTGCCTCCCGTCTAGACAGTCCTCTACAGGTGTTAAAGGACAAGAAAGCGGTCTACGGCAGCACCCCTGTTCACCATCATCTTCTGTCTTCTCCTCTCCTACCTCTTTTAAGGGGAACCTTTAATACCAGTGGAGATAGACCAGTCAGTCCATCTTCTCTCAAGTTCCCCAAAGTCTCCAAGATCTCCAAACTCCATTCCTTCCTCCCTTCTTCCCATGCCAATCTCAAGCCTTCCACTGGTGTGGTTAACAGGTTTGGGACCAGGTCCCAACTACAAGCTACGTAGGTGGGATAGTCATTCTTTACTCAGGGTACAAGGAGGTGGTAAATAAGCTCTTTGCAATTAAAATAGGTGAAGCTGCAAGACTGATCAGAAGAACATGTGATGTCAATCAGAATTAAACCATGTAAGAAAAACCTGGTCTTGGGACTGGATGCCAGAGCAGAAACCTGTGCACCAGTGCTGGATGTGCCTGTGCCTGGCAGACAAGGAGCAAGCAGGTTGCTAAGCAGGGTGAGAAGTGATTTACAGGCTATCCCTTAGGACAAATAATAGAGAAATGTTGAGTTTCTGACTGGAGAGAGCCTGGAAGAGGATATATGTGCTGTTGTTTGGTTCCTGCAGCACTGAAGGACCAAACATGTGCATCGGAGACCAGATCAAATACCTGATTATAGCCAGTTCCCATCCCTACTGGAAACAACCTGGGGATCCCTTAGCATTCAATTGGTGCTTGGCTCAAAATGGGAAACAGCAATTCCCACGCTTCGATGTGAGCAGTGCCATGTCTCTGACGGGCATGAAATGCTATCTCAGAGCTAACTTTGCATTTCTCAGCCATACGGTTTAACAAGTAGTTAGACACAGCTGTGTTATACATCTCTTTAAACACCACCTGCTGCAGCTGTCTTCTTCTACAGCCTGCTCAGACCAGAGCCGGGAATTTTGAATAGCTGGGTGTACCACTGGCACGTAGTTTATTCATCTTCTGCCATAAACTCATGAGGCTCTCATAAACTATGTGGGATAAATTAATCCTGAACTCAGCTCCAGGGGCACAATGAAGCTACAGTAAAGATGAATTTAATCATGGGTCTGTTAGTATCGAGTGGCAGAAGAATCACCCTCTGCCATTTTTACCATGATGTGAAATGCAGTGGCTGTTGGAGAGGAGAAGCTGCTTCTTGCAATGCAGCTTGCAGGTGATGCCAAAAAATGCTAAGGAAAACGTTATGTACTCCTGTTCAAATGAATACAAACTATAATGGGCTCCATAGGCACACACTGTTTCTGTAGGAACAGGGTTTCAGAGCTGCAATATATTTCCCCTGAAGGTACCAGCAGGAAAGTGTGAAATTTCGTAGTTTTCTAAAGCAGTTTTCTAAACACAAACTGAGTTTGGCTTGGAAGAAGCTTTCATCCCATTTTTCAACGTTTACCTTTAGAGACTCTTTTGCCACAGGGGGCATTGGGATGAGGCAGATCTTTTCCAAGCTGCACTATGACCCTGGGAAAGCTCATCCCTGGAGTGGATGAGCATGGGGGCATGGGAGGCAGGCAGGGTATTGATTTCAGACCTACAGACTCCTGCCAAAGGGTCGGCTCCAAGCCTGCAGCTATTAGCCGGTGTCATTTTCCAGAAGCGAGACTCTCTAATAGTTCTCCCCTTGTTAATCTGCAAGGTCCATTGTAGAGCTGTAGGTTTGTTTTGAGGTGGTGTGGGGGGAGGCAGCCAGGAGATCAAATTAGCCCCCTAGGCAAGTACACAGGGTGCAGATGCACATCAGAGAGGGATGTAAAACCAGCTGCCCCCATACAACTGATATTCAGAGAGCCATACAACAGGACATGAGGGGATGGTTTAAACTAAAGGAGGGGAGATTCAGGCCAGACATTGGGAAGAAATGTTTTACACTGAGGGTGGTAAAACAGTGGCCCAGGTTGGCCAGAGAGGTGGTGGACACCCCGTCCCTGGAGACCTCCCAGGCCAGGCTGGACGGGGCTCTGAGCAACCTGAGCTGGGTGAAGATGTCCCTGGTCATGGCAGGGGTGTTAGTCTAGGTGAGCTTTGAAGGTTCCTTCCAATCCAAACTGTTCTATGACTCTATGCAACAAACAGGATAGGGTAGTGGGCACCTTCTCCTTCTCTCCAGACCCATGGGTGCCCCAAGGACAGGACCAAAGAGCTGAACCTGTGATCAACTGCCTCTTGTGAAGCCTGTAACATTTATGACCCAGCTTCTGACCTTGCTTGGTGCAGAGCAATTCCCCCAGCCGGGGACAAAACACACTGGGGCCACCTGCCGTAGGTCTCCCCCCAGGGAGGAGTGTTCACATAGGGACTCTTGGTAGTTCTGCAGAAGAGGTGAGCACTGCAACTGCTCCCACGAGGTTCTCCAAACACGTCTGAACCTAAATGCATCCAGACATAAATCTGTCTTTCATCTCATTGAAACCCGATGGGTCACCAAAGTCACCCCAAAGAGGTCAGCCCAGAGAACATCAGGGATGAACTTGACCCACTTGCACTCACAATTAGCATGTGTGTGCAAACACTGCCCTCTGCCTCCCACAGAAAGGCTTTGTTGTTGCGTCGGGGACCTGTTGGGGTTTTTATTTCCCTCTCCTATGAAGCAGGATGATAAACCAGAATTCTCCAGCCTCGCGGCACACCATCACACAAGATTCTGAGACAGGAATACTGGTACAGCCGGCTCGGCACTGGTAGTGCCAGCCCAAATATTCAGAGCCATGGGGTGAGTGGGCTGTAACAGTCTTCAGCCCTACAATAAGTAAAACTCGAGAATTTTCTTATATGTCTTTTGAAACCGAGGATTTTGGGCTTGTCTCACTCTGTATTTTCAAGCATTTTTCTCCCACAGTACAAGTTAGGAACGTTTTTGTTGTTTTTAATTATGTTGAATCTCTCAAGGGAAGGGGAAGGTAAAATGGCATCAGACTTTATACCCAACCCGAGACACTTGGCCACACTTTTTCAGCAGGGCTGACTCCCAGCGTGTCCCCGGAGGGCTGGCAGTGCAGATAATGCAGAGCAAAGCAAAAAGTGAGTGAGGATACACAGGAGCAGAGCAAGGAAATAACCTTTCCCGAAGTAACAGCCAGCCCAGGGCATGGCCAGAAGTAAAATCTGTGCCTCTACCCAGCCAAGGCAGAGGATGAATTCATGAAGCCTGCTTGCCTGGCAGGTGGGGTGTCCCCAGCCCAGCTCCAGGAGGGTACACCTGAGCTGTGCCTATTTGCCCATGGCCCTGGACAATTTTCTTGTGGGGTCAGCCTGGAGAAGCTCCAGGGAGACCTTATTGTGGCCTTTTAGTACTTAAGAGGGGCCTATAAGACAGACAGGGATAGACCTTTAAGCAGGGCTTGTTGTGATAGGACAAGGGGTGATGGCTTTAAACTAAAAGAGGGAGATTGAGGCCAGACATGAGGAAGAAATTTTTTACAATGAGGGTGGTGAAACCCTGTGCCAGGTTTCCCAGAGAGGTGGTGGATGAACCATCCCTGGAGACATCCCAGGCCAGGCTGGACGGGGCTCTGAGCAACCTGAGCTGGTGAAGATGTCCCTGCTCATGGCAGGGGGGTTGCACTAGATAAGCTTTGAAGGTCCCTTCCAACCCAAACTATTTTATGTTCTATGATCACCCAATCCCCAGCACTTCGCTTTGCCCCATGACTCCTGAAGGGTAGCGTGGACCCTGGATCCCAGGGACTTTCAACAGGAGGGAGGTGCTCAGGTCCTGTTCACACCTTACAAAATCCCCTTGGCCTTTATCTGCATGTATGGTCCCTGATGGCTGCAGTGTTAGGGCTGAAGAGGACTGGAGGGCATGGAAGCAGCAAGCCAAATCATAGAAAGAGATGAGGAGGCGTGAAGGTTGCAGACAAGCTGGAAATGAGCCCATAGGAGTGAGCTGCGTCTCCCAGGCACGGCCTCCCCTTCTCTAGACTTTGGTTTCCCCTTGGAGGTGGCAGCTCTGCTCCTGTTTCATGCTGTTTTGGCACGGGGGATATCACGGGGAACACTGTATTCTAAAGAAATGCATCCTTTTTTTTCCCCCCTTCCTGGTCAATAAAGCTGCAGTTTGACTTTAGGGTGAAGATTTGGATCAATTCTCATTTTCTACAAAATGATTCTCTCTTATACACCGAGGAATAGAATTGAAAATGTAATCTATCTTGTTGAGAGGTAGAGTCAGGGTCATGAAAATTAACCCTCAAGTGCCATTTAGTGTGCCTTTTCACATGCCACTAAATAGCAGGAAATTTCTTTGGATTTCTGAACAGTGATTTAGAGAAAAAACAAAATCGGTTTTGTTCAGGCATCTGAAGGGATCCTGCCACCAAGTCACTTCTTCTGCACAATGTAAAATAACTGAGAACAACCATTTTCAGCAACAATTCAATAGCAACTACTATTGCCATGTGAAAATTGGGGTTAGGGTAACTTTGCCTCACAGCATTATATTTTAATATTTGGCTATATAAATTGAAGCAGAACTTGGCTTCTTTGTATTAAACTATTCCACTTCAGAATCCACAAGATAAGAAGAAAAATAAGGAATTAAATGTAACAAGCTCTCTCATGTAAGGTCAGGAAAATGTGACACTTCAAAATGACCTGAACTGATGAAGAGAACAATCAAGTGTAACTGGCCTGACAGAGAAATCTTTGTGGAGGTTCTATGCAGATATTGCCATTATACTTTAGATTTTATACTGCAAGCATGGGTACTGGAAGCAGAAATTTAATCCAGCAGTGTTCCAGCTGTACAGGTGTTACTGGTGACCACCAGAGAAGATGCTTATAAAGGAAGCTCAGGCTGGATAAACACACATGGTGACCCACCAAGGTCTGCGAGAACCGCTATGGTTTGTGGGTCTTTCCTCTAAAGCTCACAGGAGCAAAAAGAGACACTGGGAGGAGAGCAAAGTGGGTGACGTGGAAAGGGTTCCAAAATAAACAATGTGAGGAAGGAGGATGTTGGAATGGGTCAGAGACCTCGGAAGAACTTCTCCTGGTGCAAAGGGTTTGTGTCAGTACAAGGAATCACCCTTGGAACAGTTCTGCAAAGAGCAGCTTGGATACTGCCTGTGAGTCATGCTGAACAGGTATCTTCTGTGAAATTCATTCAGCAATGGAGTGTTGGGGTTTTGATTAAATGTTTTGGTTTTATTTTTAAATCAAAGAGGGTCTGCTTTCCACAGCTATTTCCTTTCCATTTGACCGGATTATTTACAGCAAGGAAAAAAACGTCATTCAGAAATTTTGGGGGGGTGGATGGCAGGAGTTGATACCTCGTGAACTGGGCTCGGTCACATCTTGACATACTGGTTCCAGGCTCTGCTCTTATTCTGCATGCTGAGACAGGGAGAGGGAAAACTGCGATGCATCAAAGAGACGTTTACAAAAGTCTCCAGATTTCATTCATCTGATGCATAAACCAAAGGGGTTTGAAAAAAATTAAACAGGATTTTATCCTCAGCACTGATCTAGATAGAAGTGGTCAACTCTACACTACTATTCTTTTATTCATCACCTGAGTTCCTACTGCACTCAAAGGAGTCCAAGCTGAGGACCAGGATGGCTTTGTTCTGGAGACTGTAAAAACACTGAATAAGAAGTCCTCCTAGGAGTTTCCAAACTAAAGACAACCTTTAATAACAGATGCAGCAGATTACTGGGAAATGATGAAGCATTATCTGTCAGCACGATGGCTGTGATACTCGTCTATCAGTGATTTAATCACTACCAAGGGCTCTCCTGCAGCAAAGGCAAGTGCAAAGGAGGGCAACGGGGACACTTTGTGGGTAGTTTGTAGGTGTCCACATGAATACACAAAGGTGCTCGTTCAAAAATCGTATGGATGAGAAGCAGGGGCTGATGTGAGCGAGGGTGGAGCTGGGAATTATAGGCAACAAGTGACAGACCACAGAGGTCTTGAAAATACAATCGGATTGCTGTACTTGATGCAAGAAGTTAAGGCAAACCAGTGGAAAGATAAAAGCAGAGAGGTGTGCCAGCCAGAGCAAAGGGATGGAGAAATGCTGTGAACAGGTATGCGCCCAGCAGGAGTTTGCTCGCCAAGGCTAGCAAAAACATTGCTGCAAATTTGGGTAAACTTTGAGCAAATTCTGGCTTTCAGCTCTGTGGGAGCATAAGGAAGATTCTGCCTTGTGGATGGAAGGAAGAACAAACCAGAAAGAACCAGAAACAACCTGTGTGGGGAGAGGTTTGCAGGGTAGGAGATGACTCTCGTTAGGGGCATTGATAGGAACCCAGCTGATGTTGTCCACAGAGCCTTGCCAGGGACAGAGTGAGCAGCTCAGTTTGGATACCCAAATTTCCAGTGAGATATCTAAGCCCCACAAAACAGAGAAACGCACTTGAACACCTCCCTGCCTTTTGCTGGTGTCTTCATGCTCAGCAAGCACACCTCTGCTAGAGCAAAAGCTGTCAGAGCCATAAATGCACCCAGGGCAGAGGTGCACGTCGACAGGAGATGTATGCACAAAGCCACCCACCGACAGCCACAGCCACGACACCCATGGGTGACAAGGAACGATGCCATTCAGCACAAACCCGTCATCCCCCCCGCGTCCCTGGTGGCCGTTTCCCAAAGCGGCATTGGTGTCAGCTTTTCCTCTCTCACGACAGACACTGAAGTGCTGCTGTAGTGCTTCAAAAGGGTCTGTTAAAGTATTGCTACGGCTGTCACCAAACAAGCCACCGCTATCTATCTTCAGGGATAAGATAAGACATCAAAGTGATTGATTCCCAGCTCTCCAGAGCTGAGCATGGGGGCTGGCAGCAGCCCACGCACCCCCATCCCGCAGAAGCGTGGCTCATGTCGGAAGGACTGTCACATTCCCAGTGGCTTTTTGTTTGTTTTTGTCTTTCAGTCAACTTTATCTCCTTTCTATTGGCAACCAAGCTTAATTTGTGCTTTTGAAATTATTTCCTTACCTTTAAATAGCAGTAAGAAACACCCACAGAAAAAAATGTCTTGGGGCCCTGACAAGTAGATTTACAATAGGAAATGGTGACCATTCAGCAGCAAAAAAAATGATCATTATAAGCACATAATCCATTCTATCAGTCCACCAATAACCACAGCATCAAGTGACCCCACTAACACCTTTCTCCAATGCCCTGTCAATTAAACAGCTGATGGAAATGTTTATTTTTGTGGGTGCAAAAGGCCAGGGGAAAAAAAAGAGGGGAAGTTGTAAATGAGAACTATTCCATGATTTATTTTTAATTTGCTAGCACATAGTCACTGATGCTCTTCTTGAGAAGCAGCTGCCAAGCTGTTTTCCCCTCCTCTGCTCTTCTCGTTGCCTAATACACGATATCATCTCTCCTCAGCTGGACTGGGAGGAATACGTGTCACCCTGCAAACCTGAAGAAAATAGGAACATCTCTTATCCGAGCTGAGCTATCCTGAGAAGGTGCTGGCTGATGGGAGATAAAAAGAGACTTGCTTGAGGAACCTCTGAAAGCTCCTTATGGCCTGTTGTGAGGTATCCAGATATGGGCTGTAACAGGATGATCCAAGGGCAAGCTTAATATATGACTTGCAAAGATTTTAACAGCAGACGGAAAGCTAAATGCGCTGTCTCTCCTTAGCCCCAGAGTGTGTCCTGGGCTGCCCCAAGGGCCCAGGTTGATGGTTCTCCTGGTTGGTGGTTCTTCCCACCAGGGAGAACCTGGCTCGCTCTGTTGATATGGCATTTTGACTCTTGAGGTTTATGCTGCATGAGTGAAGGTCCCCCAGCCAACGTTTCTTTCTTACCCGTTCATTTTGATGCCCCTGTTTCTGTGGCCCACCCATAGACACACAAGAAACTGCACAACCAGGATACAACTTTGGGAAACGCAAATCTTCGTGCAAAGCAGAGGACAGAGGCGAACGGAGCTGGCCTGGAAAACCAGAGCTGCATAAAACCCACTTGTTTTTCATTTAACAAAAAACATTGCATTGGGACAATACCAAACTCCTATGGTGTGGATGAACAAGGGCGTGCTGCGTACCATCCTAAAACCAGCTCCTGCTGCGCAACAGCAACCAAATACAAAGTGAGAAATAAAGTCCTGAGGCTGATGGACTGGCAGAGAGGAGTGGGGGGAGAAGGGAAAAAGGAAGAAAGAAATGTTACAACCAATTAAGCAACAGAATTATTTTCCAAGGAAGCAGTCAATAAGGCAGAAACACCAGCGATACAAATAGCCCGGAGGAACACGCTGGCAGCTTTAGTGCAGCCAGCTCTTTTCCATTAGCAAAGAAGGATTGCTTAGCTGGACACGCAGGGTCACTTTCCGCTTTGGTTCCTCCCAATAAACAGCAAAACTAACAGGTGCAACCCAGTGTTTAAATCTGAATACAGATAATGGAGAGCTGCCAGCGCAGAGACGAGAAAAATGGCGTGTCGGATGCCGATGGAGATGAAAGTGGAGATACCGGCACAGGGGCTCCAGGGCTGAGCGGGGATGAGGAGACGTTGAGCCCGTCCCAGTGCCGCGGCTGCTGGATATCCTGTGTAACCCGAGCGGGGAATCTGGACACAATTACAAGAGGTCAAGTGTCCGCATCAGAAAGCTATGAAAATCATGGGAAGTCATTATTAATAGCCATAGCAGAGAGGCTGAGGACTTAGCAGGTGGTCCTTTCATAAGAGGGGATGTACCTGTTTCGTAGGGGAAGGCAAGCTCTTGCCCCTTGGTGCTGTCAATCAGGCTCTTCCCCTCAGACAGAAAAAGTCTCAGTCGCAGGAAAAATAAGACAGGAGTGGGTAAGAGGGGTAAGTTGGATGCGTTTTCTGCTCTGCCCTTGCCATTTCCAATCCCCAGTAAGCAAATAACAATTGTCTCTCCTTATCTGGTGGTCAAATGTTTGCCTGGGAGACATATAGAACTCATGAGCTGAGCTGGTTATCGAAGAACCAGGGAGCATTGGGTCATGCTTAATGTACTGTCTCATGACTTGTCAGCTGTGTGGCAAAATCGAGTTTTCTCTCTCCCAAAAATGCAGGGCTGGCTGTGCTATGGGGTAGAGTTGTTCTGCCCTCAAGAACTGGACTTCCACTGTTCCCAGTAGATATGTGTCACAGAGGCACCCCAAAAGTCAGTTGACACAGGTGATAAGCTCCAAACAGAACTTATTCTAACCAGAACTGTTTAGTCCAAAACCAAGTAGAAAGAGGGTTTATCCAAAATTATTCATCACTGTTATAAAACACAGGTTCAGACACCGGTTAAGAGTTCAATTACTACACATCCAATTTAAGCTCAAGCAATCAGCTCCCAAAACTCTACAGTGATGATTCAAAATGTGCATCTTCCCGCTTTTACAAAGCGAGAACTCTCAAGCATACCCAGAATGTCACTTACCAGTTCAGGAAAGTGTCTCAAGCCTTGAAGAATGTCCCTCAGACTGCCAATGTAACAAGAACAGTCTCCAACTCCAGAGCTACTACTCCAAAGAAGACAAACCAAAGCGGGTCTCCAGCAGATCCATTTATACCCTAATTGAATCTGAGCTGTGGTCATTTATGGTAATGGTCTAGAAACTTCTCACAACAAAGGTGTTTCATTGGTCAAAGGCCCTGTCTGTCAACCAAGGGGCGTGTACATGACCATAGTGGTCCATCAGCCTAGAAGTTTCTGCTGCTTTTGGGCTTGGGATGGGATGAGGGGCAAGTGCATCTGCAACAGCATGAAATCCAGCAGCATATCCCACTTTGGACTGAGTCTCCCACCCCACAGGAACTACGATGCCATAAACCAGGATTTTGGTCACTAAGATTAACAGACTTCAGAGCTTTTACCCAAAGTAGGGAGCAGTGTGGCGATTTTCTCTCTCCTGGTGAGTGACTGCCCTGTGCAACAGCCTTGTTTCTGCAAATCCTGTCCTTGGCTTGCTCCTCTAACTTGGGTTCCTTTATTTAATCCAGACTCCAGATACTTAAAATACTCAATTTTACAATCACTAACCCTCCTGGAGGCCAACAGAATGTAATAAAGACTTGAACACAATCCTTCTCAGTAAAAAACAACTATATTTCAAAACGGTTTAGTTTTTTGGGGAAAGAGGATGTGGAACCAGACTCCATTAAGGGACCAACCCCAAGGGTGATTCCAGATTTGGGGCAGGTTGGTTCTCTGGTTAGAAAAATTCTCTCTCTTTGAGTGAAAGCGGGAGAAGATGTGGTATGTGCTTTCTGAGGGGCTTGAATGGGAGGTGAAATCCCTGATGCTTTGTTTGAAACAACTCTTACTCCTCTGTGGAAGAAGAAGAGGTCTCAATATTTGCATTTCCCATACATCTTATTTCTCTTGTAATCTGCAGCTCATAACTCTTATCTTGATGCACAACAAAATATGTAGACATTAAATAGTCAGAAAATTCCCCATTTGCTAAGCAACAAATATGATCAGTGCTTCTTTGTTCAGTCTGAGAGTCTGTAAAAAAAAAAGGCTTAAAAATTTGAAAATGCAGATTGCTAGCAAACCTTAAAGGTCATCTTGACACATAAGGCATTTAATGAATTCCTACATTGATCTTTGACTTAGTTCTTCTGGAATTGTATTATAATGATAGTATTTGCACGAATTTTTTTTTTTAAATCAAGTGTTTGGCTTCATTAAATAAACTAGAGACTTTGCTTCAGAAAGAGCCACTTCCTTTATGAAACTAGCTTAACTGCAACTAAAATGTGGGCATATGTGCTGCACTAATAACCATCCAGCTCCATGATTGTTTCAGTAATTCAAACAGTCTGACATACAAGAAAGGAAAGTAAATTTAGCTTCAGATTGAAGGCTGCTTATGGTTGGCATTTTTTTTTTTTACTTCAGGGGATATTTATAAGAAGATTATTCTTGGAAAACTTCAGCAGGTATGACTAGGACTAAATTTTTTGAGGTTCTGTACAGGTATCAAGATAAAGGGTCAGTTCTTATGATAGTCCAGCCTGGAGGTCCTCTGATCACATAGATCCAAACACTTAAAAGATGTCAGATCCAGGGCAGAGGGCATGACAGTTATAGAAGTGGTTAAATCTGCACAAGAATTACCCCGAATTCCAACTTCATGGAGCTACATTGAAAATGTGCTTATTTAAAATTGCCATTCTGCAGCTCCTTAATTACAGTTTGCAAAGCCTGAATGCATGGGAACACCCACTGGAAGACCCATAATTCTTGGCAAAGGGCAGAATTAAAGACATGGCCCTTCTTCCCAACTCGCTCTGAGCCAGCCTAGGGAGCTCTCTGCCCATCGGCTTTCTTGGTTCCACGCTAAGGCACCAAACCTCTCCAGTTTCTGCATGCAGCTCCCCAGTGCCCAGCTCAAGACTGCGAGGTCCATGACATGTCAGGGAAATAAAGAGTCAGGCTGGATATTGTAATGTTTAATCCAAGTAAACTGGATTTCCAGGAGGATTTATGTCCTAGAGCAAACTTCAACAGTTAGTCCCGTAACACATGTGAAGCTTCTGAAGCCTTATCTTCGCTTTATTGGTTGAATAATACAGGCTCCTGCTTATCCAGACTAAGTGGGATTTTAATTGAATGTTTCCTTTAAAAAAATAAATGGTAGGAAAACAACGGGGTCAATATTGCTTGAGGTCAATACCCCCAAATCATGACACACGAACCCATGTAAGCAATACAGTTCCAGTGTGATAATTTTAATTATAGTATTATTCTTCTGAAGTCTGCCTTCAGCCCTTGTTTCCTTGGGCTATGAGTATGCACACAGTTAGGGAGTGGACATATAATGATAAATGTTGTTGCTGGTGCCCATTGCCTCACCCCAAAAGCCTGGGGTGGCTGTAGGAATCACCGGGCATATTCTTATTGACTTCACTGTGCAGAAAGGCGAATCAGATGATCACCATGGTCTCTTCTTGTTCCTGTCCTTGCTAAAATAAAAGTCACCCTGGTCCTCACCCTGTGATTGCTCCCCAAAGGCAAGTGCCTGTTCTCCCATAGCATCTTAAAAAGCCCATGCATTGCAGTTTCATGCAGGTTTTTGCCTCTCCTGATCTGATTGCAGAAGACAGCCTTCTGTGGAGCTGCATGGGAGAGGGTTGTTTTTACGGGCTGGGCTGGTCTTTAGTCTAAACAGAGTAACAAACATCTTTCAAAATGAGTCTGAGGGGATGAGACTCATTGTAAGCCCTTGGCTGATCCAGTGCAAGCTCCATCTGAGCACATAAACACCTGTGCCTCAGTCTTGTCTTTGGGCACCCCAAACAGTAGTTGCATGATGGTGTGCTACTGGGACAACTGAGCTGACCCACCAGAATTACTGCTGCTCCATCTGGAACACTTCTCCTATAAGGACAGGCTGAGAGAGTTGGGGTGTTCAGCCTGGAGAAGAGAAGGCTCCAGGGAGACCTTATTGTGACCTTTCTGTGCTTAAAAGGGCCCTGTAAGAAAGATGGGGACAGACTTTTTAGCCGGGCCTGTTGTGACAGGACAAGGGGCAATGGTTTTAAACCAAAGGAGGGGAGACTCAGGCCAGAAATTTTTTACACTGAGTGTGGTGAAACCCTGTCCCAGGTTGCCCAGAGAGGTGGTGGATGCCCCATCCCTGGAGACATCCCAGGCCAGGCTGGACGGGGCTCTGAGCAACCTGAGCTGGTGAAGATGTCCCTGCTCATGGCAGGGGTGGCACTGGATGAGCTTTGGAGGTCCCTTCCAACCCAAACTGTTCTATGATTCTATGATGTTATTTCCAAGGATGGGATGGGTATTTCCAGCTCAGCTTCTGCAGGTGCTCCACAGCAGAAATCTGCAGCCACAGGTCTCTGCTGCTGCATCTTTGGGTCTCTTCTCATGCCCATGTCCCCACTCACCCCTCTCAGTAATTCCCTGTGTGTTGCCTTGGGCCGTGGGACTGATCCTGAGCCCACTGAGGCTCGCCAAAAGCTGAGCTCAGAAAAACATGCTGGGAGCTGTAATTCCTGCTATTTTTCCTTCCTGTGTCCCCAAAGGCATACATCATGATCCCCAGCCACATTAAATTCACTTTGCCATACATGCTCTGATCCTTTCACTGGGTTTCCTTGTGTCCCCCTGCGCCCTCTTGACTCTGCCAATCTGTCCCCTTTTGTACATGTCCTCCCTGCACGTTCCACATCAATCTTTTCAGCGTCTCCAGTTTTACCAGGTTTTGAAGCTCTGGCTCAAACAAAGACATTTTATAGCTGTACGATCTCTCTAGAGTTAAATCCCTCTGCAGACTTTTTTTTTTTTTTAAAAAAAAACCCAAAATAAGGATGCCTTTTTCTGGCTTAGCTTATCCTGCTTGCAGCCTGCTTTGCTCCCGGCTACATTTGAGCCACTTCTCAGCAGTAACAGGGAGAGAAGTATGCTGAGTGGCATGAGCAGAAGAGACAAAGGCTGCTGTGCAGCAGCATCTGCTTCTGGGACCGCTCCACGTCTCTTGCCCCTTCTCACCTGAACAGACCTGTGCATGAATGGCTGAGAGCAAAAAACTATGTGTGCCCAGTGCAGTCTGCACAGCAGGCATCTATCCCTGCAGTTGTGGAGCTGGAAATCTGAAGAATTTGTACTGAAACAAAGATGTAGTTATCCCTTTCAGATTTACTGCCAATTCAGTGAGGTTAACTATCAGTCATCTTCCAGGTCATTAGCAGCCTCCTCCAAGCTTTGTTTTCCATGCTTTGCTTTCCAAGCCTGAGGCCCCAGGTATTTTCAGAATATTGCAGCAAGACAGAAGCAGTTTCTGGGGCACAGACCCCGATTTCAACCTGCAAAAAGAAAGCATTTTAAAAGTCAGTGGTTTAGTTGAAAACTCTGCTTTTTCCTTTAAAAAAGCAGTAACTATTAAAATTGAATATTCTGTAGCCCTCATCACTCTAGGATGAGCTATTATTGCCTTATCCATGTTACAGTGCATCGATGTCAGAAGCATCCTACTTTCAGTACTTAAAAGGGGCTGATAAGATGGGGACAGACTCTTTAGCAGGGCCTGTTGTGACAGGACAAGGGGCGATGGTTTTAAACCAAAGGAGAGGAGACTCAGGCCAGACATGAGTAAGAAATTTTCTACACTGAGTGTGGTGAAACACTGGCCCACGTTGCCCAGAGAGGTGGTGGATGAACCATCCCTGGAGACATCCCAGGCCAGGCTGGATGGGGCTCTGAGCAACCTGAGCTGGTGAAGATGTCCCTGCTCATGGCAGGGGTGGCACTGGATAAGCTTTGAAGGTCCCTTCCAACCCAAACGATCCTCTTGCTTTCACCCAAAGGCTTATTTTACTCATGAGATGATGGAAGGAAATGCAAAAGCTGGTCTTTGACTGGGGGGTGAGCACAGGTTGCTTCACCACTGAACAGGGCGAAGCTGCCACTCCATATCCCCTCCTGTGTATTCGGCTGACTTGGCACCCACGATACCCTCACCAGCTGCCTATCCTTCTTCGAACAGTGCCTTGTCTGCAGTGTCCATCCCCTTGGATCTCCAGGGGAACAGGCTATCAGAGAGAACACGCTTCCCTTCAACTTCACCTGGCTGGCTCAGGCTTAGAAAAGCCTCTGTTCACAGCTGCTTGTAGCAAAGGTCGGGGTGTTCTGTCAAGCTTTCATCTTCTCTCTCTTTGGCCTGGAAGAAAGCAGCGGAACAACAGGTGATGCAATTCAATTGGAAGCTCCCAAGACTTAAATGAAACAGAATTATTTATCAAATCTGTGGGCCATTAGCCCTGTCTCTAACAACAGCCGTGCCATAACCTCCCACTCGCTCCTCCCACATACATTCTCTTAAAAAGGCTCAGCAATATCCAATAAAATAAATAAATTGAAAAAAAAAAAAAATCTAAAGTTACAAAGAAGGAAGCGGTAACAATAAAAACCCAACAAATGACTGCGGTGCTGGATGCCGGATGCTTTATGTGTTTCTACCCGACTCGGGCTGTGCTGCATCCCTTGGGTGACAGCAGTGGGGACCATACACACACCATGGGTGTTGCAAGGACAGCGGCGCTGCCATTGGCCTTTCCATCATCCTCATCCTCAGCCTGTGCAAGTCATCTAAGCCATCACCAATAAATCAGAGTCCCAGGGGGAGGTACACCCGCTGCTGGATAAATTTGGGATGATGCACACTGCACTTGGGCATTTCCCAGTGCTCTTCCTGGACCTCATGCCCCCAACCACCCCCACCAACACCAGCCTCCCCATCCCACCCCTCCAAACCTCACCGAGGAGCACCCCAAAGAACCAAAATCTCATTGCTGAGACTGCGTGAGTTCCATTTTTTTCAATTTTTCTAGTTCATGTTTATTTCTTTGTTTCATCATTGATGAGAATTTAGGTTTCAGGAGAGCTGGACTTTCATGCTTTCAGCTCAGCCCAAGCAGATGAGCTTCATCTGGGGTGACACCTTGTAATGCAAGCCAAACTCTGCTCTGACTTGTCACTGGTACTGATAGCACCAAGTCAAACATCACATTATTTTGCAACATACAGTAAATCTGTAATAGCTGGCAATGTGGTAAATAACCTACAGGTTGCTGAAAGGAAATCAATAAACTTGGAAAATCTTATTTCTCTTGTTTTGATACTTTATCCCATAGGTTCTGTCTGTTTGATTCTCCTCACCCCAGGACAAAAGCAGCCTAGCAAACATGGAATCTCTGTTTATGCTGAGAAACTTTTTTCCTGTTTTTCTGTTTCCCTGCTTAGGCAAATTGAACATTTTAAATTTTAGATGTCTCCAGCATGCTTGTCCTGCAGGAATGTTGCTGGTGTTGCTTGCAGAGAGATGATGCTAAATACACATTAAAAGAGCAGAACTTGTCCCTCGGTATTTTACACTTCCCCTGCCCCTGGATGATTATCAAAGATTTCAGTTCTATCTTAGCACTTCCTTCCAGCTTTGTTCAAATTATTTGTCTTGAACAGTTCTTGTCTTGAAAGTGCCTCCAGTTCAGTCTCCTCCATGGAAATCCCAGGATTTTGCTCCAGCCAGAAAATACTGAGAGCACCACCTGCTCCGGACCAAATAAATCAGTTTTCCCAAAGAAAAAAGGCAGGGGAGGCTCCAGAAATATTGTTAATCTCCTGGGTCGAAGTTTAGAACTGATTGGGTTTCACCCACACCAGTTTATCAGTTCCCAAATGAAATAATAACACAAATATAGCCCAGATCAGTCAGAAGTGAAAAGGTAAGACTTATATAGAGCTTTTATGAAGCCCTCTATATTTATGTATTTGTATAAAGACGAACTTTGCATAAATAAAGAAAATGTTATTTTTATTTATCTTTAGGGAAACTGGGGTTGTGTTTCGTTTAATATTTAATTACAAATGTTACCCATTAAAATTCTTCTAAACTCTTGTTTACTAATTGGAGGCCTATCGTGATGCTCAGAAATGGTATTCAAAGTGAAGCAGTGTTGAAGTAAATAACGTACATGTTTAAGAAAATTATAGTAATTGTTTAATTACATATACAATCAATATAATAAACCTTATTTGAAAGTATTTTTGAACTGCTTCCTGAGCTGGGGGACAACTGAAAAATAAAATAAAATTTTTAAAAATTAAAAACCTACCCAATATGTATCAGGCCAGAACTTTCCTTTTGACAAAGGGCAAACAAAAGTCCCGAGGTTTAGCCATCACTTGCAAAGATAGAAAGAATTCAGGCTTTCTGAGTGGACTTGACTTTTGACAAAGCAAGTCATCCTATTTCTGCACTCAACCATAATATAAAGGGCATTTCAAACGTCACTTGATGTAGCGCTCTGGCATGGCTGTATTTTGGTAAGAAACCTGTCTTTACCTGGATTTCTCTTAAAAGTTTGTACAGGACTCAGCATCTATTTGACATTCGGCTGCAAGTACCACAGAGACAACCTTAATTCTGGGGTTTCCACACTTGTGTGAGCTTGGCTGCATAACCTTAAGGCTTTTGCCTGTATGTGGCAAACACAGATCTTCCTTCCCCTTTTTCTTACATTTTCTCTAGTCATTCCCTTCCATGCAAAGCAGGTGCAAAACGTCATGACTTTGCTCACACAAATGATGCGAGAGTCGGTCCATGGCAGCAATGATGCCTCAAAGTTAATTATCCCCTACCTTGAGTGGGGAAGGCAGGGTAAAATTATGAGTATAATCTTGAATTTAGCAAACATAAAAGAGCATTTAATTATTCGAGTTTTATTGTTATCCACAGACGCTTTCTTGTTTTCGACAGGATCTGCTCCTCTAGGGCAGGAGGTAATTGCTTATTTCCTTTTACACTTCAGCGACCGTTCTGGAGTAGTTAATGATTTATTAGGAGGGCTGGAAGTGCTCGGCTGCTCTGCAAGTCAGCCAGCAACGCTGCGTCCAGCACCTTTGATGCTGATAATGAGAAAATCCAACAGCCCAGAATCGCGGGCACTCATCAGGAGCGCTGCCAGGCAGTGACATGGTGACGATCCGGGCTCTTTGCAGAGATTCCCCTCTGCGAGATACCTGCCATGAGTCAGACTCTGGGAAGAAAAGATAATTCTGGCGTAGGAATGTCTCTCCCACCCCGTGTTTACCCACTGCAAAACCACCTCCAGGCCAGCAGAAGAACGGCTGCATTAGCACAAAGACCCTGGTCTGGCTGGAACTCCCTACAGACTTTTAGGTTGTCAAATTAACATACGCATCAATTTAATTTTCACATGACTCATCGTTAAGTGATTCAGTCTGAACAAGCCTTCAAATAGAACTGACCTTTCTTTCAAAGCTTGACCTCAGGTGGGGATTTTAGAGGAGGAACAGGAGAGTGATTCAAATGCAGATGCCAGGGTCAGGCAGCTTCAGCTTTTCAGGGTGTAGCTCACAAAGGACGAGAGCTGTCACCGCACAGGAGATGCTCATGATCTGTGCTTTCCTGCTGCCTTGTATTGGCCAACAAAAAGGACAGCATGCACAGAGGTAGGGCAGGAAAGCAATTGCAAGACAGCAGAAAGCATGTACATGGGACCCTAATGCTGAGATTGAAATGTGTCTTTGAAGTCAGACCTAGAAGTTGTACAAGACTCGCCCAAGTCCTGTAGAGTCTCTTTGCGCTAGAATGACTTTTTTGTCAGGAGCAAGCTGGGACCCACTGGTGTTAAACCTCAGTAAATGGGAATACAGAGAATTATTTGTGGGGGACATGCTTTTCTGAAAATCATAAAGGCCTATCCCTTTTGAGCCTGTGTGTTAGCTTCTGCAGTGACATGTTCTGCCTCCACACACTAGTGCAAATAAATAGTGATCTATCATAGAATAGTTTGGGTTGGAAGGGACCTCCCAAGCTCATCCAGTGCCACCCCTGCCATGAGCAGGGACATCTTCACCAGCTCAGGTTGCTCAGAGCCCCGTCCAGCCTGGCCTGGGATGTCTCCAGGGATGGTTCATCCACCACCTCTCTGGGAACCTGGGTCAGGGTTTCACCACCCTCAGTGTACAAAATTTCTTCCTCATGTCTGGCCTGAATCTCCCCTGCTTTAGTTCAAAACCTATTGCAACAGGCCCGGCTAAAAAGTCTGTCCCCATCTTTCTTATTGGCCCCTTTTAAGTACCAAAAAGCCACAATAAGGTCTCCCTGGAGCCTTCTCTTCTCCAGGCTGAACAACTCCAACAATTCAGCAATCACGCAAGCAGTCAGGCAGGTGAGTTTGAAGACTGGTCCGTGTTCAGGTTGCTGTGGGCCCACCACTCCTAGGGAAGCACGAGAGGCTGCAGCATGTGGTTTGATGAGGAACGTAGAATCCAAATATGGTGCTAATATTTTAGCCTCCTTTGATAGAGGGGACAGGCAAAACTCTGAAGGGAGACAAATTCCACAGCAGGAATCCACCTACACCTGGGTAAGTTGTGCCAAGCCACCCCTCTGGAGGCATCTCTTGCTCTTCCAGAACTTGGAAGGGAGCAAACATCTAACATAGGTGTTGGTCTGAACTTCTTCCAATGTCAATACCTGTCCCAAAGTGCTTAAACTCAGCTGGACGAGGTTGAGCTCAGTCTGGCCGTTAGCTCCTGAGTGCAGTATGCTCGACCTAGGCCACCAACACCAGCTAATGGGCAACCAAACAGCAGCTTCTTAAGGATCACCTGGCGAAAGACCTGTGTACATTCAAAGGTGGCCCATGGTGATCATCCTCCCTGTCTCCCTTCCTTGTCATATATTGTCCATCTACAAAGTTGCAGTAGTAATAGTTGAGCCTAAGCACCTACTTTATATAATCCAGTAGGTTCAGAGGAAAACTCAAGTGGGAAGGAACCTCAGCAGGTCATCTGCTCCAATGTTCCTGTGCTCTCTCAGTCTGCTTCTTGGAGGGGACTGAAAGTCTTGTGAGGAGTAAGGAGGACCTTCTGGTTTTAGGAAGCTCCCAGAAAAAATGGCTACCTTGGGCCCACCTCACCAAGCCAGGTGAGGTCTCCTTTGCTCCAAAGGTGGGGTGTCAGTCCCCATTCCCAGCATGGCACCTGCCTCCCCTTCCTTTTCTGTACCTCCACTCTTCAACATCTCCCCTCACCAAGAAATTTTGCTGCCTGTCTCTTGTACCATCCAAAACACACGTTCATCTCAGGTCATTGGCTTGTGACAGTTTTGGGAGCCACCAGCAGCTGCCCAAGCTCCCTGCCGTGCTGCAATCAAGTCTGATGTGGAAAATCCTGGCTTCTCCTGAAGGCTTGTTTTTTAGTAACTCTCCATTTTCAGAGGTTATTGGCATGCTCTTATCATGAAAGCTGCCCCTGGCAGTGCTTGTCCTTCCTTTGTAAGAAAAACATCCCGGGCCTGAAGTTATGTAAGTGTCACATGGGTTTTAGGCATTTTTTCCCCCACTCACTCATAAGTGTCAGTTGGAGTTTCTTATCCACAGGCTGGGAGTCCAGGAGCAGTTTGTGTCTCTTTGGGTCCCGTATCTCATCACAGGGCACTTTTCACTTCAGAAATCGCTCTTCCCTTCTCAGGCTACTCCTCGAGTCAGGAGAACGGCTGTCAACTGATGTCTGAAGGGGGGGTCAGGCCAGCAAGTACCTTGTTTTGTCTCTCTTCACAAAGCTGGGAGTCGGGAGGGTATTTATGAGACAGAAAGAAACAGGCCACTGACCCTTTCATCTCACATTTCGTTGTGAGGGATCTGAACCATTGGTTTTCCAGTGCACCACCAAGAGGGCTGCCAAGAAAAGTCCCAATTGCTAAAAACCTCATAGCAAGTTGCGAGAGTCCCCGTGCCTGTGAAACAACAGAACAAAGGTGTATAGATAAGCATGAAAAGTGTTGGGAAACAGATAGGAAAAGCAAGAGGAAGAAAAAAGAGTTCCAGGCTGCCTCCACACTAGAGCCTTGAGCCAGCCAGCAGCACATACAGATCGGAGCTGGAAAAGCCCAGCGAGTCTTTGTACTTCTCTCTGTTGTGGGCACGTTGCTCCAAACACACTGCCAGAATTTCCTGGAAGCTGTGGCCAAAGCAATGGTTGACAGCAGATAAAGGTGTTCCCTTTCTCCTCCAGACGCCAAAATCAAGGATATCTGCTTTGCTTTGTACCGGGCCCGTGTGAGACTTCTCAAAGAGGCAGAGGAAACCTCTCCATCCCAACTGGTTCCCCTGGGCAGCTCTGTGGGAAGTGACCACAGTGAAGAGTCCGTGGCTGGAGCCTTGACTATCTCAAGCTCTGAGAATCTCTGCTGATGTATTTGCTTCCTCCATTAATGGCTTTTGATGTATAACACGAATGTTGAAACTATTCCGTTTCACTGTTTGCCTGAACACATCAGATCCTGAAACCTTAACATCTCTTAAATAGACACCATATGAGGGACTTCATCATTTAGCTTGCTGATAAGATCTCTTATTTAGTACTCCATCAACGCTGAAAATCCTTAAATTGGTCATAAATTAAGCTTGGGCCTAGAAGCAGAAAAAGGCGTGTGAAGTCGTGTCAATTGCCCACTACAAGCACAGGAGAACTACAATCAAAAGTTAGGCTCAAATTTCTCACAAACTGTACAAAATAAATAAGATGGGATGATGTCCTCCCCTTTTTTCCTGATCAGAAATAATTCATTTTATAGCAGTTGCAAGCAAGATGCTTTTAGAGGGAAGCACAGTATTTGGAGGAATGTCTTCTGTACCTCTGAAATGTGTCTTGCTGATCTAGAAACTGTTCCTATGACTCAGCCACAAATTCCAGCTACAGTTTAATGTCGCTCTCTTTTTCCTCATGTTGCATGTGCCTGACTCATCTCTTTTCCACCCGTAAAATTCAACTGAATATATGAAAGATCACAGCAACAGAGTTGCTGCCGTACAAGCAAATACTTTCCAGAGGTGAGGTTTGTGTTCTTGTTCTTCCTTTCTCTGACATACTGTGTGGTTGGCAAAAAAGTTTAATATCTAAAATAAGAGTCCCACTGTGGACTCTGTGACATTAACGTTTCAGCCAGTGCACTTAATCCTTACAGCAGGGTGTAATGCATTACCTGGCTTTAGTTGAAAGAAATTTACAGCTTTACAGCCCTCCACCAGGCTCTTTTGATGTGAAGTGTTACAGATCAGCACTGATAATACAGCAAAAGAGGGACCTGATGGGCTTCTTCACATCTCAGTCATCCATATGCTTATGAGGACAGTTCCAGATCAATTGTGTGGCTGTGCAGAAAACCATCTAAAATACAACAGTTTCTATACAGATTTTTTTTTAATAGGCTAGAGTGGTGTATCTTTTTCAATAGAAACTCAAAAAGAGGGGATAAATGTAGACCAAAAGAAACTTAGACCCTTGGGGCACCCATGGTTTTAGACAGCAGCTGAGTTCTGGCTTTGAGAACTTTGGTTCTGTTGAAATTTGTATCTTTAAGGTTTTGCTTTTAGGTTTTTGGTTAAAGTTTCAAGAGATGTAAATTCCCAGTTACTTTCATTTCTGTAGATGTTCTTAATGCATCATTAGTACGTGCAGTTTAGTAAGCAGGCAATAATAGCATTACGACAGGAAAAGAAGGAAAAAAAAATGAGTGGAATAATTTAATCAGGTGGCTAAGCCTGCACAACGGGGCCAGGACTTCTAGGTTTCATTGACTCCACGTTTGACTTCCAGACAGTTGTGTCTATCTATTTGCCTTCAAAATTATAACCTGCATCACAGGTGTGCTGCAAACTTGCAGCCCTGCCTGGGAGGCCCACAAAGAGCATCTGACAAGCGGTGTCTCCCCACGCTTCACAAGTATTGTCTGTAGCATTGCTTACGGGGAAATCTTACCACCAGAGACAGCAGGGCATAAAATGATACTCATCCCACCCTAAAACGGGTGCGTAAAGGACTAGATGCACACACATCTCTCCATTGATGATAAATTGAGTTCAATGTGGCTTGCTCAACAGAGGTCAGGGTTTCTTGCCCAGGGAGGTTGTGGAGTCTCCTTCTCTGCAGACATTCAAACCCGCCTGGACACCTTCCTGTGGAACCTCAGCTGGGTGTTCCTGCTCCGGTGGGGGGATTGCACTGGATGAGCTTTTGAGGTCCCTTCCAATCCCTGACATTCTGTGATTCTGTGATTCTTTCCATCCCTGGAAGAGCTTGCAGAGGACCAGGCTGGGTGCCCACCAGGACATCCTCACGCTGTGATACACACCCCTGCTCTCCCCATATGGTCCCTGCACCCAGCAGGTTCAGGTGAGGTGGCTCCATGGCAGAGGTGGGGTAAGCAGGTAACTAGAGACCTAAGCTGAAGCGTTGATTTTTCTCTCCCTCAGGTCTTCATTAGCACACAGCAATGCCTGTTAAACCAAATGAGCACCCAGTTCTGACCCTGCTGTTCCTTCATTTCCATTTCTTTTAGTAAATTGCATCATCACCATTGATCGTTCTACTAATATGGGGCAGTAGCTGACCAGCACTTGATCAATTACCTGACCAGGCATCACGCTCCATCACCTACCTAATTGCATCCCTGGAAGAAATGGTAGCTGGCCCTGTTAATGCTCTGCTTAAATGTAACACAGTTGTTCTGGAAAGCTGTTAATGGTGCTGTGCCGCATTTCAAAACAACACAGCTGTTAAAAACTCATTTGGGAGGAAGATACTGATGTTAGGTATTGAAAGGAGGAGTGATGTAAATCCTCTGTGTTTGCTGTTCTCAATGTTTAATGCACCAAAACAGGAAAATGCTTGTCAATTGTGTCTTGTTTTTTAAAGATGGAGCCAGTACCACGAGGGTAGACACAGGCAGGATGGAGCTGACTGCTGCTGGCATGGGCCCGATGGGGTCACCACAGTTCGGGCAGGTTTTATATTAGCAGCAAATCTGGCTCTACAATTATACCTCTTCCAAGGAGATAATTGCATGTTTCATATCAGGCCCTGCCTCTCCAGGGCGGTCTTCAGTGTTGACTCCTAAATAAAAGTGCGTCTCAGAAGAGTTTGGTTCAGGAGGCTCTGGGCATGATTTGGATGACCTGCTTAGGTGATTAACGTGCACAGAGACAGCAAAAATACTTCGTGTCTTGCTACACTAGGATGACCCAGACTGTTTAGAACAGGGGGCTCCCTGTGCCTTCAGCAGGAGGAGATACATCGCTGAAGGGTGAAGGCAAAAAGCTGTTTGTGAGCTGTTTGGAGGCATGAGGCAGGGATGTGTACCTGAATTCCTGCCTCTCCTAGAGTTTGGATCTCACATCAGACATCTTCAGCCATCTCCAGTCTCTTGTGTCATCAAAGCAGAGCTCCTGCTCTCCAAAATGCCACCGGTGAGCAACCGCCCAGCCTTTGCAGGATGGGTATGTTTTGGTACCTGTTTCACTGGGGGGTTGATAGATGGAGTTTCTAAGCAGCTAGAACAGGCTCCAACCTACAGCTCCTCTATTCCACTCCTCCCACAGGCTGTGGGTATGTTACGAGACACACTTCCTCCATGTCCAGCTCTAGAGTTGGAGCTGGGATGCCCAAGATGCACCATACCTAGGCCAGAGAGAAAATCAGACTATCAGCCTGTAGTGGTGGCCACACACAGGAGGAGAGACCTGTGCTCTGGTCTCTCCTCTTGGGACCATTTCCGAGCTTTTCAGTCATCGACTGTCTCCTGTAAAGGGAAGAAGCCACGCTTGAAGCAAGGATTGGCACCCATGAAGGCCATGAGAGAAAAGTCAGCAGCACCCCAGAGTCACCTGGACCAGAGGATCACTCATCACTTCATAGTTAGGATGGTTTTCCCTTAAGCCTATCTTCAGCTTTCTTTGATGGGAAAATACAGCAATTTCTTCCTTCTCTTCCCCTACAGACATTTCCCGCCCTTCCAGATTAGAAATTCATAGCACACACAATAGAACCATGATTGCTATTTTCCACATTCTGCTCATCATTTTCTTCAGTCACACCTCTGTGATGTTTAATAAGTCCTTATTGAATTTGACAGCAGTCGTATGCCAGGGGCACAGACATAGCATTAGTCATATTTCCTCTACTCTGGAGTAATCCAATAATGGGTAGGTAATTAAAGCCTGCCCCTTACCAACATGTTGGGCTTCATGCTTTTCCTTTTGAATATTCAAAATTTAGTCATTTCTCCCTGCAGAGCAGCCCTGTCTGGACAAAACCTTGTGAGCTGCAGGGCAAAGGCAGTGCCAGAACACTGCGGAACGAGGGAAGAACAAGTGAAATGAGAGCAAAAGGGGGAGAAGTACATGAAAAACAGTAAGGTAGAGGGAAAAGTGGCAGGGGGACTATCTGCAAGCCATAAGAATCCTGGACCGTTACCTGGTGCCTTGTTTGAGACCTGTGCAAAGCCACCCCAAAAGTGAAATGGCAACACACAGCCTATGGTGCAAGCAAACATGTAGTAGGACACACAGAACACGTGTAGTAGGACACATGTCAGGTAACATGGAATAACAGTGATTTAGAAAATATTCTAATCTGTACAAAAAGTGTTTTCTTTTGAGTTCTGAGATTCTACCCTGTGCTCTGAAGTGGCTGTAAGACAAAAAGTTATTATTGCTGGTAGACCCATAATATCTGCACCCTTTGTCATGAGTCCTCCTCACAAATTTCCTTTCTCGTCATGCTCTTCCTCATCTTCTTTCACTTTCTTTTGAAAACCAAGGGCAAGATTTTCCTATGTCAGCGCTTAAAATTAGGTTGTGAGCGCATTTTAAAATAAATATCAGGTCAGTAGCAGAACGATTTCAGTCTCTGTTATCACAAAAACCGATGATGAACTAAGGCAGTCCACATAATGTGTCTTCTAATTATTTTGTGTCTGAGGTAGAAGAGTGAGGACCTGATCTCCCAGAATGACTCCTGAAAGTCAGGTTGGGGTACTTATCTCAGTGTACAAGGTGGCTTGTGAGACTCTTAATGGGAGACTTCAAATTTTGGCTGTTACTGAGCTGGGGATCACCAAGAGGACGATGAAGCACCATCTCCAAGCTGTATGCAGCAGCACTATGGCCGCTCCTACAGCAAGTGCACACCTTCCCTGCTAGCCCAGCAGCATGTAGCCTGAATACAGAAAAGGTTTTCCCTGTACGTGGTTTCTGACCTAAAAGGTGCAGCTAATTCCATGGAAAGCCCACAGATGAGCAAGAGTAATTGCCAAATTATTCACAAAAAGCAAGCTGGGAGGTACGACAAAACAGAAGACAATGACGATGTTTTATCTGCAAGACATTATTTTGACATTAGATGTCAGATGATGAGAGCTCTGGGGATCAAATATCAAGACAACATCCTGAGCTGAGGCTCCACATGTTGATCCTGCCCTGATTCTACACTCTTTATTTGTAGTACCTGCTAAAGCCAGCATCAACACAGGGGCCAAAACCTGGAAAACGAGCTTGGGAGAGATGTAACGCCATTGGCAGAAGATGGAGACAAAAACCATGAAGAAGATAAGGTGGATCAAGAAGCCAGCACAATTGGCTGTGAGTGCAGATCTACTTTACCCTGTAAGAAGTGTGGAAATGTGCAAATACACAAAGAACAGCAGCCTAGAGTAAAGTAATTGTAAAAGCAAAAGCACTTTCTCAGACCTCCCTTTATCAGAATACTGAATTTCAGCCCAAATAATGTTCTGAAGGTCAACAACCCCTTCAGATACCTAAAATTATGTATCTCTTTTTGCCCAGGTGTCTTACAGAAGAGCACTAGAGGACATGGGCCACATCTGTGGTAGAAGCTGTGCCACATGTTGCACAGCCCAGATGCCGCCATCCCCGTACCCATGTGCTATTCTTAGAATCATAGAATCATTTTGGTTGGAAAAGACTTTTAAGATCGTCGAGTCCAACCGTTAACCCAGCACTGCCAAGTCCACCTCTAAACCGTGTCCCTAAGAACCTCATCTCTGCGTCTTTTAAACCCCTCCAGGAATGGTGACTCCACCACTGCCCTGGGCAACCTGTTCCAATGTCTGACAACCCTTTCCATGAAGAATTTTTTCCTAATATCCAGTCTAAACCTCCCCTGGAAAAACTTGATGCTGTTTCCTTCTGTTGTATTGCTTGTTCCTTGGGAGAAGAGACCAACCCCCTCCATGCTCCAAGCCCCTTTCAGGCAGTTCAGAGATCAGAAGGTCTCCCCTCAGCTCCTGTTCTCCAGCTGAACACCCCAGGTCCCTCAGCCGCTCCCATCACACTTGTGCTCCAGCCCCTCACCAGCTCCGTTCCCTTCTCTCAACTTGCTCCAGCACCTCAAGGGCTTTCTTGTCGTAAGGGGCCCAAAACTGACCAAGGAGTCTGGCCTCACCAGTGCCCAACACAGGGGGACAGTCACTGCCCTAATCCTGCTGGCCGCACTATTCCTGATACAAGCCAGGATGCCTTGGACCGTGCATTTTCCTAGCATGTTTTCTGCTGCCTTGCAGTCCCCAGAAGCAGGTTCTCCAGCCCCTGGCGCTGCTCAGCCAGCCCCACTGCCTTGGTTCAGCCCGCTCCAGCAAAGGGATGCTCAGCACCCTCGGAGCAGGGCGCAGAGCTGGTGTGTTACCGTGGACAATTCCACCGGCAGCGTGTGCCCTTTGGCACCTCCTGCCTTACTTCCACCAAAACGTGGTGGGCTTTTCCTGCCCGCTGCCTGGAGGTGGTCTCAGGAGGGGCTGAACAACCACTGCTGCCAGGTCCCAGCGGGCTGGCATTGGCAAGACCTGCAAGGGCGAGAGCAGCTCATTTTGGGAACCAAGCACACCGAAACCACCTCCCTCCAGTGCCCCAGCTTAAAAACAAGACCGTGCTGCTTTTTATAAGCCCACTTCTTCTTTCAAGTTCCCAGGGGTCTCTGAAAGGTTGTAAAAGCTGCAATAACAGTCTTTAGTAATAGTAAAATGTTTCTTTTCAAGTATTTGTTATGTGTTGGACGTTGCTTACTAAAACATTCACCTGCAGGGAATGAAAACACCCCCTCAGACACACACATCTATCCTGCGGATAAAAGCTCCTTCTAATTGCAGCAGGAAATGTGACATTTCAAACTGGCCGGCCGAAGGCACTAATCATCCCCAGGGAGGAACGATGCTGCGGGGACCGGGAGCGCACAGCCGAGCTGCTCCTTTCCAGCTCAGTGCCACTGTGCTGGGAAACGGATTTTTCTTAATTTAATAAACAGCCCTTCCCTCCCCCACACCACCCACTTCTCATGGAGCAAATACAAAGCAGAGAGAGCCTGTGTGGCAGCAAAGGTGGGAAGACACTGTCCATTGTGACAAAGATTCTCCACTTGTTTGTACCACGTGCAGTTTTTTTCTACTTCTAGGGTTGTTAAAGATTCAGCTCGTTCATTGCCATTGACAGACTTCTAGTCAGTGTTTAACTTTTCTTTCTCAAAAGAGGGGAAATCAGTTTTACATTCATTTGAATGCAAACATACATCTTCAATATAGTACATAAAGCTGCTTTACTGCCTGTCATAGTCCACTCCCCCAGGCTGTCCCAGTCCCTCCAGGAAAACAAAATAAATAATGGTAAATTCAGACCTTCATCTCGGTGTATGTCCACCTCTTGCCAGACCGCCTGCTGAAAGAAACTTCAAATGACACATAATGATAAGACACGGAGCAATGAGTATAAACTGGAACACAGGAGGATCCATTTAAATTTGAGAAGAAACTTCCTCATGGTGAGGGTGTCAGAGCCTGGCCCAGGCTGCCCAGGGAGGTTGTGGAGTCTCCTTCTCTGCAGACATTCAAACCCGCCTGGACACCTTCCTGTGGAACCTCAGCTGGGTGTTCCTGCTCCGGCGGGGGGATTGCACTGGATGAGCTTTCCAGGTCCCTTCCAACCCCTGACATTCTGTGATTCTGTGATTCTGTGAATCAGGCCCCTGGCAAGGTTTGCCAGTGCCATGGGGAGGTGAGGAGCATCTCCTCAAATATCCTGATACCCACCACTGTACCCCTGTGTGGGGCACCCCCGTCCTGACATGCCTTGTCTTGCCCATCACCGAGCCTTTTAGGGAGGTAAGTAAGAGGAACTGAATGTGTGTTCCTCCTGCCACCCTCTCCTCTTCCCCAACAGCCACTGCTGCCCTGGGGCCAGAAAAGCCCTGGAGCTACATGCCCACCAGTGCCAGCCACGCAGGGTTTTCCAGTCCCAGGTGTTAAAACCACGCACTTCACACTGAACGGTCACTGGAGGAAATGCACAGTTTTCCCTCAACCCATGGAATGTGGTCTCCTATTTTCCTCGTGGGCATCCCAATGACACTTGGAGACACGTCTGTCCCTACCATGTCTGATCCTGTGGCAGCTCCCTCATCCAAAACGTTGCTGATGCAACATATGGTTATTAACATATGGTTATCAACATATTGATAACCATTAATGAGGTCACTCCTCAGTCTCCTCCAAGCTAAAGAGCCCTGACTCCCTCAGATTCGGGGGAAAAGCAAGAGATTTGGGTGTGAACTGGGCAGTATCACCGTGGGAGGGGGTGCTGGGATTTGGGCTCACGGGAGATGCACATCCGCACATCGGGGATATCCCATGGCAGGGTGTCACATCTGCGAGGTGCTTCCCTGGCCCCCCTCCATCTTCGCATCTTGGTTTCCTTGAGTTTCTTGTTTCGGTATCCAGCTGTACTTGAGGTAAAAATTTGTTGTCTTGAGGGGAAAAAAAAAAGAAAGAAGTAATTTACTGTGAAGCACTGGCTGAAAATCATTTTCTGAACCACTGCACAATTTTAATCAGACGACCATACTGTATCCAATCAAGGGAGGATTTGCGAGGGGGGTATTTTGCCGTGGCCTTCCCCAGAGGACAGTAAATCCAAGCTCTGCTCAGGAAGACGAGATGTCTCGGGCTTCGCAGCCTGCCCAAACCTAATTTGCACTAGAATTACATGGCCATTACTAATGTATACAGTGACTCAAATTGATTACTTTGCTATTAGTAAGAGCAGTGCCCGCTTTGGCGTGGCAGCTTCCGATGGAGGAGGAGTACAAAGGGGCAAGAACAAAGCGAAGTTGCTGCTTTGAAAGAGTACGTGGGGGTGGGAAAGACCATGGGGGTGAGGAAGGTCATGCTCAGGGGAGAGATCAGCAAGCAAAAGAACATGGGAATGGCTGAACTTGGTATTTGATGTTTTTAGCACATCTTACATTAAAAAAAACATCACCTGGCTTACTTTTCAGGTCCCTGAAATCTTAGCATATGCAATGGCAGCATCTCTGGTTTCAGTTGAGAACTCCACAGCCATGGGAAATTCCAGACCTCCTAGGGGCTCCTGTTCATGTTTGCTGCTTTGTGGGAGCCCCCAAACTCACTCCTGTACAGTTTCACCCACTTCTTCATGGCACTTACAGTCTCTGTGGGGCAGAGACTGGACCCTTGCATGTCCCATAAGCTGTGCAGGGAGAACTTCAGCCTCCCTTGTTGGCCCAACAACAGCCACAGCTTCTGAGCACTTTAGGGACAGTCAAAATGTGGAGTTGTTCAGCCTGGAGAAGAGAAGCTCCGGGGAGACCTTATTGCAGCCTTTCAGTGCTTAAAAGAGGCCTATAAGAAAGATGGGGACAGACTTTTTAGCAGGGCCTGTTGTGATAGGACAAGGGGTGATGGTTTTAAACTAAAGGAGGGAGATTCAGGCCAGACATGAAGAAGAAATTTTGTACACTGAGGGTGGTGAAACACTGGCCCAGCTTGGGCAGAGAGGTGGTAGATGAACCATCCCTGGAGACATCCCAGGCCAGGCTGGACGGGGCTCTGAGCAACGTGAGCTGGTGAAGATGTCCCTGCTCATGGCAGGGGTGGCACTGGATGAGCTTTGAAAGTCCTTTCCAACCCAAACTATTCTGTGATTCTATGAAATGCTTTAACAGGGGAGTTCATGCCCCACTGCTTTCTACACCCCCACAGCAACTGTGTCACCCCTGGCAGCGGTAACCTGGAGTTCAAATCCCAGGTGCAAATTTGGTGCAGGGTTGTTTGAATATTGGTCTCCAGCATCTCTAGTACGTCTCTGCTTTTGCAAGAGAGACACGTCCTGCCTTGGACACCTAACTCCTGGCAAGGGCTCAGGACAGGCAAGCCCAGAGATGGCGAGAGTGCTGCTTTGCTACCAATGGGACTTATCCCAACAGCACAAACATCGATTTCTTTCCTGAAATCTACTCGCTACAGCACAAATCTCATGTAATGAAAACATAACCCTGGAGCGAGAACTCCTCTCCCACACAGCCCCACGCTGATTGCAACTCCACGTGAACACACAGTTTTGCATTCCCACCCACGGCATTCTCCCCACACATTAAAACACCTGAAAACTGAAGCTGTGACAACGGAGGACGGGGATATTTCACCGCAGCCTTTTGCTGCCCCTGCACAGCTTCTCCCTGCACAGCTTTTCCCTGTTACACTTGCTGGACGTCACAGGACGCCTGTGACAAAGCAAAAAGGACATAAGATGTTGTCACCCAAGCAATCACTGTTTGCTCTTTAACCCTGGCAGGTATTTGCAGGGCTCCCCCCGGGCAGGGGGTGGCAGTGGGGAAAGGCAGCCCTGTCACCAGCACATCTCTTGCTGTGAGGTCCTGAGCTCTAAGTGAGCGCTGCTGGATTCTCTGATTAGATTTCTCTAGACTGGAAAGGACAGTCAGTCTGATATGCTACTAATATAACAATGCAGTTAGTAATAGTGTAACAATAGGTGGAACAATAACAAAATGCAGTTAAATCAAGTCAGGTGAACCCCAGCAGCTTTTTCTGGAGCTCCAGTTGCTGCACATCACAGTTCGAGGTGAGCTCAGTTCAGTGCTGTGCTATGTCCTAAATAAATAACCAGGAGAGTGGTTATGTTCTCTCCCCTTTCCTCCTTCACAGGAATGGGAGAGGAGTGGTGTCTCCTTGCAGATGACAAGATTCAGCCTGCAGAGGTGTAGATAAAATAAAGACAGGCAAAGGCTGAAGCCCCAGTACCCAGAGCTGGAGGAGAATGGTGTGATGGAAGGAAACAGGCTGCTGGTATCACGGCTGAAGTGCTTGAAGCGAACCTTACCTCTCTTGCCCATCTCCTTTTGGGATCAGCATATGGACATACATGCACAGGCAGAGGGTGACAACCCTATATGTGTACCTTGCAGAGTGGTATCACAAGGCTGATGTTCTGTAGAAGGTCCTTCAGCTACCACTGAAGCAGCTCAGGTTCAACCCAAGGGACCTGCTGATGGCTGAGGGACACAATTTGGCATCCCCCAATCTGGTACTGCAATTGGTTAGGTCAGTTTTCTCACTTTCACACTGTTCAGTTTTAGCTTACCTTGCAGCTGGTAACCAAATCCAATCTCAAGCCCACTTTTACAGCCAGGCTGTCTAATCCAGTGATGG
Source organism: Patagioenas fasciata (assembly GCF_037038585.1). NCBI lineage: Eukaryota > Metazoa > Chordata > Aves > Columbiformes > Columbidae > Patagioenas > Patagioenas fasciata. The sequence goes on along the minus strand of NC_092521.1, from coordinate 163,145,846 downwards.
TTTCATCTCACCGTGCTTTGTGTCCCATTGTGGTTCCCCAGGTGCTTGGACATGGCCACTCCACTTTTGGAGGCACTGCAGCATCAAAGAGCATTGACCATAGGGGAAGGAACACCAATTTTTCTTAAGAATAGAATCATAGAGTCATTTTGGTTGGAAGAGACTCTCAAGATCATTGAGTCCCACCATTAACCCAACACTGGCACTAAACCATGTCCCCAAGAACCTCATCTACATGTCTTTTAAAACCCTCCAGGGATGGTGACTCCACCACTGCCCTGGGCAGCCTGTTCCAATGCCTGACAACCCTTTGGTGAAGAATTTTTTCTAACATCCAGTCTAAACCTGCCCTGGCACAACCTGAGGCTGTTTCCTTGCTTGTTCCTTGGGAGAAGAGACCAAGCCCCTCCATGCTCCAAGCTCCTTTCAGGCAGTTCAGAGATCAGAAGGTCTCCCCTCAGCTCCTGTTCTCCAGTTAAACCCCCAGGCCCCTCAGCTGCTCCCATCACACTTGGGCTCCAGCCCCTCTCCAGCTCCGTTCCGTTCTCTAAACTCACTCCAGCACCTCAAGGGCTTTCTTGTCATGAGGGGCCCAAAACTGAACACAGAATTTGAGGTCTGGCCTTAATGCATGGGTGTAAAAGGAGACTGGCAAGGAGACAGGCTGGTTTTCCTCCAGATGGAGACATCCATGGAAAGATGGGACAGGACTTGATGCTGTTGAGCACCAGCAGCTCGGTGGGTGCTCCCATTCCCTCCCCAGCTCCAGGCTGCTCAATGCCGAGCCCGGCCCCATCGGCTGCTGAGAGCTGCAAGGGAAAACTTGCACGGGTCTTTATTTGTTGTCTCAGGAAATATTTACTCTTTGACGCAAGCTAAATTGACTTCTGTGGTCTGCTAAACACCTCCACGCTGTTCCTTAAACAGAGCTGGGAGCACTTTGTTCCAGACCTGTTTTCTGCATCTCTCCCCACCCACTGAATGTGGCGGCGGGGAAGCCAGGATGGCAGCCGTCGTGCCTCTCAAACCAAAAATCATTGCGTTCAGTGACTATTTTGGGAATATTATGTTGCCACAGCTGTTACTTTTTCACATGGCAGGTGGAAAACCTGCCCTGTTCAAAGGTCACAATCAGAAAGGCCGGTTGCTCTGGAATATTTTACAATACGGGCAAGTGCTTTCCTTTTTTTTTTTGTAGCCAGTGCTAAGTATCCATCTCAAAACATCCACACACACTTCAGATATTTTAAGCAAATACTCAAAGCTCCTGTTCGGTCTTTTCCTCCAAGCCATGGCAAAAGCAGACAAGCCATTAATTGCACAGGCAGATGGCTATTAGGAAGCATGTGAGAACTGGCTATACCACCACTGTGTAGGTGGAGCTGATTAAATGGACCTGAATCAAAAACAAGAAAGAAAAAGGAATGTTTCCTCCATTTCCTTTGCTGCATGGTGAGAAATGCTTTTCCTGTGTGACCGTAGGAGAAGACAATTCAAAAATAACAGCAAAATTGCTCCTCACTTCCCCACTGAGCCAGGTTACCAGCAAGAACACTTTGGGCTTTATATATAATTCCTCCCCAGCTTAACTGCTGGGCAACAAACACACGGAGCCAGGAGAGTTTGGGGTTTTCTTCACATAAGCTGGCACAGGTTAAAGAATCTCAGTTGTCTGCAAGTTGTCACCAAAAATGCCCTCCCTGTTCCTTTGCTATCCCATCTTTAAGTAGCTCTGGTTTATCCACCTGCCTGGCCCTACCTGGGATGCATCTTTGGAGCTCCTTCACCATGGGGACCTCCCAAAAAGATGGCCAAAGCAAGGCTGCCCTGTTTCAGCAGGCACAGGTGATGGGGGTGTCTGACCTTCTAATCGTCCGGGGCTGACGCGGCTTCTTGTCTGCTGAGCAGCCCTAGGAATGGCGTGGCACTAGCTGGCCAGTTTGGTGGGGTTTGCACCAACTGGGAGTTTCCACTAGAAGGATCAGCAGCTTCCAGTCCATGAAGTTCTGGGCCCCTCAGTTCCAGAAGGACAGGGAACTGCTGGAGAGAGTCCAGCGCAGGGCAACAAAGATGCTGAAGGGAGTGGAGCATCTCCCGTGTGAGGAAAGGCTGAGGGAGCTGGGGCTCTGGAGCTTGGAGAAGAGGAGACTGAGGGGTGACCTTATTAATGTTTACGGATATATAAAAGGTGAGTGTCAGGAGGATGGAGCCAGGCTCTTCTCAGTGACAACCAATGACAGGACAAGGGGCAATGGGTACAAACTGGAACACAAGAGGTTCCACTTAAATTTGAGAAGAAACTTCTCAGCAAGGGTGCCAGAGCCTGGCCCAGGCTGCCCAGGGAGGTTGTGGAGTCTCCTTCTCTGCAGACATTCAAACCCGCCTGGACACCTTCCTGTGGAACCTCATCTGGGTGTTCCTGCTCCATGGGGGGATTGCACTGGATGAGCTTTCCAGGTCCCTTCCAGTCCCTGACATTCTGTGATTCTGTGAATCAGAGAAGGCTTGTAAAGTATGTCTGAAAACACGACTGAAAACCCTCTGAGAAACCCGATGTCCAGCTCCTCCAGAACTCACTGCTGGGCAGATTAGCAGCTTCTGCAAATTCTGGTTTTTGTCACCTACTTGCCTCCATTTATTTTACAGGACACCTGAGCATCTCTGTCAGGGAAATTATTCTAGTGAGAGGAAGGACACTCAAAGATGGGTGTTGCAGAACCTCTGAAGCCCTTTGGTGAAAGAAATCCTCAAATTTCTGGGTGTGTGTTTTCTCCCCTTTGAGTTGTTGCTCACCATATCTCATACTGATATCTCATATTGAAGTGCTGGAGCGGGTCCAGAGAAGAGCAACCAGACTGGTGAAGGGACTTGAACACAAGAGCTATGGGGAGAGGCTGAGGGAGCTGGGCTTGTTTAGTCTGGAGAAGAGGAGGCTTAGAGGTGACCCCATCACTCTCTAGAACGACCTGAAGGGCAGTTCTAGCCAGGTGGGGATTGGGCTCTTCTCCCAGGCAGTCAGCAACAGGACAAGGGGGCATGGGCTTCAACTCTGCCAGGGGAAATTTAGGCTGGAGATTAGAAAGAAATTCTTTACAAAGAGAGTGGTCAGGCATTGGAATGGCTGCCCAGGGAGGTGCTGGACTCACCATCCCTGGAGGTTTTTAAACTGAGATTGGACATGGCACTTAGTGCCATGATCTGGTCAATGGACTGGAGTTGGACCAAGGGTTGGACTTGATGATCTCTGAGGTCATTTCCAAACCAGTCAATTCTGTGATTCTGTGATACACGTTACTCTTTCAGGTTAATACAGTACTTAGCATAACCAGCTCACAAGACTAATCTTTACTACTACAGGACAAACTGAACATTGTAAAGTGGTGCTTCAAAGTGAACCAACCACACAAAAATAAAAAGCAGAACTTTAAATCCCTTCCCCTCCCATAAGTTGTGTTTACAGACAGAAAGCAACTGCATTGCAAGACATCAGCACAGGGTTAAATCCTCGGGTAGAACGAGATTCATGAAGAAGCTGGGGCTGAAATTGTCTTTGGGGCCCGATACACAACCGGGGTGGTCAATTTACAGGCACTTCCAAACATTATTGTCAAAACCCTTCTCTAGGAAGAATCATGACCTTCATTCTGCACTTCTGTCAATATAACAGTCAAAGCAACAACTCATTCTAAGTGTTTCTCTTAGTATCACAAGCAGAAAGACAGTTACTACAGGCCAGGGACACCCGATTCATGTGCCCCATCATTTTTGGCCATGGAGGCTGACACTGCGGAAAGAGTCTGCCCTCAAAAGGCCAAATACCAAAAGTGCAGCAAGCTCTCCCCCTGCATCCTCCCAGCCTCCTATTTACCATCACTCACACCCTGATTCAAGCCTAGAAGTAACAACCAAGAGTAGAGAAGTCAAGGGAATATCAGAAAATCACTGTATCAGAAATATCAGGGATATCAGAAAATCACTGTGGACAGCCCAGTCACCAACTTCCCTTCTGATTCAGTTATTTAACTTTTAAAACAAACATACTGAAACAAAGAATGGACTGCTCCATTTCCAGGGCTCCTGCTAAGCTGCATCGCAGAGGTTCGTACCCTCACTGCAGGTGCTCGCAGGGAAGTGATTAAATGCACAAAAGGAATGACAGATGGACACAGACACGAGCACAGTTCTCATGAAGGATCTTGAAGCCACTACTTACAGATATGGCTCAAATAAGCATGTGAAACCTCACCCCCTTACTACTACTTGTCTTATACTTCTTATTGTAAAGAAAGCACAATTTTGCTACACACTTGACTCCACTTCAGATGAGGACACCAGAAGGTGAGCAGGTGAACGTACTCATTGGCACAGGTTTCAGCGTTCCCCACCTGCTGCCACCTTCCAAGGGGAGCTGGGGAACGCTCAGAGCTGAAAACTGTATATATAAGGAGTCAAGTCTATGCAGAAAGGCACGAAAATTGTGGTAACTGGAGCTTGTAGGAATTCAAGGGGCTACACAAGGCCTGGAGAGGAACAGAGTCTCCATAGCGGGGCTCCACAGCAGAGTCACACATGGCATGTCCACAGTTGCCATAATGGTAAAGTGTCAGCAGAAAGAGAAGATACCTTGTTTCCCCAAAAATAAGACCTACCCCAAAAATAAGCCCTAGCGTGATTTTTCAGGATTTTTGAGGATGCTTGAAATATAAGCCCTACTCCAAAAATAAGCCCTAGTTACAGTTCATTAAAAAGAAGTCAATTTATATAGTGTCCAGGCAGCTACACATGTAAATAAGTAAAATCAATTGGCAACAGATTGCAGCAGGACAAATAGAGCCTTCACAAAGAAAAGCAGACACCGGACAGATAACTGACAGTTGCGTTGCCAATGAGCTACGAGCAGGCGATGTGGACAGGAGGTGCTATTGCTAGACATGAGAAACTGGGGCCAATGGTTCTAAAGGAAATCAGAGTCACAAGAAATTCCCAATGGAATTCATGGTTTGGAGACTTATGATGCTGTTCCCGAATGTGACGACATGGTTATATTTGAATAAATGTTGATTTTTTGTTCAAGAACAAATGTAGATTGTTGTTCATGGAAAAATAAGACATCCCCTGAAAATAAGCCCTAATGCATCTTTTGGAGGAAAAATTAATATAAATCCCTGTCTTATTTTCAGGGCAACAGGATACCTGGAGCTCTTTGTATGCAACCGGTGCTATCACAAACCATGGTTTTCGCTATGGATGGACACGTATCTGTAGCACTGAGATGTGTCTCAGCTGTCTGTAGGTGTGTGCAAGCACTGCAGGAGAGATTTGTAACTTCCCAGCTGAAAGCATCGAGAGGAAAAGGAAGGTCGAATTAAAGAATATAAATAATTCAAACGATGGAGAAAGACAATGCAGAGTGATGTCCAGGTACCTTTTCCAAAGGGTGACACCACCGCAGAGCCAAAAGGCTGCTTGGACTCCAGCGAAGCACATGCAAGACCACCAAGAGGCACATGAAGTATCCAGCACTTTGTTACTCCAGGCAACAGACACCTCCCACGTTCTGCAAAGGAAGAGGTGGCTTGTTGTTTTGCAATTTGCTGGTTTTGTTACATTCGATAGGATTAACAACCCAAATTCTGGGCTAAAACTGAAATGAGCAAACGTTTTGTCAGGATTTCACCCAACTTCTCTCTAATTTATGTGGGCAGTGAGCTTTTATGATGTCCTTAACTAGTCACATTGCTCTGCTTTTAAATGTCTGGATTTTGTAAATATGTTCTTGGCAAACACAAAAGTGTCATGGGAACCGTAACTGCTTTATAAAGTGATCTACTTTTGGATACTCCAACTGAACTGAGATGAAGGAAACTATACAGGTTTTAGAACATCCAGCTGATGATTCACAACATCCAAATAATGCCCCTGATTCATCCTTTTTGAAAACAGCCCAATTCAGCTTGGCACTACGTGACCCTTCGTAGAAACTATTAACTCTCATGTTAAAACTACTGAAGGTGTTTTAATGGTACAACTCTTCAAATTTATAGAGTTTTACTATTAAAATAAAAATCTAAATATTGCCAGTTTTTATTCTGTCTTTCCAGATATAAAATCTCAGAGGATAAAAGTCACACTCGCTTATGTCTGAAATGGAAGATGGATACACAAATAATTGCAATGAAAAAAATAGTTTCATTTAATCTCCAAAACAGATGCAAATCTGAGCAACTTGTTGCTCCTGAAACAGAACTGGAAATGCATTTTTAATCAATCTTCTGGGGTCATGTAGAAGTTTTGTTGTGAAGTTTCTAGACTAAAGACATGTGGCAAAAAGCCAGTGAGTGACAACCACAGTGTTCACCTCTCAAAACAAAAAATAGGCAAGAAAACAAGTTTACCCAACCTTAGTGGCGAAAGTGAAAAATTAAACTTACGTTAATTGATGAAGGCCCAATCTCCATTGGTAACAACTTGTGTAAACTCTGCTTCTATTGTTATTTTTTAAAACAAATTGCAGAATTACGCAGGAAATGAAGAAGCCTGTTTCAAATGACAACACTTACCAGCAACTGACATGCTAAAGTATCCAAAGCACACAAGGTCGGGAGAGGTGAGACAATGTGGTTTAACACAATTAAGGAAAGACTGTAAGGGATTCAGATTATGTCTTACGGGTCTCTAATAAAAGACGATTAAATAAAAAAAATTCTAAAGTAATTTAATTTTTAAAAATCCCAAATAGTACTATTCCTTCTACAGCATCATACTGAAAGTCATTTGCAGGCGGAATTACATTTAAACATGTTCCAGTTACACTCCCAAGGTGTCTACTGTCTATTTTTATAATATTCCTAGAAGGGATTCCATACAAAGCCCGAGTCTGACGTCTCGCTTGGAAAATAGCACAAAGCCTTTTGTGGAGGTCCCGTAATCTATTCATGCCAGAAAGGGCTCATTTTCATTTCCCGCATCTAAACACTGCAGCAAACCATGTGTGTGCATCACGTTACACAAGAACGAACGCTGTTCCAAATCCAACAACTTCCAAATGTTTTATTGTTTTCACAATTAAAAAAAGGAGATTTCATAGCACCCTTGTCTTTGTTTGCCTTCGACTCTTTTTTTTTCAAGTACAAAACCCCAAAAATCTTCTTGAATAAGTACTCAGCCAGCTTTCCCCTCTCTAGCTGCTATTTGTTTTTCCTGCATTAATTCTTCTTCCTTCTTCTTGTGAAGCTTTACAAGATACTCATCAGGCTCAATTCCTGCTTCCCTCAGCTCTGACATGGCTTTCTCCAAGCGGTGCAACGTACGGGCACTCTGCACTTTTCGAGCAGTGATGTACAGCGTAAATTCCTTGAATCCCATCAGTTTACAGGTATCCACCTCACAGATATTTTTCACATCTTTGGTTTTGTCCACCTGGGGGAAGAAAACTAAACCCGACATTTTTTCCAGGTCTTCAATATTCACTTGGAATTCGGTCAGCTGGTGACTGAAGCCGATGGGATCATTGGGCACCACAAAAGCCCCCAGTACCAAGGGCTCTGTAGACGTTCTGCTCCGTCTGGCAAGGATGACCTTGTAGAGGTGGGATGGCACAGCTACATCGTCCTTTCCAATCACCTGTCAAAAATAAAGTTATGTTACAGAAACAGATCTTATCAGTTGAGGGGGGCAGGAAAAACATGTGACACTAGTTCTACTACCTCTAAAAAGGAGTCACAGCACACACACTACACATCAAAATCATGTGCAATGTTATCAGACTTGGAGCAGAGCTGGAAAGCACCATTTCATTGTAGCTCCTTATATAGCTGGTCAGGAATGAACTGATTATTTGATGCCTGAATCTCTCTCTCAAACAAGCAAAGCAGGGCAAAGAACACTTCATTGCACAGTTATTCAGCCACTGTTGGTGAGAGCCTTTCCTAGAAGGTTCTCTACCTTTCTCCTTTGACAGGACTGACTTCATATTACAGTGTTAAGAACAACGATGCAGGTTTAAGTTCAAAAGATTAGTCAGTAATTGCCTACATATCTGTAAAGATCTGTAACAGGGAGCTTTGGTAGAAGAAGAAAGTCAAATCTCCCAAGCAGATGCAACTTCAGTTACAGCTGAAACTAAACTGGAACCAAATCAAGACCCTAGTTCCCTAACCCTAGTGCACATCTCCAAGTGTCGCTTGAAGGGATGGCAGATACCCTCGCTCATACTGCACCACACCATTAACACTTGCAAACCTGTTTTCAGTAACAATAACTCCTTGACCTGACAGTTCCTAATCATGTGGGTTTTAATACCCATTTTAAATCAATTCGCAAGCTATGCTCTGTCAGTCATTTTTTTCCATGTCTATTTCATAGGCTGTATTTAAAAGCTATGTTACCTCAGTAAGAGTTTTTTCGAGCAGACCTGGATATGAAAAAGTACATTTGGTGACTCAGTATTTTGGAAGAGAAGTCTATATGAAGAAAATGCACCTATTTCTTCCATAAATTCACTATGATTCAACTTGTCCATGTTGGGTTTCCTGCTGTGGCACCCAGACCAGGACCTGGGAATTTAACTGAAGCACCAAGTCGGGGGGGACCAGGACCCTTAATTCATGTGACATCCGTTAAAAGCTCACACATGTATATATAGAGCAGACTGTGTCAGGAGTTAGTCCAAGGGAATATACCTACTGATGATAAATGTAATCTCTCCAGTCTTCAAAAAGTGATGCTCATGCCTGCACACTTTTTTTCCTTCAGTATCACTGAACTGAATCTGTCACGCCAACAAAGTGTAACAAGCTCACACCTGGAAAATCTGAGTTTTGCATAACCCTTCTGTATAACTACCCTTCTAAAATCTGTACTTTTGTTCTAATGGCAACAGAAGAAAAAGATGCAGATGCCCTACAAAAACTACAAGGGCATCTTGTTTTATACAGAAAATCCAGTAATTTGGTAGTATTTCCAATATTTGCAATACCTGCCAAAACAAAGACTGCTTGTTTTGATTTTTTTAACAGCTCTTGTTAGGTACAGTTAAAATACAAATTCAGAGAAAGCAGATATTTATTTCACTGTCACAACTGATCAGATTAATTGAAAGTATTTTACAAACTAATGCAGTATTTCAGTTCAGACATGCTTTGTCCATTCATATATTCGGTGTAACTCAATCGGAAAAGAAATACTTCTTATGTATGCTTTATTCTGAGAGTATTCAGCACTTCTGCAAAAGAAAATACATTTTTAAAATTAAACTTTGCCTGTGGCTACTGAACCAAAGTTCATTTCAGTCTGTTCCAATAGTTAACTAACCTTAGTTACGAATTCTTTCTTGAAGTGTCTTCTACCTCTGTTGCCAGTTTTTTAAGTGACCGATCTTTAAGTCTTACTGGTTAGACCACAACCAGAGAAAGTACCTTCAGGAGAAAGGGAAACCTCTGATAAATACAGTTTTTTCATGTTTTGCACAATAACATAGTAGTAACATCACTACTGTCTCTGGCAAACATGTGCTCTTAGATTTCTTTACTCTGTTACAGAATATTTTCTTCCCCTTCTCTAAAATTAGGCTATTTAATGGCTTCACTGTAGTTTAAACTTTTGTTTATTTTAACAAAAATGATCTTGCTTACGCCACCAACCTTCTCCTAAATAAAGCTCTGCTTTGACATCTAACGGTCATTGAAACTGATAAGGACTAAATAAATGCCATAAGCCAAATCTACGCTCCCTTTCAACAACAGAAGTCTTGATAGGGAAATTAGGCCTACCAAGTGTCAAAGCACTTTGAATTCAGTATTCTGTGTGGGTGAAAACAGAGTTATACAGGGTCGACGACATAAATAATCAAAACTGACTGATGCACAGGTAATTTTAAAATATACTGTAAACTATGCATTCACACGCTGCTGTATCTGGTGGGTTAAAAGGGAGTTTAACTTATCTGAGATAGGTGGCACTCAAACTGGGGAGTACATAAAATGTTTTGGGGGTGAGTCTGCATGGTGATCCCACCCCCTGCATGCTCCCAGGGCAGGGGGGAAGAGAAGGACTGTGCTGGTCTGCCTGAAAATGGGTTCATTTTCTTCATGCAGTTAGACACCTTTCTTTTTCATAGCTAGCACAGTCATTATTTGGACTCGGATTGAGAACAAGAAGATAACACCCCGGGACAGAGTTAATGTTTTTAATTGCTCTAGTCTGAGAGCCAAGGGCACTCTGAGCTCTGTCCACAGGTGTGAGGCATCAAGGAAGGGGCGTATAGATGGGGCAGAGGTTGACTGACATCCAGACTGATCAATAAGTTTTCTATCCCATTAGCATCATGCTTCATATTTAAGGAAAGTCAGGATCTTGTGGTCTCTCTCACATTCTCCTCCTCCCCTCCCCTCCCCTCCCATCTCCTCCCCTCCTCTCTTCTTTCTTGGAGACCTGTTCAGGGGAGTTCTGTTCAGGGTGTTTAGTTTGGCCACTTGCCATCCTGCTGTTTTGCAGAGGCCTCTAGGCCTTTCTTTTTCCTCTTTTCTCTCTCTGGGATCAGTTTTAGGTCCAGGTGCTGTTTCCAGGGACTGGCTGCTTGGTGCAGACAGAGGTCATCAGGAATTGCACTGAGTATTTTTTATTTTATATTCTATTTCTACTTTATTTATATATTTACCAGTAGAGTATTACTATTTCGTTATTTTATTAAACTGTGTTTATCTCAATCCAAGTTTCTCCTTTCTCTTGCGATTCTCTCCCCTATTTGGGGAGTGGGGAGAGGGAGGGAGCGAGCGGTAGTCGTGGTTGTATCGCTAGCTCGTGTTAAACCACAAGGACGAAGCTGCGTGCAGCGCCCTGAAGCTGCTGTAACCTCCTGAGAGAAGGCAGCAGCAAGACTAAACCCCATTCCCCAGATTCTCCTCAGACCAATAATCATAGATTCACAGAATGTCAGGGATTGGAAGGGACCTCGAAAGCTCATCCAGTCCAATCCCCCTGCTGGAGCAGGAATACCCAGCTGAGGTTCCACAGGAAGGTGTCCAGGCGGGTTTGAATGTCTGCAGAGAAGGAGACTCCACAACCTCCCTGGGCAGCCTGGGCCAGGCTCTGACACCCTCATTGAGAAGAAGTTTCTTCTCAAATTTAAGTGGAACCTCCTGTGTTCCAGTTTGTACCCATTCCCCCTTGTCCTATCATTGGTTGTCACTGAGAAGAGCCTGGCTCCATCTTCCTGACACTCACCCTTTATATATTTATCAACATTAATGAGGTCACCCCTCAGTCTCCTCTTCTCCAAGCTCCAGAGCCCCAGCTCCCTCAGCCTTTCCTCACATGGGAGATGCTCCACTTCCTTCAGCATCTTTGTTGCCCTGCGCTGGACTCTCTCCAGCAGTTCCCTGTCCTTTTGGAACTGAGGGGCCACAACTGGACACAATATTCCAGGTGTGGTCTCACCAGGGCAGAGTAGAGGGGCAGGAGAACCTCTCCGACCTACTGACGACACCCTTCTAATCCACCTCAGGAACCATTGGCCTTCCTGGCCACAAGGGCCCAGTGCTGGCTCATGGTCATCCTGCTGTCCCCAGGACCCCCAGGTGCCTTTCCCCTACACTGCACTCTAACAGGTCTGTGGCAGGATGCAAACCCCCCCCCTCTCCCCCTCCCTCCTTCAGTATGGAAGGAGTAGGCACATCTCCCTCTCTCTCTGCTACTTGAGACTAACAGCTTCTTTTGTTTGGCCTCAGAGCACCCTGCCCAGGGCCATTAGGAGAAGGGAGTGCCGAGGCACCAGTGAGCCGCTGGGCGCCTGTGGCCAGTGTGGGCGATGTTTGGAGGCTTCAGGGGCACCCCACAGCCGGTGTGGGGGTGCAGAGAAGCTTCTGGAATGCCTACAGTCAGGTCTGATCAGCCAATATAAAAAACGGGACTCTCGTCAAGATTCTGCCCATTGTCGTGGGTCTCTCGGAGCACGAGCAAGATGCTGCCGCCGAGAGCCCCTCTCCCCGGGATGGAGACTCCGCTTGCCTCGCCGCCACGTGTGTGAGTAAAACTTCTCGCAGGATTGCGAGTATATTTATACTTTCCGTGCACATATGCACATGTAACTTCCCGTGCTTAATATGAGCACATGTAAAATTAATCCTCGCATAATCGCGGGTGTATTTTCCTCCCGTGCTTCCACATAAGCACATGTAATATTCTGTGCACATTTGCACGTGTAAGTAAATTAACCCTCGCAGAATCGAGAGTGTACACTTTCTGTACTCACTACGAGTTCATGTATCTCTTTAAGAATAATCCCGCACCGTGTTCAGGCAAGTGTGTACTCTTCCCAGACTCAGAGACGGCTCCGGCATTGTTTTGGTGAAGCCACGTGCATGCACTCTGTGGACCGCCTGTTATATTAGTTGCTGCCCCTTAATAATTTTCCTCAACTGATATCCGAACCTATATTTAAGTCACTTTTGGAGGGCTAAAACCCTGTTTCTCACCGGTTTAATAAAAGTTGTCTTGGACCCTGTTGTCCCTTGAACTAACCTTGGGGTGCCTCTGTGACAAGGTCATTCCCCAACTTATACTGGCACCTGGGGTTGTTCCTGCCCAGATGCAAGACTCTACACTTGCCCTTGTTACATTTCTTTACATTTTTCCCTGCCCAACTCTCCAGCCTCCTGACCTGCAGTGTTCCTGTGCCGTATGGCCTGTGCTGCCTTTTCCAGCCCTTTTCACACACTTTTTCCCCACTCTATATAAATGTATACATACTAGGTCCTCCTTAGCTCGGCTCCCTCCCCTTCTCAACACCTCCCACACACCTACCAGCATCCTCTGTTGTACAAAAGCCTAGAGGAAGGGTGAACACACAGATGGAGCTGCTACGAGTATCTCCAGTTAGGGTGTATGTGGCATACGTAAAACAAACAGGTGAATGCGCAATGAGTGAGCAGAGGGAACAGGGATTGAGTCGGAGGACAGAGTGGGTGGATAGAACTGCTGGGAAATGAACAAAGCTGCACACAGAATAGTTAGGTACGAAATGGAAATGCTGAACGCCTGAAGTGGGTGTTGAGGGAAAACTGAACCCGTGCTTATGTAATATTATGCAAATATATATTGTCTATGCAAAATAATGCACATTTATGCATAGTATATGCTCCCAAGAAGGAGGGAAGGGAAGAAGGAAAGGGAAGACTCGTTAAAAATGAAGGAAAGGTTGGTCTTTTGAGAAATGTAGTTCCAAATACATAGAATCATAGACTGTCCTGAGTTGGAAAAAACCCACAAGGATTATCGAGTCCAACTCAACTCTATACAGGCAACGGAGATACATGTAATTTATATACTGTTTCAATTCCACAGAAGCTCTCTTTTGAGGATTTGAATAAATTTAGGTAGTGCTCAGGTTTTATACTAGTCCTCTGAACAGCAGTAAACTACTACTGTAATTACTTCACTGTTAAAGTGACTAACACATGTGAGCCTGCCAAGTGTCTCGAGTCCACAAGTGTCCCTTCCTTACATAAAACGGGACATTAAAGTTCTATCCCCAGCTCATTCTGCTGGAGGACAATACTATCAAACGAGGGTGCCTGAATTCTCCGACAGGGTAAATATGGATCACAAAAAATATACACTTTTTTTCTGCAGCTTAATCCTTATGGCGAACTACACAAAGGATGCATCACCAATAATTTAGGCAGCCAGTGTGACTCAATGATTTGTTATAAAAGGAAACGCAGATCTGGAGCATGCCATAATAATATTTACATCATTATGCTCTGTAAAATACCACAATTTACCTTTTTACAGGAGTAGGTACAGAAGGTGCAGACGAATGTTTCTGTAGCTGCCCCCACACAGAGCTCAGCAACCAGGGCAAGATGTAAAACATGATTCTGCAGAAGTGAAGTTTGCACCAGAAGCAATAGGTAGGAAAACCAAACTCAACAATTCATTTCCTATTGCCACCTAGAGGATTTTCCTACCTAAGTACAGCAGTCTGAATCACTACTCTGATCTGCACTACCCCATTTATCTCTGTGCATGCCGAACAGAAGCAGAGAGCATATGCTCCTATTGTAACAGAAGAGAAAATGGGTTAAGATTATCCGTGCACAGATGTTGACTTTGATTTGTGCTGGTCTATCCACAGGCAGCAGATGATCTTTCAGCAATCGATGTCTGAAACAGCTATCTGTCCCAGCTGGAAAAGAGCAACAGTTTTTTAATAGTATCTGTGATTAAAAAAAAACCAAAAACCTCATGCGCTAATACAAGCAAGAAAATAGAACAATGGTCTGTTGAAAAAATCACTGCTGTCCCACGTGCTTTCACACGCCACAATGTAAATTTTTGTGTAATCCCGTGAAAATGTCCATTTTGCTATTCCTATAAAATTTCGCTTAATCTTTCAAATTTTCAACAGCCTCATAACAGGAAAAAAAAAAAAGCACTCAAGCTAAAAGCCTTCTTTTTATAGCATTAAATATACTTCCCATCATCATTTGGGAAAGCAATGTGAAATTTCAGACACTATTTCTCTTTGCTTTCTGTATGAGTTCACCATAAAAATGTCCATTGCCTGAACTTTTTGCAGCCACTTATTCCTTTCGTTTTTGCTTTGCTCTTGTTTTCTTTGGTGACCTGGTGCTGGCTGAAGCCCTAAGACTGAACTGTTGTCACCTAATTATGCAACATTATGATAATGTCATTTTCAGCGGAGTGTTTATTGGGTTTTTTATTGTTATTGACATTGTTATTGACATTCCACAAGTGTGTATAAATTTGTTATACTCCTCCATGGCCAATTAAACCTGGACAGCTGTCGTGAGGACAGGCCATTAAAACGTGTGCGATTCCTGACATTTAGATATGTTTACATATTGCTAAAACAGTAAAAGTGCTAGTAAGCAGTTATACAAACTTAAAGAGATCACAAGGGCAGATAAAGACAAGTGCAGAGGTGACATGATTTCTTGAAACAGAGAGAACTCAGTGAGCTTTGATAAATTTGGTCTCATTAGCTAAGTGACTAGATGGGGATTTGCCTTAAGCTTGGCTTTCCTGATGATTTTGGGTTGGCCATCGTTTTTAAAATTGCAGAAAGGACAAATTGGATAATATTTGTGGAGTGCTTAAATACCATAACAAATAATGAAGATATTTTCTAATGGTATTTAGGTTAAGTTTAAGCACATGGCATTAACTAATGTCACCTTCATAGTGGCAGTCACATAAATACGGGGTAAAGCAATCCCTAAAAATGAGAGTTTGGAGTTTATGAGAAAGAAAACTCCATTCTTACATAAACAGGAGAAAAGGAATAAGAGAAAATGAATAGAAGAAATTGGAAGAAAACAGAGTGTTACTCCTACTAGAAATTTTAAAACATACACAAATGTTACCATATTTTCATTTTATACCCAACTTGAAGTTTCCCAGAGCTGTAAGAAAATTATCTCCTTCTGAAAGGGTAGGAATACTTTTTGGAAGAAATGGCTCACTAATCTAGAAGTAGTATTTTGCCACCTAGTGACTAGAAAATGAACATCAGCCATGGAGAGAATTAGCAGAAGGGACTGGACTGGTCTTTCATCAGTGAGAGCCAGCTCTGGAATGGCAATTATCTGAGATTCTCTTAGAACCTGCTAAACAGAATGACCCTCGATCACACCTTAACTGCCAGCACACACTGAAGAGTCCTTGCATCAGAGGGCACCACCACCAAATACACCATGATTGCTCCAGAAATTCCCTCTGTGGTCCAGTAACCATTTCTTCACTTTCTGTAATAACCAGAGTGTAGAACTAAGCCATAGTGCAACCCAGAACTGACTGAAAACAAGCATATGCACAACTCTTTATGTAACAGTATTTCCATCTACATCTGGCGATAAAAAAATTAAGATTTCCATCATGTTTCCTGATGGACAGAAATCAAGGACATCATTCCTGCCATTCAAAATAAGACTGCAACCTTCTCTGAATAGGCATTTATTTTGGTTCAGCTGTAACTTGAGGAATTATACTGACCAGACCCATCAGATACTTTACTGTAGATAATATCATTCCTGCCAATATGACCCAGGTTTGACAATCCAGAGATTTATTATAATTTGATACAAAATTCTGTATAGAAACAGACTTTCAGGCAGTATAAAAATTCCCTTTGCTACCTGTATAATTGTATTTACTTAATCATTGTGACAGCATTAACTGCCTTCACTCCAGTTCCTTGCACACTTGTGTTAGACAGCACCGATTCTGTTGATAGTGTTTTTTCCTCAATATTTGAGAGAATTCTGTTAAATGGCATTGAAAAGAACTGAGGGGTGTGAAGGCAGACCTAGTGATACAGAAAATAGAAAATACTACAGATAAAGTCGTAGTAACGATCTGCAATAACACCACAGAGCCAAGCACTCCAAAATGCAAATGTATGTATTTCAGGAAAACGTAATTTGTTATGGCTGGTCTGATTGCTACTGCCAAATCACTTGACAACCTTAAAAAAGACAAAGAGAATGAAAGAGAAGAGAGAAGGAAAGAAAAAGGAAAGGGAGAGGAGAGGAGAAGAGAGGAGAGGAGAGGAGAGGAGAGGAGAGGAGAGGAGAGGAGAGGAGAGGAGAGGAGAGGAGAGGAGAGGAGAGGAGAGGAGAGGAGAGGAGAGGGAAAGGAGAAATAAATAGAGAGAGAAAGAGAGAAGGTGAGAGAGAAAGCGAGAGAGAGAAAGCGAGAAAGCAAGAAAGCAAGCAAGAAAGAATAGAAGAGATGGTAAAAAAAAAGAGCTGTGCCTGAATACATAGTTATGGCATTGAAAGACAGACAACATCCCCCCCCTTTTTTTTTCCCTAATAAACAGCCTGGGGTGTATTATGAATTACGATACCATATTTACATGATGACAGACTCCTACTTCAACAAAAGCCATTTAGGTTACTTAACACTGAAGTCTCTATCATCACTCTTCCTATCATAAAAAAACCTCCAGGATGGGTACAGGGCTAAATAAAAGCAACCCCATAAATCTATCCTGCACTTTTGGTGTCTCTTCTCCTCCAGTCTTAACCCACCGCCTATTATTTGCATTTGTACATCATGTCTAAATTTAGGGCTGACAGAGCTCTGGCCATTTACACCAATCTAGCCCTTCGCACGTAAGTTTTCTGGGACTTGTATAACAGACCTAAATCCCTTAGTTGCCTGTGTAGCCTCTTTGCTTGGAGAAAACCTCTATTACTTCTGAAAGTTGACTGGGGAAAACCATAAAGTACCATCTTATATTTGAGAAGTGCAATTTGGGTCTCGGGGACTTGCGACAGAACTAGGTGACAAGGAAGTTTATCTTCTGATACAGTTGTTGTGCATCTCTGGCTCAGTCATTCAATTTTGAAAATGAAACAGCAGGCACGGTATCAGTATGAATGCAGAATTTTGCTAAAAAAGTACATGCAAATGTCTTCTAACAACAAACAGTATCTAAACTGTACTCCTGTTCACCTAGCATAGCCAATTCTTCTTAAATTAATATTTACTACAATGACGTTTGGAATAAGAAGGGTGGAGCGTTGAGCACGACACAGTACAATTATTGCAAAATTTGTATATCAAACTCCAAATCTGCTGACAGAGGAAAATCACTGAAGTGACAGTCAGTGGAGAGCACTAATGTATAAAACAAGACAATGACATTTTGATTTGATCTGGCCACCGATGAAAAACCTGCATCTGCCTCTCCAGTGACACAGAACAGATTTTTCCTGTTGCCATTCTATTTTACATATATTCTCAAAATCTGTTTTTCAGATACCAAGCACAGTCATCAAGCTACTCTTTGCAGTAAAAGCCTCTGCTGGAGACAGATGAAATGACAGAACATATCTCAGGATACAGCAAGTTCAGCCAACAGATAGAACAATGCTGGCATCTAAGGAGTTCGAGGTTAATTCCCTTTCTGGAATTAAACAGCAAATGGTACCAGAGTCCAAGCAAAACTGGGAACAATGCCATGACTGATGCTCTGTTTTTCTTCTATAGTGATCTAAAAATAACCTTTTTGGATGTCTGATGAGAAAAACACCAGCCTGTAAAGCCACGGATACACACTTCACCCCTCCTTTAGCCAAAAACAAGGAAACTAAGATTGAATAGAGGATCTGAAACAAATCAATGCAGACATATTCACCGTAGTACTTCTGTGTTTTCTTTT
Source organism: Patagioenas fasciata (assembly GCF_037038585.1). Taxonomy (NCBI): domain Eukaryota; kingdom Metazoa; phylum Chordata; class Aves; order Columbiformes; family Columbidae; genus Patagioenas; species Patagioenas fasciata. Next base: position 163,127,656 of record NC_092521.1, on the reverse strand, counting down.
TTTCCACAGTTCTAGTCTCAGAGGAGAAAAAAAACATTAGAAAGAAGCTCGGCCTTAAGTCACGTTGCCAGATGATAGGTTGTGAGTTTCAGCACTATTGTGTGTACTACAGCACTTCTCCTTGAAGAGCACATACAAAGAAAACGGACACCTCCTCACATCAGCTTTATAAGCCCAAACAATGAGGACTAAAAGCCTTTCATTTCTAAGTCACCCGTTTAAACCCAGCAGGGTTCACTCGGAAACACAGCTAAGAGGGACCTTCTCATCTCCTTCAGCTGCCAACTCTCAGTGTTCTTGGTTTAGGGGCAGAATCCAGGCTACTAAAATCAACAGCAATGACTGCCATTATATCCGAGGCATCTGTTTGAAAAGAACTTCTCTCCAGTGCTTTGACAGGTTGTGTTCCCTCTTCTAAGTGTGTTGATACAAGAAGGAAACAAACAAAAAACACACAACAACAAAAAACCAACACACCGCTCCACTCTGAAGTCTCTCTCCCGAAGGACAACTTCAACGGCAAGCATGAGAACTTAGACCAGAAAGAGATTTTGAAATAAAAAAACATTCTCAGTCTGTATTTATTTACACTTAGAAGTGTAACCAAAGAAGACACTAATAAAATCATTTAATATCTAAGACAGACTCCCAAAATCAACATTTTGCTCTTCCTACCTGTAGACAGCATTATCTGTACTTAAATACAGCTTATATACTAATTAACTTACATAACAAATCTCACCATAGGAAGCTGCATAAAGGATTTGTTAATGTGTCCAAATGGTGAAATGAAAACATGAATACCATCATCCTACCATTTTCAATCTCACACTGAACTTCACTTCCTAGTTTATATTAAGACTAAAATTGATAAAACATTCGTGAAAGACCAGAGTTGTCATTGAACCCAAAGATGATGAAGACATCTTGGCAGCAGAGAAGAACAGAACGATATGATAACCAAAGCAGCATGGACATTATGTGCCACTATTATTCCATCACTGTATCCTCGTATCAAGTTGTTTTGAATAAAGTCAGTAAGATGAAGTGCCTGCTCTTATTTTTACCTGTGGAATACTAAAATTTACATTTCAAAACCACAATGATTTTTCAGAAAATGTAAGCTTCCTCTTCCAAGTAAACACTTTCTCTAGAGAAAAACTAGAATAAAGATGACCAAAATTAAAGTGAAGCACTTGATAAATGCAATTGATAAATGATTCAGCTGCTTCCTGGAAAATAATTCCCAGGTATAAAATGTTCAAGTCAGCTCAAGAGTTTTAATTCTTTGCTATGTAAGATGAATATACATATTTAGGGATAAAAAATTAAATGCAATATCCTGACAGCGACAAGGAGGCGAATTCCAGCAAGTTGTGTGCAGGCCAGGAGAACTCTGACGGTACCATTCTGCATGATAATAAGCCAAACACTCAGCTCGAGTCTCTTGAAAGGAAAAATCTCCCTCCTGCTCTCAGCTATGTGCTCTCAGACGCATCTCACACTGGCATCAGTTAAGTGCTGGGCTCTTCTGTGCGCTGCTCTTTCTTTCTGCAGCAGTAGAAAACAAACCCATAAGCAAATAAAGAGTCCAGTATGGATGGTTAAACATCTTGTGGAATGATCTGAGAGTCATCAACACTGGCAGATGAGGGAGAGGACTGTAAAGTATCATGGGCGAGAGTGAGAGTCAGCACTGTCCCTTTGGGTGGCAAGGAACTGCTCCAAGTCTAAAGCTGGCTCTGCCAGCTTTCAAACTTATCTGTGTTGGTCTCTCCTCCCAAGTAGCGTTTGATAGGACAAGAGGAAATTGCCTCAAGTTACTCCAGGAGAGGTTTACATTGGATATTAGGAAAAAATTCTTCCTGGAAAGGGTTGTCAGGCATTGGAACAGGCTGCCCAAGGCAGTGGTGGAGTCACCATCCCTGGAGGGGTTTAAAAGGTGTTTAGACGATGTTCTTAGGGACATCGTTTAGTGCTAGAGTTAGGTTATGGTTGGACTTGATGATCCTGAGGGTCTTTTCCAACTGAAATGATTTGATGATTCTATGTGGCATTGGTCATATCCCTTAATCACAGCTTATTTATCCACTCGAAAACGAGCACAGTTGTCACTTTCCTCACAAAGATGTGGGGAGAGCTTAAGTTTGGAACTCTAACTGAATGTGAAAAAGACAAATTATTATTACTACATTTTTCTATGCATATCTGACTGTTTGGTGAATAAAATAACACAACCCAAAACCACAGCTGTGATTTTGTCACAGTCGAGGTTATAGACGTGTGGGTGAGGACATGAGGGACAGTTTTTAAAGAAGTAAAAAGAGAAAAGCAAACAGGAAAAACTACATTCTGTCATGACTGAGTTCCAAGTTCAATCAAATGGAAATCAGCTGTGTATTTATAATGGAGAAATAGCGCCTAAATTTTACTGCTGAACAAGCCAGTGTTGAAAGCTGAACATTTCTCTCTTTTGTGTCTCTCATATCCCTCTAAAACGGGTTTGTTACAGCAAGCTCATTCACTGCTCCTCAGAGGACTGCTTGGACAGTTGAATCACTCATGAGCTGAAGCTGCAGTTGATCCGAGTACTTATTTCCAAGGAAAAGTGTTTTTTCAAGAGGCACAAAATACAGCATTTATTATTTGCATTATGCTAGCTTTCATCTAGGAACTGAAAACAGCAATAACATCTCATTACAGCAGGGGCAGGAGGTAATACTCACTCAGATGCCTTACTGCGCTCAGAACCTACAGATGTGTAAACACGTGCGTACCAAGGGTAAGTCAGGACAAGCAACAAATTCATCTCTCAACTTGAGTGCCTTTGCTATCTATCAGTGACAGTTTCTAGAGACTGTGCATGATCAATCCTAAATCTTCAGAGTATTTTAAGCTGGTAATAAAAATGGGGGACCAAAAGCAGGGGGTACCAGTATCACAGATGAGTGATAACACTACATTCACCTGAAACCTACTGAACCCGAATGAAGTCCTTCAGTTCACTTTGGGATGCTCAGAATCTCAGTTGTGATGCATATGGGATATCAGCAAACAATTGCTCTTGAAATTAATGGAGCATGGGTATATAGCTTCACAAAACTCACACTACCTTTGTATTGCACCGTTGCTAAAATGTATCAATACATGACTGAACAGATGCCTAAACCTAAGCAAAACCCACTCTCTGCTTACTGTCATGTATTATAGAAGTCAGAAAACAGCTTTACTGCAGACAGTGACCAGGCATTTAATAGATCTCTCTTTGTAAATAAAACAAATTGTTTTAAAATTATACTTTTTCATGTGTAGGAAAGATATAACATCCCTCCTGAACTTGCACCAAGTAGTACTAGACATTTTGTATATTTTGCATGTACTAGGATAGTTGTTTCACCAAGCTACAATATAAATTCTAAACAAATAAATAAAGTATTACCAACGCACTGTTAACTCAGCAACATACACAACATACCTGATAAGTAACACTCTTCTTTCCATCATCATTTGTTTGAGGCAAGGTCAGAGGTCCAGAAACTACCCAAACATCCTCAAATCTCTCGGTCAATTCCCGACAATACATTTCCATTCTGGAATATATTTATCAGATAAAGTCAGCTGAGAAAACTTAACATAATAATCTTTGAAACATACTGTGAAGGGCAAGATGAACTACTGACAGTTTAGGAACTTATTTCCAAACTCATGTGACTGACTCACAAGCCAAAGATGGTAAAATGTAGCCCAAGTCATAGTTCTCACTTGTCCCAGGCTCACTTATTTACAAACAGGCACATGTTACTGCACACACACATTTGAAAAAGGTTTCCATAGTCTTACCACCTATCCTGAAAATCTGAGTTCTCTACTTACTCTCACACTTGACCCTAGAAAGATATTGTTGATGGTCCCTTGGGATTAGTAAAATACTTGGTTCAAACACCAGGTTGTGGCATTCTCACTTCAAAAGGTTTTACCACATTACTGGACTTGTTTGTTCCTCCCCAAGGAATCGATTGTCCTGCAACTGACAGCTCTTCCACAGCTCAAAGTACTTAAGAAAGTTTCTACATGTCACTCTCACTAAGTCTACTGGTTTTTTTTTTTACAGAAAACTGTTTAAAAACAAAGTAGTAACTCCAGAAATACTAATGTTATTATTGCTTTTTAAACTGATTCAGTTTACAGCATAAAATATTTCTCCAAATAAGAAGGTTTCTGGATCATGTCTACTTCACATAAAACAAAAGATTATAGCCCATCTTTGATCTAACACCCCAAGTGTTATAGAAATCACAGGCTGCGAGTACCCATTGGTACTTTACTAAAGATAGAGCTGCACTCAAATGGACAAACAGACCAGAGCATGAGACAGATGAGCCCACTTAATCTGTCTGCCTCTGAAAGGGGGAGGTTTCACCCCCTTCTCTGTCTCATCCCTGTTCCTCATACCTCTTACCTGGGCCATCTTTAGCACTCTTCACCTGAAAATATCCCTGAACAAAAGCTTTTTGTTGTTTTGTTTTGTTTTTCTGTGTTAGTGAGTTAAATCAGCCACACAAATCAGAATTAGCAGGAATGAGCCCTTTCTTCTTTGGTAATAGTGAGCTGCATGTGATATGCCAAAGCGCTGACCACAACCTGATTTTTTTCCTGCTGTTTTCAGCTTTGCTTCCAAGCAGCTCAGCTCCTCAGGCTGTCTCACAGCCTGGCAATACAAACACTGCCTTGTACATGGAAAGAGTGGGAATTAATTCAGCTACGGAGCAAACTGCTTTTGGTGGAAGCAGGGACAAAGATCAGACTACAGTGACCATGAAATCGCACTCAAAATAAGGTAGAAAATGACAAACATCAGGAAAGAAAGCAGCATGCTGTTGGTGGGAAGAGAAGGAGGAATAAGTACTAAGGTGCAGTTAGAGCACAGCACTGAACCAGTCTGATAGCTACTACCTAAGAGCTCGCTGAAAGACACGGTCCTGCTCTCCCCTTTCCTACTGCTCCCCTTGTCTTCCCCAGCTCAACAGTCTTACTCCATCTTCTGTGCTGGTTCCTGCACTCATCTCACCAGTTGATCCCAATTTCTAAGCTGGCAGAAACATAACCGAGCAAAACAAAATGCAAAACAGTTTAACTGTGTTAGCAAATGGAGTGACTGGCTGCAGACAGGCTACTACCAGAGCTGGAACTGGGAAAGCAGCAAAACCACATGGCTGGAGGGTGAATACTACTTCAAAAAGCAACAGATTGTTAAACTGACTGAATTCTGTTGCCTAACTGTTCCTCAAAAGAGAATTCAAGAAGCCAGCAACTGAAAAAGAGAAAGGAAAAGAGCACTGAAGCCAGGAAGGGATACAACACACATGAGTATCCTTAAAACTATTTATGATTAAACAAGTGACTGACAGACCAAGTGGCATAAATATCTTGTTCATGGATTTAAACCGTGGGGATAGAGTGCTGGGGTTGGGAGAAGGTGATAATAGCTGCTTAAATTGTGGGGCTGATGGTGCCAGTGGTAATTTTCACATACTCCCCATGATTTCCTGATTAGGCAGAGATCCTGCTCAAGGGAAATAAAGGGGGTTTCCAACCTTGAATTGGTACAAATGCCTCGTTTTTGTATAAGGAAATTTTATGCTCAAATAGTTGAGGCATTAAAACGATTAAAGAAAAAATATCTCTAAAATGTTAAGAGTATTTCATTTGTCTATAAAACAGTATAACCTTATTGAATGCTTCATATGATTTTATATGCATTCTTGTAAAACTGGAAAGCAGTCCTGGGTTGAATGATGATGCGTTTTTGACAGACGTTTAGTACATAATTTTTCTAACCTTCCCTTGAGCAAATCTTGTGAAATACATCATTTTCCCCTCCTGTTTCTGAGTCTTAGCATTGTGGAAGCCCTATGCAAGAAGCACTGGATGAATGCTACTTTTATTCATGTTTTTCTCTGCTCAAAGGAAGGAAAGAATAAAAACCCTATGTGAAGAAAGTGTAAATTTATCAGCCACTCACTTTACCTCCAAGCCGACCCAGCCAGTGTTCACAAGTGACCCAGAACCTGCCTGGCTGATCCTTGGAAACCAGCACTTGAAGAAACATCCAAGACCTGAAGTAGTCATGACTCAGTGGGGAGCGCTCAGTTCCCCAATTCAAAGTGAACCAATGTCCACATAGAGAGATGTGAATGGTCTCACACTGGAAGCACGTTTTTAAGGGAGAGATGTTAAAGCAAGATCTAAACTCTTTTCTTACTTCTACTGAATTTTCCTTTAGAGCACATGTTAAGCCTGGTACCTTTTACCCATACCAGCCAGAAGAAGTAATTTTATTCATTTTAAACAAATGTCCTCTACAGACTGATTGAATACAGAACTAAAGCAGTCATTACATTATTCCTGCACTGTGAGGACTGAGCTGCCTTTCATGTCAGAGAAAGTTGCTATGATCTCTACAGATAGTCCATAAAGTGTTTGAGAATACTTTGATGTGAAGCTTTATAAATACAGCATTTTTGATTTGTGCTACTGCTTGATATTTTTCACTTAGTTTACTTACAAGTAATTTCTTACCTGTTCCAAAATCCAGCATTATTTTCATAATTCTGAGGCACGATGTTAGACAGATAAAACGTTTCGGCCATAGCTCTCTGCATAGAAAATGAAAATAATATAGTGTAACTGAAACATCTACAAGCTGAAAACATATTTTAGAAGTTTATAGATCAGAATCCACTTCTAGTTTAGTCTTAAGATTAGCAGATAAAGCCTAAGTCAGAACATCTACAAAATTACTTTGGATTAAGAGGTGCGTAATGAGGCGCAAACCTTGCAGAATTGTCTCTACTTCGTTTTTTGTTTTGACAGAAACACAGCATGAGAATGCCCAATTCTAGAGGCACAGGAATCACTATGTCACCCAGTGTCAGTTTTTTAATGCTTTTGGATGCAACTATTAATAGCTACTCTTATTTTTGAATGGGAAGGATGCCTTCACCCATGCTTTTCATTTATTTGACTGCCTAATTTGCCTGATTATTAGCTTTTTCTTTCCACTGCAAGAAAAGTTTTTACTAAAAATATTAATCAATATTTTACAAACACATAATGTGCAGGTGATGTAATGATTTGGGAGATCCAAATGGTCAAGCATTTACACATCTGCTTAATTTTATCTTTAAAAAGTGCCATGAACCTCTCTGAACTGAAGCCCTCACATGTATCTCCAGATGCGAAGGACGTAGTGCTAAAAAGCTACATATATGCAGGGAAATACAGGAGAATAAATTTCCAAGGTCTTAACCCAGAATCTTCATAAGTCCTGTATTGCCAATATTTTTCACATACTACTTCCAAGTGAAGGGGCTGATAGAACTCCTTAGGATAATGAGCAAATACTACCTGCACTAATTAAACTGTGAAATTACATTTTTAGAATCCTGTATTGGAAAGATTGTATCATCTCATTGCATTTCAAGCCAGGTCCAGGATCTCTCTGCACATACATAGTTCACCAGAAAAAGATCCCCAGATCTCACAAATAAATAACCACCAAGACACTTCTAGTAGAAATAAAATGACTTGTTCTTTCAACCACCACATGCCACTGTGCTGTCACTCTGCCTCACTGCATTCTATTCTGCCTGGCAGAAACACAAATTCTAACTGCTTCTTAATTGACAAATTGCTGCATTAGGCACATTTCACAAGAGGATCCAATAAATCCAAGGCTGCTTTGTTAGTCAGCCAAGGCATTAGGGTGTGCTTTTCTTACAGCTCAAATAAATGGCAGGTGAAGACATTTTATAGACTGAAAGAACTATGGCAAAAGAAGGTTCTAATTTACCTCATACGCCTTGCCAGAAAGGAAAAAGCCTTTTAAATCATCCAGGCAATCCCCTTGCCAATACAGAACACTACTTAACAGCATCTTTGCTTTGCCCAATCTAGCCTTAAACATCTCAGCACCCGTCAGCCGGAATGAAGTCATCGTTCCCTGTCTCCCTCTCACTGAGCTTCAGAACACACTTTCAGGGTTGGTTTGGTGAAGGTTATAATCTTCATTTCACAGGCAGACAATGTGACATACAAGAGGTTGAGAAGACTTCCTTAACGCTGTACAGTACAAGATATACTCACACCATCTCTGCCAAACAAGTTAATATAGGTGTGATGTAATGAAGAGAGGTATGTCAGCAGGGGATGCATCTCATTTAGATGCCTGAAGCAGACTGTGAGAGCATCCCACAGTGCTCAGTTAGGAACAGACCTCGTCACTCTGAGTCAATAAAGAGACCATATTCCATCTCAAAACTGCAAAAGGAACATTACACATTACTTGAAGGGTCTTCTGACCCTTTCTGACTGATAAACATAAATTAAAAAGAAAGAACAAAAATCCTACTGTTGAAAATTTGTTATCTCCTGCTGGTGCCATGTGTCCTCGTGACCATCCGCTCCCAAGGTAGTCTTCATTGACAGCACTAAACATCAGAGGGATGTTAGGATCTGGTCGGAATTTACAGTGTCTTCGGTCTGCATTGCCTAAAGAATAACACACTAAATTGTTAGGTTATCGTTAAACCATCATAACAACAAGAAAAAACAGAACCGGTTCTGTCACACCTTGCCAAATGACCCGTGCTTAAGGATTCAACAGCTTTATCTAAATTGAGTGTTTTTCTCAACTACACAAGAGAAGAATTCAACCTAAATATCTGTGCTTCAGTCCTAAATGAATTCCCACTACATATTAAAAGTTGTGACATGCTTACTATGTTACAGAGAAAAAAGAAAAAAAAAATAGCCCTATCATAAACACAGACTAATATTAAAGGCAAGATTGCTAAGGACATGACACAATGCAGATTCACTTTTTAGGACAATGAAGATATACAAAACTTCACCAGCTGCCGTTCCATTTTTATGTTTCATCCACTACAATTCTTCTTCAAGAAAGAAGTGCAGAGCTTTCCTGTTCCTTTCCAAGATGCCCCTTCTGTCTTTCCAGACATTTGGGAATTATGCACGAAAATTACTAAGCCGAAGCCTTGTGGAAGACAAAAGCTTTTTGAGGGGTGGGTTGTGGGGGAAGCAAACTTAACTGTTGCAGAGTCCACTCTAAGTAGCTGCCTTTGCTGGGGAGACTGACTTCTTCCCAGATTTACTGGCCGTACACCTATATTCCCTTCCTTGCACTGTGTAGAGTTCCAGCCAACCCCTTGGAAAAGAGGATATTCTGAGTGGGCTGCAACTTTGAGACCACTTAATCCCAACACGAGATCACTTCCTTGGAAAAGCGATGGCCAGAAGAGACTTGCATGTATTATTCTAGCACTGACAACCTCCAGTAAGGTATCATCTTACTTAGGGAATGGCCTGGAACCCAAGAACATCCATAAGTAAGAAAAGTGCTCCAGAAAAGTAGCAGAGGTTGACCCAGCTGTGCCTGCGCAATCAGTCAATAGAATTGGAGAATAACTTTAGCTTAGGGCACCATCATTGTTGTCCACATTTTCTTTTCACAAATGACAATATCATTCCAAGTATCTACAGCATACTGAATTTTCTTTGTAAAATTCAGGGTGTCATCTTAGGTATAATTTCACAGATGCAATGTACATGACCATTTATAGTCTCTTTTCATTTAAGCATGAATCAGGACTTATAAACAACAGAGAGAAATTTCCTCAAACTTGGCACTTTGTAAAGCACTTATACAATGTGAGGGGCAATTTTCAACAGGGATCACTGCTAGTAGTACTTAAAATTATTCTTTTTTGCTATAGCTGACTGTGCACGCACACACAAACTGCACACATTCTGGCTTTTTTGTCATGTCAATATTATCGATGAGCTTCCTTGTGCTCCATATTGAGGACAAAGCGTGGTACACGCTCCCCACTTGGCAGTTCTCTGAAGAACCCAAGAACATCTTTATCAATGATCTGGATGAGGGGATTGAGAATATCCTCAGTAAATGTGCAGATTACACCAAATTCGGTGGGAGTGTTGATCTGCTGGAGGGTTGGAAGGCTCGACAGAGGGATCTGGATGTGCTGGATCGTTGGGCTGAGGCCAGTTGTATGAGGTTTAACAAGGACAAGTATCAGGTCCTGGACTTGGGTCACAACAACTCCATGAACACTACAGGCTTGGGGAAGAGAGGCTGGAAAGTGCCTGGGGGGAAGGATCTGTGGACATTGATTGACAGTGACTGAACATGAGCCAGCGTGTGCCCAGGTGGCCAAAAAGGCCAACAGCATCCTGGCTTGTATCAGGAATAGTGTGGCCAGCAGGACCAGGGCAGTGACCATCCCCCTGTACTGAGCACTGGTGAGGCCAAACCTCGAATCCTGGGGTCAGTTTTGGGCCCCTCATCATAAAAGGGACATTGAAATACTGGAGAAAGTGCAGAGGAGGCGATCAAGCTGGTGAGGGGCCTGGAGCGCAAGTCTGATGAGGAGCAACTGAGGGAACTGGGGCTGTTTGGCCTGGAGAACAGGAGCTGAGGGGAGACCCTTTCCCTTTCTGCAACTGCCTGAAAGGAGGCTGGAGCATGGAGGGGGTTGGTCTCTTCTCCCAAGGAACAAGAAGAAATGGTCTCAAGTTGTGCCAGGCGAGGTTTACATTGGATATTAGGAAAAAATTCTTCCCAGAAAGGTTGTCAGGCATTGGAACAGGCTGCCCAGGGCAGTGGTGAAGTCACCATCCCTGAAGGGGTTTAAAAGGCATTTAGACAAGGTTTTCAGGGACAGGGTTTAGTGCTAGAGTTAGGTTATGGTTGGACTCTATGATCCTGAGGGTCTCTTCCTACTGAAATGATTCTATGACATCCAAGGACCACAAGGAAGAAGTGAAGGGGTGGAAAATGAGCATCCATATGCATAACGCATCTCTTGGAAACCAGTGCCTGTAAGCAATTTCCTTTTATTTGCTGACCATCTGTGCATATGTCTATGGAAGTGACGTCAAAACAGAGAGGTGGTCAGAGCATCTTTATGCAGCGCAGGTAGAAGGAAGGAGTTGCACTTCTCTTTTCTTCTTTGATAAAGCCGGTGACATGATACTTTTATACAGGACCGATGCTCAGGAAGCAGCACTGACAAGTTTAGCAGTGTGCAAAACAGCAGAATTCTTATTTAAAAAAATCATATTTCATCTCAGTATGTAAGACAAACTGTACTTTATCAACTGAACTTGAAAAATGGAGAACTATATCCTCATTTATTCTCTGTTCACTGTTTGATAAAAAAGGCTAATTTCTTCTATAACCAGTTTTGTACATCTCATTTACATGTAAAGATAATTTATTTCCACCATAGTTTTTAAACATTTACATTCTTACTTTTCAATAAAATACATTTTTTTTACATCATGTCCTTTCAAGACTCCAGGACACGGAAGGTTTTCATGACCTTCACCAAACAATACAGCTCTGCCTCAAATCTTAATTAGAGTAGCTATCAGACATTAATCAGAGCCAAATGCCTCAAATACTTAATTTCAACTTGCATGTTAGTTGTATCTGGCCATTTTGAAAACATTTTAACAATTCCGCTGTTAAGGCTCAGTTGAAAATAACCTGGAATTACTGCTTCTTTCTCAGAAAGAAGTGGAATCAATGATGCTACTTAGGGGTTGGTTATAAATATTTTCAGGATCACGCTTTTAATTTTGAAAGGTAATTTGAAGACAGTGATTAAGATATATTTAGAGGGCTATTGCGTTCATAAAACATTTTACAATTATACAGTTACCTCCATTACTAATAACTTGCCTTATAAAAACCGAATTAATGCTATAAACTTAATTTACAATGACTGTATACCACTCATATTTCATTCACCACTGACAGCAAAAAATCACTGAGCCTCTGTCTTGCATAAAAAACAGGGGAGAGAGTATTAGGTAATGCACATCAGAAAATACAACTGAACTGCATCAAAGTAATGGCTGCAGTGAGCAGGTAATGCCCTCTCTAGCTTTAAACACTTACAACTGTTCATGCCCTTTGCTCCATCTTTATCTCACAAATGGACATTCATCTTTTCTTCCCCTTCTGAGCAAACCTCTTTAAGAGCTGTGGATAAACCAGTCTGGTCACTAAAGGCATTGACTCCACAAGCATTCACATGTACAGGGCAGTACCTCAATCGACATAAATTGCACCACGGAACTGCTTGAGCAGTAATATTGAACTTTGCAGGTCTGAATCAGGAAAGAAAGGTTTAATTTTCTGTTTTTCATCTTCTCTCCATTCATGTTTACAAGAGGTAAATTAGGCTTCCCTGCCACAGCACGACTTAAGAGTGTTTACACTCACACAACTGTATTTATCTGGTGCTTACAGACTGTTTCATAAATCTATAATAGAAATTTCTCATGGAAGGCAGCTCTAGTTTTTCTTCATTCTTCCCTTTCATACTCAGCCCATGGGCCAAGAGTGTCTTGCAGGCTTCAGGACTTTGTACATTCAATATCAGACTAGTCCCAACAACAGAAAGAATACTGAAGAGACCTACGAACCTGCCGTGACAGATCTCTTTTAAATCACTGGCAACATCAGCCTTACTACTGTCACGAAGCTGACATCAGCCAGAGGCCTGCTGCCTCCAGTGAGATTGTGAATGGGTGGAAAAATCCATACGTAGAGATCACTACAGGATTTTTCTCCCTGCCTGCTCCTGCGTCCATTTTCTGTGAACTGTAAGGCCGATTCTGGGTGTTATAAATGTAAGAAAATAAATACATACATACATACCCAGTGTCTTCTGTTTCGAAATATGTTCAATCACCCACCGAGGCACCCGTTTTGCTTGGTCATAAGACAGTGCATGATTTGTGTAACATCTGGTCTCTGTTCCAGCTTCAGGGAATCCATATTTTTCCAGCAGAGACTCTTCCACTGGTTCTGAGGAGAAAAAGAAAGCCATCCAAATATGAAACATGATCAGAAACAACACTGTAAGAAAAGCACCTCCGTGGATATAAACATACTGTATAGGGAACTACTTGAGGTTACTGCCACAATTAAAACCTAAACGGATATTAAGAGAGCGTTCCAGCGAAACTCCCTTCTACCAAAAAAGATGTGCTTTTCATCATGCCCTCACACGAAAACCTCAGGGCCAGGCCTAACTCCTCTACTTTAATGCCTACACACATCTACCTGGCAATTGCTCTGGCTGGCCTTCAGAAGAAAAGCTGTGAGATATTTAAGGACAAAGGAAGCAGGACTAGAGAAGTGATTGTGCCACTGCGCTCAGCCCTGGTGAGGCCTCACCTTGAATCCTGTGTTGTTTTGAGCCCCTCATCACAAGGACATTGAGGTACTAGAGAGAGTGCAGAGGAGGCAACAAAGCTGGTGAGTGGCTGGAGCACAAGTGTGATGGGAGCAGCTGAGGGACCTGGGGGTTCAGCCTGGAGAACAGGAGCTGAGGGGAGACCTTCTGATCTCTGAACTGCCTGAAAGGAGCTTGGAGCATGGAGGGGGTTGGTCTCTTCTCCCAAGGAACAAGAAGAAATGGTCTCAAGTTGTGCCAGGCGAGGTTTACATTGGATATTAGGAAAAAATTCTTCCCGGAAAGGTTGTCAGGCATTGGAACAGGCTGCCCAGGGCAGTGGTGAAGTCACCATCCCTGGAGGGGTTTAAAAGGCGTTTAGACAAGGTTCTTAGGGACAGGGTTTAGTGCTAGAGTTAGGTTATGGTTGGACTCTATGATCCTGAGGGTCTCTTCCAACCAAAATGATTCTATGACTGTAAATCAGGCAACAAGTTGTTACAGACACATGAGATAAACACATTTCACCCTTCAGAGCTGGAAATTGCATTCTTCCTCACAAACTGCCATGTCTGAGTTGAGCACAAGTGTGAGTCCTGCCCTCACCAGGAACACTTACACTCTACTGAATGAATAAAAGCTTCACTTTGAGATATTTTTTTGCAAAGAACAATTTTCTCTCATGGAGGAATATTTACACATGTCTTACTGACTTCCTCATCCTCCAGCCATCTGTTCAAGAGCAACTCAAGTTTTCAGAGTCCCTCTTCCTGTGCTTTCCAACACTTCAGTACCTTTTAAAGCCTTCAGGTTGCACAGAAAACCACTCATTCCCACCAGGCCCTGGTGCCCCCCAACAGCCCCTTCCCCACACCTTGCACCCCTGACAGACCCCCCTATTAATGCAAGTCACAGCCCAGCATCCCCAAATAACTGCACCCCTCTCAGTGCAGGGCAGGGAACTCCTCACCCTCCCCTCTTTGGGCAGCCCAGGGTGGACGCCGTGGGGAGAATCATAGAATCACAAAATGTCAGGGATTGGAAGGGACCTCAAAAGCTCATCCAGTGCAATCCCCCCGCCGGAGCAGGAACACCCAGCTGAGGTTCCACAGGAAGGTGTCCAGGCGGGTTTGAATGTCTGCAGAGAAGGAGACTCCACAACCTCCCTGGGCAGCCTGGGCCAGGCTCTGGCACCCTGAGACACTTCTTCTCAAATTTAAGTGGAACCTCTTGTATTTCAGTTTGCACCCAACACCCCTTGTCCTATCATTGGTTGTCACCAAGAAGAGCCTGGCTCCATCCTCGTGACACTCACCATTTACATATTGATAAACATCAATGAGGTTGCCCCTCAGTCTCCTCCAAGCTCCAGAGCCCCAGCTCCCTCAGCCTTTTCTCACACGGGATATGCTCCACTCCCTTCATCATCTTCGTTGCTCTGCGCTGGACTCTGCTCTGAGAGGACCGAGGGGCTGGGGCAGATCGGGGCCGCCATTCCCGCCGCCGCTCCCCCACCCTCTACGGGGCCGCCGCGTCCCGGCCTCCCCTCTACCCGCGGCTCTTACCCTCCTGCAGGGCCCGCCCGGGGCCCGGCTCCGACTGGCTCTGGCTGCGGAGGAGCCGCCACGCAGCCCAGCACGATGCGGCAGCGCCCGCCGCGGCCCCGCAGACGAAACCGCCCAGAAAGCGGCGGTGGCGGGGAAAAGCGGCCATGGCGGGCAGGGCCGGGCCGGGGAGGATCCGCGGAGCCGCGCTGCCCCGCAAGCGCCCCCTCCCGGCCCGCCCGCCATGGCGGCATCGCCTCAGCGCGGTGGGGGAACGACAGGGCAGGAACGAGCGAGTGGGGATTTGCCCCAGAGCTGCGAAGAAGGGTGAAAGAAGGCGAAGGGCTCGCCCTCAGCGGGACTACAGGGACCCCCCCGGAGAGGGGTGGCTAAACTGGTCCCCAGCCAGTGAGGCCGGGGGGAAATGGCCCCAGAAGAAAGTGCGGGGTTGGGTTTAATCACTGTTTGGTTATTTGACGTCAGGCTTTTTATCAGGAAAACCACCAGCCCCATTATTACTATTTTCCCCTCACAAGTGTCTGTTAACATTCACATTAGAATAACAGAATGTCCTGAGTTGGAAGGGACCCACAAGGATCGTGGAATCCAGCTGCTGTCCCTGCACAGCACAACCCCACAGTTCACACCGTGTGTCTGAGGGTGTTGTCCAGTCTCTTCTTGAACACTGTCAGGCTTGGGGCTGTGACACCTCCCTGGGGAGCCTGTTCCAGTGTCCAGCACCCTCTCGGTGAAGAACCTTTTCCTCATGTCCAACCTAAACCTCCCCTGGCACATCTTCCTGCCATTCCCTCGGGTTCTGTTGTTGGTCACTAAAGAGAAGAGCTCAGCCCTGCCCCTCCTCCTCTCCTCGTGAGGAGCTGGGGCCGCCATGAGCTCTCCCCTCAGTCTCCTCCAAGCTGAACAAACCAAGCGGCTTTAGCTGCTCCTCATACAGCTAAATCCCCTCCAAACCCTTCACCAACAACACTGACCTAATGTGGGTCCACTGGAAGCACTTCCCGCCTAGCACCAAGCAAGATGCTTTTTTTTTTCTGAAAAAAGGGACCAGTTTAGCAATGGAAAACACCAAAACCTGAGGGCTGTGTCACCACGCAGTCACTTCACTGCAGGCAGCTTGCCCGGACTGGTCCGGCCATGCTTGTTTATGGCTTAAGGCATCTTCTTGTCTCATGTTGTGGGGATTACAGAGCTCACTGGGTTGCTATGAGTACAAGGAGCTCAGGCTTTTTTTTTTTTGTAGTCAAAAAAATCCCATAGTATGTGGAAGGTGCATCCGCCCCAGGTCTGATGCTCGCCCTGACAGCAGGTACCTCACGCTGAGGCCGTTTCCCTGACTGGGAACCCCGCAGCACTTGTGAGTTTGCCAACAGCCCACAGTCCCCCAGGAAATACCCATTTTTAGCTTAAACGCCCCATCGCTGGCAGTCGCAGCTACATTGCTGGACTTTGTATTGATACAGCTTAACGTGCGTGTAACGCTCCGTGCGAACAGTTATTCACTGGGAACGATACGCAGCGTTACCACAGGGCTGCAAGAGGCAATGTGCTGAAAAGGACTCAGCGATTCAAGCCAATTGTCTTTTTCCCTTTGAAAGATTTGGGAAATAATGTGTAGTAGAGACCCCAGCTGTGTCTCTATGGGGATCTTGTTAGGGATTTTGGATAGCAGAGATACCATTAAAACACCAAAACATTCTTCTATAAAAAATAGAAATATTCCAGCTAGATGCCGAAGACAATAAAATACCAATTACTTTAAACGTCGCACCACCAAGAGAAGCAATTATTTGTAATTTACTGTTTATTTTCATATACAAAAAGATAAACTTGAAATAGTTCTTTCTAGTTTTTTTCCTCCTATCTGTTGGGGTGTAGCTGCTTCACACAGGGCAAATACTACATTCATACTGGTTTATTCGGACACCCAGTGCAAAGCTGAAGCAGCAAAACTCCAACTTGGCAGATCTAATGTCAAACTTGAGACTCATTTCTAAAATACCACAGTAAAAAGGAACAAAGATCCACTGCAAATTCATGAACTATGATACAATGTTCTTGTCAAAATGTCTTCATTTCATAACTGCAATACAATGGATGTCTGCATTAGGCCATTTTATATATACATTTTATATATATATACTTTTGCAGAATATATATATATAATATACATATATAAAAAATCAGCACACTTCAATCCAAAAGGGGTTACAGCAACGAGCTTAACTCTCTGTATACTTTTTCTTTAACAGGATACTTTAGTATAACTTTTGTTAACTCAGTAGTACAAGCTATCTCTGTTCTACATTTTTATAGCTACAAGAGTGAAATATAACCTACAACATTTACATTTCACATATCTTGGTATACAAACAGTACTTATTGAATTTGAGCCAAGGACCAAAAGACTCTTTAAAAATTATTTCACCATCTGATAGAGCTTCCTGTAATTTACACTCAGTTTATTCTGCAATCTTCTAAATCATTTACTTAATCTCATAGTTTGAGTTTAAATCCATTCAAACTGGAAATCCTGGAGAAACAGGTTACTGCAAACTCTTATGTATACTCTATATATACAAGTTAAGTAACACAGCGTAATAAGACTTAGCTATTTATCCTAAAACTGATATACACATATTTCACTACGCTAGACAAGTCTTAGGATTTTTGTTTCTTTAAATAAAGCACAAATTTAGAAGTAGCTGGTAAAACTTACAATAAGATGCTTTAAAATGACGAATGGTTAGGGTGAGATTTCTTTCTGCTGGTGCCAAAACGTTTGCTTGTGAGTTTTGTACTATGCTGTGTTGTTTAACTGTATGTGTCTAATGGTACATGCAGAAAGCTCTTTCCACAAGAATTGACATCAAACTGTACTTAAGTCAACTTTACAGTATAAAATTTGTCAAACTCAAGGATGAACGTGAAAAACATTAACAGGTGAAAGATCAGGCTTTCAACTCTATCATGAGGATCATGCAGAATTCATAAGCGGATAGTTGGAACAGATTGACAATGGCATTGTGCGGATTCAGGGCATAGAATCGAGGTCAAGAATGTTACTTAGTTTGCAGTAACCACCTCCTTCAGTTCTCATCCACCAACAGGTCGCCTTTTGCATCATAGTTATTCCATTGGAAGGCCAGTAGCATTGCAAAATGCCTCCATCCGGGAGATTTTAGGGCTTTTGTAAATGATTTACCAAAGATAATAATAAACCTTCAATAGCTGCAAAAACATTAGACAGTCAGGGAAAAAAGGGGGAAAGAGAAAGCTCTCCTTTTCTTCCTGTTTTGTTTTTTTTTTTTTTTAAATTAATCACTACTAATTGTAAATTAATTACTATTTGGATTGGACAGCTACTATTTTGTCCAAGTAAAATACAGATTGTAATGTTGCATCAGCTAAATTGATACATTATTTAAAAAGAGATATTTAGGAGCGGAACATGTAGACTAAAATGTTACTGAAAAGAATGGTCTAATTTTTATTTTGCTCCCATCCCCTATCCTGAACAGAATTCTCTTCAGCAAAGTACCATTAAGGAGAAGCCAGCATGGCTGAAGTTCTGCTTTTATGAGGAGGTTCTTGGGAGAAGACAGTTGGAAAAAGGGCCAGGCAGGTTCTAGGTCTTGCCAACACATTGGGTTTTTGCTGTGCACAAAGTTGCTCTGCTGCAAAGTCCACCTTCAGGAGCTCTGAAATGCTCCAACCTCCTCAGCCATGGTTGGATTTTTGGTTTGGGTTGGATTTGGGCTTTTTGGTTTTGGTCTTTTAACAGGGGTGGTAATACAGAGATGCCAGCCACTACTGAATTAGGATTTTAATTGATGGTTACTGGTTAAACTTCAGTTCCTCAAAACAATGGGAAAGTTGAATTAAGGACTGCCAATGCCTTCTTTTTCAGAAAAAGAGACACTGTAAGGTCTTCCCAGAACATGCTAAAGTTTTGCAATACTAACCGTACTGGAATGTTGTACACTGAGGTTTTGTTTTGTTTTAACAACTGGAAAGATTAAGAGGCCTCTGCTTCAAAATGGGCCCAAAAATGCAGAAGTAAGGGTTTTTGTCACATCATCTGCCCCATTCGAATACTGAAATAAAAGGCTAACAAAGGAAGCACTTTTCTTGATATATATCCAGCACAATGCCATTATAAAGCTTCAGAGAAGCCCTTTTGGTTTCAATGGTGGAAAACAAAAGTTTTGCTTTTTTCCTTCAGTCCTTGGGGTCACTTTACATATATGTATCATAGAGATACGTGTATATATGTATATGATACATATACATAAACACCCATAAATAGCAAGGTTCCTGTTTGTGTATGTTACGATATTGTAGTATCAAGAAGAATCCAGATAGCAACACTGTTTAACGTGAGGTTTGAGGTAATTGGTTCTTGAAATACCTGGATCACAGACTGTATCCAGAAATAACAGCTGGGCAATGAAAAGTGTTTTTTCAGACCGAAAAAACTTGTAAAAGGAAAAAAAAATAGTTTACAGCAGTTGCTTTTACATGGCAAAATAAAGGCACAACAGAATAGCATTACATTTCAGAACAGCTGGATGGACATAACACAAGTGTGATCTCTTTCCGTGGAAGTGTCCTGACAAAAAGGATTACTGCTTAGTCGATAGGTTACAACTTCAGTCAGGGAACCGAGCGTCACCCTTAAAACTAGAGTTAAAAAAACAAGTCCCATGGTAAGTGAGGGACCAGAAAGTGCTCCAGGAACACACACACACTCCTGGTCCCACAGAACTGGATGTCAAGTCTCCCTCTGGCTTCCACAGGGACACGACTTCACCCAGAACACGGATGCAGGACTCGGCAATTGCAGGAGCCTGCTCGGAGTCGCTGAAGCACTAAATTCAAAAGGCAAACTGCTGTCAAACAGGTTTCAAGGTAGCGCAATGGGTTGTTTGGTTTAAAGCTTTTTTTCCAGTAACTCTTACTGACACCGTGCTGTCAAGGTTAAGGGAACCAAAAAAATTGGAGTGAATTTTCCGTCCAATGGGAAAAGTTAGCTTAAGTGAAAATAATACATTTTAACTTTGTTTTCTTTAATACTTTTAGAATACTTTGGATTGCTTGCACAAATTTGCAATGCTCTTTTTCAAAGCAGGACTTCGCACATGACAGCGCTCCTTTTCTTTAGTGCCTTCGACCGAGGCCATCAAATCTGACGCTGGGAACACAGAGCATGTATCTCCGTTTTCTGGTGAAGCCTGATTAGTTGTATCACTTCAGAGAGAAGGAACTTCTGGGAATTGGTTTTATCAAGACTCTACTGGCAACAGCTCCTTACAGATCATATTGTCAATGCAGCAGACGCAGCTGCTATAAACGGATATGGCAGCGAGCGAGATCAGCCCGGCTATTTGGTCTCGGTAAATTCTTGAACATCCTGACTTCACAACTCACTGCAGCATCTCGGCATACGCCAAAAGACACGCGGCTCACACACGGACACTCGCATGAAAACGTGAAAAAACTCTTCCTGGTGAAACTGAAGATGGTCATAGGAAAGCAATAAGCATCTTTAGCAAAAGGGATGTGACATGCAAGATAACCTAAACATATGCTCAGTGCCATCCTCAAAGCATGTCCAAGTACATCCAGACTTGCTCTTCAACTTGGTTTCAGGCTAAACTTGTTCTATCCTCTAGACTTTGACGTAGTGCACATGGAATTTAAACATTTTATATATTTATTTATTTATCTGCTGTGCATACACAGACAATTCTCCCTTTTCCCTGCAGAAACATATTAGACATTACAAAAATAATTTGTGGTATAAAAGAATTCTCACACAATGTAGAATTTTTGTTTGTATATGTAACTAAAATATATATATATTTTTTCTTTCCGAAAGTAAAAAAGTAAAAATGTCATTATTTCCTTCTATTATATAGTCTATTTTATTTACAATGTTACCAAAACAATATTTTGCATGTAAAAATGATAATAGTTCGTGGGACACTTCCTGCTTAGCGACTTCTTAAGCGGAGTGTGGCTTGAACAGGACTGCAACACCAGCACGGTCACAGCATCAGCAACCACCACCTTCCTCTGCAATATGAGTTTATTTCCATACTAAGTGAAACCAGATCTTTTCCCTGTGAAACACGGCAAGTTCTGACAGTCTGCCTCCAAAGTAGCACAAGAGGAATAAAACGTGTGTTCTCTGGTTTCTGTGCTGTGATATTATGGGGATCAGGATTCCTAACGGTGAGGCCTGACCCAGCCAACCTGGAAATGTCCCCCAGCAACACTGCACTGAGCAGTTGCTTCGACTGAAACCCAACAACTTCATGTGGAAACAGCGGCGAGGCAGGAGATCCACGTAAAACACAGTGCAGTTACTGGGGAGCACTGAGGGACCTTCTCTTCGTAACAAACATACACAAAGATCTCGGCATTTCCATAGGTATAACTTTATCTAGCATAGTATATTCTGTAAGAGAGTTTCAGCTGAAGAACCAGGCAGAGTAAAAAGTAGTTTGCTTTTAAGTAAAGAAAACTTTATGATCAGGACTAGCTAAAATCCTTAATCATAATGAATAAGCCTAATACTACTGAACTAGATGGTTAGACTGGTTTATAGCCACCTCTTACAACATGCACGTATATTTTAACATGAGCCACATACAATTTCCAGTCTTGCCATACTAATGCCATTTCATCAGCACATCACAGCTCTGTCGTCTCAAAAACCCCCCAATTTTAGTTCCTGTGGTATTTCCAGTTTCAAAATATGAACTCAAACTTTCTCCACCTAGGAAACCAGCCCAGCCAGTGCAGTAAATTCCTAAAGGGAGTTACACCAGACAGATGGGAACCCTGGTTCCTAAAGTCAAGGAGAATTTCTACCCGGCATATCCAAGAACTGCCAGACAAGAGAGGAAAGTCAA
The DNA here is from genome assembly GCF_037038585.1 of Patagioenas fasciata. NCBI lineage: Eukaryota > Metazoa > Chordata > Aves > Columbiformes > Columbidae > Patagioenas > Patagioenas fasciata. Next base: position 163,105,885 of record NC_092521.1, on the reverse strand, counting down.
CAATAAAATTCCACAGCAAAGTGTTTGAAGAGCTGAATGGGAAGTGAAATTTCGTGCTTGGGAAGTAACAAGAGAGATGTTGTATCCGTCACATTCAAGTGAGCGTTAAGAGGAAAAGAGCCACAACTGCTAATTACAGCTACACCTATGGATGTGCCTGATTACTGACTTGGAAAAAACCTCTGCAGTACTGAACAGAACCAAAATCACAGTGTCAATGAGAGTTCAAATGCTAGATTAATGGTGAGGAAGCTACTTGCTTGACAGCTCTAGTGCTGAAAGACCAATAAATTCATCAGAGCTTGTTTTTGTTAATAAAATAAATAAATACCAGTCTAAAAGAACAACTTTAGCTAAACTGGTACAAACCTGTAAATACGCAAAAGTTCAGGATTTCCTTCTCTGCTGCAATAGCAAGACATACATACCTACACACATTTAAAATGCCTAACTGAGCACACACACAATTTGGAAATTCTTTTAAAAATCAAGTTTCTGAATCCTGTTGACAAGATGATCTATAAGGAACCATTACACCAGGGAAGATTTAGCACTTTACAATCAAGATTTGGTCAAAGTTTGTCCGGTCGCGCAGTTCCCAGCAGTAAGATAAGCTACACGTGGAGAATTTTTGTTTATGCTTTCTCAAAGGAGAACATTTCAGAGACTGTCTAATAGCCTATTAAAATCATATGGCACTTTCAATAAATACTTTTAAAGCTTCTTAAAGAAATCAGGATTAAAAGCAACTGCTGTAATAAGCCTGTTTTAGCCATCATACATCATGCTGAAGGAAAAAAATCCAGAACAGCAAACAGATATTAACAGTTAAAAGACAGTACAGCTTTTTCTTTCTACAGCGACATGAGCTGGCTCCCGCTCGCGGGAAACGGGAGCAAACTCACCTCGAAACAAAGATTCACTCCATCCCAACTGCTTCTACGCTCCACCCCAACCCTTACATCACTTCACTTCTAAAACATAGTCACATTTTTTATATAAATCTCAGTGCAGAAATGTATTAAACATGAAAGCCACCGATCCTGCAAACCTGCACGACTACGCCCAGCGTTAAGCGCTTAATGTCACGACGCCAGAAGAGCGACCGATGCGCTTAATGCTCAGCATAGGTGTGTGTTGCGGCATCGGCCCCGACGATGCCAAATATCACCGGGGCCATCGGCTGGGTCCAAATGGGCTCGTTCTGTCTGGTTTTGTTCAGGTGTTCTCAACAGAAGCACATTAAGAAACAGAAACTTCCAAAACCTACACACGGAAATACAGTTACATGTGTGTACACACTCATATGCAATATACATTCAGTAACTTGAAAGAATAGGTTAAGACTTTATTCAGATAGACAAATTAAGGCAATTATCTTAATGTCTCTTCAAGATAAAGGACCGCGTCCTCATTTGTGACCTCTGGGTTTTAAAGCTATATTTTTCAAGAAATATATTTCAATTTTCTTTATATTTTCTCCAATTAGCAATTTTGCTTGCTTAATAAATTATATCTGCGCAAGGGTGCGCCACGCTGACAATTTGGCAGTGGCAACAAGTCCAATTCATTTATATAATACAGACTTCTTACACTTTCGCTAGAGGGTGATTAGTTCAGGACTGCATTTTGGCTTAATGCAAAGAAAAATTTAGACGTTCTGGCATCCAATGGATGTAGCTTTGTCAGTCTAGCAACACACAGAATTCATGCTATTTTCAATGTAAAAAAAAAAATAAAAGAAATAAAATAAAATAAAAAGATGTACTGTCCTTTCACTAAAACAGACCAAAATAATAACACAGGATGGAAAACAGCCTTCACAAATAAGAGTGAATAATGCCCAGGTACCTTATATAGGCAGTTATTCTACAACTGTATACAGTTATTTACAATGGTGCTTTATAAAACAAACAAACAAAAAAAATGGTAGCACTTCCTAAAAGATTTTGGAACTTTTTTTCTTGTTTTTTTTTTTTTTTGTCTTTTTTTAAAACTCCCTTGTCATAAAAGCCAACTTACATTAAAATATACTCACTACAAGACAACACAACTAACAAAATATATAATAAAACTCATACAAGTAGAAAATTCTGAGGTATTTCTGGTTTGAGGTGGTCTGTGGTCATGAAGTTTTTAATTCTTGTTTGTTTCAGCTTAAACCTCGGAAGCCACGTAACGTGTGTGTGTATTTTGTGGTGGTTTTTTTTTTAAGGTTTTTTTTTCTATTTTTTTTTTTTTAAACATTGCATGTTTTGCAAATTAAAAAAATATCTCAATGTTGAATCAGCAGCATTAGGAACATTCACTGACTAGAGCAAGTTTATGGCATAACAAGAATAACGGTTATTTCAGAATATGCACCACTTGAAGACGTAATTTGGAGTTTCGTAAGGAGAAAGCGGCGTCAAAGAGACCACTCGGAGAGATGCTGCGATAATCACAGCGGCTGCTCAGCAACCGGGTGGCTCATTGGCTTCTCGGATGCTACAGGAGCCACCTCCTCAGGTATTTCCACCCCCCGACCCCAAATTAAAACATAATTAAAAATACAGAGCCAAATTTTAGCACTTTTCCTCTTTTCACCATCTGCACCGGTAGCTTGGGCCGATGGATAATCAACCCCCAGGCCAAATTTCCTGAACTGACTCGCGCGTAGAGCCCGATGCAAAAGTTCTCCCGTCTTCCAGTATTTTAACAAAGTGCTTCTGAGAACGCACTTTCCCACTTCTTCCAGTGACACTGCTTAAAAGTGTCCTTCCCATTAGTATCTGAAGTCAAAAAGTGAAAGGTAATTATAGTTCTGCTTTGTTCTTTTACCACCCGAGTCCGAGATATTGGTGGAAGCAAGATCGAGCGCCTTGCTTACACCCACTGGCTTTTTAACTCCGCTTTCTCCATACGCTGCAGCCGTTAATACTCTGCCCAGCAATGTCCTTCCCCTCCTCTAATGGTTACCTGAGAAGTAGCTCCATAGCAAATGATGTTTCCCCAAATGCTGCCAAGTCCAACATCACTCTCCCCACCCCTATTCTACGCTCCCCCCTTCAGTTCTACCATCAAGAATCAACATTCTCCGCCCAGTTACTTCTTTTTTTTTCCATGTTACAATGACACCCGTTAGATCCGTAAAAGACACATCTGCTGTTTTTTTTTGAAGCTCACTTCCGAAAAAAAACAAGAAACTGAACCCGAAACCAAAACAAAACGGGGGGGGGATAAAATCCTTTTGAGGAAGGTGTATTCTTTATATAACAGTCTTAAGTTTCCTCCACAGTTTGCAGCATTGCGTTTTCTAAGATGGTGGGTGGTTTTCCTTTATGTCACAGATGCTCCGCTCAGAAGACAGACCAATAAAGAGAAAACCAGAAAACTGAATCAAATAAAGAAAACAACTGAAGTGAGTTTGTTGAGGTTCTGAGGTACCTGCACCTTTTCTGCATTCATTAGTCGGCACCTGAATGCTTGCTGAAATGTCCGTTTTTTTTTTAATACAGTAGAGCAATGTGCTGGTAAAATTGATCCAATCCAAAATAATAATAATAATAATAATAACAATAATAATAAAAAGTCAAGATAAAATAGCAGCTGCATTCATGTGTTTGTTGGATTTTTGTGTTTTGTGTGTATTTTTTTTTTTTTTCCTTTTTTCCATATTTTTTTTTAAATCCACTGAGTCCGGAAAGACAAGAGTGAACCAGGAACTTAGATACTAGACTCTTTGGGCGGCAAGTCCACGTTGGTGACGGACGTCACGATGGAGACGAGGCAGTCCGAGGTAGTGCCGTTTACGGATTTGCGGATCTGCGCGATGCGCTCCTCCACACAGCCCGCCGAGAGCCGAGCCTCCGCGTCGTGGTCCCAGCACTCTTCGATGGTCACGCAGAGCTGCGCCAAGCCCTGCGGACAACAAGGGGGACAAAGCACCTTCAGCGACAACATCTGGACAAAACCCTGTCCTTGCAGCGGACAGGGAGGTCTGCTTAAAGCCCTAAAGAAGAACTAATAATATTTTCTCCGTGGTATGGAAATTATGAGATTAGCTTTAAAAATTACATTAAATATAGGTTTTCAGGTTTTCTTATGCTTCTGCTTTCTCAAGCTGTAGGGTTTGGTCACACCCTGCTTTTTTTCATAGCCCAAATAGTACTTTTTTAATATCAACATACATCCCAAGATTCAACAGTTGAAGGGAGCGGAGCATCTCCCATGTGAGGAAAGGCTGAGGGAGCTGGAGCTCTGGAGCCTGGAGAAGAGGAGACTGAGGGGTGACCTCATTAATGTTTATAAATATGTAAAGGGTGAGTGTCAGGAGGATGGAGCCAGGCTCTTCTCAGTGACAACCAATGATAGGGCAAGGGGCAATGGGTACAAACTGGAGTACAAGAGGTTCCACTTAAATTTGAGAAGAAACTTCTTCATGGTGAGGGTGGCAGAGCCTGGCCCAGGCTGCCCAGGGAGGTTGTGGAGTCTCCTTCTCTGCAGACATTCAAACCCGCCTGGACACCTTCCTGTGGAACCTCAGCTGGGTGTTCCTGCTTCAGCAGGGGGATGGGACTGGATGAGCTTTTGAGGTCCCTTCCAATCCCTAACAATCTGTGGTTCTGTGAACAGCTGAAGCTTTAAAAGACATCAAGTATTACAATTCCCATGGTAAAACCATGAGAGCTGCCAGTACCATATCGGTTACTATGAAATGGTTGCTTTGTTTGCCACGGCTTCTGTAGACATCCCCAAAATAACTGAATTAAGCACTGCTGGAAGAGCACAGCTCTTACTTGAACACTGCTTACCCAGAAACCAAGACGCTCATCCTTATCTACAACCCACAGCTCTCCTGGACTTCTAGGCAATGAGGTAGCGCATCCGAGTTTAGCCAAAATCGTGGCAGTTTTGTCAACATAGAGGTATCTAGCTTCTTATTGAAGCCCTGTGAGATTTCATCATCTGCTCAGTTTCCCAGTCTGGGAATAAAAAAAATAATCACCTCTTTTATTAAAAACATGAGCCTGAAATGATCTACCTCTGGGAAACTCACGCTGCATTGGACTTCATTGTCTGCTCGCCTTCAAGTCTAATTAATTTTTCCTCAAAAAATCGCTCAGGTCTTGCATGCTATCTAATTTGTGAGGAACGCGTCTCCGATGGTATGGATCGCTTTCTTTTTCTTAATGAAAAGGACTTTACTTTCTGTTCTTTCATCGTATTAAATGAGTCCTAGTAAACCACCGCATGCTCCACGTTCAGCACTGGCTGATTTTAATCAGCTGGTTTATTCTCTAAATAAAAGAGACAAATGGAAAGGGGAGCATGAAGGTGCTGAGCCACCCCTATTCCTTGGCATTGACTTCTCTTTGAAGCTAACAAGAGATGTATAACCCTATCCCTCATTCCTTGGCGCACACACACACAAAATTTCCACATTAACCAGGAGGGACGTACGGGGTGTTTCAGCCAGTGATCCTTGAACACGGGGCGCATCTTCTTGTGAACCACCACTTCTTGCAGGTCCTCAAGGGATGGGTGCTGACCTATTTCTTCTTCGAAAGGCAGCATATATTCATCCACAGGACCTAAGGTGCACATGGAGAATGAGGTTACTATAGAAATGTCCTCTGCAGAGCCACGTCCTCCCTGTGCATGAATGAGTTGTGGCTCCAGAGCAACCTCAGCCCACTGCAGCAAAACCTGAAGTTCACATGGCGCTGCAGACAAATGTGATTTACATTCCTCCCGCATAATGGACTTTGCTGTCCCGGCTGCTTGTCTGACCACACATTTCCACCTTGTTGAGTTATGAATCTGAACCCTCCACCAGGCCTCCCAATCCCACCACTCTCCTTTAGGAGGCTTGCTGGGTAGCCCATGATTTATTTTAACAGAAAGAGCAAATCAGCCCATTCCTCCTCATGTTTTAGCATAAAAATTCAACACACAATAACCCAGAGAAAAGGTTTTGGCATGGTCATAATTTCATTTTAGGCACTGACTAGCAAGGTCAAGCATATACAACACTTATAATTTCTTGCTTTGTAATCTGCTTGTTCATGGGTTTGAGTCCGCCCTGACATGCTGGAGCCAGATGCACTTGTCCCAAGCACCAGCTCCTGAATGCAAAATGATTTCTGAATGCTTTAGTTACACCAGTTATGGCTGTGAACTGCCCCGGGCCATGGGAATGAGACAACAGAGTATCAGCACAGACGCTGGACGGTAGGAATAACTTCTGCTTATTGAAATGTCATTTGGCCTTTGGCGATGCATAGATGCTCACTCACAAACACAGCCCAGCTTAACTGATGGGCTTTCTCAGGGTGCTCTGCGGCATCACTTGTGATTTCTCAGTAGCAAAGAGTGATCTCTATCAAGAGCAGAGAGCTTTTCCAGACTAAAATAAAAGAGCTGAGCACTTTAGCTGGTCATGAACTGTGACACCAAGAACATGATGTTTAGGTACTCAAAAAAAAAAAAAAAAATTACTAAAACTGGTTATCATTATTCTTGTTGGCACAATGCTGGTCACTAAACCAAACTCAAGCACTCATTACAACGTATGGCACAGTAACGTTCATGGCCTTCCCTCCCTCTTCCTCCAGGAGGAATAAAGGTTATGAAGAGCTGCACTGGTGATCTCCCAGCCAAACCATCCTCACCGACTATCCCACAACTGGAATCGAGTCAAAGCTCTGTGTCTGAATTTACATTCATTGCCTTTCAGCTCCACGCATCAGGACTAGGGCTAACGGTCACTGAAGCCAGCAGATGTGATTTTGACCACAAAGATGGAGCAGATCTGTTAAATAAAGTGATGCAATTTACACAACATCACTTCTGAGCTATAAGTGCAGATGAGGCTTGGCAAAACTCTCTCTCATCTCAAAGGGAGCTTTTCCTCTGGTTTAATGGTGCTGTGTACAACACCTGGAGCATCCTGGCCGGCTGCTGCCTGAGAGCACTTGGAAAGAGATCACAAACATGACAGGCAAAAATCCAAGTGGGTATCTGGGGGAGCTTCAACAGAGGAGGATTATTCCTACATCCAACAAAGACCTGCAGTGATCTGGGTACCACTGTTTTACCCCACTGTGCTCCAACCTTCCTGCTCCTCTGGCATCTTAGCTTTAACTAGTAGCTTTTTGAAGAAAACACCTCCTCTTACCACAAGCCTATGCAGACATCCTAATTATAATCAAGCTCCTCAGTGCTACTGCAATACTAACAAAAATATTTGAAGTCCAGGTGAGGTACTATTAATTTATGAACTTGATAGTCAGTCCAGAGCACCCATATTTATGCAAGAGAAAAGAAGCTGGAGCAAACAGCCTTGGAGCTACTACAGTTAAACAACTGCTTCCCTGACCAGGGGCAAGGTCCTGCAAATGGCAAGGATGTCACCAAGGAACAAATGTGCTATTTGGACAGAAATGATGCCCCATTTTGCAGCATCATTATAGGATTAAAACTCTGAGAAAAGGGACACCATGAAAGCTCATTCTTTTGGATCATCCAGGAGAAAGTGAGATCCTCCTAAGCTGTAGATGGAACAACCCACTGCTGAGAGAGGGCTTGATCAGCAAAACTCAGAGATTAATTCCTAACAACTTATGATAGCAGGGAAATGGACTTGCTGACCCAGGAAGATCCTTCCATCCCTGTGTTCCTGGTATTTTTTCATCAAGGTGCTTCACTTCTGGTCTTTCCACAGGCTACCACAGGCTTGACAGGCAAGCCCAAGCTGAATACAGCTCCTCTCCAGAGCTCAAAGCTTGCCTTGGTCAAGGACAGGCACACAGAGTCCCATGGAGAGCAGCACAGAGCAGGCTTGGGACTAAGGGACACCCATCACTGATGGAGGAGTCACCTTCTACTTCACCCTCCGAGTTCTTCGCCCATTTGCAATGTAATGGGCACACAGTTAACACTTGGAGACCCGAACGCCACAAAGGTTGTTCTCCACAGAGAGTGACAGCTTATGCTAAAAACCAAGCAAGCAAAAACCAGTTTAGCTGCTTAATAAAAACACACTATTGATGATTACTTTTTTTAAACAAAGCCGGGCCCATTCTTTGGACAGCTAAATGACACTGAAACAGAGCCCTCCTGCTGGACAAATATCTTTGTTCTTACCATCAACTGCTCTACATCTGGAGACCAACTCCCACAACACCAGTCCCATTGCATACATGTCTATTCTCAGGAAGGCATCTCGTTGGAAGTTGATTGCTCCCTCTAACACTTCGGGAGCCATATACCTCCTTGTTCCCACCTACAGAGAAAAAAATAAACACAACTCAGGTTACATTCCAGTTGGGCCCATCAGTGTCCGCTGGCTGGAGATGAATGACAGCTGGTTTCATTAGCCTTAAGGCTACTTCTGCTAAAGCTGCACCTCACTTGAAAAACAAGCAAAAGGGAGCTGTTTTCTCTGACACCGATTCTCATTAAGATCACTCGAGTCTAGATAAGCTACCTGAAGGAAAAAGCCAAAGTGCACGGCTACGTGTGTGATATTCATTCAGTGTATGCTACGGGTCTAATTTAAATGCAGTGCAGCACAGTGAGCAGGGATGAAATCCTGCCTTCCCCACGTCCCACCGCATCTTGTTCTGTCAGCACATGCTGCATGAGAAAATGCTGTCTTTGGAGACACACAGAACACCCTGAGGTCAAGTCAGACTTGGTTATCATAGTCGTTGAAAGTTCAATCCCCTTTCACTAAAAAAATATATATATATATGTAAAAGAAAAGGGTAAAACTGATATATCCTGAAATGGTAGGAAAAGGTGTTGGTTTGACAGCCCTAGATAAAACAAGTCTCTATACGCAGGAGTGGTAAAGCATGAACCCTGCAAAGTCTACCCTGCCCTCACTTGCCATGATCTGGTTTGGAAAAGATCCCCTTTTGCTTTGAGGGGAATCAGTCCTCATTATAGTGTTTATCTTGTTGTGTTTAGTCCAGGTAGAACTACACTGAGCTCCTCATTTAGTTGTGGTTATACACATGGCAGAATTTTAGCCCATAATGTAGCAGAATGGAGAGGAGACCAAGGGGAAAAAGCACCTTTTTAACAAGGGAATTTAAATGCCTTTAATCTTTTCCTTTTGGAATTTTTCATCTGTTCTTGCTGTCACCTGAGGCAGTGATGACAGAGGGAAGCCAGGATGTGAAAAAGCACGTGAAATACCAGAAAAGGCCAAAAAAAGGTGGCAAAAATGAGGAAAGCTGGGGGAGGGCTAACCTAGAAAAGTGTTCACTCCTTCTGGGATAAATGTAAAGAAGGGAGCCTGCTTGGGAGACAGGAATTCAGAAAACCCCAGAGGCACAGGGAGGGGATGCTGGCCTTGCTGTGCCCCGGCACGAGAGCAGAACAAGGGGCCGCTCGCCCCCACGCAAAGACAGAAAATTAAGAACCCATAAAAATGTAGTAAATTGTTTATGCAGTGCACAACCAGCTCGCGAGATCTGCCATTGCTAAAGGTCACCCAAACGGCCGGCCTGGCTGAGTCCTTAAAAATAATTGAATCAATTTAGGAGTATTAATATTTAATACCAAGACAATAAAGAGTCAGCAAGTCCCAGGTTTGAAGGAAAAAGCCGCTTTCCCCCGGGGGCGGGGGGCTCCACCTGCACAGTGGTTGGGAGGGTCCGAGCGCTCTCCCTGCTCACCCAGATCAAAGTAGCTCCTTGGATTTATGTTTGAGCACGAGCTTTTGAGGAAAACGTGTATCTTGAAGAGAATTAAATGTATCTATACAAACTACGCACCCCCCGTCCTGAGGACCTATGACAAGCTCAACTTTTTAAAATGTTATTGTTAAAGATAATGATTACCTGTCCATGAGTGTCCCCTGGAGGTTTCCCAGGTTCAAACCGTACAGCTAGTCCAAAATCGGCTAGCACTGCCGTCAAGTCGTTCTTCAGCAAGACATTTTTACTCTTGAAGTCCCTACGGAGAAGCCAAGAAACAACTTTGGGACGGGTTTATTACAGCACGCATCTAATTCACGTTGCAACACACCACGCTGTAAGTCTATAGGCTCAGCAGCCCCCAGTAAATCAGCTCCCACTTCTTTCCCCAGTTGTCCAGCATGGTCAGCGCTGGAAGATTTGGCTGCTCCCTGCCATCCACGTCCCTAAAACACAACCAAGTAGGCTATGCTGCCTGGCACAGAATCAAACAGACTCTATGGTGAATTAAGCTCAAAATAAAAGCAAGGAGTGATAGGAAGAGGGCATCATAACTGCAGGTTTTAATTAGAGCAGGCACTATTAGGCACCATTTCTTGCTCTGTGAACCCCACCTCTGCGTACTTCTTATATTTCTCACTCCAACAACAAAAACAAGACAGGTTAAGGGGGTGCATTTACTCTTTATCCTAGTAAGGATGTTTGCTCCCATTGACAAAATTAGATCTTCCTGGAAATTAGCAGATGCTGGTGTGACTCTCTTCACCCTGACTGTGTGTTTCAACAGACTCTGCCATAGTCACCTATTAAACTTATGTTGTAATTGTTGGATTGATCTTCCCTGGAGAATTTGGAGGGCTGGGAAACAAGCAGGGAAGGGGGTGACAAGCTGTCAGGATCACACTGGGCAGCTGATGGGCTGATATAAGCATTTGCAGGGGAGATGGTGGCTCTGTGCTTGAAAGTGGCTTTACGGGGACATTTGTGTCAGTCCTATGCAGTTCAGGTAAATCTGCAGGGGCTGGAAAGTGGTGGTGGAGGAGGGTCACACCGAGATGCCTACCCAGTCAAGCCCTGTTCCCCGGGCTTCACACATTTTCATCTGAAAAGGAATGTTTGGCAATCTAATTAAATTACAGACCTTAGACAGCAGATGGCAATTGTCCTGTATGCTCAGCATTATAATTTCCCTATCATCAATTCACTCGGTGACCCTGCTGATTGCAGGACATTGCAGGCCTGCACAAAATAATTAATGAGGGCAGATACAATTGTTCCGCACTAGAGAGACCTGTCAAAATTCTTTGGGAAGAGAGAAACTGCTGGACCATAGAGAAGGGCTGCTCGCTGAGGCCTCGGATGCCAGAGCAACAGCTCAAAGCACCACGAGCAAAAATCATCCTGTAACAACCAGCCCCTGATTTTGAGCTTAAAAAAACCCCAAAAAGCAAAACAAAACAAAACAAAAACAAACAAAGAAACAAAAAACCAGAAAAAGGATATTTCTTTTCTAAGCTAAACACAGCATTATGGGCATTTCTGGCTTTAGGATCAAGATGGAGGAAGAGGCTGCGAAGCTGGAGAGCATCATATAGCCAGGGAACCCCAGCAGAAAGGGGAGACATGAGGTTTCTAAAGACACAGCATAGTTTTGAGGAGCCTGCAAAACATTTGTACCCCTCCATTAGACAGAAAAACACAATCTACCCAATACCTGTTGTCTTAGAGACTGCGTCCATGCTGTAGTTTCCCCACAGGCTTCAAAAAAAGTCGTCATCTAATGACATAGATCAACGCCTTTGCTTGGTCAGCATTAGGGGATTATGCCCTCCAGGATGGTACAGATTTTACACAAGATTTTTGCAAAACGGTGGCTCAACAAGGACCACAGAGACATTATCAGACAGTAGCCTGAATGATACGTTTTCAAAGTGAAACAAGATTTAAACCAGGATTATTGTCTGGGCACTTGCTGCTGTTGCTCACCCGCACTGCCCTTTGGCCACGCGACAGTTAACTACTACACCTTGATACTTGATGCTGGGATTTCCCTTTGCAATTCCTTTTTTCCCTCACCCTATTTCCATACATTTCCCCATTTTTCCTACATTTCCCCATTTTTCCATGCTTTCTTTCCTTCCACAAACTGCCTTGAACTGGCAAGTATGGGCTGCAATGCAAACATATCCCAGATAGGGATATATCCTTGATCTGAGCTATGCCAAGTAGAATTCCGACTAACACCGTATGCTTCAGACCACCCTAAAACGGTCACTGCTAAAGGAAAGTGGCCTGAAAAGAAGAAAATATCCTTTTCCATGTAACACTTGAAACTAGGGAATAAAAGAGCGAGCGGATTATGAACGGTGGGTGCGTTAACTCGATTCAGACATTGCAGATTTTATTTTCAGCTTCCACGTGGGGGCACTTTCGCACCAACAAGGAATCCCATAACCTTAATCCTTGTAGTGTGGGGGCCAGTAAGGAGTTCGCTGAAACCCTGCCCAGCAGCGACTCGGGGAGTCCCACCTGGCAACCCCAGCATCTTCGCACACATTGGGTAAAGCCATTCAGAAACACCCACCCTCAAATTTAAAATGTATTTGGTGTTTTCTTTTTTTTTAAAAAAAATATAAAACTAAAAGGAGTGGGGTAATCCAAGGAAAATCCCTCATGTCCTTAAATCCCTCTTCTGTTGTGTTATGTGCTAAGTTCACACAAATGGTGCATTCTCCATCTTTTATCATTTGCTAAATGGATGGGGACACTAATGAGCACGATCTGCTGCTTTAAAGCCTTTCTGTAGCTTTTCTCTGCTCCCCACCCTCAGGAATTTCCACGTATAAACCACTGCCTTTATTCCACAGGGACAAATGTCAGGGACACAGGGGTCAGCTCCAGGAGCAGCACAAAGGCAGCTGCAGGCTCTTTCAACAGCCTCCAGCTCTCAGAAACCTCCAGGTTCGGCCAGGGGGGTTGTTTCGGGAGCAGGGACACCCCTGCACAAACAGGGATTATCTCGCCATACAGGAAGCCAGCCCTGCTAGCTCAGGTATAAATTGCTGCAGCGGGATGTGGGGTTTAAGCCCCTCCTAGATGAGATGTGGAGGGTGGCGGGAAGGTATGACCGTGGATTACGGTGTGTAGCCCACGTAAATCCCTTCTGGAAAACTCCCCCCATCCTGCTGTGCCACCAGCAAACCGCTCGGTAGTGATGCTTTAGTCCAGGGTAAGCAATGTGGGGCTGCAGGGAGGGCTAAAACAAGTATTGTTGCAATAAGAATGGTTTAACCCACGGCTTTCTGGATTCCTGCTGTCCCCACAGCGCTGCCACCCAGGTGGGTTGAAGCCTGTGCCAAGAGGGCTCAGAGAGACCTCAGTGTTTGCACTGGTGTCTCTCATAAGCACCCTGGAATGATTTGGGCACTATAAAGTGAAAAATAAATAGCAGCCATTTTCTGCACTTCTGCAGTTTCTCCGTTTCCTACCTAATGATCAAAAGCTCTGTGGGAAGGCACGCAGCAGAGTTATCAGTCTAACACACTTAGGGGAAAATAGAGTCCAAATCTTGGTATGGCCACAGAAATACATGGATTATAATGTGATTTATCAAGCACAGTCCTTTCAAGGAATGGTTCTGCAGCAATTAGGATTTCCCTTCCCACTACATGTCAGAGAAGAGTCAACAGAAGAGGGAAGCTCCGACGCTTCAGACATTCCCATAAACCACTATCAGCCATACTGACTGTTTCACAGACAAGACACTTACTCGCCCTTCACCATTTCATATGTGGTTGAAAAACAAATCTTGTCTTAGCATGGGATTTGTTGGTTTAAAAGGCATTTACTTCCTAAAAACATCTGAACACACCACTTGAATTGCATCAATGAAAGAGGCCATACCTGTGTGCTATAGCGGGTTTGTGTCCTTCACCTTTGCACCAAGGGACATCTTCATGAAGGTAGGACAAGCCACGAGCCATCGTTTCTGCAACATGGCAGAGCTCGTTCCAGCTGATAATATTGCCCTTCAGGTAATCCGTCAGAGAGCCCTGCGAAACAGGACATCATATGTTCTTAATCGCAGACCCCGCTACGTGACATATGTACCACCTCATCAGCTTAGGAAATCGTTTTAATGAGTGGTTGAGAAACTGAAACCTTGATTTATCAGGGCAAAAATTCACTAGTGAAAGTATAAAAGAAGAAGAAATAAAAACCAGTAAGTGTTAACGCATCCTTAGCCCTTGAAAACACAGAAAGTGTTTGGATGTCTAAAAGAAGTCTACTAATCTGCCAGGGAATGGAGAGGCAGGTAAGGAAGGGACAAAATAATCTCAAAACAGAGCAATTCCTCTAACTCAAGAAAGGGGAAAGCCTTCCATGCAAGAAGATGATGCATTGTATCAGCTGGTTGTGGCAATGATTGACTCAGTAGACCTTGGATTAAACAGAGGGATAATGCTGCTGTCTCAACCCCGGATTTGTGCGTGTTTGTTTTATTTTAAGTGTTAGTCGTGTTTGATAACTAAAGCAATCCATGTAACGGGGGAGTTACACCCCGAGTTTCAAAAGCAAACACAGAGCCCATCTGCAAGGGGTGAGTTGGGACCGCAATGGTCTGCAGTCCCCAGCTCCCACGTGCTCATCTACACCCGTTAAGAGATGGTGACCAAGACCTACGTGAGCTGTGGCCTTTTGTGCCTCTGTCTCTCCCCAAGTCCCACCTTCATTAATCCTCTGGTTGTGTAAGAAAGCCTTGAAAGTTAAAGGAAGGGGCTCTGAAGAAGGGGAGCAGGAGCACTTCTCAGCTACCACTGAGACACAGCTCACCAGGGACTGGAGAGATTACAGAGGAGCTTCTGGGAGAATATTAGACACCAAATCTTGCTGCTTCGCGACCGGCCGCCTCTCTGCCTTCCCAAAATGTAGGTGCAATGATACGTTACCTTGTCGTGGAAAGCTGTGATCAGCCAGAGCTCTGTCTCTAGGTTTGTCCCTCTTTTCTCTGCTGCGATAAATTGCAAAAGGTTTTCATGCTTCATGCCAGGAGTATTGAAAATCTCCCTCTCGCTCTGCCAAGATTGCTTATCCTAAAGCAGGGAGAAACGCGCCATCAAAGATCACACTTCCCTTTAAAGCAAACAACTCCTTCAGCTCAGTCAGAGCTGCTCACGTTCCTTTTAATATCATCCTCCAGCGTTTGGATGTGACGTATCCCTTCAAAATGAGGCTGTTTTCCTAAAGGGTAGATGCTGGAGAAAGACTGGAAGTGGCTGTTCTCAGTCTTCCTCCCCCAAAATTATCCTCGGCTATTCCTAAAGCACATGTGTGGGGAGCGAGGAGAAATACAAACCCAACCACACTGAGAAATAAGATTTGTCAAGGTTTCCTAAGGATGCTTGCAAGAATAAAGCCTGTGCATACAGCAGCCAGATCTGCACTGTAGCTGTAATTGTTACAATTGCAAAATCTAATCCAGGCCCTATTGAATATTTACTAGTAGGTCACAGCTGGCTTGGACAGAGGATGTGCAAATCTCCTTTAGCAACGCTGTGACAACAAACGCGGGGTGAAAAATTAACAAAGAAGGAGATGGCAGAGAAGCAGAAAGATATTTCAGTCATTCTTGTTTCATTTGACTTTTGATTGCTTTACTCTTTCCATCTGCAATTCCTCGAGAGTCAAGTCAGGAGCATTCAAAGGTTTCCTAGAGTAGAAGACGTGAGCTGACAGAAACGCCGCAGTGCAATTAGCTGTCACAGCACCGGGGCTGCGCCTCTGTAAGCTGCAAACTGTACGCTAGGCTCAGGTCTGGATTTACAATCTACCCAGGCAGGACACACAAAGCAGAGGCTTTGGTCTTTTGTGTGCATTTTGGGCATCTCAGCTGCACGCTGCCACGCTGGGCTGTAACACCAGGGACTCTGCTCTGCTGAGACCCCCCCGCAGTGCTGGTCCAGCTCTGGTTCCTCAGCACAGGACACACATGGACCTGCTGGAGAGGGGCCAGAGGAGCCACAGAAATGATATGAAGCTGGAACAGCTCTGCTGGGAGGACAGGCTGAGAGAGTTGGGGTGTTCAGCTGGAGAAGAGAAGCTCTGGGGAGACCTTATTGTGACCTTTCAGTGCTTAAAAGCCAAAAGAAAGATGGGGACAGACTTTTTAGAAGGACATGTTATGATAGGACAAGGGGTGATGGTTTTAAACTAAAGGAGGGGAGATTCAGGCCAGACATGAGGAAGAAATTTTGTACACTGAGGGTGGTGAAACCCTGGCCCAGGTTGGTCAGAGAAGTGGTGGATGCCCCATCCCTGGAGACATCCCAGGCCAGGCTGGACGGGGCTCTGAGCAATCTGTGCTGGTGAAGATGTCCCTGCTCATGGCAGGGGTGGCACTGGATGAGCTTTGAAGGTCCCTTCCAACCCAAGTTATTCTATAATTCTACAATTTGCAGTGAAGTTAAAATATCCTATAGATTTCAAAATGTGCTTGTTTTTGCCCTTCTTGCAGCAACTACTACCACAGTAGACAGTTGGTAATTAGATAACACAGAGAAAAGTGTAGGAAAGGAAGGTCTTTGAACTTTTTCCCCAGCAGGAGAGTCCAAATGCATCTTTGTTATCATCTTAAAAACACCTCCATGGGCACTTAGAGCAACTCAGCGCCAGGGAGGAAGCCAAAGGAGTCAGAACCTAATGCAATGCACTTCTCACCTGAATAGGGAAGATTTTCACTGCTACATAGTCATTCATCAGCTGAGCCTTCCACACGCAGCCAAAGCGGCCCCTCGCCTTGATCTCCAAGAGCTGCAGAGGCTTTAGGCCAACCAGGGGAGAAGGGGGTGGTGGGCCGGGGTCCTGCACAAGAGAAAAACATTGTCACCAGCTGAAACTGGACTAGAAAAGAGAAAGGAGAGGAGTGATGGAAACATTGCATATGAGGAAAAAGGTATAAAGAGATAACATTTTTTTTTAAATGCAAATTATTTAGGTGTATTGTTTGCAGCAAAAGCAGCTCAAAATTCCCTATTTAGTTTGTAGGGTATTTGTACAGAACACATATAACAATCTACGCCTGCAAGTGTCACTTTGTCTGTCAAACTACTGCCTGCTATCCTCTGGCAAAACCTGAATTCTCCTATGTTTTCAAAGCAAAAGCTATTCTGGGCTGTAAAACACGGATGACCTCAAGGCCACCTCCTGCCAAAAGCAGGAACTTTTTGATCTTTGTGACCCAACAGCCAGCTACACCTAAAACCTCCCACTGCTTTGCACTTCATTAAGCATGTTTCACATAACCCTAGCAATGGGCAGTAAACAGGTCTGTCAGCATCATAAAGATCGTATCTATTTAAACTCTGTGTTTGTCCGGGAGAACAACGCAACCCCGCGGGACGCGTGAGGTTGGAGCTGTGTCCTCTCTGCTTTCAGATGGGAAAGGTTCACAGTATGGGCTGTAATGAGCAGAGAAGTGAGGGAGAGGTAACAGCTCAGCTCTTCAGAAGAAACCAGAAGGCTCAGGGCACAGAAGAGCAAGCAAGGACCAGTTCCCGATGGCTTTGGGCCATGAAGATGACCTCCTGCATGCATTCTCTGATGGCTCATAGAAACGGAGCTTCAACAGGGAAAGCATCTCCCCTCACCCCATAGGTAGGAACTTAATCATCTCTGATCTCTGCTCCTCTGCAAAGTTGGCTGAAATCAGGCAAGAGGGTTGAGTTTGGAGGGAAGAGTGGCCAATGAGCAGGGCTGTGCAACTCCATCCCTCAGGAATCTCAGACATGGTGATAACCCCCATGTAAACCCACCAGCCTCGCAGGGTGAGCCATGGAGGCCAACTGTACCACCAACTTCAAAAAGACAGAGAAGAAAAGTTAGGCCAGTTGAAAAGAGTAAAGGAAAAGTGGATGTGAACATAAACTGAGCAGCCTCCGTGGCTTTCGTAAGGTCCAAATACAGGCGAACAAGTTGGAAAAGCGCCAGGTTTCTCCCTCACCTCATTAATATCGACGTGACCGTAGGGAGGTTTGCGGTGACGGTACATCCAAAAGGCCAAGAGGATGGCCATGGAGAGGACAGCGATGGGGAGCAGCGAGTACACCAGGATGTTGAGCAGGGAGGGCGTTGGTGGTGGTGGCTCATATATGACTGAGAAAAGAGAGAGGGTAAATGAGGGAAAGGATCCTTTGGGTGTGTAACAGCACTGTCAGCTACACGGTCGGATGCAACCAAACCCCGTCCTGCCCTCCACTCCAAAGCTGACAATACTTAGTGGCATGTCCCGTCACATCCAACAGCATTCATGAGGCTCCGCGGTTCACTCTTTTCCATATGGCTTTTACTAATGGAGCTACAATGGTCCAAACCACACTTTGCAAACTGAGCCTCCGCCTGACCTTTAGTTAAAATGGGCATTTCTTGCTGGGATACGTAAAAGCAGAAAATTTCCTCCTCTTAACCCTTGTGAAAGTCTTAAGCGAGCACGAAATCCCTTGCAGCAGCGCTTTGCCTTTTGTAGTGATTGACAAGATGTCAGTTTTTAGTAAAATGCTGCCGGAGCCACAATCAAATGCACTATTCCCACAGTAGTTCTTGTTCCAAATTACATCAGTGCAGTTGAGACACAAACAATGGGAATACTAAATGGAGCCATGTTGCTATGTTGGAGACAGAGAAGGAAAAAATAACGAGACTTGCCAAATTAAACAAAAAACTGTGAGAGAAAGAATATTTGCTACTAGGTTGCCACGGGTACATTAATAACAGGAGATAATAAAACCCATGTAAACAATTAAAAACCTAACAGGAAAGCCCGGGAAAATCTGATAATAGTCTACTGGAACATCTCAGTAAAGGCAGGGAGTTGAGAGCAAAAGAAACCATCCTAAGGAAAAGACCCACCTGCTTTAATAATTTTTATTGAATGATACTTCAGCAAGCCTAGAGCTAAAAGAATCATCATTTTTCTATTAGCCTCTGAAGAAGGACCTGCTATTACTTTTCTTCCTTGAAGTATATCCACAAACTCTGAAAGCTGACACACACACACACACATTCCGTTTCAATCCCCAGACCAAGAAAAGACCAATCAAATGCAAAAATCCTTGATCTCCAAGATATTCAGAGACCTTTGGCCTACGAAAATTAATAAAGAAGGTGTCAAACACCTTTTAAGAGTTTGAGTTTAACCATGCTGTATAAATCACTCTGCCCTCTTCCCCCTGTGTGGGATTTTTAAGAGCCCACCATGAAGAAAACCTAATCCTTACAAGGTGTTGATATAACACACTTTACCCACAGAGTGAAACAACCTTGAAAAACTATCCTTAAAGAACCTCAGCAGAAAGATTTCTGGACTTTGTAACCCAAATGGTACTTTATGTCCTGTCAGATATATTTTTTTGCTCAACATCCAGCAGCCCAAAGTCATCACGAACACCAGAAGAGACTCTCCCTTCCCACCCACACTGGTCACTCACCTTCTGGGCCGGTGACTTCAGGCAAATGGGTAAATTTCTCATTGCAATAGTTGCCCTCGCAGCAGCAGAAAAACACTTGAGGGTTTTCTTCTGTGGCTACGCACTCCTGCCTGCATCAGGGAGGGACAGACACGGCAATGAAGGGAACAGAAAAACCAACATCAGCCAACTCCTGCCCCAAATTGTCTTCTCCACGCACCTTCCCCTGCTGCTGTGCTGCACAGATTGGCACTCTCCTCTTACAGAACACAACCTGGCGCTCTAATACCCCAGTGGATAGCAAAGATCCTTGAAAAGACCGTAAAGGAAACAAATGCTTCCATATGTACTGAAGGCATTAGATGCCGAGTAATAAATAACAGCCGCCGCCGCCACTAACTGAATGAGAAGCAGAAAAACGATGGAGAGATGCCTCATTCCCTGAACAGCGCCTTTCCCGCAGCCCGTATGTATGCTGTCAGGGGAGAGGAGCATTTGATCGCGCAATTAATGATTGTGCCATAAAGCACATGCGAGGAGGGCTGAGCTCAGACCGCTCTCACAGCCTTGAGCATCACTAACTCTACGCGCTGGAAGGGCGACCAGACACCAGCAGCATCTGCGGTGCAGGGTTTGGTTTGGTTTTGCTTTTAAAGTTAAATTTTCAAGTGCCATCCCCTCTTCCTTTAAAAAAACTTATTCCTGCACAAACGGCTTTAAGAAAATCAGGTTGCAGCTCTCATTTTCCCTATTTGCCTCTTATCCAGGTAGCGCTGCAGCCTTTGCAGCACTGAGGTTTCCTTCCATACTGCTCAAGGTGTTAGGGGATGGCCGCGGACCAGACCATCTCCACTTCCACACATCCTCCCTCTCTGACAGGTCAATGCCAAAAGAGATTTTTGCAGTGCTTTAGCAGCCGTTTCTTTCCCTTTCTTAAATCCCTGCTTCCCTTCCCCGCCACCTTTTGGTACATTACCCTCTGCTTTTGGCGATTAGGGTTGCAGAGCTGCTCTCTGCAGAGAACTGTATCAAACTATTTCCTGAAGCCCAGCTAAATTATATGCATAACTTCCTTCCTTCGACCACTCGGAGGAAGTAGCAAAACAATCATATGTGTTTGACATTATTACTCATTTGTGAACCCACGCCAAGCCTCTTTTTCTGTGGTATCACTGACATACTGCCACAAGGAGGATGGAAAGGGCTCTCTTCAGTCGTAATGCAGGGTAGTTTTTGGTGTTTCATTCCTTTTTGAGAAAGAAAAAAGCGGCTCTAGCCGAAATGTCTCCGGCAAGATCTCAGCTGGGAAGCACTTGGTTTGTTTTTCAGGCTTTTATTTTTTAAACTTCAAAGAAAAACAAACAAACAAACAACTATTTGACTTATTCAAATGAACGAAGATGTTTTAACAAGTTAAGCAATGTTTCCAGATGCTTTTTCGTGAAATAAGATAACAAGCCGTTTGGATTTAACAGCATCAGTATCGGAGTCTTCAAGAGAAAACACATCCTTTGCTAAATCTGTTGGTTAAGAAATCAAGCTAATGAGTGAAAACAGCCTGCTCCACATCTGCAATTCATTATCCCTGTCTTTGAGTTGGTGTGCGCTTGGGGCATCCATCCAGGTACATATGACATGTTATGCTTAGCGAATATTACAAATGAGACAGTGGGAGAGAATGACACATTATTCGATGGCAGCGAGGGCACGTTTCGTAGCGGTTCACGTGCTCTTCAAGAGAACGTGAACATGACCTCTTGGTGGGGCTGTGTAAATAAAGGAAGAGCACACAAGTCGATTTTTTAAACACTACCTTTTTCCTATAGCCTTAAATGTACATATGCTACGTTCTTGTTTCCTTAAGATAAAGAACAGAGCAAGGAGCCACCAGCCCAACCCTTGCACTCCTGAATTTTTCACCTTCCAGCGACAAGGACCAGCATGTGTTGCCTGGCAGAATAGGACCATGCCCTGCATGCAGAGGACACTTTTGCAGACACAGGTCCATCTCCCAAGAGATGCACTCAAGAGCTCAGCATCCAAAGATGCTGAAGACAGAAAGGGCATCAGCACAGCACCACCCATCAAAAAATCATCTTTTTAGCCATTGGGATGCAACACTACCTGTGTGAAAGACCGATGGAGGCATTCAAGAGAAGAAGGGAAAAAAGGAGACTCCATTTAAACAGCCTTTATTTAATCAAAGCTAACCTTTATTTCAAATGTTGCTTTCAACACTTGCACTGTTTGTTAATTCTCGGAAGATCTTTTAGCTTTGCCCTGGAACTGCAGCTCTGAAGAATGAGGCTGCAGGATAATGGATGCTCAACCCCAGGGCTGCAAAAAGGCTTGTGAGGAGCCCTGAAAACTTTTTACTGTTATAATAGAGCAACATATTATGACAAAGTTTAAGAACCACTACATCCCTGCACAGAGACACTCAGTGACAATACAAGTGTCACTGTATACAAGAGCAGGCACTGAAAGGAGAAATCTGTTTACAGTAAACACTTCTGCTTAGAAGTAGGAAACTAGAGTGACCTTCTGTTCTCAGAAGAATCGGCATTAAGATGACTAATGGGCCAAGGAGGATTGATTTATCGGGAAAGAATAAAAATTTAACTATATATAGAGCTTGGCTACACAACTGGCAAGGGAATAGGTGTGGTGGGAAAGTAAACCCAGCGCTAATAATAGAAGGAAGATGTGGAACAACTCACAGTTGGGATAAGCTAAGACAATGAGCACAAAAGCAGGGACAGCGTACAGCACCAAAGGGAGAAGAGTCTCCAGCCATGGGACAAATCTAGTCCCAGCTTAAGCCCCATGACATAGGACCTGAAGTCCAAAAACTTCTGGAAAGAGAAGCTACAAAGATGCACAGCTGGGAATTGTACAAAGGTGCGATCAACCTACATTGGTGTTATACCAAGAGAAGTGTAGAGTCTTACATCTGGGTAGGAACAACCCCAGGTTCCAGTATAAGTTGGGGAATGACCTGTTAGACAGCAGCGTAGGTGAAAGGGACCTGGGGGTCCTGGGGACAGCAGGATGACCATGAGCCAGCACTGGGCCCTTGTGGCCAGGAAGGCCAATGGTACCTGGGGTGGATTAGAAGAGGGGTGGTCAGTAGGTTGAGAGAGGTTCTCCTTCCTCTCTACTCTGCCCTGGTGAAACCACATCTGGAATATTAGGTCCAGTTTCGGGCCCCTCAGTTCCAGAGGGACAGGGAACTGCTGCAGAGAGTCCAGCGCAGGGTAACAAAGATGATGAAGGGAGTGGAGCATCTCCTGTGTGAGGAAAGGATGAGAGAGCTGAGGCTCTGGAGCTTGGAGGAGATCGAGAGGTGACCTCATTAATGTTTATAAATATGTAAAGGGTGAGTGTCAGGAGGATGGAGCCAGGCTCTTCTCAGTGACAACCAATGACAGGACAAGGGGCAATGGGTTCAAACTGGAACACAAAAGGTTCCACTTATATTTGAGAAGAAACTTCTTCTCAGTGAGGGTGGCAGAGCCTGGCCCAGGCTGCCCAGGGAGGTTGTGGAGTCTCCTTCTCTGCAGACATTCAAACCCGCCTGGACACCTTCCTGTGGAACCTCAGCTGGGTGTTCCTGCTCCGGCGGGGGGATTGCACTGGATGAGCTTTCCAGGTCCCTTCCAATCCCTGACATTCTGTGATTCTGTGAAATCCTTGGATTTTATGTTCTGTTAATCCCTATTGAAAGGGATCAGTTTGGGTTGGTTAGTTGGACATTGGGGGTTTGGGGCTTTTTTTTTTGTTGTTTTTGGTTTTCTTTGTTTGTTTGTTTTTGTTGTTGTTTTGTTTACAGAAACACTGAGTGAATCCAGAGTTACCGAGCATCGTCCTTTTAAACCATCAGACTTCAGAGAGCTATTTTCTTTAGCTGTCATTCTTTGCCCCTCTGTAGAATTGCATCAAGGGGAATGAGAAAAGACTGGTTTATCTTCCCAGCTATTTAATGAGGCTGGAGCCTTCGTACTACAAAACCTCTCTCCTTTTCAGCTCACTACAGGCAGCGACACACAAACATGCGTTTTGCTTTTGCTGTCCTGCTCTTTCTTCTCACCCATCTCTTAGCTCACCCAAAGAACAGCAAAACTTTTTGCAACATTACCAACCTCAGAATACCTCAGTCTCCAACCACCCCCAGATATCTGTGCTTTCTTTGCTAGAGAGCTCCAAACGATTCCAAGTTTTTCTTTGTATGGCCAAATGCTCTTGGAAGAACATATTGCTCTTCATTTGACGGTACAGGACACATTTTTCAATGCATGCCAGAATTATCAAAGCTTTGCTAAGGAAAAGAAAACCAAACCAAACCAAAACAAACACACAACAAAAAAACCCTAAAAGTGCTTTTTGCAGGTTCTATTTGGAAAGTCAAGGCAGAGAAGTGACAATTCAGAGAGCTACATTAGCAACAGAAGTAATTACAAGGGAGGAATGGGCCAATTGACTTGGACTTGGTTTCTTTTCCTCGATACAAAAATCCTGAGCCTTTGTGCTTAGAGGAACAATTAAACCTGTATTCAGAAAAACAAAACAAAACAAAAACCAGGCTATTACCTGTCATAACAGTTGAAGTCATCTAACCAGCAGCCTTTCTTCACCAGCTCGATGGAGCCCGAGTTGTTTCTCCAGGAGGCGTAGCAGTGGAGCCGCTTGTCCTTCTCCCCCTCGCAGCGCTCCACGCCGCTCTGGTTGGTCTTCTCCAGCTCCCAGTTGGCATTGTAGTAAATGCATTCCCTTGTTTCAGCTTCCCCATGGCCTGGGCCTGGAGCAAAATTCAAATCCCAAATCAGAAACAGATCCTAGGAGATGCATCTCCACGTGGCTTTGCTTTAGGCGATGCATACATTTGCCTCCCCGGGAGCAAAGCAGCTCATCAGTGTGAGCTTCAGTATGGTATGGAGGGTTATTCTCCTTTTTTTGGTGGGGAACAGAGAGGTCAGGTTTGCCTGGGCTCACAAGAAGAGCCCATGGTGAAGTCAAGAGCCCAGCTGAGAACTTCCCAGGTCTACTCTGGCCAGTGCTTCAGCCACAGGACCCTAACAGGGGGATGTACAAGGCAACCCAGGAACCCTGTTGAGGAAAGGCAGCCTCCTGGGGTGCTACTTGCTGGGATGTCATACAGCAGATTTACCCTCCCTCTCCACCCCTATTTTGGGAAACACCACTAAAAGATAAATGATTTCTTACATGGGTAGGTTATCAGTGAGCATGTATAATATTCGTCTTGCAGAGGAAGACCGGACCAGTGCCTGTTTCTCACTTAAATCCCAGTTCAGGCTTACTTGATAAGTCTCCATATGATAAATGCCACATTTTAGCTGTGGTTGACACACCGCCTCTCCACCCGAGCAAGACCTTTACCAGAAAGTAACTCCATTCTCTGAACAAGTCTGTCCACCCCAAATGGATGTTTGGCCACCACAAACCACGAGTCTCCATAGCCTGTAGGTCCTTTACCACTTAGAGCCTTGTCCCAAAGGACTGAGGAATTCCTCCTGCCCCAACTGAAATGGTTCCCATGTGGCCACAACCACACAGAACTGAAACATGATTACAGACACATCCATCAAAAACAAGTAAGGGAACACTGAGATCTGCAAGTGGTCTGTTTTGTCCCAAGCTTTAGAAATCCTCTCTTCATTTGGAAATACACAGCTTTATGGCATTTTAAGAATTAGTTTAAAATGAGGAGAATGCAGCAGATACATGACATGGAAGCAAACACTCAGAAAAGGTACCATGAAGCTCATGATTTGTAAATTCTGAGATGCCCTGCAGCCATCTCTCCTTGGGATCACCCAACCCAAGGTAAGCTCAGACCTGGCCATTATTTCCATAGAACCATAAAACCATTTGGGTTGGAAAAGACCTTAAAGATCATTCACAGATTGCAGTCTTGGAAAACTTAGGTATCCCAATAAAATGTGTTGACAACTGGGTAGAAAACACAAACGAGTCTCACAGGATGGTGAAATGAAAGTGCTGCATCTCCCGGAATAGCCAGACCTTTGCAAAACACTGAACTAAGTCTCTGTCTGGAAAAATCTGCAGTGCTTTCATGACTCTACCTTCTCCAAAGGCCCTACAACCTTCAATGCTGCAGTTAAGGCAGTCAAGGCCATGTCTGGATGACCTAAACACAACCCAGACTGTGATTCCTGCTCAACGCAGCAAACCGGCCACTTCTGAGAGGTCTCCACAAGGTGAGGCAGTTCAGTCTGCATAAGACACTGAGCAGCGAGTGGCCAAGATTAAATGACTTGCCCCAAGCGAGCAGGATGCTGGGGAAGCCTGACCTGCCTGTCCACAGCCTGCGGCTCCTCAAGCTGCCAGGTCTCCAAGCTGTTACCTGGTGGGAGGATTCGCCTCCAGTTTTGCAGTGCATGGAGAGCCTTTCAGAGATGGTGTTTGAGCTAGAGATTGTATTCAAGCTATTCAGCGTAGCTTGATCTGCTGTAGGGAATCAACCTGCTGCCAGTAGGTATCAAGCAAGGAGTGTAGATGACCCGGCACGGAGTGGAACTGCAAGAAGCGTGCAGGAGAAACCATGGTTTCTGCACAAGCTAGGGGTGATGTGTCCAGCCTGCTCCTGATACCAACACCTGCACTCAGTGATGGGTCATTTGCATGGTATGGAGTAAACTCATCCAACTAGAAAGTTTTCTTTGCAAGTGGAGAGGTGTTCAATCCTTTAATAACTCTTTTTTTTTTTTTTGAAGAATGTTTAATTTGCATTGTGGGAGAGACTGAAAGGGAGGAGGGGTATGAGAAAGCCATAAAGCTGACTTCGGAAACTGAAAATTATATTCAAAGCACACACGAACAAGAGCTCAATTTCAATAGCACCTGCAGGTTTTATCGGCACTTACAAAGCTCCATCTGAGTTTTCCCCTGACAAGTTGCTTACTATAATAAAAACAACCTACCAATATCCCTCAACACAGAACAGTGTCAATATTGACACTCCTTGTTAAAGCCTGGATATTTGCTCTCTTGATACTTACACCACGCTTTGTTAGGGCAGATTAAGCATTTTTGCTAAATACTGGTTAAATCAGAAGGGAAGCGAAGGAGCATTGTCTTGTGTGCAGGGAGGCCGGTATCTTTTTCTTTATAAAGGAATGAGTAAATATCTTCACTTCATTGTAATATTTCACATGGCTTCAAGCTGATACCTGATAGCTGACCCTCACTGTCACCTTCTGGTCCAGTCCTTGAAACACATTTTGTCATTATCACTGCCATCATCCCAAACCCAATCTCGCTTTTGCTCTAGATGGAAATTTCCTCTCCCTCCCGACCCCATCTCCCAGAAAGCAGGAAAGCTTAACAAACCATTTGCCCGGGAAGCAGCCCCAAAATCTAACCCTGGCTCAGCCACTTCTGTCCATAACCTCGAGCAATATTGTGTAGTCTCTGTTTTCTCCACCTGCAACGAGGGCCAACACAATGCACAAAGCTGCGGTGAGATTTGATGTCTCTGCTGTGCTTTGAAAAGGGAATGCTAAAAAGATGTACAGCAGGAGCTGTGTCGGCTCTGGGACCAGCAAAGCAAGGCTGCTAAATCCTGTGCTGAGCCCAGGCTCCCTTCCCCCAAGACAGTTGTCTTTTCTGGAACAAGTTTCAGCTGAAGACTAAGATCTGCTTGCAAACACGCAAACCCAACTCTGCAAACAGCAACTGCGCCAGGAAAAAGGCCTTTCGCGGTTTTTCCCCTGCTGTCAAAGTTTAGATGAATTGAATAAAAACATGAATAAAGTTTTGGATGACTGAATACATGCATGTTTTCCTTAAGACAGCTCTTAAGGATGCTTGCATTACAGAGACACTTCAAAAACCTGCATGTTTGCTACCTGCTTTCAGATCTTTTTAAAAAGCCCTTTGGTAAGGATCCTCATCCTGCTGGGTGCTCAGGACTGCAAGAAACCCTTTTGTTTGTGCCCAAGATGGTCTCAGCAGGAAGGGCCATGGCTCCAGGACTGGGTGTTAATTTACCTGCTGCTTTAGCTCATCAAGAAACACTCACACCTCACTCTGTAATGGATCACGCAGAGACCAAAGTTTGCAGCAATCTGCATTCACTGTGCTAAAACTCTCCACGGAATGGCAGGAGGGGGAACTGAAACAGGGTTTTGTGTCTTTGACAGGAATGGTGGGGTTGTGGTGACCAGGAGGAGGAAGTCTGAGCTCTACTCCTGCATCTCTAGGAAGCCATCTAGTTTTTTCTGCCTCTTTTCCCCTTGGACAACAGGTATGGAAGTGCCCATTCCCCTGAGGCCACCAGAGGCCTGTAGGAAACACAGAGCCGGATACTTCTGCCAAGTGACACAGGTAGGAGAGGCACAGATCAATCACATCCTGCTTCTCATTTCAAGTTGCAAGAAAAACTGAAGGGTATTGCCCCAAAATGAGTGCAAGAAGTGCTTGTCTCCTTCCACCGGACACAGCTCATGCGTTAGTGCAACAAGGTTGGGTTGGACTTGAGTGGGCTCCCCTCAACCCACGGCAGCACATCCTGGCTCAAGGGAGGTGTTGAACCAAATCCAAACAGCTGAGGGAAGGGACAGGATTAATTTTGGACATAAAAAGGCTTTCCTAAGATAAAAGCCTTTGTAGGCCATTGGTGTCATGGGTGGTGAGCAACTGCATTGTGCATCACTTGTTTAGTATATTCTATTACTACTATTATTATTATTATTTTCAATGAAATATAAAACAATTGCTAAGCAAGTGTCTGAAGATCACTGTCAGAACTTGGTTTAATTCATTGGTCCCCCATTCTCCACCTGCCCAACCCTACTCTGCCAGTATAGCATCTCCAGCAGCACAGCCCGCTATAAACCCCGGTTCTTTCCATGCAAAAGAGCCTCATGATAGCAGTCAGGCAAAACCAATGAACATTTCAATACCACGATCCACAAATAGCCGTTTAAGGAATAAAGTCTGAAGTCCTGCTTGAAATCAAAGTCTGAGGAAGAATTAGGCTTTGCAGGAACAGATGGGTTTCTGACATCCCACTGCACACACCCAGTGCTTTGGGGACGCACAGCATGGCTTTACCCAACACCTTTGTCCTTGTTTCGGCTGGGATAGAGTTAATTTTCTTTCTAGTAGCTGGCATAGTGCTGTGGTTTGGATTTAGTATGAGAAGAATGTTGATAATACACTGCTGGTTCGTTTATTGCTGGGTAGTAAAGGACTTTTCAGCTTCTCATGATCTGCTGGGTGCACAAGAAGCTGGGAGGGAGTAAAACCAGGACAGCTGACCCAAAGTGGCCAAAGGGGTATTCCATACCATATGACATCATGCTCCATATATTACACTGGAGTTGGCCAGGGTGGCAAATACCACTGCTCAGGATTAGACGAGACATTGGTGTCACGGGTGGTGAGCAACTGCATTGTGCCTCACTTGTCTTGTATACTCCATTATCATTATTATAATTTTATCTTCCTTTGCTGTCCTATTAAACTGTTCTTATCTCAGCCCACAAGGCTGGTTGTTCTTTTTCTTTGCCCTTTCTTGGTCTCTCCTCCATCCCACTTAAGGCGGAGCAGTGAGCAAGGGGCTGTATGGCCATAGTTGCCAGCTGGGGTCAAACCATGGCAACCTTCCTCGAAGAAGGAACCTTTGCACAAAATACTATCAAGCCAAAATAACTCCCAACACATGATGACGGCAGAGGGAGGCTACCCACCACCAGCCATTTTTGGGGTGGAAATCAACTTTTTGACCTCAGTCCTGAGAAACTATCATTACACTGATTCCCTTGGGTTATTTGTCTGCTCCAGATGCCTGACGCATCACTAGGATTTTGCCAAGCAAGACCCCCAGCACCTATCTGAGGCACGTAATGATGGGAAGAGCAGTCGAAACACCGTGTGACGTGGGAAGACCTTTCTCCTCTACTCAGGAGTTTCAAGGCACAGAGGGAGCTCATTAAAAAGGGTCCTCCTGAACTGAAGGGCTTCAGCCTGCTGAGGCATGGGACCTTGCTGCTGATCTGAGACTAAACTCTGCTCTCCTAATTTGGAGCTGCTGACAGATCACCAAGGCTGTGTCATTATCCAACAGCTGCTAAATTACAGCCAAGATCCAGTGTAGCGACTCCAGGTCTGGGCATTAGCAGTTGCTGGGCTCCTAACTCATAATTAGATACACAGGGAATATCTTCCCCAAGGCTGAAGGCTGCTATAAATCTCAGCTCTTTATCTCTGCCTGTCCCCTTTTTAAAAGCTAAAATGAAAGTATATATGAAAAGATGGAATGTGTCAAAATAGTCTGCATAAACACTGAGTGATTTACCAGACAGTCTGTTTGCCTAACTGTCAAAACCACCGGGCTTTCTACATGAAACTGTGTATGCAACCGAAGTTATTTGCAAACACTTGGTTATGTCCCTATATAGCTATTTGTACATGTAATTTTATAATATAAAATGACAGAGAATGTACACTGAATTGGGGTAATTGCCCTCTAATTTGGAGGGTAATTGCATGTAGCAATTAAGCAACTGCGGATGCATTCTTGCATGTGTGATTATGAAAGTCGGGTCCTTTGTTTGAGGTTTGTATTTGTTTTCAAGAGCCATCCCTCAAACCACAGCATGGTTGAGCAGAGCTGGGAAATAAAAGGCTGCCCATTGCTCACCTTGCAGCCCGGCATCTCTGGGATCAGCATCAGCTCCTGCCCGCCCTTCCCATTGCTCAGAGCCTGTGGGATGCTAAGCCAGCCGCCTCTGAACCCAGGGCTGCATTTTGGCACATCCTTCGGGGGGGACCATGACCTAAGCATTCATAGAACAGACTGGGAGGCACTGGGGTAGAGGGGAAGAGGCGCTGCTGCCTCCCAGTTCACCCTTTCCCAGAGAGCTGGCCAGAAGTTGGGTGCAGCACCAATAAATAAAATCAATCAGTTATTGCGAGCATTTCAGATCCCAAAATCAAGCCAGAGGAAGGCATGCAACTGGGAAAGTCTGGAAAATGCTGCTCTGGAGAGACCACCCCGCTGCATCTCTACAGAGCTGCTAATGAATCTGCAATTAGTAAATGTTGCTCTGGCGCTTATTCCCCAAGTGGAGTGATTTCATTCCTGCTGTACTTAAATAATAGGGTCTAAATACATTTTTAGGCAAAGCATCAAACTAGCGATGACATCTGTGGTTAAGTATGTAACTGTACATCAGGATTTAAAGACTTGTTGCTTGTATCCCCCGTTCTTTCACAAAAGCCCTGAAATGGCAGAGCCCCATATAACAGAAATGAGCCCCATGTAACAGAAATTCCACCTTTCTCAAGCCAAAACTTCACCCAGACACGGATCCATCCAAGGGCTTGCCCCTTCCAACCATCTGGAGGTAGGGATGGGCACTGCCCTGGCTAATTAAAGAACATAGTAAAGCATCAACTGTGGCAAAATGGTTTGGTTCTTAAGCCAGATGAGGTAAAACTAGGCCAAGAACCAGCATCAAGAACGGCAACGGTATAATGCCAAGGGAAGATATTACTTTAAATTTTGTTTTCTGTCAATAGATTTGGCATATCCCACGATAAAAGAGCTTTAAGTTTTCTAGTCAATCAATGGCTGTTAATCTATTATCTCAGCATATATTGCCATGGTAACCTGCAATGATGCCATTGACAACCAGTCTCAAAAGGACAGGAGGCTTTAAGTCATTTTCTTTTAAAATTAAAAAAGGAACTTTAATATTAAGAAATACATCCTCCCTGCTCACCAGGGATGACAACTCAGGGCTTCTATATTCACACCATGACTCACACTTAACAGCTTCCACGGACATCTGTGTAACAATCCCCCACCCCATATATCTCTTTTTTAACTTGGGCTTATCTCAGTAGAAAATAACAAGGAAATTATTCAAAAGAATTAGAGTTTTATTACAATTTTCCACTAAACTGCAAGTAAAACCTGTTTTGTAAAACACAGGGAACATGTTTTAAGAGTCATTAGAGCCAGCTTGGGGAAAGGATGCAATAAAGGTTTAATTCTTCTGAATAATTTCCCTGGTATTTTAAGTGGAATAGAGCGGATAGAAGGAGGATCCGGAGAAGAACACGCAGCACCCCAGCTCCTCACAAATCCATAAAACCAGGCAGATTCCTGCTTTGGGAAGACAGAGCTGAGTAAGATGACGGCGTTATTCGATTTAGTGGAATACTGAGTGTACACACACACACACATACACACACAGCTGATGAGATTAATCTCTTGGACCAAAGCGGAGGATCACTCAGGAAAAGGTTTAGTAAATCATTCTTCTGGCCAGGCAGAGCGATCCAAGGAGGTTTGGCCAGGTCACCGGCTGGAGGGGTGTGCAGCAGGACAGAATCGTTGCCAGCAGTTAATCAATTTTTGGCCGCAGTGCATTTTTGACTTGAACTCAGCTGGTCATTTCTATATTTTATTTAAAGAAGAGATCATTTTAGTTATCCATTAGAAAAATCCTATTTTGTAGCATTTCAGTTAAGGACAAAGCCAAAATGTAATTAGATTTCTCCCTTCGCATCACTAACTGTATCTGTTCCCCCCAAAAAAGGGTTTTAGTTCTTTAATAAAACCATCAGGGAGATCAATCAAAAGCATTTAATGCCGTGGTGCTTCTGCAGTTCATGTTTAAATGCACTTTGGGTCACAAACGAGGCAATTTGGACAGCAGAGCTCAAACTGGATTAGTAATAACATACAAAAAAGGCCCATTTAAAAAAAAAAAAATATTTCAATATAGATACACACTCCTCCGCTACACCCAAAGGATAAAAACAAAATCAAGTCAACCTCGATGAACACAAAGTTACGCATCCAAAAAGGGTCTCGCCACCAACTGCGGCACAGGGTGGAGAACACATGAAGCTGCCCATCGCCCAGCCAAACCTCCCGAGATGCTGAGCTGCTGTCTATCCATGTGTGACTGTCCCCAAGGATGCCACAGCGTGCAGGAGGATGACAACTGCTCTGCCACCCACGCTGCTCATTAGGAGACATCTCCTGGCTTCCTTGGCACCCCTATACCAAGAAAATACTTCACTCCCTATAGGTTTTCCATAGAGGAGAGGTTGTTTTACTCCCCCAGACCACAAGTTTTCAAACAAGCATGTAAGTATTTAGAGTATATTTTTTTTCCTTAAATTTGAGGTGTGCATTTATAAAAGCATTAAGCAGATCGTTTATTTGGCTTGTAACAGCAATGGTTACTCTCTGGCATGAAAAGTGGACCATCATGGGCTAAACACTGGGTAAATAAGCTACCGAGAAGGTTGTCTCAGGCCCAAACTTTACAGCTTCAGTGACTGAAAATATCAGAGTTTAACGACAAGATAAAGATATTTCCAACTACACTCCTCAAAATCAAATAGAGGGCAGATTTCGACCAGATGCCACAAATCACTGAAGTAAAATATGCAGCAAATTCTGCAATGACATTTAAAACATAATCATTTGTTCTCTCCCATTCTCCTCAGGAGCCAGCGTGAGGTCCCCAAAGAGCATGGGAGGAGGAAGCGAAATCACGTATGGTCATAAATATTTCCCCCCCACACAGCAAAGTTTTGAAAAGCTTTCAAAGCAAGCCTATAAAAGAAATGTCCTTCCAGACCAAGGGATGAAGACACAGGAGTTGAGAGATTTAAGGAACCATGTGGTGATACCTTCCCCAGCTCTTTCATGCCCCTCTGCTCCATCCCACCATCCTCATCCTCCCGTGCTGCTGCCACCAGCAGAAATGACTTTCAGAGCTCTTGATTTCTAAGGTTTTCTCCAGGGAGAGACCGATGTGGGTCTAACACACCACAGCCCACCTGGCAAACCATAGAGAGCTTCAGTACCCAAACAGCAGCACCTCAATTCATAATCTACACGTGGTCCTCTGAGATTTATCAGCAGGGACTTTTCAAGTATGCTTTAAAATGTGCTGAGTCTACTAAGATTGGGCCCCAAGTGCTTTTCTATTGATTCTGCTTGACATTTCCAAATACCACAATTCCAAATTTAATTCACTGGTAATTGGAAAAACTGTAATGCATGTAAATGGACAAGAAGACGTTGGAAGTCCAAAAGGTCAAGCATCAGGAAAGCGTGCCCCCAAGAACTAAATGATGTTTGTTTGTCGTCTTGTCACCCTCTTCCACTTGAATAATCAAAGCCTGGAGTTGGGCAGTTCTCTCAGCAGCAAATAAAAAAAAGGCACTGTCACTCTAAACTGAAGGACAGAGTTCAAAATCACTCTTTTAAACTCCATCACTGATCAAAATTCGAATGCACCATAGAGGTGACTCACTTAATGGGCAGATTACACGAGCAAGTGGGAAACTCAGGGAAGAATTAATTTGGTAACTCTTTGTAAAATCAAACCTCAGCTCCAGTACGATGATGGACATTTGTTGGCTGATCCCACCTGGGCTCTCTACTTTATTTATCTGAGAAAACCAAACTTTTGTTTCAGAGGATCCAAGGGATTCAGAAGAAATGCTGTGGGACCAGGTGGGGGATGCTTGCCCAGCTCTTTACATAAAACCCCGAGTTGCAGCAAAGCCCACGGCTCTCTACAGTACGCTTGAGGGTTCAATGTTTGGAGGGATAATTAAGCCCTCTGGGCAAAAACCATTCTCATCAGAATACCATACAACAAAATTCCCATATTTCTCTATGTTCTAGAGAACAGAATGCATGAATTTTAGCTGCTGGTCCAACCTGCATTCCCCAGGGCATGAGCAACTGCTGATGCTCTGATACTCTGGTGTATTTTTGCTCAAAGAGTAAGAATACAGCCAAAGTACAGCACACAAGAAACTACAAGCACTATTTAATGCCAATGTTACACTGATGAAGGACAAGCACGCGTTATCACATCCCAATCAGAGTTTCCTCAGTTCAGCCCATTGCCATACGCATGATACCTCCTTGAAGAAAGAGACACATTTTACATTACATCCTATATCTTCAGATCACTCAAGTTTTGCAAAAGAAGAATCACAGAATCACAAATGTTTGGGATTGGAAGGGACCTCAAAAGATCATCCAGTCCAACACCCAGATGAAGTTACACAGGAAGGTGTCCAGGCAGGTCTTGAATGCTTCCAGAGTAGGAGACTCCACAACCCCCATGGGCAGCCTGGGCCAGGCTCTGGCACCCTCACCATGAAGAAGTTTCTTCTCAAATTTAAATGGAACCTTTTGTGTTCCAGTTTGTACCCATTGCCCCTTGTCCTGTCATTGGTTGTCACCGAGAAGAGCCTGGCTCCATCCTCCTGACACTCACCCTTTATATATCCGTAAACATTACTGAGGTCACCCCTCAGTCTCCTCTTCTACAGGCTAAAGAGACCCAGCTCCCTCAGCCTTTCCTCATAAGGGAACCACTGACTTTTAAAAGCCTCCTTCCCAGTGTACACTGGTATTTCAAGAGTTAACAAGCTTCAGTCGACACAGCTGAACCTTGCATGGAAGAGAAGGGAGGCAGGAAGAAAAGCAACTCTCTAGCCCTTGCAATCACACACTAGCCTTAAGCCCTCCAAAAGGAAGTAAAGACATTCCTAAAATTCTTCAGAGGATGAGAAGCAAGTTGTCAGCTGAATCAGAAGTCCATTTCTCCCGTCTTTACTCTCTTAATGGCAAATCCCACATGAGCAATTTTAAAAGCCTCTTTTACAATGGAGTTTTCTCCCAAGTGGCTCCAGCACATCTAGGACTTGTCTCATGTTTACAGAAATGTACCTTTCTCCTTTGGGTCTATTGAAAAAAGCTACCGTCAAATGACCTGAGGAAGGAATGTAGCACAATCCAATAGCATCATGCAATTTCCAGTGATTGTTTCTGTTACAATAATGAAAGGCACGGAAGAAACGGCTGGATAACCGCAGTGATTCTCTAAAGACAAGTTAGAAAAGAGATGCTGAAGAGATATTATGTAAAGAGGGGGGAGGGAAATAAAGTCACCTATTAACTTTCATCTTGATTACATGCACTCGCCAGCATCCGGATTCCACTTTGAAATAAAAACGTTTCTGAGCAGATTGCCCCATAAAGTTGAAACTCTGCGTGTTTCGCAGGCGGGAAGTAATAAAATAATCGCGTGCTCTTGGACAGGTCGCCTCCTTCCAGGTGTTTTATAGTTTTCTCAAGTTTTCTCACAAGGAAGAGTAAAACACTTGGGATCACAGCATGCACATGGCATGGAAGGACAAACACTCTCCATCCATATGGGAGCTTTATGGATGACATGAGCACAACAGCTCCACCCCAGAAACTGGGTACATTCCCTCCCAGTTCAACTTTTTATTTAGATGCCCGTTGCCATGGTGACCAGGCTCCAATATTACGTAAAACAGCATAAAGTAATATTCTAAGATTTAGTACTGTACTCCTAGGGAATTTTCTAAGCTCAGATAGGTGGGAATCTCCACAAGCCCCATCTCTGATGCTGTTGCCATGTATTCAGATGCTGACATAGGAAAATAAGGAGCTGGAGGTGCCCTTGTCTGGACACTTCCAGGGACACAAGTATTTAGAGGGATTTATCACTAGAAGTGCAATGAGAACCCAAGAGAAGAGAAGGCTCTGGGGAGACCTTATTACAGCCTTTCAATCTATAAAGGAGGCCCACAAGAAAAGATGGGGAGAGGCTTTTTACCAAGGCCTGTAGTGACAGGGCAAGGAGCAATTACTTCAAACTGGAAGAAGGTAGGTTTAGATTGGACATAAGGAAGCGATTTTTTTATTATGAGTTTGGTGAGACACTGGAAAAGTTGCCCAGAGAAGCTGCGAATGCTGCATCATTGCAAGTGTTCAAGGACAGGATGGATGAGGCTTTGAGCCACCTGATCTAGTGAAAGATGTCCCTGCCCATGGCAGGAGGGGGTGGACTAAATGATCTTTAAAGCTTCCTTCCAATCCAAACCATTCTGTGATTCTATAATGGAGAGAGTTGGGTCTATGAAAGAAAAAACAGTATATGGTTGTCAGCCTCCATCACACAACTGTCGTGGTGACAAGATGTTTGATTCCTGGTGATTCTCATCATGCTGAGTGTCCCCAGCTGTGACACAGAGCACACAGCGCTGCTCTGCTGCCAAGGTCACCATTCTCATTCCACCACAAGGCCACTAACTGCCCCAAGCCACTCCATGACTTGCCATGTCTTCGTTTCCCTATAGATAAAAAAGACAATCAACAGGCATTGATGTCTGAAGCACTATGCAAGATCTAGCTGAATATCTAAGCAATCATTTTACATAAATACTCCCTCCACTAACCTGTAAACTCAGTAAAGACCCTTCCTGATATGAGAGTAGGTCAGATCTTGACAGAGCAAACCATTTCAAAACTTAAAGACACTTTACATTTCCTTCTCTTCTTTCTCCTCCAGGTTTCAGTAGGAGCACAACCAAGGATCAGTTCCTCCTTATTTAAACCACCTCACACTCCCTCTATAGCCTGTAACATGATCATTTTCAGCTGCAGTCAAACCCTCTCCTTTCTCCTCAAGAGCTTCATCGGCAGGATGCAATAATCACTTGTTTACTTCTTTGTGCATGAGTTGTAAGATGAGAGAGGTGACTGCAGGAATTTGCACGTAGAGGTCTGGCAGCTACATGGAGATGAGCAAACTGCAACCCTGAACACATCTTCTCACTGCCTCCCCCAGGGGACACGGGCGTGCAAACTACTCCCACCTCTCCAATAAAAGAAAACATACAGTATGAGACATTACTGCACACTCCTGTTAATCAGCAGGAACAAAAATGGAAGACATACCACCAATAAATTCCATTTTTTCACCAAATAAAGTAATAAAAAATTCCAAGGCAATGTGACAAGTTTCACCGTGACAGCAGCTGGTTGAGCAATAAAACAACTAAGCTACCCGCTAGGTTTGAACACACGGCTCTCGGTGCTCTTCAGCCAACTTTCCTGAACTTTGGTAAGGCGTTGCAGCTATCTGAGAAGAGCAAACAAAGTTTTTGATAACTTTTTGGAGAGTGCAGGACCATCCATTTGCTTCCACACCAACAAGCAGGTGAATGCACCTGCCCAAGGTGAGGCAGCAACAGGGACGGGAAGCTCTTCACCTTTTATATCTTCCTTTTTGAGGTTGGAGCAAAGATAAGACTATAGGAGAGTTTCAGCCCACCACTACATGTATACATTTCCCCTGGCTATCACGTCACAGTTCAAGCTTTTCAATATAAATACTCTAATACAGGATTTGCTTTTTTTAAAATATAATAACCCCAGTAAAACATAGCCTATTATTCTAGCTATCCCAGGACCTCTCGTGAGCACTAAGAGACACTGAATTTAAACTGGAGAATAATATTGCTGATCAATCTTCCCCACCTCTAAGATTGCACCTGCTTTGCAAGGATGAGGCAACTGATGAAGAGTGAAACAAGTGATGAACAAGTGTGGAAGGGTTAAAAGACCACAGCTGGTGAGATTCAGGTTCAACATGAACCTGGAGAAGACGGTTCCTCATGCAAAGGGCAGGTGATGTGGGGAAACCCTTCTCAGAAGATGCCCCATAATGTTTTATGAAGAACCACGTGCATTTACTTGTTCTGCTGTTCCTCCTCAAGCACTTTTTGGCCAAGAAGCGGTCAGGTCACCAGGCTGGGTGGGCTTTTATTCTGGCCCAGTCTGGTCACTGCCCAGTTCCTATACTAAATGTCTTCAAACTAAAAAACATAATTTAAAAACATTTCAAATGTCACACGGCGTTACTGACTGTGACTTTGCTCTTGATTGCCATTTCACCTATCCAGACAGCCTGGATTCGAGGAACCAAATCCCTTCGAACAACTGCCCCAAGCCCAGAAGTGCCATTTGGAGGCAACAGCTGCTGGGAGAAGGACACAAACACCTCCCTGCCAGATCCCATCCCTGCTCCCCTTCAAATCAACACTTGCAACCGTTTCCCAACGGGCAGAGATTCTGCATGGGGTTTTCATCTGTTCATTGGTATTTTCCAGCTTAACAACTTCTTAATGTCTTATGTAGCAAGGATGCCCCTGCCATTCAAAGAGGGAACCGTGCAGTAGTAATTATTAGCAACACATCATATGTGGCCTTTACACTGAAGCAGAGGAAGCTGCCGTGCCTGTCCAGCTGTATTGTGGAAGAAGATGCAGGCCAATAGTATCAAAAGGAGTAAAGATTTTCATTCAGGGTAGCCAGCCCAAGCTATCTTGGAAAGCTGCCTGATTTTTGAAGCGGCAAAAAATATGTTTCAAATGTCTCAAATTAAGTATCCACAAGCCACTAAGGAGTTTTGAAAAATCTAAGCAGAGAGAAGTCACCGTAGTGCTCAATCTGAGCTGGTGTCTCACAACCACCTTTGATCTCAGCTTAGCAAGGAATTCACGTGTTGTCTTCCTTGCCCTAAAAGGTACATTTCTAGCATGGGATAATTAACGGGGATTAGCGCTCTCACTGCAAAATCTGAACGATACTGGTGTTTCTACTAAAAACCAGTTCTATAGATTGAGTCAAAAGCAGGGCCAGACCTACAAGCCATGCAGCAAGAGCTGCAAGCTTTGCTAGTGGGACAGGGTCTACGTGTTATGCTGCTACAAGCCACATGTCCCTAGCATAGTAAAAATATAACTCCTGTCCCTGTGCCACTGGTTTTTCAGGAGGAGATAATTAAGCTCTTTTAATCTTGGAAGAGAATTCCATCTTTAGGTTGCCATCTCAGCCATACATGGATGCATGTAGAAAGCAAAGCACCACAAAT
Source organism: Patagioenas fasciata (assembly GCF_037038585.1). Taxonomy (NCBI): domain Eukaryota; kingdom Metazoa; phylum Chordata; class Aves; order Columbiformes; family Columbidae; genus Patagioenas; species Patagioenas fasciata. The sequence continues at coordinate 163,066,951 of NC_092521.1, read as the reverse complement.
ACAAGTGAGAACCAGAGCCAAGACTCACACATCCACGGTCCAGGCATCAGAATTGTTTATGAAGTAAAAATAATGTGTATCACTCTATGCACGGTTACATTTTCAAAGGCAAAGAGCGTTAAATTTTTTGTTTTGAAGACAGCCAGTAACGTTTTGCAAGGATCGCTGACTCAAGCCCTCAATCTGGCTGTTTAGCTGATGACTGGAAAACAGCCCTGGCTCTGTTTATTCTTTAGACAAAGTCCAGCTAAAAATGCATCCAGGCTTAAATAATCTGTGTAACAATGACCTCAAAACCCCAAATACAACATTGCATTGCATGCAGGTTTCCCAACAGGATAAAGCATTGTCAGGACTGATAACCAGCTATCCCTTTTTGATGCACACAGTCTACCAACGCAGCATTTTTGTCTTCACACCACCATTACTGCTCTTGGAAGCAATACACTATTTCATTTCCATTTGCATTTCAATATGGCCCTAAGGGCTTAACATACATCTGGTCTTCACTGCGCTACTCTCTTCCCAAATAAGATATTGCCTAAAAAGGGAGAGACAAAAGATGCGCCACATCTTGCGCAACCTCACGTATCATTTCTCAGCCGAAAAAAACAAGCAAAGCCTTCTGCGTCCCAGCCCAGCAAAGCATCCCAGTTCACTCCGCAGCTCCCCATGCCAACACTGCTTCACAAACACCAGCAAATATCGTTATCATAGGTGGGGGGAGATGGAGGAGGTGGCACAGCTCCAAACCCAAGGTTATACATCGGGTGAGGAATAAACCACTAGGAATATTTGAGTCATTGAAGATCCCAAACTTTCCCTGTTACTTAAAAAACAAAAGCTTAACATGAGATACTGTAATGGGTCTGCTGAGCACAGCTTGGGAACAACAGATCTTGTACACAGGCTTGTGGCTTTGTCTCCATCACCACATTACAACTGCCCCTCTCTCCTCCCCCTGCACCAATGAACCCAGCAGTGGTTTCACTCACATTGCAGAACACTTCATATATTTGTAAGACATTTATATGGTACTATTATTTAGGATTTGCGAGCTACTCCAAATAGAAACACGTTGTTTTTTCCAGATTGAGAAGTGTTTTTATTCACACATCCAGTGCCTCCTGCCCTGATGCCGGCCCTAACCTCCCCGTTCAAACCCCCCGCCCTGGGGCTGGACACAGGCAGAGATGATAAATGAGACCAAGTGTTCCGGACCAGCCAAGCAGTTGATTAACCCTCTCTCCTCCTTGGAGAGCTCAGGTCGGTCACATCAATGTTTTTTGGTACCATCCAGGGGACTGGCAGTGGCCACGCTGGGCACAGGGAGATGGTCCCTCCTGCCCAGCACAGGGTCAGAAAACTGCAGACAGGAGGATCCTCAGACCCATTTTAAAATCATCTTGAAATAGGGCGATGCCTCTCAGTCAAGCAAGCAGCACAAGCCTTGCCAAGATCCTTAAGCTTTCAGCCACTCGACTTTTTACATCGGCCACACGTGTGTTTATTCCCACCCAACCACCAGCACATCCCAGCCCACCTCCAGCCTCGGCCACAGAGCTGCATATTTTTAATTTTCCCATAGGTATGTTTCGCAAGGGCTCAGCAACACAGAGTATAACATGCTAATCTCTCCATCTGTAAAATAAACATCTAACTTTTTAAGCAAGGACACATATCAAAGAGCACAGGATGCAGTGCAGTGACTCATGCAACCGGCACAGGATAAAATTGGCTGCATGCATGCGTGCCCGCAGAGGGCATTCTGCGGCTCTTCCTATAATTAGTCCTTCAAACGCCAGAGGGGAAAGTAACAAATTCAAAGAGGTTCCGCTTCCCAATTATTCACATATTTCCAAATCAAATGGTTGTCTGTCAGAGAGCAACATGCCATTGCCCTAGGATATCAAAATGCAAACTGAAAAGTCTCTCCAGGAACAGGATTTGCTTTCATTACATTTATATCACCTAATTCATTTTAAGATTATATATAATTAGTCTTTCCCTCCATCCCCCTCCCCAGTTCAATATTATCTCCCAAGCAATTTCAGAACACACCATACGTGCCAATGGCACTTGTAAGGCAGCAGTCCCCTTGCCTTTCAAATAAAATAAGGAATTTTAATTCCTTATTTTAGCATTTTCTTTCTTTGAATTGTCAAATCTTGCAAGTGCACATTAGCACCAAATGGCTTCCACAAGATTTTTTTTTTTAATATTTTATTTTTTTAAGTAAACATCACTGAGGAACTTTTTATCTTTACTTTTCATTCGCCTTTTGACCACCTGAGATTTCAGGCTACTGTCCCTAATGTTTTACAACCATTTTGCATCACCGTCAGACTCAGCGCACTGTCTTCAATTGAGCGTCTCTGCTTTCTTTTTAAACCCTCTCGACTCCAGTAGGTAAACCTACTGTAAGGTTTAATACAACAGAAAAACAAAAGTGCCCAGATCGCTTTCCCATCAACACACTATTACAGCATCACTCCCAGCAAGGATGCAATTTTCTTGAAATAGAAAAAGGTGAGCCCTACAACCTGAAAAAGACTTTCAGCAAACACTTCAGGAGACTCCTGAGATGGGCAATTTATTTCTGACCAGCTATGGATATAAAGAAATTATTTCACTATTGTTAATTTTTTAATAGGGAATAAGTATAAGTTGGGGAATCAGTATAAGTTGGGGAATGACCTATTAGAGAGCAGTGTAGGCGAAAGGGACCTGGGGGACCTGGGGACAGCAGGGTGACCATGAGCCAGCACTGGGCCCTTGTGGCCAGGAAGGCCAATGGTACCTGGGGTGGATTAGAAGGGGGTGGTCAGTAGGTCAGAGAGGTTCTCCTGCCCCCTACTCTGCCCTGGGGAGACCACATCTGGAATATTGTGTCCAGTTGTGGCCCCTCAGTTCCAGAAGGACAGGGAACTGCTGGAGAGAGTCCAGCGCAGGGCAACAAAGATGCTGAAGGGAGTGGAGCATCTCCCGTGTGAGGAAAGGCTGAGGGAGCTGGGGCTCTGGAGCTTGGAGAAGAGGAGACTGAGGGGTGAGCTCAGTAATGTTTACAGATATATAAAGGGTGAGTGTCAGGAGGATGGAGCCAGGCTCGTCTTGGTGACAACCAATGACAGGACAAGGGGTAATGGGTTCAAACTGGAACACAAAAGGTTCCACTTAAATCTGAGAAGAAACTTCTTCCCAGTGAGGGTGCCAGAGCCTGGCCCAGGCTGCCCAGGGAGGTTGTGGAGTCTCCTTCTCTGCAGACATTCAAACCTGCCTGGACACCTTCCTGTGGAACCTCAGCTGGGTGTTCCTGCTCCATGGGGGGATTGCACTGGATGAGCTTTCCAGGTCCAACCCCTGACATTCTGGGATTCTGTGAGAAGGATCTTTCCCTATGGGGAGAGATGGTGTTTGCTGCTGCTCCCTGCTCCCTGCTCTGCTCCAACCTTCTGCTGAGATTTTTCTGAATTTAGCAGAAAAGTTACATTAATCATCAACATTTTAGCATGGGTGATGTTGGGGTTAGATGAAAAGCATCCAATTTCTACTGGAGGTGAAACAGCACAGTATCAAATACAAGGAATATACCTAGTGTGCCACCGCTGCCATCCCAGCTCAAACCAGCAGGTTTTCCTATGATGAAATCAAGTGTTTCCCTATGGCAAGAAGATGCCACACGGGTGTGACGACCCTTGATAGTCCAGGATTCTGCAGCACTTCACTGCTTTGCTACCTACAATACCAGCTGCAGCCGTACCTGTCCTCTTCACCCTATTAAAGCGATGGGTTTGTGGGTTTTTATGCAACAGAACAGGAAAATAGGTTTTTAGAGCTTCTTCCAATCTGCAAAACAGATTTCTACAAAAACCTCAAAAACAAATAGATACTTCACCTAATGGCCACAGGTGTTCACAACACCAGGCAATTGGTGCTTGGATTGATGCTGTTTAGCACCAGGGCTTTGAGTGCCTCTATATGCCTAAGAGAAAAACACCACAGCTCTTAACTCAGATAACTCACAGTCCTGAAGGTAAAGCCGGGGTGAAGATGGGCTCATTTTATCATAAAATAAACAAGGTGAAGGCATACTCAAAGGAAGGAGCTGTGCTGTGCTAAATAGGGACCAGCACTCGCAGGCAGGGCTGCCTGGACATAGAAGCAGCTGAAGAGGAAAAGCATCACAATCCCCCAAGAAAGAAAGAAAGAAAATAAAAGGCGGGGGGAAGAAGAAAAAAGCACTATTTAATTCTATCAAGGAAAACGCGGTATCCTGCACTAGAGCCAAACAACCCGCCTGGGACCACCGGCACGATGCCAGCGGTGTGGGCAGGGAGAGGATGAGGAGCCCGCTTGGCGTGGAAATCTCAGCCAGGGCAAAGGCATCACAAACACATCTCAAGCCTTGCAAGCCAGGAACTTCTCTCGCCACCCCAAAATCTGGCCAAAGGGGTCCAGGGCCATGCACACAGGCAAGCAGCAAGAAAGGAGGAGGTGATGGAGGGGTGGGGGAGCCCAGCTCAGGTATATTAAAAAAACAGGAAAATACATTGACCACTTATACCCACCATAGATATTTCTTTTTTCAGCCTAATGAGTTCCCAGAACCACCTTGAAAATTTCCCTTTCCCCTCGCACAACCCTCAGTGCAAACAGCTCCCACAGAGCCAGCTAACTTGGAGCCAGCCTCGTGCAAATGCTCCAGAAAATGGTGGTTTGCAAGAAATTTTGATCAGTCTCACTGCTTTTAAGACACTGATCAACATCAGGAGCACCGATTCCTTTTCCTTTTTGTTTTTTTAATGTTTTTACTTCTCATTCTCCAACATTATAACTGTACTCTGCACTGCAATTCCCTATTAAGTCCCAGCAGCTTATTTCCAGCTTTACTCAAGGTTTGAGGTTTTTCTTGCAAGCTGCTCGCCCTCGACTGGGAAGCAAATGTGCTGTTATTCCTCCCTCCTGGTTGATCCTCAGGTATGACTGACATATCAGCTGCAAAGGATTTTCCACATCACGGGCTCCCTCTTAAAATCGCAGCAGACGATTGCTGCCTGCGATCGCTTTGCGGCTTGTGCACACACAGAAGCTGCTCCAGCAGAGCTCTTCAGGCTCCCATTCCTCCCGAATACCCGCAGGCGAGCATGTTTATCCTGGAATAATATTGTTTTCTTTCCATTCAGCCTCGTGGATATATTGCAGTGAAATAAAACAGATTAAAAATTAATCTCCCCTCCAGATTAGGAATATCTACATGCATGTAGCCATGTAGGAGCAGCTATTTCACATTAAATTCATATTGCATTTTAATTTCAGTAGCACATCTGACCACATCTTTAGCTGCCGCTTCTTAAAAGCTGTAGCGCTCAAGAGCAGGGAAACTAATGATTTCCTGCAAATAGTTTCTGTATTCAGGAACTAGTAACACTTTAAACCGGGTAGGCAAACAGGGGGGATGTTGAGCGACAGCATTACAACAGCAGTCCAAAGAGCTCTTCCCAGCGCAACATCCAAGGAGCTGTTGGCAGCAGCGCGAGGCAGGTTTGTGCCACTGGAGAAAAGCCTCACGTGGATGCGATTGCACCGCCGAAGGACAGAGCAACCCACCTTCCCCGCAGAAACCCAAAGTCACTCAGACATCTTCCCCACTGCACCCAGTGTTTTGGTGGCTGCATCCAATTTCCCCTAAATTCCTGTCCCTTCCCCTTCTGTGGGGCAACCTCTTGCTCATCAAGTAGGAGAGTCTGTAAATCACAAAGCTGCTGCCCAGAGTTTATCCGCACCAGAAACCCCGCTCACGGCTCCAGAGATGCTCTCTGTGTCTCCCTGGCATACACCCAAGACAGCATCAAAATTGTGTTGGAAGGGAAGGCTGAGAGGTGATCTTACAAATGCTTACAAATATCTCATGGGTGGGTGTCAAGAGGATGGATCAAGACTTTTCAGTGGTGCCCAATGACAGGATGAGGGGCAACAGGCACAGACTGAAATACAGGAGGTTCCACCTGAATATGAGGAGAAACTTCCTTACTTGGAGGTGCCAGAGCCTGGCCCAGGCTGTCCAGGAAGGTTGTGGAGTCTCCTTCTCCGGAGACATTCAAACCCGCCTGGACACCTTCCTGTGTGATCTGCTCTGGTGACCCTGCTTTAGCAGGTGGGTTGGACCGGATGATCTCTAGAGGTCCCTTCCAACACCAACCAGCCTGTGATTCTGTGATTGTCACCATAAAGGCAAGACACACTGAGAGCTGCTGCAGAAGTTAAAAGTCTTCAAGAACCCCAGCTATCTGCTTTCCACAAAGTCTTTGTTTCAAAGAGCAGCAGACAGCAAGATGAAAGCACTTGTGGAAGTCCCCACAGACCTGAGCAACTCCAGGAGAGGCTTCCAAGTGCCTCAGCAGATATTTCCCTCGGCTTCTGGAAGTAGGGTTGAGTCAATACCAAGTGCTTTTGGGAAATCCCGCCTTGCAAACCATCTGCCCAAGGGATGGCAAGAACAGAGCATGCTGCGGCAGTGCTAGAAAGCAAGCGACTCTTTCTCATGTATTTAAATGCACTGGGAAGCCAAATGAATCTGCAAGATGTTTTCTGGGGCACAAGAGCAATCCCAAATTGGGGCATTCTCAGTAGGACATTAAAGACTGATTTATTTATTTATTTTATAGAGGAATCATCTGCATCAGGCAGATGTGCCTTCCAGGTATCTTCTCCTGATGATACATTCTCTCATCTCATTATCCTAGGATGGAAGATTTCTATCTCCTAGTTCTTATTTCCATCTTCCATTTATAGACGAAGACACAACTGCTCCACAGTTCCTCTGGGAAGCACACAACCTTCTCATGCTGGACTAGCAGGAGAGCTCAAGCAGATGGTTTTCTACTCAAAGACCAGCGTGGATATTAGGTTCCATTACAGTCAGATTTTCTGGTGGCCTCTGTCACTTCACGGGTGTCTCCGCAGGATTTGGAGCTGATATACCCAGTATCATTTTGCTCCTCAGCCGACCGTGCAGTTTCCAGCTCTACTGAGTGCTAAGCAGTCTCAGAGGCTTAAGTAGACTCCTATCTTGGAACAGATTTTAGGCCTGAAGAGTACCCAGTAGAAAAAAGACAGTTGGCAGCTATCAGAAAATAAAGTTCCTCTGTTCATGCTAGGTGGAAGGTTAAATTAATGCATCGCAGCCCTCTTCAACAACCTTAATGGCTACAAAATCTCAGGCCCATTGCACTAAGCTTCTGCTGCGTGATTCCTTTTGTCATCTGACCACTTCCCTAAACCGCCCTATAACATCTTCCAAGCACGCAAATCCATCATAAATCCTGCTGAAGATTGTATCTCTCCAACTCTGCTTGACCAAGGGATGGAGTAAGTTTGCCTGGTTGCAGTTTAGCTGGTTTTAAAATGTAATTGTCAGGAAGAAAGTGAGAAATACGCAACCTGTCCCCCAAAAATGAAACATGAAAAGTAACGCACATGGCTCGGGTGGAAACTCTCTTCACTTAATCATGAAGCATTTCTCCCAGCTGGCCTTGTAAAATGTCACGGTTAATCCAGTCTCATCACAAGTGAGTATTTTTTGATAATGCATCAGGTGCAAGCCAGTAATTTCATCCAGATGAGGCTGAATTAGGAGAGGGCTGCAGCAAAGGCAGATCCAGAGGAGCAGACCAGGATTTCTTCCCGGTGCATCCCCCTCTGGGGAAGAGGGACACATTTTCCACATGGGCATTTCATGGGGTAAAGGTCTTTCCTCACTCTCTAAAAGAGGACAAGTGGACCATGACCATCTTCACTGGAGCCACCCAAGCCCAGCTCTGCCCTCTCCCCTCGGCAAACCACATCCCACACACATGCGTGAACAAGGTAAGAGAATGGGACAGAAAAGGAGATGAACAGATGAGTAATTTTATGTATTTCATATTTATTTTCCCCAACTGAAACAAACCGCTTTCATCATTAGTAGCAGGTAGGGATGAGGATGTACTTTACATTCTCCGCTGAACAACCGCTCTGTTTCAAGAGGATGAGAGATTCAGAAGGTGAAAGAGATACGGTCCTTGTGAAAGCGATACTGTCCTTGAAACGCTGCTTGCAACGATTTGTGCCTACGAGACAAAACCTACCTTAAAAGATATGATAACAGCGGTACCCCAGCTAGTAACACACAGTGACAAAACAGCATTTCCCTGATGGGACAGAGCCTAACTGAGGATGCCATGTCTAACTAACACAAGGCAGAGATTTTCATGTTGATTTGAATAGTCAGAACCAAGCTCCTTGTTTGCAGGATTTCCTCCCAAAAGCAAAAAATCTGCCAGGTTTCTGGCTGCCTTTAATGGATGCAGCGTCTCCGCTCCAAAGCCAGACTCTGCTTAACCTCTGCCCTAATAAAAAACACACTTTTTTTATTTTGTTAACATTAAAACATCCGTGACCACAAGCACCCATTCTCCATTTCATTTACAGCGTAGTTAAACCGAGAGTCACTGGCCAAAGAAAAGCCATTAGTAGTCTAGTGCTCAAAGCATGGCTAATCTTTCTGTTTATTATGAAAGACAGATAAATCGTTCACATACACTTATTTTAAATGCAATCTCCTTCACCTTCCACTTTTTTTTCTTTCTGGAATTAAATCCCAGTGGCAGGTACTACTACAAACAGCATCTCACATCCAGTAATCAATGGCTGGATGCTGCATTAGTTCACCCTCCATCACTAACACAGCTGGCACGTATGGCAGATACACCTCTCCAAAGGGTCACGAGTGCAGGGTATACATCCCCCAATATAAATCACAGAACAGAAAGATTTCCACTGATTTTTCCTTTTGCTGATATTTTTAATTCTTTTTGTTGTTGCTGTCGATTTTGAAAGGGATGGTGTCGGTGTAAAGCGCCAGCTTTTCATCAGCAGAGCCTTGTCCTGTTCTTACGAAGAGCCTCAATGCATTAAGTAACGTAGAATAAGCCGCAGCAACCATGGGAGGAATTAATGCAAAGGCAGCTCATATATATCCATACTAGGGGCAGAATAAGCCCAGATAGAAGCAGCACATCTGCTCCTACCATCCTCAGTGTATTCTTCAAACAATGGGAAGAAAAGCCTGGAGAAGCACTGACCCTGGTTTCATTCAAAGAGTGCCCCTGCTCGATTCATGAAAGTTTGCCTTTCCTTTTCAAGTGAAAAGGCCAGAAGAATACTTGGGAAACCAAAAGATTGCTTGAAAAAAAAAAAGAATCATTTTAACTGCAGGAGGCTTTAAAGCATCAAACCCCACAAACTTTGTCTAAAAGATTTACAGCAAACTAGCATGCTGGGGATTTAATTTTTTACTTTCCAGGTTTTTAGGGTGGAAAGTAAATATAGTTTTTTAATCAATCCTTCCACAAAGAGATTTAAAACGCTAATGTGCTGAAGCATGAACTGATACAGTGACAAGCCCCCTTTCTCCTTAAATGTGCTAATAAGGTTTGATCCTTTCTCCAAAGCTTTGTTCTTGGGAGGTTTCTGCAATGAGTTCACGTCTTTCACCAGCACAGAGCCCTGCTCATGTGGAAATCATCGGGCTGAATGCATTCGCTGCCTCATCTGCCCCTCAGCACTGGGTCTCAATTGGGATTTGGGGTGGGGGGCGAATGATTGGCCAGCAATGCGAATTAAAAAAAAACGAAGAAAAAAAAGAGGAGGGTCACTTTTACAATGGAAAGTAAGGTACAATTTTAAATGATCTGTCTGGGAATGGGAGCAGCTAGCACAGGGCATGCCAGTCCGCAAGTGCAGCTTTCCAGCACCTTCATGACAAGCAGCAGCATCCACCGGTGTTAATACAGCCGGCAAGAAGTCCCATCCCACGCCACAAATCTATTGAGGCAGCAATAACCCCACACTACCGGTTTCAGAATGGAAACACTAAGCTGAAGTTACCTGCAGGGGTAAAAGGCCCTAAAGTACAAGCTTAAGCCAAACTAAGAAATCCCACCCCACTGTTTTGGGCCTCTCATCATAAGAAGGACATTGAAATACTAGAGAGTGTGCAGAGGAGGTGACAAAGCTGGTGAGTGGCTGGAGCACAAGGGTGATGGGAGCGGCTGAGGGACCTGGGGGGTTCAGCTGGAGAACAGGAGCTGAGGGGAGACCTTCTGATCTCTGAACTGCCTGAAAGGAGCTTGGAGCATGGAGGGGGTTGGTCTCTTCTCCCAAGGAATAAGAAGAAATGGTCTCAAGTTGTGCCAGGGGAGGTTCAGGTTGGATATTAGGAAAAAATTCTTAACAGAAAGGGTTGTCAGGCATTGGAACAGGCTGCCCAGGGCAGTGGTGGAGTCACCATCCCTGGAGGGGTTTAAAAGGCATTTCTTAGGGACAGGGTTTAGTGCTAGAGTTTGGTTGTGGTTGGACTCTGTGATCCTGAGGGTCTCTTCCAACCAAAATGATTCTATGAGAGATGCATGGGAGCAGTTTGTCTTTCAAAAGCAGGGAGCTGACCAAAGGCACCCTTAGTTAGAAGATGACAGTTGATTCACAGGGTCAAAATCCATTTTACCCATTAACACAGTGAATCAAGTCCCATGCTCGATGAATGAGGAAGGTTTAGCGTTGTGGAGTGATCCCTGCTAAGCATTAGGCTAAGATGCCTCTCCTCGCCGTCCACCTCTGTGTAGCAAGAGAACATCACGCTGATGAGCAACCTCAAAGATGCTCCAACCTGCAGACACCCAAGTGCAACTCATCCCAGTAACCTCCAGGTTTTCTGCTTTTGGAGGTAAGAGCAAACAAAACCATGAGTCTCCTCTGACCCACGCTGCAAATAGCTGCCAAGAACTCCTAGTCCACGTCAGTCCACACATGCAAAAGAAAATCAATGGGGACTTTGGCTCCTGTAACACTCCACAACCACCACAGCATCACTTCGAAGACAGATAAAGTTTAAAACCAAACAAAATCCCCACAACTCACAGCTGCTCTCCCATATCAGGGCTATGGCCAAGGAAGGATTCCTCCTGCAATATTTTTAGCTGAACATGTGCTACATTTATTTCTTGAAGAAGAGAAACCTCCCCAAGGCTGTGGTGATGAACACGTGTGAGAAGACATTTAACTCTTTCCCACTAAAGAGTCCGTGAGACAAATTGTGATGATAAATGTGATGATAAATGTCCCTGCAGACATTTTATGGGAAGACAGGGATTTTCTTCAATACATCGCAGGTTTCAGGTCCTGCCAAACCCCTCTTCCTCCACCCCTGAATGAGAGCACCCCTAAACCCCTTTTTACTAGTCTAAGTGCGCAATAGCCAGTTCATACCTATGTCCTGAGGAAGAAAATATATATTAAACAGCACTTTCCAGGGACTTCACAAGTGGGATCATTGCCATAGCCTAGCAGGGCTCACATAAACACACCAATCCCTGCTAAATATTATAACGTGCATGAACCTGTGATTGCCCACAGCCCAAGGAGCCTAAAAATCTTCTCAGTGTTTAAAAATTGAGATGCCCAAGGATGGAGGAGGCTGGGGACACCGTATACACGTGGATACTCTAACCTCTAACCTAAGGCAGGACCATTCGTCTCTGCACCACCAGCCCGCTACTCCCTCTCAATTGCTGTACGGTGCAGGATACAGGCCTTGGGAAGGGGTTGTATCCTATTTAAACCCCCTCCTCCATCTAAGCTGGACACTGTGCCCTACACCCATCCTGTGCTTGCTGCTGACTGACAGAGGAGTATTTATTGCAGAGGTCCTTCTCTGTAAAATAAATGGCTTAGCGCAAACACAGGCTGGACACGCAAAGCAAGAGCATAAATAACCTGCTTACCCTTAAAATCTTTTTCCAACTCACCTATGCCAAATGTTTCTGCAGAATCCCTGTCTTAATTTAGAAACTAAATGTATTTTGACCAGGAGCTGGCACTGAGCATCCCCCACCTCCGGGCAAGCAAACGGGCCACGCCGGCGCCGCTGACAAGCAAGGAGCCAGCTCCTTCCAGCTCGTGGTTTCACCTTCCCAGAGGGAAGATATTGCAGGAAAAGGGTAAGGAATAAAACCGGAGATGAATGCAGAGTCTGCTATTCAAACGTGCTATCTCCTTCCTTTTAAACAGGACCTGAAAGCAGCCTGCAAAGGCAAAGCCCCGACCTGGGGTGCTGGGATTTGCAGAATTGGCAACGTCCGCCCCCCGGCAGCACTCGGGTGAGCTGGCCAAAAGGGATTTGAGGCTTTTGCTGTGTGCGTGCCAACCGCCTCTCAAGCCCGTAGCGAGTTCGGATGTAACCAAGGCTCTTAAGGACACGAGTTCAGCTAATCTGAGCTCATCTCACCCAGCAGCACCCTACCAAATTCGAGATGCTGACTGCACAGCACCGCAGCACAGCCCCACGTTCACCCCATAGCAGGTCCCTTTCGTTTTTTTAATTGGTCCCTTTCTTCTTTTTGAAGCCCAAAGCAGCAGCCTCTAGCCAGACGTGCTTCATAAAACAAAATAAATAAAACAAAACAAAACAGTTACTGGAGTGTAGTCACAGAACCACAGAATGTCAGGGGTTGGAAGGGACCTGGAAAGCTCATCCAGTGCAATCCCCCCATGGAGCAGGAACACCCAGCTGAGGTTCCACAGGAAGGTGTCCGGGCGGGTTTGAATGTCTGCAGAGAAGGAGACTCCACAACCTCCCTGGGCAGCCTGGGCCAGGCTCTGCCACACTCACCAGGAAGAAGTTTCTTCTCAGATTTAAGTGGAACCTTTTGTGTTCCAGTTTGAACCCATTACCCCTTGTCCTGTCATTGGTTGTCACCGAGAAGAGCCTGGCTCCATCCTCCTGACACTCACCCTTTATATATTTATAAACATTAATGAGGTCACCCCTCAGTTTCCTCTCCTCCAAGCTAAAGAGACCCAGCTTCCTCAGCCTTTCAGTCGCAGCATCCACGTACAACTGCTCCTCACGCAGTTATTTGGCTGTGAAGTGTGGTCCCCACTTGACCAACTTGGGGACAGAGTAAGGTGGCACTGGGCTCTGTGGCTGCTCTGGGGGACAAGAAGCCGGGCAGAGCTGCTGGAGGGGGCAGCTCATCATGGCATGGCTGAATTTTCACCTCTGGTAGCAAAAGGTGGAAAGGCAAAACTCAATTTAGACAAGCTGAAGTTGTGTTTACTTATGCAATGGGAGATGAAGGGGGCAAGATTATCACAAGATAATCGTTCCCCTGATTAATTATAAAGCAAAGCCAGCTGCTTCCAATTCCTGCACAGTACAGGCTGCTTCCCAAGGAATCAGCCAGCACAGGAAAGTTTCAATCGCTTTCCTCCACAACTGTTTAACTCTAAATTCAAGAAAATAACCACACTACAAACAGTCCCACATCCATTCCTCAAAGTGCCCACCGCTTAAGCTGAACGGATCGCTGCTCAAACATGAAAAAAAAAATCCCACAGTCATACAAAACCCATTCATTCAAGATTCATCTGTGCTCAATTAAACAACAAAGGAGCAGCTGATGAAAATATTTACAAGATACTATTAAATCTTACAAGGGGGGAAGCCAAGAGGAATCCAGATATTCAAATTTTTGCCAGGATTGATTTTTATTTCACATGATCCAAAACAAAAAAAATAAGCAGTTGTTGTAGAAGGTTGTTTTGCCTCAACAGAATCGGTAAGTGCAGCTATCAATAACCATTGCAATAAATAAAACATTTGCAGGAAAGAAAATACCTGCATAATCATAAATTCGATGAAAGTCATCTTTCCTGGTATGGAGTGTGCTGAGCACTAGGTACATGGCCCGGTACAAATTACTCACATAGCAAAGTACTTCAGGATTTGTAGTCCAGAGGGATAAATGGAAATGACAATTTTAAGAGCAATGAAAATGGGGACAACCCCGATGGGTCCAGCATTGTCCCCATGTCCTGCAATACAGGCATGAATGGAGAAACCACCTAACCTGCTGTGTTTATTCCTAGCAAGGCCAAGCTGTCAATTCCCCAAAAGTGATCCCAGAAAAAGAAAACCTCTATTTGCCTCATTCTTCAGTGCAACCCTCAAGTGCTGGCAGCAATGCCGATGGGCAGAGCATCCCCGGAGCAGCCCAGGGGCTGACTACGTGTCCCCCATCTGGTGGGCACCGCTGCTGCCCCTTGAGCCTCAGGGGAGAAATACTCCCACAGTGGACAATTTAAGCAGATTTTTGTGACCGTGAATTCACCCAGGAGGCTACATGACACTTGTATGAAAGGGAACCTGCGCGGCAGAGCTGCTGAGGCAGGGATCAGGTGAGAGCCCTGCGAGCATCCCTGCTCGTGTTTCCCTAGCAACTCCAGCTCCTGCTTCCCTTACACATTCCCTTTCTCTCGCTTCAAAGTAGGCCAAGACTCTCTCCATCGCTCAGCCACACGAATCCATTTAATATGGATTTTGATGGAGGATGCATTCGCATTAAACCCTATCTCAGTACACACACTCAAGCTTCCCTGCAAACACAGGAGGGACCTGTTTGGGTGTCTCAGCAGGGCACCCAAAGCCTCTCAGCACTCGGGTAAAAAAAAAAAGGCATCAAGACAGAGGATGGAACTCCAACACCTGCTTGCAAACTTGGATGTGCCTGGGCAGATATCACCTAAAACCAACAAGCACTCAAGGGGTCTGATACCCTTTGGAAAACCAGCTCTAAGGCTCAGAAGGCTCGGATCTGCCAAGATGTTAAGATGATGAAGATTTTGTGTTTTGTTTTGTTTTAATTTATGGTTATGATCTACAACTTCTTTCCCATCCTGGAGAATAAAGCGCAGCCAAGGCGGGCACCCTGGCCACTGTGTCCCTCACTCCCACACAACACCAACACTCCACCAGTTAAACCAACTCAGGTATCTGCTTTTTTGTCTCCCCCATCAAAAAAATGATCCTTGGAGTTAGACAAAGCCAGCAGCAGGTGTTCATCAACCTCCATCCACTCAAATCTACTTCACAAAAAGGAATTACTTCAAAAAGCAGCTATTTAAATATGTGATGTAGCGATTTCCCTGGCACTGCTGCCACCCAATCCCTGGCTGATGTACCTATGGCAAGAAAAGCTCAAGTTCAGCCAAAGCGGTATCAGTGAAAAACAATACCAGCTAATTGCGATAATCTAATCCAAAATAACTCTGTCTGCACAACGCGAGTCATTTGGTTTAGTTATGGAACACCTCAGTTATGGTGCTGTGTAAGCATGTGCTTAAGCTGAGACTAAAAGATGCTCAAGCTGCTGGGCTTTGTGGAAGGCACATACTTGAACAGAAATGGAGGAAAAAGAAAATGCTATGAGGGAGAGGAGGCATACAAATTTCTCATTAGAAGACAACGTAGCAGATTGCAGCCAAATCTAAATCCACACATCTTCATCCCCACTGAAGCCAAGGCCAGTTTTCATCACCATGGAACAGAAGAAAAAAACCTCCCCCAAAAAGCCCGTCTCCCAAACGAATCCATCTCCAGTTATTTATCCTGCTTTTGCACCCACGTAGAAAGAAGGGACGCAGCTAAATTGTTTTGATGTCACTGGCATTAGAAGAAAACCGACTGTAATGCTGGGCAATTCAGTGCTGTGTGCACATGTGCTTTGCCGACCAAAAAGCCTTGCGACATGCTCGACAATATGCACTCAAAACTGGGCTGCCATGGCTAAAAAACACACATGGCCAGAAAGACAAAGCACTCCCACTGCAAAGGAGAGGCTGTCAACAAGGTACCTTCAAGTGGAGCTTCTCAGTTTATCCCCTCAAATACACAAAATCCATTCTAGCCAGAGATGAAGCCAAAATGCTACTAAAAAAAAAAGAGAAAAATATGCCAAAAAAGGCAGCGACTGTACAAGCATGCAGGATTGCACCAGTGCTGGGATGGCCCATCGGCCAGAGGTTTGTTGAACAGGTTGCTGGAGGGCTAACTCATAGGGGAATCCCTTCTGTAGATCCATCTGGCAGCTGGGGTTTGCACCCCAAAACCCCAAATAGTCCAGACGGGAGAAAACGCCCAGCCAAGGTGACAACAGAAGCACAACTCTTTCAACCCAGCAGCCTTTTCTTGGGATAGTTGTAGAAACACACGTCACTTTTGAAAACTTCATCAGCCAAGATGGTGCCGAGGTCAAGATGCTGAGCAAAGCAGAGCGGGCAGACAAGACATCTCCTTGGGATGAGAAAGCTCGTGGAAGGGAACCCCAAGAAAGGATTTAAACAATTTTGTTGAAAAATGGTTAAAAGCAGGAGCATTTATTTTCATCTGCATCTCGATATAGGAATGTGGATGATGGACAACTGTGTCCTGAAGCACCACAAAAGCAGAGCTTCATAGAAAGAGCTACTCCTTCCCTCCAACTGTATTATACATCCCCCAAAAAATGGCTGCCTAACATCTGGTTAATGTTACTAAAAACCCAGATTCCAAGAGCATTCACGCAATGTGCTTCACTCCATATATCTTTCAGCAAAGGCCTTAGCCATGACATTAGGACAAAATATGTAAATATATGATGGGTCTAAAGTATAATCACAAGATGTGCTCTACTGAATGGGGGACAAAACTGGGACATGGGAAGCCTTCAATCAAAAGTTAATTTTCTTTGAATGAACAGATTGGATTCAAAAGTAAAAAAGAACGGAAAACCAAGTTTTGCTTGAGAAACATCAACACAGAATCACAGGCTGGTTGGGATTGAAAGGGACCTCTGGAGATCATCCAGTCCAAGCCACCTGCTAAAGCAGGGTCACCAGAGCAGATCACACAGGAAGGTGTCCAGGTGGGTTTGAATGTCTCCAGAGAAGGAGACTCCACAACCTCTCTGGGCAGCCTGGTCCAGGCTCTGGCACCTCAAAGGAAAGAAGTTTCTCCTCATATTCAGATGGAGCCTCCTGTGTTTCAGTTTGTGCCCGCTGCCCCTCATCCTGTTGTTGGGCACCACTGAACAGAGTCTGGTCCATCCTCTTGACACCCACCCTTGAAATATTTATAAGCACTGATCGGATTCCCTGTCAGCTTCTCTTCTCCAGGCTGAGCAGACCCAGCTCTCTCAGTCTCTCATAAGAAAGATGCTCCAGACCCCTCATCATCTTCATAGCCCACCACCAAACTCCCTCAAGTAATTCCTTGTCCTTCTTAAACTGTGGAGCCCAGAACTGGACAAAGAACTGCAGATGTGGCCTCACCAGGGCAGAGTAGATGGTGAGTAACAACCTCCATCGACCTGATGGCCACACTCTTTTTAAGGTACCTCAGGATACCATCTGCCTCCTTGAGCACATTGTTGACTCACGGTCAACCTGCTGTCAACCAGAACTCCCAAGTCCTTCTCTGCAGAGCTGCTTTCCAGGACGTCAACCCCTGACCTGTACCAGTGCCTGGGGTTGTTCCTCCCCAGGTGCAGGACTCTCCACCTTCCCTTATTAAACTTCATCAGGTTCTCCTCTGCTCAGTCCTCCAGCCTGCCCAGGTCTCCCTGAATGGCAGCACACTTGGCTCTACCCTGCAGGGCCACCACATGGCTGCCCTACGATGAGGGAATTCACCGAGGACACTGCGACCTGGAGACCACAACTCCAGCCGCAATAGGATGCCAGGCAAATGTATTTAAATCGAATTAAAACACTAATGTATCACCAGTAGCACTGGCAGTGAATATACGTTTATTCTATATTCACGCATTGTATTTATGCATGCATGTGTACATAAGCAGTGTTTTAAAAATTCAATAGTAAACCTTTCACTGGCCACAAATCTTTTATCTTCCACAAAAATGAAGTATTGCCTGGGTTAACCGGCCACAAATTTCTGCAAACTTTATTTTTCTTTCCCAAGAATGAAGCATGGTGCAAGTTTGGAGATGAGTGCTGTGGATCCAGCCGGGCTCCATCATACATGAATCCTCCTCAGGCTGGGGAACGTTTGGCATACACCCCATAAGGTTATATAGGAATATAATTAATAAAGTGACATATCCCACATAAATGACTTGGAGATGGTAGCCAAAAGGTAACCTAATTCACTCTAATAACGGATTGGAGAGAAAATACAAATACCTGGATGAAGCATCCATCTTCATGCTGTCCAATATCCTCAGCAAGAGGAATCTGTGCATCTGCCTAGAATATATTGTCTTTTTTTTTCTCCCTCCTCCTCTTTCTTCCTCAAGCCTTTTTTAGAGGATGAAGAGTTGCATTTGAGGCATGTTGCAGCTTCAAGCTATCATGAAAATGAAGGCAGAACTTCTGGACAGGATGGGCTTTATATCATCAAATATCCAGCAATAAGTTTTAGGCCTCACCCCTCCTTGTCCACCAAAGGTGTCCCTAAACCACAGACAAATCTTGGTGACATGCCAACCACTGGCCAGGCAAAGAAGAAGAGTTTATAAAGAATTTCCAGGAGCTGCAGATCAGCTACTGAAAGGTAGAATAATCTATAAATCACTCTTTCAAATAAATGGACTTGCTTTTGAGCAGAGTAATCTGACAATCCCGGTACACAAACACAACTCTCCTTCAAAAAGAGAATTTTAATCCTTTAAATATTCCCAGTAGTGCACATTAAACAATTTTGAAGTCATTCAGTTTATACTACAGCTCCCCTTGGGGGCATCCTCTTCCCTCCCTCTGGAGCTCCTCTCCTTTTCCATCTGTGCTACGAGTGTGGAGATTCCCCACATGTCCTTCCTTTCCCTCTGCAACTTTCCGCCTTGGAGCTGCCACCATGAAGCCACCAACCACCCAAGGTCACCCCAACATCTGGGTCTTTGCCCTCTTCTCCTGTTCTCATAATAAAGCCAACCAGCTTTTTCCTTTGTTTGCTTTGCTGCGCTGCTTTGCAAAGCTTCTGCGCCAAGAGCTGGTAAGGAGGGCAAGGAGAAAACACCATGAGGTCCACCAGAAAATGCTTCCACCATCCTTCATTAAAGGCCACGAAGCATTTCAGGTGATATATTAAATCTGCAGTTATGACATGCAGCAGCTCGGGATTATTTGCTATTTTATAACAACGGAGGATGGGATGCTCTGGCATTGCTCCCACTCTCCGAGCGTAACTAACCTCCAAGACCGCTCAGGCTGTCAGGAGGCTGATTACATGAAATAAAAAACTGCATTTGACTATTAATTAATATTGACTTCACTGTTTGACCCACGAACATGTAGAAATTTATAGGATTGCTCTCCAGGTTTATTAGGGCACTATTAATAATCTGAGGAGTATTTGAAGTCGGTCACCTTAAGGAACTAAAAAGACCTCTTCGGGATGATGCATAGACATCAGCTCAGGATACTTTTGGCTTGGAAAAGCATTTGGCTAATTTTCAGTTTGTCAAGCGAGTCCCTGACAAGTTGGTAACGTGTAACAGAGCAGATCTTCAGGAATCTCCAGCAGGCTTTTTCTCAGCCACGACCGGCCACAACAGCGCGGCACAAAGATGTTACAAGAAGCAAGATAATAACCAGATGGAGCAGGGCAATCATCTAGGCTATTTTGGTAGATCCACTGCAGATGAACACGACACAAAATCCAATTAACTCCAATATATCTGACATGTAAATTGTTTCAAATTTAAATTCTTTTCCTTTTTTTTCTTTCTGCATTTTCCCCCCCCAAAACACTGGGACTTCCTGATAGACAATATTCCAATTTTTTTTCAACAAAGACAAAATAAGCCCTTCAAAAAAAATTCCAAGGAAACATTAGAACGTGGAACATTTTAACTCCATTTAAAAAGTGGGAAAAATGAACCAATTTTGTTAAAAACTGGTGTTTTCTAAGCAAGCAAACAAACAACACCAAACCAAAATCACACAAACCCCCTCCCACTATTTCCCAGCTTTTACTTGAAAACTAAAAAGCATCTTAGTTTCCTACATGTATCACATATTAAATTGTTAAGGACTATGTTTTGGGATAGTTTATTCAGTGACAGGGAGGAGACTTATGAAACCAGAAATCTTGCTTCTAAGCCATAATATTCTTTACAAAACCAAACATGCTTTTTATAAAGGCTAAATCTCTGTATATCAATCTCTCAGCATTACAAAGGGTAAATTTAGTAAGCGTGCTCTCCTCAAAAGAAATAATAACTAAAGTATGCGCTGAGATAACTAATAGCCTCCAGCTTTTTATCTTCTAAATCTATTTGTGACTTACAGATGCTTAAAAGCAGTGGTCCAAGGCCTGGGAGCTCAGTGCTTGAGATGTTAAAAGCACTTTAAATCCTTTAGGCTGCTTTGAAAAATCTCCCCGTCTTTGCCACGTGCGGATATTTTGCACTGCGGAGCCAGGAATCAATGCAAGCGTTTAAACTTCCTTTTGTCAGGAATGACTTAAACACCGAGGCTCGTAAACAAAACTGCTGACACCTCCTGCATTCCTGAAAGCGAACCATGATGCAGCATTAATTGAACGAGCACCTTCAATCTGTCAAGTCCAACAACACCCACA
The DNA here is from genome assembly GCF_037038585.1 of Patagioenas fasciata. Taxonomy (NCBI): domain Eukaryota; kingdom Metazoa; phylum Chordata; class Aves; order Columbiformes; family Columbidae; genus Patagioenas; species Patagioenas fasciata. The sequence goes on along the minus strand of NC_092521.1, from coordinate 163,046,499 downwards.
GGGGCTGTTCCTGGCAGAGCTCAGGTTGATGCTGAAACCAGCAGGACCGTGCCATTAAACAGAGGATTTTTCATGATATCTGAACAACCATGACAGCACTTGGGTCATCTTGGAAAGATGCAAAGGCTAGCACTGCTGCCAAGACCATCTTCATGGAGCAGGTTCTCTACTCCTTGTAGGGCTCCTCCAGTCCAAGAAAATGGGGTTTCTTCCCCTGACACTGGTCCTCTAGCCCAAGAAAATGGATGTTCTTCTCCTCCATACCCCCATGCACACACTCGTGTTATTTCCACAACGGAAAGTATCAGTTGCAATGGGGCAGCTCTGTTTTCTCACCAGGCAGAGACAGGATCGGGTACTCAACAGCTCATCCCAACACAAAACCCAAACCACTTCCTCCCAGCAGTGCAAAGTCAGCCAAGGTGCTCGGTTTTGCAGTTTGTTGAGATAATACTGAACAGCTACAGCAGAAAGGAGCTTTCAAAAAAACAGAAAATAGCATCACCAGGAGAAACATAAAGCTAAGTGGAGGTCTGGGTCACCACATCAGCACAATTGCTCCTGTGGGTCTCTTGCCCTCTCCAGACCAGTAGACTTCACTGGTGCAAATGAATGATCACAGAATCACAAAATGTCAGGGATTGGAAGGGACCTGGAAAGCTCATCCAGTGCAATCCCCCCATGGAGCAGGAACACCCAGCTGAGGTTCCACAGGAAGGTGTCCAGGCGGGTTTGAATGTCTGCAGAGAAGGAGACTCCACAGCCTCCCTGGGCAGCCTGGGCCAGGCTCTGGCACCCTCACCATGAAGAAGTTTCTTCTCAGATTTAAGTGGAACCTCCTGTGTTTCAGTTTGAACCCATTGCCCCTTGTCCTATCATTGGTTGTCACCGAGAAGAGCCTGGTTCCATCCTCCTGACACTCACCCTTTCCATATTGATCACCATGAATGAGGTCACCCCTCAGTCTCCTCTTCTCCAGCTCCAGAGCCCCAGCTCCCTCAGCCTTTCCTCACACAGGAGATGCTCCACTCCCTTCAGCATCTTCGTTGCTCCACACTGGACTCTCTCCAGCAGTTCCCCGTCCTTCTGGAACTGAGGGGCCACAACTGGACACAATATTCCAGATACGGTCTCACCAGAGATTATGCAGAGCCAAAGAAACAAGCAACACAAATATCTAGTTTAAATGGCTCAACTGCCTAAAATCGGTGGGGTTTTTATGTTATAGTTTATAAAAACAAATAACAAAAAGAGACAGTCTGAACTTGTGCCCACTTGATACAGCAAAAGTGCTGCTCCGCAGTGAGCAACCAAACAGCCAATTACCATTGACACCCCACTAACAAAAAGAGCGTTTTTACCTTTCCTTTTAAGCATACTCCATCTTCTCCACTTCTTTAGGCCATGGTACTTTGCAGCAGGAACTTCTGCTTGGCACTAAAATTAATTTTCCCTACTGACTCATTTTTGGGAAAAAAACCTGTTAGTAGGAGCACTTGAATTTGACAGACATCCACGTTATTCGCTCTTGCAACTCAAGGTACAAGACCCCTCTCAACTCTCTCTCAGAGTAAAATTACTGTTTTTTTCTTAATTACACCACCGGTTAATGCAACCTCTGACAGAGGAAAGGTAGAACATTTAATTTGGCAAAGTTTAGTGCCAATCTGCATTAGGCCACAGTGATTTAACCTCTTTCTCCATGGCAGTGTGCCTACATCATTCTGCTAATAGCATCCCCGCAGCAGCCCTGCCCTACAGATTTCATTGGGATCCCTGCGGCAGCTCAGCCACAGCACCCTGGACCACCAGCTCTTGGTGCAGTTATATGGGACACCGTGCAACCCCATCACAGCCACATGTATTCTGCTCAACCACCAGTACATTATTTTGGATGTCAGAATCAAGGCTTTCACTAATTAGAAGGCTAATTATACTGCTAATTACACTGTGCATTCAAATACGCTGCTTTGCATGTCTCAAAAACACAACTCTCTACAATCTCATACATCCACACTTTCAAATAGTGAAATGCTTGCAACCCATTCTCTCCAGTGACTACAGACATCCAGGTCACTTACGGTGTTTTGCTCCTGAAATAACCCTGCAAAACCCTCTCCATAATTTCAATGTATAAGTAAACGAAAGAAGTATAGAACAGTAGCAACAACAAAGAGTCATGGATTATGCATTTTGTTCTTTGCATACTGAATGTACTTGTCATGATGTGGTAGTCCTTCAACCCAACCCAAACTCATGCAACTTGGTCACCTAATAAAATAAGTAACTTATACACATGTGGGTTTATCACAACAGAGATTTCTTGTACACATAACCAGGAAACAATTTCAGCATGCACATACAAAACCTCCACTTTAATTTGAGCACCCTGCAAATACTGATATACTATTTGCAGTCTTCCAGCACAGCTGGAAAGTGTTTTCTCTGCTTACAGATGGGGAGTTGGGACACCAAAAGGCAAAGCGACTTACCAAGGACCGCAAGGAAAAGCCTGCTAGAGAGCAGGGGATCAGCCTGGGTTTTTCCATGTGCCCAAAGCTCTGATGACTCCTTCATCCTTCCTCTGATCAATGGGACGAAACAAAAGTGGCCCTCAAGTATGGCTATAAAACCAATATAGTTTTTTCTTTTTTAATGGGAACAAGCTTATCTTCTCATCCCCCTATTTTTCTGACTCGGCAGAGAGAAGAGTTAAAGCATGAAGTCTCGTACTTTGTACCTCATAGTTCAAACAAGCCGTGCAGTTTCGATCGGTCTCTCTCCGTTGACGCGTGACCTTCTCAGCTGCACCAGGAGATGTAAATCCCCCTTCTGGGGTTGTAAAACTTGGGTATGTGGCATCATCACAAGGGATTCCCTTTGCTAACTATGAGCATTGGGTGCTTAGAGAAAAAAACGTATATCATGCCAGAAGATGTTTTAACTAGAAAACATACTTAACACATATATATTTCTTTTAAAAAAAGAAGAAAAAACAGTGTAAAATGGAGAGGTATTGTACCATAATTAGCCAAAGCAGATGTTATTCCCAGAGCTAACAGCAACTTCTAACAACCCTTACACTGTCCATGAACCAGGCAGCCCAGGAGTGCACCAAAGTCCGCACGGGAAGGAAAACACCACCAGCAGCCCCCAAAGTGCTTTTGGTGTTTGTTTCTCAAGCGGCACCTTCCAGTATTAACATGTCCTTATCCATTATCTCTCATTTATTAGAGGACAGCACTTCCCTATCAACAAGCTCTGCTGCCACAAACGAGCGAAAGGCCACTAAGGAGAGGGAGGTCACAGTGAGCAGCGCTCCAAGTGCCGCTCCAAACCCTCAAGGCTGGACCGTTTAACTTCTCCAGTAGTTGGGACTGCAAAGGGATTGCCAAAAAAAACATAAACAACATTTTATCATGGAGATAACAGTATTTCCCTGGATAGCACGGTCTTGCTGTCAGAAAGGCTCCTCCGGTGACCTCCCGACATGGTTCAGCATCGTGGCGGTGCTGGGGGGTGGCTGGTCCCTTTGCAGCCCAGCTCAAGTCTTTACAGACTTTCACGCAAGGAGAGTGAAGGGATAGGAGCACAAGTTTTCGATAATTAACTGCTTCAAATAATCTATATGGCAATGGCAAAGAAAAAAAGAAAAAACCAAAACCAACAAAACTAAAACCACACACAACTTTCAACACTTTAAATGGATTACATCAAACCAAAGCTGCTCACTACGGACAAAACAAAGTAAAATACTTTATCACAGAATCACAGAATGTCAGGGATTGGAAGGGACCTCAAAAGCTCATCCAGTCCAGTCCCCCCGCCGGAGCAGGAACACCCAGCTGAGGTTCCACAGGAAGGTGTCCAGGCGGGTTTGAATGTCTGCAGAGAAGGAGACTCCACAACCTCCCTGGGCAGCCTGGGCCAGGCTCTGTTACCCCCACCGTGAAGAAGTTTCTTCTCATATTTAAGTGAAACCTCCTGTGTTCCAGTTTGTACCCATTGCCCCTTGTCCTATCATTGGTTGTCACTGAGAAGAGCCTGGCTCCATCCTCCTGACACTCACCCTTTCCATATTGATCACCATGAATGAGGTCACCCCTCAGTCTCCTCTTCTCCAAGCTCAAGAGCCCCAGCTCCCTCAGCCTTTCCTCACACTGGAGATGCTCCACTCCATCATCTTCATTGCTCTGCACTGGACTCTCTCCAGCAGTTCCCTCTCCTTCTTGAACTGCTTTAACTCCTCTGCTAAGTCAAAATTAAAGGGGGACAAGAGGATAAGGCAGGTGCAGCCAGGTTTGAGGAGTCACCCACTCCTTAGCACAGGCACAGACATCAGCCCTGTGTCTCCTTCCTGGGGTTCAAGCCACCTTGTTTTCTTGGCATTGCAAGCAAATCAAGAACACACACGTGGCTGGGCACTCACTAATTGCCAGCTACCAAACTCCCACCCGAAATCTGGGTTTGCTCGAACAACCAGAGCAGCATCACTAGAAACCTCCCACCTCCACGCACAGTGCCCGCTCCGGAGAGCAAGCCCAGCTCAGGAGAAGGCTTCAAACCTGGTACTGAAGGTTGTCCTCCCATGTCCACTTCTTCACAGACTTCCCAAACTATCACTTGGAAACTGCCTGGCTGACCTGGGTGAGCAAACACCACCCAGCAGAACAAATTGTCCGCACTGGAAAAGGGAAAAGCCAGCCCTCCACGTCTGCGTTTCAGTCAGGACTTGGGGGTCACGACATTCACTTGGGTGTAAGGAAGGGCTTTACCAACCTTTGTTGCTCAAAATTCACCACCAAAGTCACCTGAAGAATTGAAAAATGAAAAAGAAGTCCCCCTCTGTCTTTGGAGCAACCCTTGATTGTGCAGCATCTTACATTTCATCATGGGAGACCAAAGCAGCCCTGATATCCCAACAGCACAAAAAAACCCCATCATATTTCAGGTTGTCCTGCACAAGCTCTGTGTCTCCTACTCTTAAAGCAGAAACTACAAAATCCCAACCTAAACCCCTATAAAAGAAATATCAGCAATTCAAATGAGGCAGATATTTTTTTTCAGTCCTCTTACTCCAGCTACATACATAAATCAGATAGTGAAAAATAAGACGGTGACACAAAAGACCAATCATAAAAACAGCCCAATTAATTTTCCTCTAAACAGTTCAAATAAATAGAGTGCCGTTTCTGCATTGAGACTATTCGATTACAGAAGGAAAAAAAAATACCCAGCAATATAATGCAGCTATAGCATTTGAATAGCTATGAAACCAAGAACAGGGAGGTTGATGTATTTATTAAATTAATGCTGCATTATCTGCATTGCAGGATGATCAACACAATTGGCAGGAAGCTTCAAAAAAAAGGGATAGTCCCCAAAACATTTAAGAGAGCAAACCCCACCATATTGGGCTTTTCTGAAGCAGATTGTGCAGGTCTGAGGTTATTCTGGGCAGTGATAGTTACAGTATCTGCTAACTCATAGCACAACACAGACAATCATAAATCTTTGAATATATTGTTCTGCCCTATAAGCAACCATAAACTCATTATCATCACTATTAAAAACTAATGCTGCCTTCATCAGCATCTCAGCTGATCCCTAACGTCCCGCTTACTTCGATGTAGTGCTAATTCATCAGTTTCGTAGTTTGAAGAAATCTTATGCAGTTAAGTAAATCCTTAATTGTACTTCTTAAAGAATATAATTTTTAGCATACACGTTTCTCTCACTGAGTTTGCAAATGAATTGTAATAGGGAGAGGGAAGAGCGAATAAATTCCCTAAATATTTCTATTTCTTGCCCCTGGTTTTAGTATCTCAAAACTCATTGAAATCCTCAAGTCTCAGGATAAAACTGAGCCAATTCACTCTATACTCAAAAAGGAAATTTGGTGGCATTTTTAATTGGTTTTCTTTTCAAAAGCGAAAGCCAAAGACAGCAAACTCTCCCCTCATCCTCTTTCCTTCCCACAGAGCTGGCAGGCTCTCCAGGCTGAGCTGCGGCTCTTCCTAGAAAGCCGTTCAGTGCAGCTGAAATAACCGGACACAGAAAAGTCAGGTTTTCCCCAGACCAATTAAGGCTTTACTGTAAAAGCATCTCTAAGTGTTCTGATAAAACTCATTTAATTCTAAACTAACAATGTAATTTAATCCATGCTTCTATATATGGCACTTAAAGGCACTTTTTATTTTTTTCTTTACTATATATATAGGTGAAACACTTCTTAAAGAAAGACCTTGATTAAAATCTATTTATCAAGGGTCAACTCTGAGTGTTTCCTTCTAGGCTATATGCACAGTCCCAATTGCACCAGGGCTCACTTGGTGCTACAGTAATGCAAGAAATCATCCCCATCTGCCAGGAAGGAAAAGCCTGGGTGCAAGGGGATGGGTTTGGGGTTATGGGTGCCCTTTGGGGTGCAAAACCGGTGGCTCAGCCCCAGAGATGATGGGGAGAAGGGAATAATGCACAATGGTCCCATCCCTCCCATCGCAGAGGAACAATTCCTACTTCCTGAGCATAAAAGTCCAAAACTCACTAGGATCACAACCTGTCGTGAGAAGTGCTAGAGAGGGGACACCCATAAACATGTGCTACACCACAGTTTGAATGATATGGTTTTCAGACAAGGAAAAAGAAAAAATTTAAAAAGGAAAGAAAAAGAGAGAAGAAGTATGATTGATGCTAAACACATCAGAACAGGGGCAAAATCACAACCAAAACCTACCTGACTCCCAACCCGGCATCACCTCGCCAGGGATCCTCCAGAGCATCCTCATCGCTCCGTCCTTCCCGAGGCTCCTTCATTAACACCTCAAGGGATCAAACCTTGGTGGGAAGCCGCTGGCACCCCCGCAGCACCCCCCCCTGCCCGCGGGCAGCCATTCATAAAAATCCAAACCTCAACCAGAGACGCGCACGCAGACGTTCGCACACACCTCTAACCGGAGAAAGACCATCTTACTCACTGCTCTCTCCTTCCCACGCTACCTCAAAACACTCATCTGCTGAAGCAATGCGCTGCTTGGCCGCCAGCCAGCTGGAAGCCAAAAGGGGCTTTTCCTTTCCTGCCGCTCAACCTCATTCAGGCACTTCTTGCTTGTACACAACGCTATTTATAGCTGCTGGCGAGCAACCAGGCGCAACCCAACCGCAGAGCTCCAGCGGTTCCAGCAACGACAACAACAAAATAAATAAAATAAAAACAATCATAACAACGACAGAATAAACTCGAGCGCCATCGGTTTGTTGTTCTGCTCCCGCAGAACGCGAGCGCGATGGTGAAGGAGAGAAGCGTGGATGGGCTGTTCTGAGTTAAAAATAACCCAGCCAAAAAAGCCACCGCAGGGAAGCGTGACCTTTACTACTACTACGGGAAGAAAGCGCGCTGCACCCTGCGCCTGCCTGGGAGGTAGCGCTGATGTGTAAGGCAGGATTCGAAATAAAGGTGACAGGGAGAAAGTGAGATGGAGAAAAAAAAGCACCAAGTATAATCTTTAAATACTGGAAAAAAAACCAATAATGCTTTTTTCAGGAATAGTACATTTTTCCCACCTCCAAAAAGCAAAACTCTTGTTGCTTTGGAAACCTCTTCCCAGGGAGTGACCCTGAAATACGGTTTTGGGGTGAGAGGAATAAGCAGCTTAGTTTCTTGAAGGTGGTTATTATTATTATTATCATTATCCTTCTAGAAGGAAAAGATAGAGAGGATGTGGTTTCACTCAGAGGCTAATCCGGACCCACGGAGTTTACCTTCCCACGCTACCCCAAAAGTACCAAGTGTCAGCAGCGATACCACGATAAAACCCGCCCATCAATCCTCCTGCTTTACACCCTTTTTCCTCCCAAACCACATTTAATCCCAACAGAAAGACGCCACTGCCTGTGACCGAGAGTTCAGCTGCTGCTCACATACAGCAAAAACATCCTTTGACCTAATCTGACCACTCAGCACTGAATTGTCCCCAAATCAACAACCAGAGGAGAGTTTCACGGCCACTGCTTTGCCCTCCCGCGGCAAAGCGACTGGAGCTGAGATTTTTCACAAACCACTGTGTTTTTCGGTCCCTTTCTCTCTGGCATGAACTCCCTGGGGTCAAGCACATGCATCCTATAGAGGACATGCGAAATTCCTTACATTTTGGGGAGCAGTGGCATAAACTGGCAATGACGCGTCTTGAACACATCAGTGCAAATAGACACTTGCCATCGGGCCGTTAAAAAGAAAATATGCATCAAACCTGGCTGAGGGTGTAAAATGGGGGAGCAACCCCACAAGCCAGCAAACATGAGCAACCCTGAACTTGCTGGCTCCTTCCCTCCCTCTCCCCTATTTTTCTCCCCCTAAATGAAAGCACATTGATTTTGCTGAGACAGGTGTTTCAGATACAGCTTGAAAACTAATTAAATCATATCTGCAGCTTGAAAAATAATTAATCCTTTATTCCCTATTATAATAGATAATTACAATGCATGATAGGAAATGACTTGTCAGGTTTTCTGTTTAAAATGCTCACACTGTATGGGAAATAAAATGGGGGAAGTGGTTACAGGTCCTTCCCAGTCTCCTGTAGCCCACCAGTTGAGGCTGCTTAAAGGGTTTTTTCTTTAGATGTAGCACAAACAAAAACCACAGTTACTGAAAATAGATTTGAGAATGACGGACAACGGTAGGTCAGATTTCTCAGGTCATTCTTGTTCATTTGAGTGTATGGTCAAGGGGCTACTGCCAGAATCCAGCCCTGACACAAACAAAAGGATGAGTAAAACATTTGTCACTAAAGTAACAAGCAAGGCAGGATTCAATGTGTGAGATGGGCAACAGAGCTGCTCCTAATTTCCTCTTACAGCACTTTTTCCTGTGCCAGAACACAAAGCAAATAAACCAGCACCACCAGAAGGTGAGCAAACACCCACGGCCACCCATCAGCAAAGGCACCGCAGGACCCACCTCCCCTCCCCAGATTTCTCTTAAATGCTCTGGCATCTTCATTCCCACTACGAGATAAACATGATCATGCTGAAAATTTCCATAACTTCTTTGCAACAAAATAAACTTTTCAGTCTTGCTCTGCCTTAAAAAAGAGTTGAACAGGTCCCAGTCCACAAGCTGAGGCGCCACCATAATTAAAAGGATTACGAGTTTTAAGGTATGGATGCACAGACTCTTAAGGATCCCAGCAGCACATGTGAAAGGTCTAGGAAAGCAGCAAATAAAAGCACCTCTTGCCAATATTACTCAAAGGTGCTCCCCAAGATCTGTAAATCCTTTGCAAAAATGTGGAAGGGTCCACAAAGCCACGTAGGATGAAACCCACCAGGTACCAAAAAACAAAGGCATACCTAGAGCCGAATAAAATGAGATGACTTGATTTGCACTCAACAGAAAGCCGCCTACAACAGAAACATCCTGGATGACCATTTTCTCAAAAAAACCTCCAAACTAATCCCAGTGTTTTTGTGTTCACTTTTGCCTTTTCCTTCACGACCTCAGTGCAGCTCCATGTTGTCATGCATTCCCATTTTGGGGAAGGCTAGATGAAAAATAAGGGCAAGCAATCCTGCCTATTGCTTCTTTTATTTTACACCTTTACAGTTTTGTTTGTCTTTTTTTTCTTTTAGAAACAGATTTTTCTAAAGCACCCGGAGTTAAGAAGCACTTTTCAAAACCACCCAGCTCTCCATTGGGTTCACATAGGGCCCCCTTCAAACCACTTCCACCTCCCCAAACTCCCCCGAGCAGCACTGAAAACCAACTGCTGCCATTTAAATGACCAGAAGTACAGACAAGGTTGTTTTCTTTCCAAGGAAACTCTTCCCCGTTCAGGAAAATCTCTAGAACTGTGTGGAGCTGGCAGCAAGGAGAAGGATGACACAAGCAATTAGCGCCATGGACAAACATCTTCATCACGTTCTGGTGCCAAATACACTCATCCTATAGTTCTTTAGCAAGATATCCTTAGGAGCAACCACCCAGAGATTGATCCAGGCCCTGTATACTGCATTAATTAAGTTAATTATAAACTGTTACCAGCAGAGGGACTAAAGAGTGCAAAAGAAAAGAGAACCTCGAAAGGGCCAGCTCCCCTCTTTGTGCCCAGGGTAGGTGTCATCCAGCCTGGTTTTCCTCTTTGCCCAAGTGGATCACCAAAATATCCCACATCCAACAGCAGTTTTAGACCGTATTTCATCATAGCAAAAAGCATTCCCCAGAGCCAACGCATCCAAACCAACTCCTCCACCTCTTCCCTCCCTCCTGAAGGAGCGCTCGCCCTACAAGCCACAGCTTTCCCAACCCAAAAAGATCAATAAATCACCCGATTTCACAACCGATGGTCTCCCGCCAACGGGATGAATATGTAAAGAGATTTGGGGAGGGGGAAGCGGAAAGAAAAGAGGGGAAATGGGTTTTAAATCAACACGATTAATTGCTTTGGTAATTGTTCCTATATTAGATTAGTAGACTCGGAGGCAATTAAGCATCTTTGACAAGAGGATGCCCCATGGCAAAGCTTACCCTGCTCCTCCTGCCTTTTAAGAGCTTGGAATGGGAGGCAGGAAAGTCCACTATTTTGGATTATTTTGTGATAAAAGAAGGAGATATTTCCAACGTTTGCACAACATGTTAAAATACTAATTTAGGGCTAATTATTTGCTTTTTTTACTTTCGTTTAGAAATGCGAATTTTAAGTAACAAAATGCTGTGTATGAATGAAGAACGTTACAGATAAATTAAACCTTCTGCCTTGTTTTGCCTATACTGATTTATTTTCTGATTTTCACCCCAACCCAAACTGATACTCTTCTATCAATATTTAAAGAAACTTATAATGGGGAAGATGTGTTTTTTCAAGCATTAAATCAACCGAGGATATCTAAACTGGTCTTTTATATACACCAGAGCCTTCACCTACTACTGACTTTGTTTTCATTGCTATTGTCAGCATCTCATGGACTTCTACACCTATGCAACAAATACACCCTCCAAAGCCACTGCAACATGCCTTTGGATATGGATTCAAAATACAATTGAGGTCATCTCCTAACTTTGATCACTTGAGCACAGCACTCCCTCCACTTTGCTATTACTTCATCTCCACCACAATCCTAAACCTGTTTTTCACCCAAACACTCACTTCCTACTCTTTCAGTAATTAAGGTTGCAATGGAACAGCCGGGCAGCACTTAATGCTGTTTTTATTAATGCTGTAATGAGTTGAGTTACAAGATATTGAACCATTTTCATGTTTTTGCAACAAGGCTAACAGTTCCCCCGCTGCTGTGGGGTTTCTGGTTCTCCAGATTCCTATTCAATGTATCTTTTAGATTCCAGCGCAACACAGGCATTTCTACAGAAGGCAGAGCCTGAAAGGGTTGCCAACTGAACTATATAATCTGGGCACAGAGATCATTCAAAACGAATTATATTATAGCCTTGGTTTGGGGGTTTTTTTGGTGTACAATTTGCCCAACCTTAAAGAGTCTCAATTTTCTATGATCACCAGTGGATACACTGAATATAAACACCTTTAAAAAGACACCTCTTCTCCTAAGCCTCTGAAAGAACCAGCAATATTTGCAAGACACTGGCCCAACATCTTCCTGCTCTGCTGACAGATACTCAGCGGCATCTCTTTGGTCAGTAGTAGCAACATTTTCTTTAAGGAAACTTTGAAGTGGTTTCAGGCAAGTTACAAGACATATTAAAAATGACACGCCATCTGCTTACCAATGTGATGTTTTGCATTGTGTAACTAAACCAATTTAACAACTGAAGTCTATTTGACATCTAATTAGTCTGTTTGGTAGCCTGATCACTTGTAGATGTTTTGGAGGGGATGAAGCACTCTAACAATCTTGATCTTTTTTTACAAAGAAAACAATTTAAAATAATTAGTCACAGAACTGTTTTTCCTTCCTAAATATTATTTTTCCTCATTTAGGAATCAAGGCATATGTTTCTCCCATGCTACCCTCTATTTCTGGTAAGATGTAAATCTAGCCATCGTTTTTTTTGAGTAACACAATCACAGAGCTTTACCAGAGCCCTGGAAAAAGGAGAGGAACATTCCCTGGGTTGCAGAGTCAAAGGCTCCATCATCAGTGCCCAACATCACATGGAGATTTGCCAGGTCATTTGTTTGCTTGCTTAAGTTAACAGTATTTCTCAGGAAATGCGTGGTCGCCTCAAGAGGGATTTATCCTGGCAGGATAGCACTAGGGTATAAAAGTGGTAGGTGAAACCCAAACAGAAATAAAACAACTCATACCAGAGTGTTTAAAATTCAAAGTCTAGACTTCAGCTTGCATACTGCTCCAGCTTCCTCACATGTGACACCAGTGAAAAGACGAGGACCGCTGATACCTACCACCATGCCACATCTTAAAATACCAAAGCAGGTCAAACTTAAAATCAGAAGTACCTGCTGGCACTAACTCACCACAGATGGGGATGTTCAGATTCACATATCCATTAGAAATGCCCAACAAGAAATAGGTAACAAGTGTCTTTAATAGAGACTGCCTGTACGGTACTCACACTAAGGAGAAATTACGGGTTTTCATTCATGAGCAGATGATGGAGAAAGAAATGCACACAACATCTCCAGAAGCATTTCAAACGTGTCTTGTAGAAATGTAAGAAGACAGTTTCCAGCACTGCAGACTCGCTGCATGCACCCACACACCAAAAGCAGACACATACCATAAGACCAGAGACAATATTTGATTCCAGCATCAGCCATAACCAACAACATGCAAAAGCACATGTTGCTCCATGCACCATTCCCCCTGAGAAAAAAAGACACAAGTGGTTTTAAACCATGACATTTACATCAGATACATTCACACCCTGATGGATCAATTGGGGAAGTTAATGATAAGGTCCAGAGCCCTTCCCAGGAGCAGCCACCTCCAGCATCCCACCTTTGTTTGGAGACAACCCTATCTCCAGCAGTCTCTGCCTGCAACCCACGCCTGCTGCAAGCCCTAGACCTATGAGATTTTTTGGAGACAACCCTTCTTCATGGAAAGGGTTGTCAAGCATTGGAACAGGCTGTCCAAGGAAGTGGTGGAGTCAGCACTCCCAGAGAGGTTTAAAAGCCGTTTAGATGAGGTTCTCAGGGACATGGTTTGGTGCTAGAGTTAGCTTAGGCTATGGTTGGACTTGATGGTCCTGAGGGTCTCTTCCAACTGAAATGGTTCTATGATCTCCTGCAGTCTCTGCCTACAACCCACACCTGCTGCAAGCCCTAGACCTACAAGATTTTGGAGCAATTTTGGATAGGGAGAGAAGACAAATGAGTAAAAACCACAATTAGGCAAGGGTAAGAGCTGGGAGGAGGGTCAGATCAGGTCAGTCCCAGAGGATGTTGTTCCTGGAACCACTGAAGTTACAGTTTGCAACCTTTATCAGCTCCCGCAATGAAATACGACCACTCTTCTGGCCGGTCTTGTTTTCCGAGTTTTATTTTCTATTGTTCTGTACTAAGCAACTGTCGACCCTTATCAGCACAGCCCTGTCCTGCTTGTTTTCCTGTTACCTTCCCTTGTATCACGTTGGTTTTTCAGCATTGCGTTTGGAAGGTGTGATGAGTTTGACAGCCTGATCTAATTACTGCCTTCCCAAAACAAGTAAGAAAGAAGAAGGGGGGGGCGGGGGGAAGACCATTTCAGTTAGTTAAACATGCCGCTACCCAAGAAAAGAGCTGGAAGGAGACAGGGGGGAATTTGCTAACTTTCACTCGGCAGCAGAGCAGAGCTGCTTTCAATGTGCCATATTGACTTACCGCTGCTGGAGGCACAATAAAGGCAGGGCCTGGAGTCAATGCGGGCTCCTGCAGCTCTGTGTAAACTCCGCTTAAAATGTATTTCAAGGAACTTGATCTATTGACATGGCAACTGTGAAAACTTGAGTCCATTTGAAATTTAAATAGCACTTCCACTCCTCTCTAAATGCCAGCCACGGGGTGGGCCCCACGGCCCGTTGTGTGGAAAATGCTTTCACTGGAAGACATCTCCCCCAACAGAATGCCTCCAGACACAACTGCTCTCCTCAAAAGCAGCCAGCACAACTGATTGGGACCCCTTTTTGATGCAAATTCATATTATTCTGTTGGGGAACAGCAGGTGTTCAGCCATGCTTCCCTTTAGAAAAATTAGGACCTTGCTTTCTTCCCCCTCCTTCTTGCACTTGGCTCCCAGTTGGCTTCAACTGCTCTCATCCTCAGTGCACACTTGGTGCCTCCTGGGCTGTGAAGTACAAACCAGCGCTATTCAGGAACAGGACAGTGTGCGCCACCGATCCATAAATATCACTTTTATTACACGTGACAAAAGCTATGTGGCTTTATGAGTCTTGCCAGCATGGTGAGGATGAGGCCATTGAGACTTAGAGTGGCACCACTTGACATTAAAATTCAGCAGAAGCATTTCACATCCAGCTTTGTTTGACATATGGAGCTGGACTACCACGAGCTTTACCAGTATCGATACCACCTAAGTGATTGCCTCTAACTTTATGAAACAGCCAGAAGGAAAAATATGGGTTGTTGTCAAATATCTCAAGGTCACTGTGGTCTATATAAGAGACATATGAAAGCTGCCTACCCATGCAGGGAGCACAAACATGCCCCAGGAAGGTCCCAATGGATGGTGCTGTTGGGGAATGCCATTCAGTGAAAAGATCTACAATAAAGTAGTATCCAAAAGTGTGAAACAGGACCCAGCTCTCACTGTGGTAGGAACTAGCTAAGAATACAGGGAAAGGTTCCCCCACTTCCTCTCTCTCTGTGCTGCCACCCCATCCTTTCCAATTTAATTTGAGAAGAAACAACAAAAGGGGAGAGCAGTAGAGATAAAACCAGAAATCCACAAGAAGACATACCAATAATGTGATTTTACACAAGCGTGATCTAAAATTCATAGGGTTTGGAAAGTTGAAACCCTCAGCCTTCAATGGAACTATATCTCCAGGACTCCCTAAATTACCTACCTGAGCAAATGAAAAGGCTCTTTCTCCTAGCATGTGTGAGTACAAACCCTCTGTAGGATCCCTGGAGTCTTAAAAGAATAATCTGGAGGAAAAAACACATCTTCATGGACCCGTTCAAGGAGCACAAGAAAGAGCAGCCAAGGACGCCCACAGAAAAGCCAGACAAATGGACAATTAAGGCTGGCATCGTCCAAGTGACGCAGCAAAGCACCACATCACCCCAGAGGGAGCCAGGAAGAATCTATAAAGATGAGGAAAAAGAGCTTAAAAAACCATCACGTGATACTGGGCATGGAGGAAACACTGGAAGGTGGGAGGAAAGTCTGGGGGATGCTCATGGAGGTGATGCAGCAGGGATGGCTGGAGTGTTGGTGGCTGGAGATGAGAGGCCAAGAGCAGAGACACAGATGAGTATACAGCATTTGCGCATCACCAATTTTTAAGAATCAAAATGAAAAAATAATAAAGAGGATGGAAGTTTATGTCTCACATGTCTTCTACTGAAGCCTCAACTCAAACCTGCTATCTGCGGTTGAAAGCACCTGTTGAAAAGTTACATGACCAACATTCCATCATTTCATCCACCCACATTTAAAATATTGTGAAGTTGTCACTTCAGTCCTCTTCAGTAAAAAAAAAAAAAAAAAAAAGGGAAGAGTGATAAACTGAAGTGATTTTATTTCAGTCCTTCAAAATAAAACTCTTGAAACTTGTGAGAACATTAGTCTAATTTAAGCCTCAGATTCCTAGTTTAAGACCCGTTTATTTAAGCATAATGTAAGAAAGACATCTGACGTTATAAAATTGCAAGACACTTTCAGTGAATTTACCATTTTTATTGCCACTAAGGACTCTATTATGCTGGACTCTTTATAAAATACAATCCGTTCCATTAAAAGTCTACCTGACTGGCTTACAGCAGCTGGATGATACGAAGAGGAATAGATAATAAAGAACTGAAAGGTGGCCTGAAAGTCTAATCTTTATTTATTGTCTTTTAAACAAGGATTTAATCAAAGAGAAGATTACTCAGTGGTTATAGATGCAATGCTTATATATATGTGTGTGTGTGCTTTATGACTTATATATTAATATATATACACACACTTCATATACATATAAAGGTTGCATGTGCCAAATCCAACCAAACATTTGAAAAAGCTCAAGCAGGTCCTGTTTGGAGCAGTTTGGTGTAGATAACGCAAACGGAGCCCACAGAACCAGAGACGAAGCACATGGACTGCGGAATTCACCTGCCGAGAGCTGATCACAGCACTGGCGCTAAAGCGACAACCCATGGTGACAGCAGAGATATTCTTTTTTCCTTTCTTCTCAGCCGTACAGTTACAAAGCAAAGGCAGGGATACGCTGATGCAAACTAACCAGTTTTAAACAATATCAGACTTTTAGCTCTTATTTTGCACCAATGGGTCAATGCCCAACTCTTCCACAGTTCTACTTGAAACCATATATTCTTCTTACAGTGGGAGAAGGCCCATCTCTGTAATGACACAGCACTTCTCAAGTGAGGAAAAAAAGGTAGAAAATTAAGTAAAAAAAAAAAAAGGTCATGTGAAGGGTTATGCTGTTAATATTCTTGAAGATGAATGAATATACAGCATTCCCAGTAACACCCTGGTCTTCCAGGGGGATGGTTTGTCCAGGAGCATGCATGGAAAGGATGCAGGAAGAAACTCAAACAGAGAAACCTGGGATTTAAATGAAATATTGAAACTAGAAGCACAAAAATGCGGTAAAAATACTTGTCTACAATCATTTCATATGCCTGTCTAAATATCCTTTAACAAATTAAAACTCTAAAAGACGCGCTGAATCAACGTCGACGTCAAAGCACAACGCTTGACATTTGTTTTCCAAAAAGTAGTTACTGGCAGCAGCTAAAATGCACCGTCACACCAGAATTACAGCCATATAATTCACTTTTTAGCTGCTCAGGAGCAGGGATAACAATAATGCGTTGGCCAGCCACACCACAGTTGACACTAAGAACATTCCCGACATCCGACGTTGTTTCATTCTGCTTTTGGCAGAAGTTTGGAGTTTCATTCTTGAAGTTGTATAATAGATACTTTTGATTTGTGATTGAATGGAAGATTATAATCAACCTTGGGACACTCATTCACTTATGGAATAAAGCCATGCAGTCCACTATAAATATTTATAATATTTTCCACATTTGTTAGTATAATTAAAGGGAATGAAATTCAATGCAACAGTTGGGGGAGGGAGGGAAGTAAAACCTGTTATTTACAGTGTCCTTTAAAATTAAATGTATAGACATTAATTGCTTATTATACACACTGTTATTCAACCAGCAACACACAGAAAACCGAGCCAAAGAGAAGAGCCTGCTGCTCAGAAACATCCTGCAATAATTTGTCCCAACCGGTCATTCAGACAAGAAAAGGCACAGGGCATCTTGTTCACTTCATTTGTGCCAGCAGTGAATAGAAGATGCTACCGCAGCAGCACGGTATCGTTTTACACACCGCAGCACCCGCGTGAATGACTGTGCAGTGTCAGATGCTACCAGCCCAATTTAGGAGTATTTTATACCGCTACATCCCAGGCAAGATAAATACAATCGGCCCCGTTATCACTATATATAAACCACCTACGAGTGCCTGGAAGGACTGCAAGGGCACGGAGTGGTTAGGAAAACGCTGTTCCAGCTCCATCCTTGCTGCTGCTCCTCTTGGAGAAAATAAAAATTAAAAACCACAACACATTACCTTGGTGCTAAATCTGCAAAGGCAAACAACCACCTCGCCACAAGCTGAGAAACGTGAAGTTTATAACGCGGTTCCCGAGGAAGAGCTCCCGTTTTCAAGAGGGTCAAATATTTTGGCTTAAAGGTTTTTAAAGCTCGTATTCGGCGAGGAGAAGGAGGATTTTATTCTGGTTCCGTCGCCTATTCATTCTTTCTTGAATAATACATGCTTCTGTTAAAAAGGGCAGCACGCTATTTTTAGACTATCCCATAACACTTAAGAAAGCATCAGCTACTTTGTTGGGTTTTTTTTTTAAAGCCTGGTACCGCAAAGGTTTTGGAATCTAGAAAAATGGGGCACAGGTAGGAGTTGGTCCCAGGTTGCTGGGAAGGGTTTGCAGGTTAGGTGAGAAAGCACTGAAAACGTGCCCGGTTTTCTTCGACTCTTCTCAAACCTGACATGTGCCGACAGAAAAGCAGGGAAACAAAGAAAGAAAACAAAAGCACTTAAGTGCTATTGCTTGGAAACCACTTTAATGAAAGGCACCGCAGAGTATGACAAGATACCTAACCTAACGCTGACAGGGAAAACAGGCAAACAAAATCCACACAGCCACTTTTACGTGCCCTCTGTGACAAAAATAGCTGGATAATAACCATTTTGCAGCTGAAGACATTTGCAGGATCCAACACCTCTCTGAATCTAAAGGCTGCTGCTGTACACAGAGCAAACTCTTCTGGAAGCATCAGCTTTGAGGCAGGAAGATCCTTCTTTACTGCCACTGTAAAGGACAAAGAGCTTATTGGAATTAAAGGATGTCTCAGTCCCTTCTCAATAAAACACTAGTTGTTCTTATTTGCTTTGTTACAAATAGGCTTAGATTTATTTCTTTTCCCTCTTTTCAATGTAGACGTGTGGTACAGAGATCTGTTTCTAAAGGATGCTGCCTCTGTACTTGTTTTTAGGGGATCCACAAGGAGAAGTCCCACCCGGCTCCCCAGTCTCCACCAGTTCAATACCCTGGGAAGCGGGGCAGGAGAGGACCACAGGTTCTCTCGTTTCCCTCAAGTTTAATTCCTTGGGGGGGAAAGGAAAGAAGAAAAAAAAAGGAGGTTCTCCTTTTGGCACTGAAACTGCTCCCCTGTCCAGGGATTTGATAAGCAATGCTGAGTTAGGCTGATAAAGCCCTGACACCAGCCACAAACACAGGGCAATCAGACACGAGGCTCTATGGCAGGATCACATCCAAAACAATACACGTGGAAAAGGTCAATGCTCCAACCTTTACTCATTAAGCCCTTCCTAGAGCCCAGCAGTTTACTTGCTGGACATAATGGCATCCCCCCCAAAGATGTGCCAGTGATACAAAAGCTTTAAAGCAGATTTCTGAACCCAAAAAATAAATGCCAAGTCAGATACAGCTACATATGCCAAGAGACTTTTTGCTCAAATAAACCCAAATACATTTTAAACCTGCTCTGTTGGATAACTGTGTTCATCCAGCACTCCAGACCTCCTCACTGCCTACCTGGATGTATTCTTGTACCGTTACAGGCAATGTCACTTGTTTCTTCCACACAAGAACAGTGAGAAGCTAAAAAGGATGATATATATCATCTTTAGAAAGCTCAATGACAAATGTGTAAACTGGAAAAACAACAAGAAGCCTAAAACTAGAACGACTGCTCTCTAACCCAATATTTAAAAAACAAACAAACCAACCAATCTGCTGTGCAGGCTGCTCAGGTCCCACAACCAAGCTGCCTTGAGATTTATATCCTAATACCACCTTTATTTTTTTTCAGGTCATACATTATTTTCAAAAGAAATCTGAGTTCAATGCACCCACCCTTTATAAAGCAGGAGGAGAAGCTTATTACCCTCTTCCAGCAAAAGCACCAAGTCACCTGGCCAAGGACTAACACTTTGGACCAGCAAAGCCCTATGACTGAGCATCACATCCTGATGCTGGAGCATTGGCAGCAGCTCTTCTAAGAGATCACACACATAAGTTGCACTTTCAGTTCTGAAAAGCATATTTTTCACTATTTTTGGTATCACCCAGTACACATCCCCTACTGTGCTCAGCCCAAACTGGGAGTCCAGCTAACCACCCTCACCATGACCCATAAAACTCATCCACGAGAGTGACGGCCAGGGACAAGGGCTGAGCTCCCTGAATTTTTCTGTATCCTCAGATCCCTCCTCCAACAGCAGCTGTTGCAGCACGGGGACAGGAATAGCCCCTTATTAATCACTCCTCATTTCGGAGACAACATATTCATCTGTCATGAGAAGCTACCCTGCCACTAAGAAAACAACATCATGACAATCTCCACCTGCTAAGGAGCAGGAAGATCTTTGCCCTCTCCCCCTTTTCAGGACTTTATATCCTCTTAAGAGCCACCACTGCTCCTCACCCCCCGGGAGACTTAGAGAGCTTCGGCAGGAATACACACAAAATCCTCATCAGCTGATCAAAAGCTTTGCTTCCTACCACCTTTTACATAACCAGCTAGGAGCATCCTAATTACCCGGCTAAACGTAATGAACTCAATTTGCCTTGACTTTGTGCACTTTCACTAGCACGCGAGGTATAAATCAAGGCACAGGGCAATGCGCTCCATCTCACTTGAGTAAAACTAGAGAGTTTGGGGATGTTGAAATGCTGGGTGAAACCACCCGCCAAGTCTACGATTGAAACATTAACCTAGATCAGGATCAGCAAAACCTGAGTATACCCAGAGGAAAGCCCCATTTACTGCTCTGGGTGGGGTTTTTCAGTGCTTTTCGCTCAGCCAGAGATGGAGAAGTAACAGAACAGCTGCAGCAGAGGAGTAGATGGATACTTTTCTTTCCCCCCCTCTTGGTCCAGTTCCCTATCACACTGTAAGTAATCTCTGCTCTCACCATCAAGAATGCTTGCAATGACTGCGGAATATAACCCAAATTTTCCCCGTTGAGTCCCTCTCTCCCAGCTTGGGTTAACATCTATATTAACACTTTATTTCCTAGCCACGTTTTTCAGCTTTGGGGTTTGTATTTTGTTTTTAATAGAACCTTGCTGTACTCCATATAAGCTTTGCACGTAACAAAGTAAACAGCACCACAATGCATTCCTCAACACTAGCTGAACTACTAAATAGCTGCCTGGAGTTTGAAGCTGAAGCAGCTGGGTGTTGGATTACAAACGCAAAACAAATGCCAAGGCATGGCCGTAATATGTGCAATACATTGATGACCTACTGCGCTTAAATCACTCCTCGGAAAGCACATCGGCCATTCAAAAATGCTTTTTTTTTTTTACACCTAAGAGAGAAGAGAAAGTAATTTGTGCTGGTAACGCAAATTTGAAAAATTCCAAGGCGAAATTTTGGCACGGATAAAAATTAACACTGGCAAGAGGGGGCAGGGGAAAAAATTCAGCATTGGCACGCTGGCAGAGACAGCATTTCACGCTTCTGAAACATTTCCAAAGGGTGATATCCCTCCCCATCGACACCAGGAGCGAGGCTCTTGCTCAGCACAGTCCGGCAGAGGATTTCCGAGCCTGATCGTGGCAACTTGAAGCCCCTCAGATCCTCCTTTTCCTGCCTACAGGAGAACAGTGCTTTTCAAAGCACGTGGAGTTCACAACCGAAAGTCCCAGCGAAATAGCTCACGTAACATTTTAAAGCAGCACATGAGCATAACGCAATCTCAAGTACACCCAGTAAAACTATTGATGGACTTCAATGATTGCTTTTTGGTTTCAGATGAGATACACAAGGTCTCTGACCCCCCTGCAGAGCAGGATGAAATGGGTGTTTTCATTCAAGCTACAACACAAGATAAAGCAGCTAAAGAGTAAAACTCCCCCCTGTTGTTTGGGGTTTTTTGAGCTTTGTTTATTTGGTTTGCTTTTGGTTTTTCAGCGGTTTGGGGTTTTTTTGTGGTTTTTCTGTGGGGTTTTGTTAGGTTGGTTGGTTTGTGTTTGGTTAGTTTTACCATAAGGTAAAAATTGGATGATAGTTACACCACTCTGAAATCATTGTAAAGGCAAAACCAGGAAGATCTCACCCACAGTTAAGCGAAGTCCTGGGATGTCACCTCATCATGTCACCATCAACACTGTGTCTCATCTCCAGCAAAATTCACAGCAGAAGAGGGAGGACACAATAGCTTATGTCCCTGCTAGAACAGACCTACTCAGCTGCAAAGGCACAGCTCCCCATTGCCTTGTCTTCCCCCAAATCAGAGTGTGGCCCAATTTAAAGCCATGTGTTGTTGGACCACAAGCAACATTTCAAAAGCTTGCGTTGGCGCTGCGAATTTTGCACCATACAGCTGCTACCCTGCAACAACAAATGACTTGCCAACGCTCCCAAGTATAACGCTTTTGCTAAAATACATCAAAATGGAAGCAAGTCTTTGGCCAGGGCAAACTGCAAGGACCTGGGGGAAGCGGTTCCTCCTGTAGCGCTTCAGAGGTTTTCTGTAAAAATAGTGACAGAGGGTCTAACATCCACCTTCTCTTCTGTTTTTAAAAACTACATTCAGTGCAAAGCAGGAACATCTCAATCTGCAAAGAGCAATTCAAGTTGTTTTAAGGGAGTCAAAACTTCTTCAGTATCTCAGCAGCAGATGGGACCTAACCTGCAGCATCTCACCAGTTCTCTCAACCTCTTCGTCAACTGGTTGGAAACAGCTGCCCACTCTTGAATGCAAGGTTTTCAAGTGTTTAGGGTTTTTTCCTTTAGGAGGTTGATAAAAAGGTCCCTCTTGCATTCAAATATCCTTGTCAGCAGGGCATTAAAGTCAGATTCATTCAAAAACTAATGGTAGTTTACCCTAGCCAGTGGTGATAAGGCTGCTTCTGGACTTGGCTGCTCCTGGACTTGGCTGTTCCTGCATAGCCATGATGGAGTAAATGGCTCTGGCTGACCTGGCCATATACCTGAGAGTGGAAAACAAGCAGGTGCAGCAAGAAAACAAAATTTCCATCTGTGTGCACTTGATTGAAAACCCTATGGATTAAGAGGTGCCCCGAACTAGAAAGGGGAAAGAAACGCTAAAGAAGGGAATCAAAAAGGACACATGCTTTACAAACAAGAAGTACAGCAGCAGCAGGCTGAAGAATTTGGCTCTCTCCATTTTGCTTGATGGTAATACTCCTCCCCATGAAAGAAAGGACGTGATGCTGGGAGAATATTTTACTATGCATGCAAAAGAAAAATAACTCAAAAGCCACTGGGGCTGCTCTGTGCTTGGTCCCCACCCAGCCCACTGTGCCTGCCTTGGCTGCTCAGGCAGGGAAAGAGCTCATGAGCCTTCGTGCACAACAACAGCCCTAAATTAAAGAGTTAGGATATATTATTGGAAAGGCAGAAATTTTCCAAAAAACTGAACTGGGCCCAAGAGCGTTAGACTGAGGCAGACGTGAAAAGACTGAATTACAGAATGATTTGGGCTGGAAATGGCCTCTGGAGATCATCCAGTCCAACCCACCTGCTAAAGCAGGGTCACCAGAGCAGATCACACAGGAAGGTGTCCAGGTGGGTTTGAATGTCTCCAGAGAAGGAGACTCCACAACCTCTCTGGGCAGCCTCGGCCAGGCTCTGGCACCTCAAAGGAAAGAAGTCTCTCCTCATATTCAGATGGAACCTCCTGTGTTTCAGTCTGTGTCTGTTGCCCCTCATCCTGTCTGTCCTTGAGCACCACTGAGAAGAGTCTGGTCCATCCTTTTGACACCCACCCTTGAGATATTTAAAAGCATACATAAGGTCCCCTCTCAGCCTTCTCTTCTCCAGGCTGAACAGATCCAGCTCTCTCAGCCTTTCCTCATAAGATCCCAGTCTGGATGAAGATCAGTGTGGGTCTACTCAGCCTCAACAGACCCCTCCTGCTCCCCCCTGGATGCTCTGCTGAGTTACATCAGTTACTGCAAACTCTTCCTTTACTCCTTCTGCTACTGGGCCACCCATTGAGCACAGCAGAAGAGTCAGCTCATGAAGAGGGGAGGAAAGGCAAGGGACACTCTGCTACAGGAGGAAAAAAGCTTCCTCCACTCTGTCCCCTCAGACATGCTGTTGTCTCAGGTCACCAACCCAATGGAGGGAGGGAAACCAGCTACCATGAAGGAAACAACTGCCCTTTCATGCCACAGACTTACAGCCCTCTCCTACTGCTGAGACAGCTCAAATTTTAATTAAAACGTGCAGGATTGTGCTTGTAGCAGAATAAAGACGGGTTTTAAAAAATCACTATGGACTATGGCAAAATATAATTTAGTTTTTGGGGTCCAGTATGTATGAAACCCTGGTTAGTTTTGCCAACACCTGGTCCACAACCTGCACAGTATTTCCAGAAGTGCTTCCAGTCCAATCTACTCAATTTAGCTAGAATAATTCACTTGTTTCATAACGGCAGCTGGAGAGGTTTGTAGCACTGCTGCATTTAAAGAGCAGAAAAAGTCTGGATGATTTTTAGGAATGCAAACAAAACAAAATAATAGATGCAAGACTTGGTTGAGCTGTGATTTTGAATTAGAGGGCACTCTCAACCATGATCCTGCCAGAACAACAGCAGCATTTCTGTGCAGGAATTTTCAACCAACGCAAAGCAATTTTCAAGTAAATAAGTCCTGAACAGCTCTCTGAAATATACACTACCACCTGAAAATGAGGGCTCTGGGAGAGCCATCACCTGCACCCTCTAAGTGGGTGGAAGCCAGTGACCCTTGCTTTCCTGGGATGGCTCCACTGAGGGTCCCCAGGTGACCCTCACCTTCCTGCTGCACCCCATATCCCACCAACTGCACGTCCTCATCACACCTTGGCCCATCCCGATGTCCACCTGGGTTGGGATGGCTGTTTGAACGTCCCCAAGGCCACGGCGTTTGTCCACCTGCTCCTGCGGTGGCCGGGCTAGGCCTCGCCTTGGAGAGCAGCTCCCATTCCACAGCCTGGCCGGTGGCCCGTAGACCACACGGAGCCAAGGTCCGGATTACAGTACGTTTTAAAGGGCACCCAGCAGGGTATCATGGAAACAAGTGCTGGGCCAAGGAAAATCAGGAATGTTGGACGGGGTGCAACTGTAGAAGGGGACGTTGGCAGAAAGCGTAATGGCAGAGCGCCCGGTTCGCTCGTGGCGCTGGTGCTGCCCTCTGTATGTCCTCACGGCATGGGGACCATCAGATCTTCTGGCTCTTCCTACTCTTTGGTCGCACCCAGTGGAGAGCCGGAGGAGAAATGCAACCCCAGCCAAGCAAGATACAGATGGGATGGGTGAGCAGCCACCTCACAAGCCAGCTGCTAGATGTTGGGAGAGAGGGGACAAACAGAACAGAAAAGGTGCTGCTGTTCCTCATGGAGACATCACACATGTCAATGAAAAGTGACAAAACCACAAACTTTTTAGACACTTCTATTCCTAATGACAGGCTTTTCATTGCCTTGAACTTCTCAGCAGCAGCTGCACCTGTTCTGCCAGTCCAAGTCCCAGGAGCTGGAATAAGTGCTGGGCACAAAACGGCCCTGAGGAAGGACCCCTTGTATCTGCTGTGTGCCAATGGCATGCCCCAAAATGTATAGCCACTTAAAGCTGGATGGCAGGCTCGAGAAACCCTCAACCTGACACGAGGTCAACAGAAAGCATCACTGCCTCAAAGCTACTGCCGTTTCACAAAGACCAAAACAAAGCAAACAGAGCAGCAGTCTAAATTTCCTATCCATGTTTATAAGCTGCAGACCACAATTAAAACAAAAACACTGCAGCAGGGAGAGGTGCTTCATTTCCTGTAACCTCTAGATGGATGCTTCCTAAGGGAAGAGATTGAATCCACCAGGGAGCAGAGAGGCTACAGCGATAACTGTTTCGTCTTCAAAGCATGCTGTGAACCTTCAGCTTCTCCAAGAAGGAGAGCTAAAGAGACAGCAAGAATTTATTTGGCCCACTTACAAGTAGGGAATGTCCACCACCTAAGTAGAGGGATATATAAAGGAGGCTTTAATTTTACAGAATTAATGCACATGTTTAATTAGGTATACAACAGCTTCTCAACATGCTTCAAGTGAGGCACGTAAGCACGTCAAGGATTCAAGCAGACTTAGGTGGTCAGTGGAAGAAAAGCCTTTACCGCAGAATAAAGATCTTGTTTTACAAAGCTTTAATTCACCTTCGAGATGAATACATCTTAAGGGGCCAGAGCAACTCAGAACTAGCCCCATCATTTCCATACCAAACCTCCCCCTTTTCAAATAAGCAAAATGTCAGATGGCATCAGGTCATCCTCAAATAGGATTTCTCCTTCCCTGCCTTGACTACTAGCCACTTACCCAGCTTACCTTGAAGGACATGTGGTACGGATCAACTGAGGTGAAGCCTGAAAGGACAGAGGTTACGTTATTCCCTTCACAGACAGAAGGTTTGCACACGCACACGGCAACCTTTGTGTTTTGCAGAAAAGATGATTTCTTACTTGAAAAAGAGGGTTTGTATCAGACACCATGACTGCTCAAGGAGAGGTTGCACCGTGCTCTGGCAGGCAAGAAACAAGACATCGCTGCTGGGTTCTGGAGCAATATCCCCATTAAAGAAACTCTCCCCGACTGGTTTTTGTCCTTCCTTGGCCAGCTCAAGCTCATAATTTGCAAAGTTTGTACTTCGATTGACAAATGAGTGGAATTAGTTCATCAGTCACTTCCAGAAAGCCCATCTCTGGCACTAAAATCTGATCTTTGTTATGCTCAGTATCAGCCCCAGCTTCCAGCCCTGGCTAAACGCCCCCACAGCTTATGACAGGAGTAAGCCCCACATCTTCACGGAGATGGAAATAGTAAGAAAACTTTAAAAAGATACCAGCCTGAGACTCTTAAATACCCTCCAAGCTATTTCCCCCACCCTGTATTTTCCTGAGATCAGGGATTTCCAAATGCTGCTCTGGGACCTACAAGTACCACATAGCCAGTTTATGTTTTCAACTGCACCTCCGACAACAAACGTTAGTTTCTACAGGACAAATTCAAAGAGGGCATCAGTGCTGAGACAGCTCAGGAACACATCCCTGTCACTTTAATATCACTAATTCAGGTCCCAGGTAACCTGCAATAACCAGAGAATGGCAGAAACACACAAACGGAAGAGGTGGGAGGCAGTTTCAAGAGGCCACCTTGTTGCTTTTCCTGCAAATCATCCAACTACCCCACTCCTTCCTCTCCAAATCGTGTTAATTGTTGATGTTCTCCTTCCTCCTCCTCTCTGAGAACCAAGCCTGCTACACCTCCAAAACCAGGATTATTAAACAAAACAAATAACTCTACACAAACAAACAAAACCAATCCACTGTTTATACCTTATCTCGTGTAGAAAAACTTTTGTATACTGCTAAACCATAGTATTATTTTAAGCATTCCTTTTCCACCGTTAGTTCAGCTTTGACAGCAGAAAGGAACTGTTCCTTTTCATTTTCAGGTTGATATCTGGTAAACACCAAAAAGCCAGAGAAATATGTATTTCCAGGCTATGATGGTTTTCTTGGGTGGTTTTTTGGTTGGTGGTTCCAAGTTGGTTTTGGTTGGTTAGTTCTTATTTTTCGGTTTGTTGGGTTTGGTTGGTTGGTTGGGTTTTTTAAAGTAATATTAAGAAAAGAAGCAAACAAAACCATCACTTTCATAATGCTGACCACACTTCAAGCCACTGGGGCCTCAATAAATATTTTTACGATGAAGCCTGCAAGAAAAGGTAACACTTAAACCATTTATAGGACTTTTGTTTCTTTGTAAATGCATCATGAAGATTGAAGTGGAAAAGACTGATTATTTCTATTCCAGCTTCGGAAAAAATGGGAAAAAGGAGAAAAGATACTTTAACATTTTACTAAGAGGAAACTTGCTGGGGAGACCTCTCTCAGGAGCTCCCATTAACTCATTCTTGCGGCTTCTTTGAAGCGATGTCAACAACAATAATTTAATTCACAGTCCAGATAAAAGGCATTTCCAAAGACGTGAGGGGAGGGAGAAGGGGTTTAATAGGGCATTACCAGTTTAATTCAGCCAAGTTACCTGCTGCCTGTTTGGATTTAACTCCTGACAGCTCATCCTCCACCAAACAACAGAACTTCTGTAGATAACGGCGCCCCAGATACCACAGGGGAGGAGGGGGAGGGATGAATCTCAATGCCCGTACACGCAAGAGGACCCTGTAACATCTTTAAATTGCAGCCAAAATGCATCGGATCACAGCAGGCAGTGCCCAGACTTTGCTAAAACCAGAAGCTCACCCCAGGGCGGGAGATGCTCCAGCCCAGAGGGTTTGATTCGGCTCCTCTCTGGGGCCCTTTGAGCAGAAATATGCACAAAGAATTGCAAGCATCCACCCCCAAACAGCCACTTGGGGGAAAGATAAATAAAAGCCTTTATCGGGCATGGCTGTAAGGGCTCCTGACTAATGGCAAATGGCTTGTCACTAGGACTCCAAAGAGCAAGGCAGAGAGGACAGACAGGGAAAGAGCAGAGACAGGTTCCTGCATTTCCAGTCAGGCTCCTCCAGCTGTGAGAAGCAACGAGCACATGGGGAGGGGAAGGCAGCAGAGGGACCAATACAACCATCACTGCAGGATCACATCTCTTCTCCCAAGTAACAAGCGACAGGACAAGAGGAAATGGCCTCAAGTTGTGCCAGGGAATGTTCAGATTGGATATTAGGAAAAATTTCTTCACAGAACAGGTTGTCAGGCATTGGAACAGGCTGCCCAGGGCAGTGGTGGAGTCACCATCCCTGGAGGGGTTTAAAAGGCACACAGACGAGGTTCTCAGGGATGCGGTTTAGTGCTAGAGTTAGGTTATGGTTGGACTCGATGATCCTGAGGGTCTCTTCCATCTGAAATTATTCTATGATTCTATCCCATCACCACTCTGCGGGCAGGCGGGAGGACGGGTCAGCTGGCAAAGGCACTGCACGAGCAGCGGTTACAGCCTTCTCCTCTACTGAACTGTCAAGACTGACTTCAGGCCACCCTTCCCTGCAAACTGGAGATAAAAATCTATAAAGATACGTAATCTGTAAAAGAGCCTGGCTTCCCTGGCCCAGCCGCTGCTGACAAGCTCGGCAGCAGTGCCCATAAAAACATCCTGACACATTCCCTGCGCACACACACAGGAGCAAAAACCACACCGGGCTCAGCTGCTTTTGTTCTGACAAGTGAGAAAACATTTACTGAAGCTGGAACAGACAATTTCTTCCAGATAGAGAGAAAGGTGGAGAGAGCACAACCAAAAAACAAAAAAAAAAAAGGCAAGAAGAGAAGTAGACAAGTTGCATGAGAAGTGATAAAAGAAAAAGGTTAATAAAAAAAAAAAAAATCACAAACTTAACCCATATATCACTTGGTACTGGTCATGTTTCCCATTAGGAAAAACATCCTGTAAATCTCACATCTGAGAAGTGTGCAAACCAGGATGGACATGGGGATGAAGAGGAGGTGACCAACATGAGGTACAGACAAGTCCTACAACTTGTAGGAGGTGTCCAATCCTGCAGCCTCCTGGATCTGGAGACTGATGAACCCACCAAGGAACTGAAGAGCATAAAGCTGCCCTAATCACTGGTGTTGTTCTAGCACAGAGGAGGGATGGCTCTAAAATGAGCTGCCCTAAGAATGGTTTTTACCTTTCTGGGGAAAATTTAACCAACTACGAAAAGCTTCAGGACATCAACTGTGTTGTGGAAAACACCCAAAGGACCAGAGCTGCTCACATCACCACCCATCCTTTGAGAAGTACCTTAACCTGCAGAACTAAGGGAGCTTCTAGCAACTGAATGGCACCACAAAAAGACCAAAAAAATGCTTTGTTTAAAGAAAGCGTGCAAATGACAAACTTCACACACGGTCACGTCCAAGAGCAGATCTGTCCCTGCAGATACGGTGGCATCAGCTCCTCCCCTGTTCTTCCTTCTCAGGATTTCTTGCTACCAGTGAGCTGGATTTTTGTCTGCTACAAACTCATCCCTCAGAGACATTTAGAAGATGTAAAACATCACCTTCCATTTAAAGAGAAATATTTTCCAGCCATCAAGGAATGAGAAAAAAAAATATATAAAAAGCACAAAAACGCAACCAAAGTGCGTGCTCGTCCTTGAAACCCCAAAAAGCAAATAAAACCAAGCCAGTTATATTTGTTATTGTTTGCTTTCAATTCCCAATATCTAAAGCCAAGTCTGCAGGTTTTACTGGGAGGGAGGGAGGGAGATGAACTCATCACTTCTAACATACTGAAAATAATCTGCTCCTCGGACACGTCTGTCCAGCGTGGTGATGGAGGGGAGGGAGCAGTAGTATTTCACACTCCTAAGTCCACAGTCTACATCCATAATCAGCTCTCCAGTACCGCCACATGCTTCAGGAGAGGATCCAAGCAGATTTATAGGAGGCTGATTCTGGATTACAAGTCCCCAAGGAAATTTTCCTCCCAACACCCACAAGTCAGAGGTTGATTTATACTCAACATATAATAGACTATATTCCTTAGAGACAACTCCCTGTCTTCAACCCCACTGCCATTCCTGCAACTGGAGGCTTGATTTGCTTTAACAGTTGTAAAGTGTATAAATACTGAAAGCAGCACTCAATTTAGGCTGGAGACAGTTAAACTAGCCTAGACCAACAGGATGCCAAGCAGTATGGAACAGTAATGAGACGATGACACATTCATAACCTAAAGCTTTCATTTAAAAACTTGCAGCTCAAGAACGCTCACCCCTCCACAGCAGAAATGTTTGGTTCTCGTAATAGCTCAAAGAGCAAATTCTTTGCACAAAACAGCAAAACCTGGGGAAAGCTCCTGAAGTGCACACGTTATCTGTTAGACAGAAACTGGGCAAGTACCAACCAGGGAGGTTGTAAATGAGGTGGTGCACAACCCATCCCAGATGCCACCAAGCACTTCAGTGCACATCCACACAGCAAGGGCCACTCATAGTGGTACCAGCATGAGGTTGGGAGCCCTGGATAAATGGATTTAAGGAAAAGTTGGATTTCTGAAAAAAAGTTGTTGGGTGCCAAAAGACAGAGCTTTCTTCATAGAATCATCAAATGTCCTGAGCTGGAAGGGATCATCTAGCCCAACTCCTGTCCCTGCACAGGACTACCCACAGTTCACACCGTGTGTCTGAGGGTGTTGTCCAGTCTCTTCTTGAACACTGTCAGGCTTGGGGCTGTGACACCTCCCTGGGGAGCCTGTTCCAGTGTCCAGCACCCTCTCGGTGAAGAACCTTTTCCTCATGTCCAACCTAAACCTCCCCAGCACATCTTCCTGCCATTCCCCTGGGTTCTGTCATTGGTCACTAAAGAGAAGAGCTCAGCCCTGCCCCTCCTCCTCCCCTTGTGAGGAGCTGGAGCCGCCATGAGCTCTCCCCTCAGTCTCCTCCAGGCTGAACAAACCAAGTGACTTTAGCTGCTCCTCATACGGCTTCCCCTCCAAACCTTTCACCACCTCCATAGCCCTTTTCTGGACTCTCTCTAGTAGCTTAATATCTTTTTTATCCCAGAACTGCACACAGTGCTCCAGGTGAGGCCGCACCCGGGCAGAGCAGAGCGGGACAAGGTTTCTTCATCCACACACCACGGTCTCTTTTTCAGCTTTTAATTTTTTTTTTTAAAGGCATAACAGGTTACTCAGAGCAGAACCACAGCACACACATCAAGACTGCAAAACCTGACATTTGTCACAGCACCTGTGCTTGAGGTGAAGCCACCTATACGGTAAATTGTGAAAATAATAACAACTGTAGCTATTTACCTCCCAGCATTTTCCCTGGACGATGAGAACGCTGAGATGATCAAGAGGTCCACGTACAAGCCCCTGTCTCTGGGGATCAGGGACCACAGACTTCAAGTTGCCCAACCAACCACCAAGGGTCTGAGCATCGCTTTGGTAGAGCGCATCACTCCGCTCAGGTCCTCATCTGTGTGTGTGAGTAACAACGCTTCCATGTCCCGCTGGAGGGGCACTCTCAGATTATCATCATCAAGATGTAGGAAAGTGAAGTTGGCATATACATTGCAGAAGACAGTCCTTTAGAGAGATCATCTGATACTATTGTGCCTGTATCTGCAAGTGTTCTTATGCCAGTGAGTGTCTCAAGGACACGGGCACCTCCAGCACATCATGTACCCAAATCTAGGTGATGGAAGGCACCACAATTTAGAGTCTCAAAACCTGGCAAATGAAGCTCTGCCAAAGCACAAGTCTAACTTTTACAGCTGTGTAAAATCAGATCTGTCTAGTAAGTGGGAAAGATCCATCTATCCATCCAACTAGAAAAATATCTACTGGTTTAAAGAAACAGCAATCAAAGAAAGAGATGGTAAGTGCCAGCTATGTTTTACAATGCTCAAGTCAGAGCCACAAAAATATGTTCCTGGCAGTGCCAACATCCTAATGAAAACAAATCCCAGAACACAAAAAAGGGGCAAAGGCACAGAAAAAAAAGAGAAAGAAAGAAAAAAAGAAAGAAGTCTTTCCCCCATAATTGTGCCCTATAACCATGTACCACAGAAACAAATCTGGTTTGGGTTATTTTCTTCCCCCGCCCCCCAGAAAAAAAAAAAAAAAAAAAAAAAATAAACCCATTTGTTTGCGTTTAAAGAGAAAATTAAAGCCAACCGCTTTTTAAATTTAATTTTGGTTTCATTAAGTTTTGTGTATTGTTTTATAAGTTTAACAGCACAAACCAAAACTAGTGGCTGCTTTTTCCACAATGGTCATCTCCTGGTTCTGCTCAACAAAAGAAGATGAGAAGAAAAGGTCAGACACCCCGGCTCTCAAAACCAGCGGCAGAAATGGAAACCTTCTGGCCAAAGAACACCCCGAAAGGGAGAAATCAGCAACTTTTAACCCACTCCCATCTTCAGACCCTTCCCCTTCGCAGAGCCAGGGGGGACCACACATTTAAGAAAGCAAAGCACAAAGATGGATTAGTGTTCTGCTGCTTTAATGAAGAGCCTAATGATGTCCAAATTACAGCAAAGCTCAATTGTGTAACCAAGGAGCCAAGATTTCATCCTTGATACGGACATGGATTTCTGTCTCGCAGGAGAAGCCTGCAGTTCACTAACAAAGATGACCTTTTATATTATACCCTTCAAATCCACAATTAACCGGAGAAATACTGTACTAACTTGGCAACATGAGTTTTTGTACACTGCGCTAATTTTTAGCAGACTCTTGCCAAGACCGTTACCATCTTCTAACAAGACAAAAAAAGAAAAAACAACCCAAAACCAAACACAAAACCCACTGCTCTCCAGACCCAAATCACTTTCCACAATTCAATGCAGTTTTAATTAAGATGATTAAATTACAGCAAAAATGATTAAGATGATATCCCGCAGCAAACCACTAAAGGTATAACACCTTAATCCAGGAGAAGCTGGCGTGCACATATCCATGATAAAGTATTCATGAAAAGCTAGAATTTTACACATGAACCAATTTTACATCACTCAAACAATACCTTGGGAGATATTTGTCACAAGTAAAAAAACAGTGACATCCATCAACAGAGCACAGTTCTTCTGAGACTACACAGAAAAAATTGAAAGGGCTACAATTACTTTGACAATGTTTCTACAGCTCAAAGGAATTTGGGGGTTGAAATAAATGGTTTCCTTCTCCTTCCCAGGGCTTCCAAAATCAATTTTATATATAATTCTTCATTTTTTTCTTTTTCCAAAACAGAAGTTAGATCAGAAATGCATGTGAAATCAGGTCACTGCAATAATCATGATCATGGTACATTTCCACTATTGCCTATTAACTATGAGGTTTAAATGAATCAGGAAAGTCTCAGATCCATATTTTACCAGTGGAAATTATTAATATAAACATAGCACAGCTCAGGTTTTAACCTTACCAGCCATCCGGGTCTGTTCTCCTTTGGAGAAAGGTAAATGGTATTAAATTAACAGGCAGGATTCAAAAGGCAGCTACATGGAAGCATTTATCCCATTAAAACCTGGGAAGGGATCCTGCGATGGGAGCCCTGGGTCACTTCTCATGATGCCTCAGCAATGGATAAATTCAAGTCTGTGATCTTCAAGGAACAGTAGCTTCAGCATATTGAAAAAAAAGGAAAGAAGCTGTACCACTGCAATGAAAAATGTAAAAAAACCAGCTATTTCTAGATGCGATCTTCTGCAAAGTCTCTGCAGGGACAGAGCCCAGTGACACAAAAAGGCAGGAGAGATTTGCAAAGAGGAGGAATGGGTGATGTGGCTCTGGATGGTGCCTCTCTCAACATATGGTTTGGGGACAGGACAGGGCAGGATCGTGGCCACTCTGCTCATGCCACACCATTTGGCCAGGGCTGTTTTATTCTGGAGTACAGACATAACCCCAAATTGTCTTAAAAGTTGTGGCTGAATACATGAAAACGTACTGACCACTAAACTGGGCCTTACTCTGGACCTCTGTGACTCCCCTAAGCCTGACCCATCCCAGGGGGTTCTGCAGAATTAACTACACGGGAATAAAGTCCCACAATGTAGATCCATTCCCAAAATGCTGTTATGGATTGAGAGTCTGGGACTCCTTTGGGACTGTTTGCTTGTTTGTACTAGCTGTTAGCCCTCAAAATGGGGAGAGAAAAAAACCAAACCAAACAATCAAAACCACACAACACACCAAAAAATAAGGCGAAGGTATAAGAGAAATCTGTACATCATATTACATGGCCATACTAGGGAGCTACTAACAACCTTGTGAAGTCACCCAACTGCTCGGGGATTCAGGACACAAAAACCCTGAGGAGCTTTTTAAGGATAAGTACATTAGTGAAACTTGAAGATTTTTTTTGTTTGTTTAAATATAACTCTGAATGCCCAGTTAACTGCTGGCTTCCTGCTGGTAGTAATTAGCTGGATCTGACAAGCAGCCAGACCCAGTTCAGGTGAGAGGTTAACTTTGTATTTTTCTTTAATAGACGACGAAAAGTCTAAACGGAGAAAGATAAAATTCCAACATAAATCCTCCACCAAGCCTGCTATGAAATAACTCTTTTGTTTAATTATTATGAGTTGGATGGGCAAACACTAGATCCCGATGGACAGAGAGCAGCTGTTACTATAACAGAAAGACATTCATCTTCCCTTCTCGGGACCCTGAAACTCTATCAACAATGCCTGTAAAACAACCCCCAGCTCCCCCCTCTCCGAGTTTTCGCCTGGCTTTCATATTCAGACCTATTTTTAGACGACTTTATCTTGTCGTACCACACTTCAAAGTTTTGCACGTTAGCTGTTTCGAAATCATTTCCACGCACAAAAAGCGTCAGGGACGGCAACAGGGCGATTCTCGAGCGCCGGCTGCAAGAACCACACGTCCCTCACTCGAGGTTTCTTCTTTCATCAGCAATTCATTGAGAAGGAGCCTATAGACACAGTTACACAGCCAGATACACTTGCATCTCACTTATCTAACAGTGTAGGAGTGATCTCATTTACCTTTGGGGCTTACAGTTACCTTGGAAGAGCTTCTTTTAGCTGTTATTTACATAATAAATAGCCAATCTGTACAGGATTGCACGGGAAGGGAAATTCTATTACCAATAAAAAAAAAAAAAGGTTTCTCATGTTTGCTTTTAGCAGCACTAACTCTGTCCCATTAAACGATAGCAGAAGCTATCTACAGAAAATTATCTATAGCCATAAAAATTATCTGTAAAAGACTTCCCCAGTTATCTCAGGTACAATATAAATGTTAAAATACCCCCCCTGTGCAATGGATGCGGTGGCCAAACTCCCTGCAATGCAAACAGGCACGGTGCCAGGGCTTCAGCCAGGAGA
This sequence comes from Patagioenas fasciata, assembly GCF_037038585.1. NCBI lineage: Eukaryota > Metazoa > Chordata > Aves > Columbiformes > Columbidae > Patagioenas > Patagioenas fasciata. Next base: position 163,010,945 of record NC_092521.1, on the reverse strand, counting down.
CCATCATGGGGACAAGCACTTGCAGGGATGCTACGTTCAGTGGGGTGGGTGGTTTGGTTTGGCTGGGGTTGTTTTTGCATCTATCACCTTCAGAATTCAAGCTGAATGAGCTTTGTGCCACCAAGCTGCAGCCAACAAGGGGAACTGCCCAGCAACAGCAAGCGGGCTTAGAGGAAAGCAAAGCCTGATGGAGCATTTATGAAATCACCTGCGCAAACAAGCCTGGAAATTGAGAGCGGAGGGTCACCATGTTGCTTCAAAGATTCTGAAAGGTGATTAAAACCTTGCTGTAACTAAGTGTGCCAAGCTTGCCCTTTCTACAGGCCCCTGCTTCATGCTTTTAAGAAGATGCTCCAGGAACCTGAGGAAGGGATAAAGATCTGGGACAGCCACCAGACAAAAACATTCATCTCCACCAGTTTGGGGTTGTTGGATTTGGGAGGGGGTTGGTTTGTTTGTTTGTAGGAGTTGTTTGTTTGTGGGTTTTTTGGGGATCTTTGTTGTTGTTTTGTGGTGTTGGTTTCGGTTGGGTTTTTTTGTTGCTCGTTTGGGTTTCTTTGTGTGGTGTGGTTTTGGGGGGGGGTTTTGTTTGTGTGCCGTTTGTTTTTTGTTTTTTTAAAGAGCATTTGTCTTTGAAATATTTCAAAGGAAACCAAGGAGCATGGATGAGGTGGCTCTGCAACAGATCATACCCCATGACAGCATCCCCACCCAAAGGTCCACACACAGAACTTGGGATGGAGATGCGACAGCTCCGGTATTATCACCAGAGCCGGTTACTCACATCTCCACACCACACACGTTGGCAGCCAGAGCAAACAGCCCAGTAAGACAGCGCCAAGCATCAAATGCACCATGTCCTCCTCTTCTCCCTCGGGTTGTGTCAAGCTTTATCTCACATGCATCCTTAAGTATACAGGAATTTCACAGCAGGGAACCGCTTCAGGTATGCCAGCAGCAGTGCCTACCGCCACCACCCCAAACTTGCTTTTTAGGAGCCAAGCAGGTGCAAGTGCAATAGGTATACGTGAAAATGCCTTGGCCCAGGCGTAAGAATGTGCCTTAGCAGAGGCTTTCCTATAAAAATAAAAGTGCCTGCTCAGTTGTGAGTGCACGTGAAAGCAAGGGATTCCGAGTTCAAACTTTAGTGCACCCGAGAGCTAACCCAATAGCCGCGGAGCTGTAACTGGATACTCCCACCATGAAAACCCAAGGACAATTGAATTTCCCAGCCTGCACATATATAGGGGAATTAGCAATCTTAACCCATTAATTACTCTCAGGAACTAAAGCGGCAATACAAATCCTGCTGTGTTTCAGTTGTCGCACTGGGGAAAGAAAAATAAAAACTTGGAGAAACAAGTGAGCCAGGTGCCCACAGGTTGCATTGCCATGTCTGGGTTGTCCCTAGAGCAAACTTGCCAAGACAAGGATACCACCAAGATAGACATAAATCTGCACTTTGCTGAGCAGCCACATCTCAAGTCAATCAAAGTTTCCCTCTGCTGAGTACAGGGGCGTTTACAAATCCACACTGTAGCGTACGGGTGTGGAGCAAAGCAAATGCCTCCTTGCACCTGAGCACCTACAAAGCTCACGGGTCCTTCCAAAACAGGTACCACCGTCTCCTTACAACTTCAATAGCATAAAGCTCAGCTTGCTGCCCCAAAGAAAGACTTCAACATCAGCTGTGCACAGCTTAAATGACACCATTTCACAAAAAAAAATGAAAGTATCAATGGCAAAAAGAGTAACTGTAGAGTTTGCAGACAGCTCAGCCAGACTACAGCACCAGCCACCAGTCTGCAGAATAAAGCCACAGGCTGCAAAACATGAGAATTGCATTAAAAGGGCTTAAAAAGCCTCATATACTCTCATTTTATGAAATGCTTTTAAAAAGTCACAAAAAGGAGACAGAGCTTGATTGAACATTTCTTCACCTCAGACCTACCGTTGCATTCCTCCCTCCCCAGGAATTCAAAACCATCTGCAGAGGTGAATTATATAATAAGCAAAATATTCCTAAAAGCCAAATTTTAAAAGTCGCACACGTTACACAAGGCATTTTTAACAGATAATGTCAGAGGAAAGAAGGGTTAGCCACCGAGATTGACCATTCGATAGATGAGGCACAAATGGAGCTAACTTTATCCCTGTCATCCACTCAAAGGCTTATAATCTCACACCTTAGAGCAATAAATTAGGACAAAGCCTTACATTAGCACTACAGGCACCACATATAAAATTTAAACTTCTGCTGCCAGTTAGAAAACAAGTTCTATAATGGGAAAAGCTTTAATAAAAAAAACAGGGTAGAAGCAGTCCCAGCACCTAAGACACTACAGGGCAGTGTCAGCTACCATGGACTTTTTAAAATGACCTTTGCTGCTGTGGTTTGGGGCTCAATCAGCCTGGGATTCTGGATTGGTCTGGTGAGTGCCAGAGCCACACTCATCTCCCCCAGTTTTTGTCTATTTCTCTATAAAACTGACAGCAACACATTCCATTTGCAGCTTTAGTGGAGGAGGATTAACTTAGTCCCTCTGCTCTCATGAGCCCCTTTTTCTGTCCTCACACAAGGGCACATATTAGACATGAGAAGTTGAGTTTAAATCCGTGTCTTAATTTGCACGAACATCCACTTGGATGAAAGTTAACATAGCTCAAAGTGCTGCATCTTCTTGTGAATGTGTTTTATTGTATTTAAATAAAGAGGAACCCATATACAGATTTATTTGTATGAAACTGAGACAGAAAGACGTCCTGTTTCATAAAATTATCAGAACACTCCATTTTTCCCAGCAAATTTAATTCCAGATGGACAAAATAAAGGATCATGTGGTGATCTGAGCACCAGACATGGACCCAAGAGGATGAGGAGCAACACTCCTGCCCTGCCACTGTCTCCCAAGACCTCAGAAAAGTCACTCCCGCCACAGAAGAAGTGGGAATACCTGGTAAACTTTTGTTCCATACCATAAACTATGCACTATAAGACGGCAACATCCGCAGGTACAAGTTTTACTTCTAGCAGCTCCTGTGCACACAATTTAACAGGCTCATCTCAGCTCCTTAATACATCCTCGCTTCCCAAATCCATCAGTGAGCCAAAAAAATGATGCTTTGGGTTGGGGCTGCGTCCTGCTCGGCCCATGTCCTCCTCCAAGCAACCTCCTGCCCACTGAGATCCCCGAAGACCTGAAACCAAACCTGCGCTGAAATGGCACACCAAGCTAGAAATTGCAGAATTATTAACGAGAAACGAGTAATTCGCATCTTCCTCCAGCCGAGCGCAAACAGGCTCGTTCCTTCCGCTGTGTTCCTTTTATACTTAAATTTACAAACCTGTGTGAGTGAGCCAGTTCTTGCTTACAGTCAAACCAACCCAAGAAGGATGGATCTCCTCCAAGAGCAAAAAAGCATAAACCATCCCCAACGAAGTCACCAAAATGAAAGAAAAAAAACCAAAGCACACTACCAGGTTAAAGCCTGATTTTAGCTGATACAGGAACACTTCCACACACAGCTCATTTTTTGAGTATAGGTACAAAATATTTGGGGCGACCTTAGGTGAGCCACTGCACGATGCAGCAGGGAGCGCTTGCAGATAGCAACGTTTGCCTGTGCTTGGCCCCTCTGCTCAGTGGTTTTGAGGCAGAGACTTTCTCTGTAGGCAAACAGCACTTTGCAAAAGAGGAGCCGTATTTTTCCAAGGCACCTAGACATCAGTAACGTATTTTTTTTCTTAAGTAGCGTGATGGACCAATGCCACACGCAATAACATCATCAGAGCGACAAGACTCAAATACAGCAAAATAAGAGGCACTTGTGTGCTGGAGGGAAGTATATTATTATTTTACAGTGTACACTGACAATTGCTGCTCTTAACTTCTAAGTTTGAATGGAAGCTATACCATAGTAAAGGAGGAAGATGACAGAACAAAAAGAACATGAAATTGGTGAAAAAGGCCAACAGTTATATTCAAATCCAAGCATAACATGTGCTGGGTCTGCAGAATGCAGGCAGAGCGTTTCATCTTTAATTTACTTCTCTGCCCCTTTGACTTCAGCGGCTCCAAGAAAGCTTACAAGGAAGATTTAAGGGGGTGGGAAAAAAAAAAGTGATGTATATTTTTTTAATATACCTTAAAGGAACAAATGACTAAAGAGATACAAAATTATTTCAGAATGAAGTAATAATGAAGAGAAGAGATTAGACATTAGTTGATCCTCAATGGTTAATGGAGGGGAAAGGCACGGGAGAGGGAGCTTATACGGTGAATGCTGCGGCCACAAACACCTCTCTTAAACACATCCAATTTCACTGATGTGAAAATCTCCACATGAAGGAACAGGCGAAAAAGAGCTTAAGTGGGAACAGGGTGCAGAATGCCAAGTGCTACACTGAATAATTCAGATGCAGGCAGCACTATTGGCCAGGCAAGAAAATCACACCCCCCTGCTAGTTCTAAAATCAAAGGCCAAGGAGGGATAAAAGGGAAAGACAACACCTCTTTAAAGCAGAGATTACGCTCTGTGGTTCCCATTTTCCAACTTCCCACAATGTTTTGTTAAAAGGAGAACACCGGATCCTGGGCACTGTGGTACCACCACACTGCCGGTATCGCTGCCCGTGCCTGATCAAGGGACCTGGAAAATGCCGGTGCTTTTTTAACACCACTTCTTCAGTCCAACGGCAAGAGAAAGCCTACTCTGAAGTGGGTATCAACCAACCCTGACTTCAGAGTTACCTTCACAAGACTTTTTCAAGTTGGTTCTCTGATCACTGAAGCTGAGAGTAAGACCCAAAAGGGCTTTCAGTTGAGTTTAGATTACCACTGAACTCACACAGGTTCTCTCCCTGCCTCCACCTTTCCCAAATTACAACACTTCTCCAGCACTGGCTGATGGGGTGGGATACGCAGATTTCCAGAAGGTACTATAAGGAGCGGCCATGACCCAGCACCAGGTGTGGTACTCCAAGGAGAAGGGGTACCCAGCAAATGGCCTTGGCCACACACGGCCAGAAGCAAGAGGGTTATGAAGCTGTTTCAGCAACTTTTAGAGTACAGCTACTAGGTTAAACTCAAAATAACTGTCCTGGGTGTGGCTGGTAGAGAGGTGTTATATTTTATGGGGTTTGAAAGATGCGGTGTTACTAAAATGTCACTTCATTCTATTCTAGTGCAGCTCCACACGGTCAACGACTATTAACATTAAATTTCAGAAATGCCCCTAGGAGTAGGCCTTGAAACATGACAGCTGTAACTCCTTCCTCTACAAGACCTAGAACTGGAGCAACTTTGATTTCTCTTGATTTTATAGCTGTCCTGGCTTTCTAGAGAAGAAGCACCATGTGGACAGAGCACACAAGTACATCTTTGCTGGAGACCCAGCCCCAAAGCATCTGTGCCATCCACCTCCTTCGCTCTTGATAAATTAAGATAAACATCCCTTCATTCCTTTACACTTCTGCAGAGGAACCCAGCCCTGGAGACATCGCAGGCCAGGTTGTACGGGGCTCTGAGCAACCTGATCTTGTGAAGATGTCCCAGCTCATGGCAGGGGTGGCACTGGATGAGCTTTGGAGGTCCCTTCCAACCCAAACTATTCTGTGGCTCTACAAACCCACCCCACGAACAGGCAAGATGCAAATCACAGCAGCGGGATTCCTGGGCTGGTGTTAAGGGCAGTCCCATCACCAATGCTCCAAAAGTTGCTCCTCTTCTGTCTGAACCCTCATCCCGCTTCCCAGAAGTGGTGAAACCAGGAAACCCTTGATCTGCAAAGCAAGGAGTGTGTGCGTGGTGGGGAAAGGGGGGACATGGTGGGAGAGAAGAGGAAAAAAAAAGGAAGAAAAAAAAATAAAAGGAAAAAAGTAAGGCCGTCCTGCTTCTTTCTTCTCAACCATCTATTCAGTGGCAGCAGGGGAGGTCTACAACTGTTGCGTCATGTAAAGCACAAAAAAACCCCCTGACAAGCGTGTTTTAGCTGATGGAGACCAGAGTGGACAGGAGGCTGGTGACAGCTCGAACGCGGGGAGTAAGAGACCTCCGCGTTAATTGGCTGTTTCTTACTATCTCATCAAGCGAGCAGGGGCATTACGGCCTGGATGGGCTGCTCAAAGACACAAGAAATGGCAGAAATTTCCACGCGTAAATACTTTAGCGAACTACCCAGGCATGGGTCAGACTCTCACTCTGGTCCAGGGATACGGAATTTTTAACCCTGCCTCATCCACTAAAACCCACCCAAAAGGGGACGTGCAGAAGATGCTTTCAAATGGAGCAGGGGGGAGAAGGGGGGAGTTAAACCACAGGCTGTACAGGACCTGGAGAGGTGCTTATAAATAATGCCACTAAAAATAATACACTGTGCACTCACATCTTTAACGTAGCATTTTCTTCTCCACAGAACTGTGACAATGGTTACCTCGGCGGTATAATTATCTAGATTTGATGACAGATTAAAAAAATATATATATATCCCAAACACCTGTTCAAGAGTTTTGTGTTTTTAAAGGCCATTGCCATTAACCTTGGGCCATGCACTTCATTGTGTTTAATTAGCAAGCTAATGAAGCCAGTTTTATTCCCTTTCTCAAGCACAAGAGGATAAATACAAGACAGTGAAAGAGGAGCCCAGATCCATTTGCAGCACAGTTCATTGCTGCATGGCATTACTTAAACTTGCACCGAAATAAAAGTAATGCAATGGCTCGGGAAAACGCGTTAGCAATGCATTCTGCAAGACAAATCCTTTTACACCTTCTGTATTTTCTAAAGCTCGTCGATTAAAATATGGTTTCTGAACATTTGGGCTGCAGAAAATTTGCAAACAAAGGGCTAAAAATGAACATAATGTTTTCCTCAATGAATCCTCAGTATTCCAAAAATTAAGCGTAACAGATTTATTTATTTATTATTTTTTTTTAAAGAATAGAAGTGTGCTTGCTTTGTTACAGCCAGCCAAGGTAGTGAAGAGAAGCATCAACAATGGAGGTCAAGCGATTTTTGAAAAGCCCACCACTTTTGCACAGTCCTAACATGTACACACACAAAAGACACAGTTCAAGCAAAGCCCGGTGTTATGAATCCCAGCAACACATTGCAACTTTGGGTATTTGAGGCTGGGTTATTTTTTTCTTCCTGACTGAACAGCTTTAGGAAAAACTGGACAATAAAGATCACATTGATAAATGCTCCTAAATACCACAAGAAAGGCAAAAAAAAAAAAAAAAGGCTTTAAAAGAGGGAGGGATTTACAGAATTGCTAATGCACTGATTTAATGATCCAAGAGGACCCTTCCAAATAAACACAATTATATTCATTTGGAGGGGGGAGGGTTCTTTATTGTATTTTCAAGGGGGGAGAAAAAGTCACCGTAGGTATGCCCTATTAGATCATCCTTTTCATAACATGATACATTTAAGAAGCTTTCAGGGTTAATTTCTTTTTAAACAATTGCTTTTTTTCCCCTCCAACTTAGATTTCGACCACTATATGTACAGAGCCATAGGAGCAGGTTAAAAAAGAAACATACATACAAAACCAAACCAAACAAAAACCGAAGCCCATACCCAAAACAAACAGAAAAAAAAAACAAACCCGGAAGCCATCTCTTTTATTGAATCACCCGAGATAAAAGGATTCCAAGATATATGGAAAGAAAATACATTGACCATAAATCTCCTTTATGCACATAATAGAATTTTCCAGCCAAGAGAGCTGTTGTGATGATAGCAACGCCGAGCACCACGAATACTGATGGCACACACACACACACACCGCCTGCTCCTTCCAAAATACCTGCTCTCCCTCAGCACTGCTATGTAAATACAAGCCCGCACAACCCCCTTCTAACACATGGAAACAAAGCTACGTACAAGTGTCCCAGCGATCAGATAAAAAAAGCCCAAGCTGTCTTCGCTCTCCATCAATTTTTTTATTATTATTTTTTATTGCCCGCTCCCTTTTTATTGCCTCCCCACACACACACACTTTCGGTATGACTTAAAAATACAATAATTAAGCGATGGCACTGTTTATAATGCCAAAGGCAGGCGGTGGCAGTGCATATTTAATGGGCACTCGGAACAAAGGAAGCCCGGCTGCAGGAGCGCCCCGGGGCCGGCTCTGCCGCCCGCTCCCCGCGGTCAGCCCCTTCCCCAGAGCGGGGGGAACACACAGACACACACACGCGGGGAAACCCCCCCCTCACTCCCACCCGTTTTGCAATACAATGAAGTCAACGGGAACTCCCCGGCTCCCATCGCGGAGCGGGGAAAGGGCACGGCTGCAGCATCGCTGCCCCTCACTCCCTGTCCCCGGGAAGCTCTCGGGCACAAACAGCCCCCCCTCGACCCGCCCCCCAGCTGAGGAAAGGAGGTAGCGTAACAAGTTACTGCACAGCGCCGGGGCGGGGGGCGGCAGGTTCAGCCCCTGGAGTCGAGGGGCTGTGGTGACCACGCAAGGGCGGGGGGCAAAACTGCTGCCCACCCGGTTTTTCTCTTGGGGAATATGCAACAAAAGGAATGAAAACAACAACAGTAATAATAATAATAATAATAATAAAATAAAAACAAGGAAGGCAAGTGGGGAGCGTCGGGATTTCCAGCGTGCCCGCGTTTTCAGTGCTAGGGGGAGCACAGGGGGTCTGACTCCTCCCGCCCCACAACAGCTACGGGATGGGCACCCCACGGAGAACCCCCCCCACTCCGGGGAGCGCTGCCCGGGTGCCCCCTCCTGCTTCCCCGGCCATGCCCGGGCTTTCGGCTAAACTTCCACCCCGCGTCCCTCGGCAAAATGCGCGCCCCGCCGGCTGGAGCTGAAGTTTGGAGGTCAGCCCAGTTCCATAAACCAAATGGGATGTAGAACATACCAAACAAACACACCCCCCCACGCCACACAAGCCTCCTCCCGGGGGATGCTCCCCTCAGGCACCCACCCCCGCGCTCCGCACACCCCCTTTTTCCCAACTTTCTCCCAGCTCCCCGCAGCGCCAACCAGCCCCAACGCTTCGTTTCGTGCTAACAGGCAAAGCCCGACGAGATCGCGGCGTCCCGGGGGACTAAGGGGAGACCTGGGGGGTCCCCTTGGGGCGAAGGGAAGGGGGTCCTTTCCACCTTCCCATCTTGCACAACCGCAGCCCGGCGGACACATGGCCACTACCTGAGCGGCTCCGCACCAATTCCGAGCAACCCCCCAGGTCTTCTCCCGCTGCTCCCAACTTCTCCCCCCACCCCCGCAACCTCCCCGGTCTCCCCCCACTCCTCACATATACTCCGGCAGCACCCGCCCAGAAGTAAATGCCCCTTTTCGTAAAGTTTCCTCGATATCACGCCGTGTTTACATTGCCATTAATTCCCACAGGCTGCCTGAAGGGAACAAAAAGCAGCACGGGAAGGCTCGTCCTGCGAGCAGGGAGAAAACGGAGAGGAGGGGGGCGAAGGGGTGAAAAGCAAGAAAATAGAATAATAAAGAAAATTAAGCAGATGGCAGCGGAGGGGTTGTTCCCCCGTTTGCAGCCTCGTTGGTTGCTCTGCTCTGTTTTGGAGGGTGGCTGCGAATAATTGCACGGCCCATTCAATTCGGCATTTGGAGAGACGACCGTAAGCCCGAGCAGGAGGTAAACACGCAGAAATGCACTTACCTGCACAGAAAGTTCCACAAAGCAAGGCGAAAGTCAGCCACGAAGCAATCATATTCCTTTACTACTTTTTTCCTCGTGTGCCCCTCTATCCCCAAGGGAAACAAAAATAAAAATAAAAAGATCGAGAGAGCGAAAGAAGGGGGGAGAAGCGAGGCTCTGCCCTATCTCTCTCTCTCTTAAAAAGAAGAAAAAAATCCTGAAAAAAAAAAATTAAATCGGATTTAATTCCTTCGCAGTTGTAAAATGTATCCAGTGGAGAGGAACAGCCCCGCAGCGCCCGGACGGTTCGACCTGCTCCCGCCTGGCCCGGCGTTTGCTCCGAGCTTTCCAAGAGTTTCTTTCCCTGGGCTTTTGTGCTGGGAGCGCGGCGTGCACCACACACCGACTCCCCCTCCTCCTCCTTCTCCTCCTTCTCCTCCTCCTCCCAACCCAGCCCCTTCGGCTCCCCCAGCAGCAGGGGCGAGCTCACACGCACACGCCTGTGTGCGCGCACACCCTTCCTCTTCCCGCGCAGTGCACGCGCAGTCCCGCGCAATGCACGCGCAGCCGTGTGCAAGGCGCGCAACACTCCCCCCCCACCCCTTCCCTTCCCCCCTCCCCTCCAAACACACACATTCCGCTTCCCCGGGCAGCGTACACGCGGTGCCAGCGCCGGCAGCAGCGAAACTTTGCACCGTTACCGACCCCGCGTCCGGAGCGGCTGCTGGGCGGCAGGCAAGAGCCCGCGGAGAAAGCGCGGAGCGGCGGCCGGGGAGAGGGGCTGGTGGCAGCGGGGGGGCCGTGCCGCGGCATCGCGGGCTGCGCGGGGCGCGGAGCGAGGGGGCGGCGGGAGCAGAGGCTGGGGCGGGAGTTGCCATGTACAGGGGAGGGGGGAAAAAAAAAAAGGCGGAAAAAAAAAGCGCGGGGTAGGGGGAATTTGGGAAGGGGAGGTTTGTTGTGGTTTTTTTGTTTTGTTTTAATAATTAAAAAAAAAAAAAAAACCTGAACCGAGTCCAAAATGGCTTCTAAAAAAAGGGAGAAGCCGAAGCGGAGCCAGCGGGGGAAACCCGGATGTTTGATACAAAGAGGCTGGAGGGGGGCGGAGCGGCGCGGGGGCTCCGCGGCCGCTGAGTGGGGAGCGGGGCTGCCCGTCACGGCCGCGCCCCGCGGAGCGCCGCGCCCCCCGGGGTGGGGGGAGACGGGAGGATGGAGGGGCGCAGCGCGAACGCACCGCGGCCTCTCGGGGAAAGGGGTGGATGCCGGACCCCCCCCTGCCCCCGCCGCCTTCCCTGGGGAGAGAGCAGCGCTGTCGTTCCCTCCCTGGGTTGAAATAAACCCCGTCCTGGCAAAAAAACCCCAAACAAACAACAAAACAAAACCCATAAACATCCTCCTTTTCCAAGCTGGTGAGAAGGTGTTTTCCTCTATATCCCGCCTGCACCCAAAAAAGTCTCTTGACCCCAGGATCTCGTAGGGGTGGTGACTCAGGGACAGTGTCCAGAGGTGCCAGGACACCTCAGCAGAATCAATTTTCAGTCCGTTCCAAGGGTTAATAAGGTTTTGTCTATTGCCGGGGTTAGAGGGATTGAACTCTTGCCGCAATTTATTTTAGTTATAATTAAATAACATGGCGTTAGGGAACACCAAAGGAATCTTAAAGGGAAGGAGAGAGGAAGGGAAGATGCTGAAGCTGGGTCATTCCCAAGACTTTGGGGCTGCGAGGTCCCCTGACTCATAGGGCTGCGGCACGGATGCTGCACAGAGCTCCTGCGCACCATGGTGAATCGCCCGTCAGCTCTCGCTGATTTGTCCGGTGGGGAGTAAGGCTGAAAATATTTCTAAAACCATTTGCTTTTCTCCTCTGGAGGGAGATAAGAGTAAATATGAATCATTCCTTTAAAAGTTTGAGAAGCATGTTGTTCCAAGAAGAAATACGTGTAACTTTTTTTACAGTAAGAAGCTCGTGGGAAACTTCAGGAGACTTTTCTAAGAGCTTGTAAGCTCTTTGAAGCTGGAGACTTTTTATATGTACGTATAAAACGTGTAATAAGGTCTTAACCGTGAATGGGATTCCCAGGTGGAGTTGCAATAAACTGATTAATAGCATCATTCATGGTATCATGCCTCATTCATATGTTTGCTATAAGAGAAATACATCAACAGGTGTGTAGTGGTTGTGACTATAAACACAGGACTATTGGGGGAAAGTTACAGCTAACTTGTGCACCAATGGGCAATGCAATTGATAAAGCTGCGAAAAATGCTCAAGAAAATAATTTTGGGGGCAAACTGTAGCAAAAATGAGCCCACGAAGAGCTGCTGCTGGGCAGGTCTGTAGCAAGGAAAAAGCAAGGTGGATAATGTCACCCAGCTCGTCAAACCAAGGACGGCAAATAAGCAGACATGTCTGTCAAAGGGAGGGGGTCAGAAATTGATCGTTATTCATTCAGAAACAAGCACTCACTAGGAGGGTTTGGGGTTTTTTATCTGGAGGCAGCGATGGACTGATTTGGTCACCAGATGCTTGTGGGACAAAGCACTGAGAAGACCACAAGGGTGCAAACGGGAATGAAAAACAGTGGTCAGAGGAGAAGTAAATGTGCGGCTCAGGATGCATTTGGAGTCTCAGGAGAAAAGATAAACAATGGGTGAATAATTTCTTATAAGGCTGCTTATTTAATTCAAAACCAAATAACGAGTCAATATTTATGCTTATTTAATCAGAGGAGTAAGTTCTTAAACAGCTACCAAGCGGCTGAAGTGTGGAGAAATGTGTGGGGCAATAAAATACAACCCAGTGTTTCACTGTACCCATGGTTAGCTAAAACGAGATATTTAGTTAATACCAAGAAAATATTAGCTCTGGGGAGCAGGCAGTGTGGCTAATGTAGCGATCGCTTGGGCTACCTCCCTGCGCAGGCTGATACACTCTCTGGCCAATTCTGCTCCTATTTTTAATCGTGGCACTATGAAACGTCCTTGTTTTACAATACGTGAATGGGTGCTTTGCAGGCAGAGACCTGGGAGCACATTTATCACGTGCCTGTCATCGCTTTCGGGGGAACGGACCCAAAGCGCTTGGGATTTTGTTCTAAAGCCACCCAAAAAGGCGGGCGGAGCGTCCATGGATGTCGCGCTGCTGCCTGATGCAGGCGATGCTGCAAAGAGCAAATGGACAGACAGACGGACTCAGGGTAATTTTCGCCCAGGGATAAACGATACTCGAGTTTTCGTTTATCAAACACGGGGGTTTTCAGCCCGCCTTGCTTACATTGTTTCACAGGGAGATGTTTACCCTCCTGAAAAGCTAAAATGTTTTCTCTACTTGCAACATAAAAGCCCAGGAGTGAGTATTGTCACTGGAGATAATGTTACAGCCTTAGCAAGATGACACTTAAAAACTTCGTCAGCCTCCAAGAATTTCGGAAATAGCGATGAACGAAGGTAGCAAGTGTTAAGAGCAGGCGGTGCTTGCAAGAAGTGCCCTTACAAGCGGTGTTTTCAAGAGCTTTTTCCTGTTTCCAGTTATCATTAGGGCTGCACACCTCAGACCATTTTGAAATAATTTTACTTAACAGTTAAAAAAAACCAAAACACCAAACCCTCTTGCACTAAAATAAATTCTAGCTAAGACGGTTTTATGCTTTGCAGCCTCGTATGACACTCAATCTTTCTCGTCTGACTGTTGTAACAAGTCAAATTCATGTATTTTGATACCCCGCACGTGATAAAGATACTTGGATCACTTAAGCCTCTGCAAAACTGCAGTGCTCGCATGTCATTTATCTTAAAACCCTATTGTAGCTCTCGTGAAATGTAATTTCTTCCGTGAATGGAAATTTATACTGACAGAGGTATTATAAAGCATGGAAAATACTGGGGGAAGGGGACCCAATGTTTCCCTTATCTCTTCATGTATTCACTAACAGGGATTTATTTTTCAGCTTGGCATTGGTTCGTTGCAGATTACAGAGCTCTGATGCAATTAAAGGGACCCGTTTCCAGTCGTCTTAAGCAAAACTTGCATTACTTGCAACAAGTGAGAAATGTGTGCCGAGGCTCCAAGTCAGCAAACTACTTCACATGCAGTTGCCATATCAGTTCCTAAAGCTGCCTGTAGGAAATCACTCAGCCTAAAGAAACTCCTGGGATCCCAGCCTCCACCATCCCATTTCAAAACGCACGGGTAAGAAAAAACGATTTATATTCATAACCTCGAGTAAATAAATTGTCACTTTAACTACGCATTTTATTGTAATTAAGCGCTTCCCAGTAATAACCAACCCACACCATGAAGTGGTTTCTTAATATAACAGTAAGCTAAGTTCTCGGTTGTGAGCTGAGTTAGGAAGCTTTTAAAAGCACAGACCAATTAATACAGCAGGGCGATGTTGCACGATTCTCAATGTGTGGAGAAAAGGTGGTTTTGCGGAAGAACTTTATCCTTGTTTTCAAGAAATGCCGTTGCTGTGTGGTCAGTATCTCACCTGCAGAATTTCCCAGCAGGATTTATACCCAGTATTAGCCCGATTGGGCTCCCAAAGGCCTTGCCTAACTCTAAAGGGAACAGAGCTGAGGCAGATTTAAACCTTCCCCAGCTTTCTAAGGTCTCGCTGCTGTCACCTCTCCATAATGCAGCTACTATTAACTTTGCTGGAATTTCTATATTTGAAGCGGCTTTAAATTAGAGCCTGGACTTCCAGACGTGGATGCAGATGGTCTTTGCTACTGTCTGTACGAGGCCTTGGTTTTCGCTCTAAAAAAGCCCACCCACGGTGACAAATTTGCCCTTTGCGGTCTGGCTTCAGTGCGACCGGTAAAAATAGCGAGTGATACGGCAGACAGAATGGGCCCTAAACTATATGAAGGTATTTTTTCGTAGCTTTTCTTAGCTCCAGACTAAAGAGCAAGGCATCAGATGTTGACAGATTAGAGGGGAATATACCAAGCAAAGGGATCTATTACCAAAATGCCTGTAAACTAACAGTTTTGCCATCCTTCAGAATTTGAACTTTTCCCTTGGTTCTCAGTTGTATTTCGATTGAAGTGTAAATACCAGCAACTGACACGCGTCACCCTGTGTCAGAGCCACACGCCAAAGCTTTGTTCAGGTTGGATCTTTAGTGTCGCTTTATTTGTCTGTGAATTTTGTTCAGACTTCTGGGGAATAGCTCATTATTTTTACCGCTGTAACCAGTGGAGTTGTTGTATAATTATTTCTCTTTAAATCTGGGAGAACTTGGATGGCCTATTGGGCAGGAACTTAATTGCAAGAAGGCTCTGGAGGACGGTCCGTGCTGGATGGGAGCTGCACCGATAGCGTGTTACTCCTTCCCAATAAAGAAGAATCCAGGCTCTAATCCATACCCCCAAGACACGCCAGCTCGCGGGAACCAAAGCACGCCCACACTCGAGTTGGAGACTTCTGTGCTCAGACAAGGAGGATTACGGACATCATATGACTAATTCTGCAATGACGGTATATGCTTAATTGGTAAAGGACTGCATTTTCTGTCTTTTTTTAACCCAGGACATAGCGTCAAAGGTCTGCCTAATGCTTGAGGTTCCTTTCAGGTATTTTCTTCATTGAGGTTCACTGTACTGAAGGTTACTGTGGCTGCCAGCTTTGTCTTGTGCCTTTGAGCACTACTGTGCTTTTTAGTGATGAGAAACTGGCATTCAAATTCCCCTGAAACACCAGGTTCTGCTGCTCTCACAGAGTGATTTCCGTGAACCTCAAGTACAGAAGCTCCAGCTGTTGCAAAAGCCAATGGACAGGAGTCAGGAAAAGCAAAGTAAATGGACTATGATACCAAACTGTAGACATTGATTTTAATGTCCTGCTTTCACGCTCCCTGCCTCAGTTTCCCTGTAAAATATAAATACAGTCATTTCACTATAGCTGATACTTAGCTCCTAAAAAAATAAGTATCTCTCTAACTTCCAAGAGCACATTTTACAGCAAGTTCAAGTCAATGCCTCTTAAATTTGGTGGAGGGAAGATGTTTCTACCAGCTGATGGTACTTAACCATTCAAACAGATTACCAAGTGCCACAAAAGCAAAATCCCTTCTGCTTGAAGTGTTCAAGACTGCCTGGATGTCTGTCAGGAAAATGTACTCCCAAGTTGGTGGTAGCAATACCAGAATCACTTCTTGGTGACAGTCATGGTGGCTGTGACAGCCTCCAGTAATGGGAATCTATTAATCTCTTGTTCTGTGCCTGTAAAGCACTCCGTCCTCCTTCCATTAAAAGCTGAAGGTAAATAAATACGGGTCACATCATCAGACCATTTTGCTTGCGTGGAGGTTATAGACAAAGCTTCTATGTGAGGTGGACAAGCAGAAGTGTGAAAGAAAACCTTCCCATTCTCAGGTAAGGCTACCCAGGGTGCAATGCTGCGAGCTTGGGAGCTGCCGAGTTGCTCTGGTTATTCCGCTTTGTTTTGTGCAACAGCCGATGTTGCAGACACCGGCTGGGGGTGGCAGGTGAAGGGCAAGGTGTTAAAGCTCTTCTGTCCTCGGGGCGTGTTTGGACCAGGTCAGGGCAGCCTGAAGTGCTGCACTCTTTTGGGTGGCTGCCAGCGGGACTCACAGGGTTTTGCAACACCTAAAAATGAGCCTGGAAATACAACAGCCCTTGAAGCTGCAGAGCGAGAACAGCGTGCCCTAACCCTATCTGTTTGAGTTACCATCCTCTGTAAAATATCATAGAATTGTAGAATCATAGAATAGTTTGGGTTGGAAGGGACCTCCAAAGCTCATCCAGTGCCACCCCTGCCATGAGCAGGGACATCTTCACCAGCTCAGGTTGCTCAGAGCCCCGTCCAGCCTGGCCTGGGATGTCTCCAGGGATGGTTCATCCACCACCTCTCTGGCCAACCTAGGCCAGTGCTTCATCACCCTCAGTGTAAAAAAGATAGTAGGTATTTACCCACGTTGTCTTCAGCTGTTGATGTTTTACCTGAAAATGCAGTGCGGGTGTTTTAAAGTGTGTGTGGTGGCTACAGGAGCCTAGAGGTAAAGCCTGTCATCTCTCCAGCTCTCTCACCTTCCTCTCTCCCCAGGTGTTTAAATGGCAGAGGAACATCTTTCAAATTCCAATATTTTATTTTAAAAGCTAGACTTGGGGGTTTTAAACTGGTCGCAATTAAGCTTTAACAATGGGAATGTTCATACAGAGGTATTGTGTCTCTCTTCGAAATGGTTCTGCCTAAGAAAAGCATCTGTATCCGTTCTGCAGACAGCTGGACCATGCTGGAGGGTTTATTTTCACTGTTCTTACCTGTGGCCTCGTGCCTCCTGACGCATTCAAGGCAGGTACGGAAGGACCAATAAAATATGTCCTGGAGCATTTGGTGTATTTTTAGAATTTGTCCCAGATTATTGGCCATTGTCCCAGATTTCAGTGGTTAGGGTATAAGAATGCCTGGTGGGGCTGAGTGCTTCCTGCACTGCTCTCAGGAAGACTTTAATCAGGAAAAATACCCTCTCAAAGAAGGCAAATAAGTGAGTTTTTGTGGCAAATAATCAAGTTTTTGTGGCAAATAATCTACTGCCATTAGCAGGAGGCGATAAACACTCAAGACCACAGTATAAATAGAACAAGGCAGATGGACTAAGCGTTGAAGTACAGCATTATTGAGTTACATGGTATTGAGTAATGAATTGGACATCCCTGGCAAGGTAGTCCTAGAATCATATAATAGAATAATTTCGGATGGAAGAGACCCTCAGGATCATTGAGTGCCACCATAACCTAACTCTACCACTAAACCATGCCTTTAAGAACCTTGTCTAAATGCCTTTTAAACTCCTCCAGGGATGGTGACCCCACCACTGCCCTGGGCAGCCTGTTCCAATGTCTGACAACCCTTGAAGAATTTTTTCCCAATATCCAATCTGAATGTTCCCTGCCACAACTTGAGGCCATTTCCTCTTGTTCTATCACTTGTTCCTTGGGAGAAGAGACCAACCCCCTCCATGCTGCAAGCTCCTTTCAGGCAGTTCAGAGATCAGAAGGTCTCCCCTCAGCTCCTGTTCTCCAGCTGAACCCCCCAGATCCCTCAGCCGCTCCCATCACACTTGTGCTCCAGACCCTCACCAGCTTTGTCGCCTCCTCTGCTCTCTCTCTAGTATTTCCATGTCCTTAAGATGTAAACTGCCTTTCGGAAACTTGTCCCACATCTGGCAGCTGGCAACATACCATCGAGGAGCTCACGTTGGAAGGGATCTCCAGGTGTCTTCCAGTCCATCCTCCTCCCTTTGGCAGTGTTTATTCAACCTGTGTCATTCCTGAGAAATGCTCATCCAACCTCTTCCTGCAGTGCTGGGCATTGCATGGTGCTCTGGGCTCCCAGACCGTTTTCCCTCCCACAATAACCTCAGCCTTTCCTGCTCCAGTTTGGTTCTTACTGAGTACATGGGGGACAGGTTGTTCCTTTTCTTGCTGTTCCAGCTTTTACATATTGCAAGATTCTTTCTTTTCAGTCTACCAAAGCCAAAACAGACCATTTGTCCCTTCCTTGTATTTCTGGCAGTGCAGCATGACCCTCGCTCCATCCCTTGGGCTGTGTAGCTCTGTCTCAGGGGCTGAATTCTCTTGCTGAAGTCACGCACTCCCTCTGCCACCCTCTCTGACACAGGATCCTCATCTCCGAGGAACTTCTCTCCATTCAGACTTCCCAGTTAAACTGCAGGTCTTTGGAATGCTTAAGGGCTCCCTTATGGACTCATCCAAGCAATTTCTGGCTTTCATGGGCTTCCACCTCGGTCTTTTCTCCCTACCCTCCTATCAACTGCTTCTTACCCAGCTGCCCTAATGCCCTTCTCAGACTATTTCCTTAGCTTCATAGCGCAGAACACATGTAATAAAAAGTACAAAGTGTAGAAACGATTCTGTTAAGAATCCAACCACTGCTCCATCAGTTTTGTAGAGAGACGAGTGACACGTTGCCAATACAGATGCAGGTAAAATACTGCTGCAGTCCGTTATGCCTGGGAGAAGAACCTGTTTTCCTTCCCAAAGCTCACCAGCATTCATATCTTGGACATTTTGGCATCTTATCAGTGAGAAATGTATTCCCAAGTGAGGGCAGCCAGCCCTGGCTGTGATGCCAGGGTATTGTGGGTCCCTGGCATGGGCAGTGCCTCTCCATGGATTTCAGAAGAATGAGACAGAACTATTTTTGTAGGCAGCCTCAAAGTGTTATCTGTTTGCAGGTGTCTCAGTGGGCCCTAAATTGGGATTAGGACCTTTGGAAAGAATATTACAGTTCCTGTCTTGACTTTCCTGGCCCCATATTAACTCAGACTCTCTTACTCCCAAAGGCCACTGATCTTGTCCTTTATTTTTGCAACCAAATGCCATTCATTTGTGCTGAGAAGCAGGGACTGGCAGCAGGGAAATAATCAATAATCCAGCAAGCAACCAATCTGTTTCCCATTTATCGTGGCCTGTCCATGCTGTGGGATAGTGCACAGACTCTTAATTATTCAACTGCCATAGTTTAAATGGTTGCAAGTGGCCACTAACACCAGATTTGAAAAGAATTCAATTATATTGGGAAGAAAGATTTAAAGAAAAAGTGGCATGGGACAAGCATGAGAAGGACATATGGCAGAGGAACTGGTTGGGAGTATTCTGGTAGCCTGAGTTCCAGCTCAAGCTTCTGCAGGATCTCTGATAGGCTTTGCTTTACTTATCTCTTAAGTCCTGATCAGAATGGGAACAACAGGCTTTATCCACAGAAGTAATTAAAATGTTGCACTCCCTGGCAGAGGAGGTAAAATCAATTTCTCAAATACAAAACAAGGAGCAATTGGCCAAGCTGCTGCCATGCGGAAAAAAAGATCCGGAGCCGTGATGCTTGGGAGTACAGCAGAAATCCAGTGCTGCAAAAATCCATCAGTCCTCTGGGTTGCCTGTTCAGAGGGACACACTACAGAAGGCACAGGACAACCTTTCCATTCACACAGAATCACAGAATGTCAGGGACTGGAAGGGACCTCAAAAGCTCATCCAGTGCAATCCCCCCGCCGGAGCAGGAACACCCAGCTGAGGTTCCACAGGAAGGTGTCCAGGCGGGTTTGAATGTCTGCAGAGAAGGAGACTCCACAACCTCCCTGGGCAGCCTGGGCCAGGCTCTGCCACCCTCACCATGAAGAAGTTTCTTCTCAAATTTAAGTGGAACCTTTTGTGTTCCAGTTTGTACCCATTACCCCTTGTCCTGTCATTGGTTGTCACCGAGAAGAGCCTGGCTCCATCCTCCTGACACTGACCCTTTCTGTATCTGTAAACATTCAGGAGGTCACCCCTCAGTCTCCTCCAAGCTCCAGACCCCCAGCTCCCTCAGCCTTTCCTCACACGGGAGATGCTCTACTCCATCATCTTTGTTGCCCTGCGCTGGACTCTCTCCAGCAGTTCCCTGTCCTTCTGGAACTGAGGGGCCCAGAACTGGACACAATATTCCAGATGTGGTCTCCCCAGGGCAGAGTAGAGAGGCAGGAGAACCTCTCTGACCTACTGACCACCCCCCTTCTCATCCACCCCAGGTACCATTGGCCTTGCTGGCCACAAGGGCCCAGTGCTGGCTCATGGCCATCCTGCTGTCCCCAGGACCCCCAGGTCCTTTTTGCCTACACTGCTCTCTAATAAGTCATTCCCCAACTGATACTGGAACCTGGGGTTGTTCCTACCCAGATGTAAGACTCTAGCTTGGCAATGGCGGGGTCTCGGCTCAAGAACAATTTCCACACCTTTGGATACATATGACTCAGTTGGGAAAAGCCCAGAGAGGTGCAAAAAGAGTTATTGAAGGTGTAGAAACCTGCTTTTGAGGAAAGGCTGAGAGAGAGAGAAGCATGTGGTCTGAAGAGGGGACCAAGCTGAGACAAAACAAGTTGCCAAATACATGCAAGGCTTGGGCAAAGAGGAGGGGCACAATATGTGTCCTTGTTCCTTCTGCAAGTAGGGTGAGTCACAGACTTCAGCTCCAGCAGGAAAGACATAGGTAAAACATCAGGAAAAACTTTCCAGCGCTGTGGATAGTTCAGCATCGGGATGTATTCCCAAGGGAAGTTGTGGAATTGACACTGCAAGGAGGTGTTAGACCTCTGGGATGATTGTGGTTGATTGTACCAAGGGCTTCTTATTACAGAAGGCTTAATCTAAATTTCTTTTCCTCTTTCCTCCAGTTGCCACTGAAATCATTGGAATTCAGCACTTCAGCGCTGGGAAGACCTCCCACAATAGCAATCCCCTGTTTGCAGTCGAGGAGATGGCAAGAGCAATCACATGCATACGTAGCTGATGTGCAGCTCCGAGGACTGTAGTGGTGCAGAAACAAGCTGAGAAATAAGTGTGCCGTAACTGTAGAATTTGGTTATTCTAGAGCATTAAAAATCCGGCCTTTCTTTGTCAAGGAAACGCTGCACATGAACAGAGCTTCTCTGTGTGGCATATTGCAATGAAATCTCAGTTATGTTTAGTGTTAGAATGGCACAAAGGAAATCTCATTAGAACCCGCCAACAATGATCTGTTATAAGGGAACAGGAGCAATTTGTGAGCTTTTGGAAAAATAGAGTGTGTCTCTGTTCTGCCCCTGTCCTCACTGTCTGCTGTTACTCTAGGACACCAATTTCTTGAGAGAAGGATCTGCTCCTTCTTGCTCACGTTGCTCTTATACATCATGTTTCATTTGCTAGGAGACTTGAACGACAAGCAGCAGACTCTCATGTTCCTATTTTAAACGTGGAAACGGCAGTACAGAGGAATAAAATGACTTGTACAGGGTCACAGAACAATTTTGTGGCAGGGCTAGAACCAGAACCCAGCTCCCTTGCTCCCAAACCTGTTTGCCAGCCTTCAGCTCTTCACTGACCCTTAAATTTAATCACCATCCAAGGATACCTGTTGGCCTCTTCCAATTGACTTCCATGGGAGTAATGCCGGGTATCAAATGAAGTCACTGGGAATATCAATGCAAAAGAAGCCAATATTAAATGCAAAGGAAGAACCGATGGAAATGAAAAAATAGATTTTACAAAAAAGGAATAAGTTCTAGTGCCTCTTCCATAATATCATTCCCCCTTTAATTTGTGCCTGGTCAAAATTAAAAAAAAATAGATTGCTAATATTAATAGATGAAATGAATCTTGAATTTTATAATAGTGGAGGAAATGAAAGGATCCAAGTAATATTGTGTTGTTAACTGAGATTTTAATAATGATTCTGTCCTCAGTTGGTGCATTTATTCCACAGAAAGTAAATCATTAATGAAGAAGGGTAAAAACAGTTTTATGGTGATGGATTTTTGAAAGAAAAGTTTAATTTTGCTTAACTTCTGGAAACTCTGGAATATGACTGGAGCTCTAAAACTAAAAGGCAAACACCTCAAAACCAGTCCACTAAGATGGGATTTAGCTGAGTGGCTAACACAGCCTGGGGGAGGATGGACCAATGTCCTTGGCTTCTCTCCGATAGAGCAGAGGTGAGTGGAAGAGGTGTGTTAGAGATGTTGGTTTTGATGGAGGAAGGGAGGTTTGAAGGTTTGCTCTTGAAATCATAGAATCATAGAATAGTTTGCGTTGGAAGGGACCTCCAAAGCTCATCCAGTCCAACTCCTCCCATGAGCAGGGACATCTTCACCCAGATCAGGTTGCTTAGAGCCCCGTCCAGCCTGGCCTGGGATGTCTCCAGGGATGGGGCATCCACCACCTCTCTGGGCAACCTGAGACAGTGTTTCACCACCCACAGCATAAAAAATGTCTTCCTCATGTCTGGCCTGAATCTCCTCTCTTCTAGGCTAAAACCATCACTCCTTGTCCTATTGCAACATGGCCTGCTAAAAAGTCTGTCGCCATCCTTCTTATAGGCCCCTTTTAATTACAGAAAGGCTGCAATAAGGTCTCCTTGGAGCCTTCTCTTCTCCAGGCTGAACACCCCAACTCTCTCAGCCTGTCCTCATGGGAGAGGTGTTTCAGCCCTCTTATCATCTTGTCGGACTCCTCTGGACCCTGTCCAACAGGTCTCTTGGTTGGTTGCATTTTCATAGCTATTTCTGAATGGCATCTGGAGAGCAGTAAGGACATCGTCCTCATCCTAAACCAAGGGCGATCTAACGACGCTCATCCTATGGTCTCTGTGAACTTTTGCAAGATCTGCTTCCACCATGTCCTCTGCAGGGAATGGGTGGATTCAAACCACTCTCAGTGCCCACCAAGGCTGGTGTGTCCAGTGGTGGCTCTTGACCTACCCTGCACTATCTTCAACCACCTCCAAGGAGTCCCATAAAAAAGGGCTTCCTGGAGCCCATTTCACACCAACCCCTCTGGTTGAAAATGTCAAGCACAGGGAGAATCATGGTCTCACAGCAGTGGAGAAGAAAAGCATCTCTGTAGCTGGGATTCAGTGCCCAAGAAAAAAGCAAATATGGAACGTACATGCCTGTATGTGTGCAGAAGAGAAAGGGGAAAAGACAGAATTCGTCTGATTCCTTAATGAGCATAGCAACCCAACAATGAATGTAGAAATTTGCAAATTAAACAACATTTTTGTATTTAAATTACCAAATCAATAAAGAGATGTAAACATTAAACAACATTATATGAGAGCCTGGAGTGTTACCACAAAAATTAAGACTATGTAATTAAAAGTACAATGCAATTTATTTTTATATCATTCTTCATTCAAATCAACAAATCTTATTACTTACCCAAAAATGTAAAGCAGGCTGCAAACTAATTCAAAAGATGAAGACAAAGTGGCTCTTGAAAAACCTATGTTTCTTGGTCCCTCAGATCTGGCAGCAGTCATGATTTAATGTTTTAGCTACTGTAATAGGTTATATTGCTGAAGAAAAGTGCATTAATTACTATGGGAAACTTAAAAAAAATCCAATTAAGAAGAATAAAATCATTCTTATTGACTGGGAAAAATAAAACTATGTAAAGGGAAATGAAGGATGAAAAAACTGAAGACACACAAATATTAATAAATGTGGTCTGTGCAGGGTAGAAAACACACTTCTGCAGTTGGTGGGGGGTGTGGATTTGAATCTGACTGGAGATCACAGTTTGCTGGGGCTGAAGCTCTTCTCCAGTATCTCCCCCACTGGAAGCACCTTCTAATTAGCTGCAGCACAGGGAGTTGAGTTTGCTCTAAATTCAGCTCAACATGTCCATGCAGAGCCAGCCCCACTGGCTGTGTCTGAAACAACCGACTAAGAACACGAGATTGCACTGCAGTTCTGGATATAGTACGGGTAAAGAAATAATTATCTCTATAGTTGCCATCTTCCCTAAAAACTCACAGAGGACGCATGTAAGAAAAAGGTCCTGTGTCCCCAGCCATGCAATACATCATGCCTGGGGACACCGTAGAAGACGGATTGTCATGGGCAGATGCAAATTTGCCTTTCAACTAGCAAGAGTCCTTTAAAGTAATTTAAAAGGAACCTTCCTGTGTGAAATATCCACCACCTTGTTTGCGCAGCCCCAGCTAAGGTCATCTTTTGACTTTATCACCAAGTATCACAGAATCACACAGAATGTTTGGGGTTGGAAGGGACCTCTGAAGATCATCCAGTCCAACCCACCTGCTAAAGCAGGGTCACCAGAGCAGATCACACAGGAAGGTGTCCAGGTGGGTTTGAATGTCTCCAGAGAAGGAGACTCCACAACCTCTCTGGGCAGCCTGGTCCAGGCTCTGGCACCTCAAAGGAAAGATGTTTTTTCTCATATTCAGATGGAACCTCCTGTGTTTAAAGTCTGTACCTGTTGCCCCTCATCCTGTTGTTGGGCACCACTGAGAAGAGCCTGGTCCATCCTTTTGACACCCACACTTGAGATGTTTATCAGCATTTATGAGATCCCGTCTCAGCTTCTCTTTTCCAGGCTGAATAGACCCAGCTCTCTCCGTCTTTAATAAGGTGCCATAAAGGAGCACCTGTATCCCCATTCCGTGCCTTCCCAGGATCCCCAGGGATGCAGCGCTGCTTTGGAAGCAGGTGCGTTTTGTATCGGCCAGAGACAGCAGCCAGAAATGTTAGGAGGTGTTTGACCATTTTTTCCAGATGTGAAATTATATGGGACTGTGTGTGGTTTTGTCATTGCCGGGACTGGGTTTTGGGTCTGCGATTTTGGGCTTTTATCCTGGTTTGGAATAAGAGTGTATTTATTTTATGATTTTGAGCATTTTCATTATGGGAAACCATTTTTTCTGCCCACCTTTACTGCCCTCATTCCTAAAGATCCTGCTGGTGTAAAAATGTCTATGGATGTTAGAAAGAAGGGAGAGAATGCCATAGGGTCAACAGCTACACTAAGTGTTTAGACACATACATGCAGTTTAATTACTTCAGCTGATATTAGTGGTATTAATGTCTTTTCAAGCCAGAAGTTCTCCTTTGATCACTTATATTTACTTCACATATAAAATAGACTACAGGAATTTGGCCAGTTGTCTTGTACTGAGTCCAGTAACTTGTACATCATTAATATCTCCGAATATGAAAAATTAGTAGTATAAATTTTGCACAGCCCTTCCAGGATTACAGATCTTCATCAAAGGCAAGAGGAACTATCTGAGGAATGAGGACTTCAAGATTCAATGAGTGCATACTGTGCCAGACAGGACGGAACTAAGTGAAATCTTTGCAACAAATGACGCTATTACGGATATATGCTTGCACAGAAAGCCAGCAAAAGGGCATTGAACCACCTCGGCTATGTTTTGGTGTTATTGCTGATACCCAGAGTTGCACAGCTTTTTGCTCAAAGGTAAGCATGTTCTCCTTTCCAGCCTTCACCTGCAGGAAACAAGGTTGCAAAGCAATAACCATAGGCAGAGATTGTTTGAAGGATGTTGATTGACTGGGGGTTATTTTGCAGCACAGAAACATCTGAGCAGTAATGTCTTTTGATTAGCAAAGAATTTTTATGTTGAATGTTGCAAAACACACAAGGATTACTTGTGCAGGGTATCACATAGACCATGTAAAAGATATCAACCCAAGGGTTGTAGAAGTTACGAAACACAGAAATAAGCAAAGATTACATTCACCCTCTGAGGGAATGATAGAAGGGGTTTTTAATGTGGTAGCATCTGAAGGCTCTTGTTGGGGCCATGCCATACTGTACATGCTCTACTAATCCAGGATCTGTAGACATAAGAACTTTGTATAGTCTAGCCTGAGCTCCTGCACAACCAGACCCCCAGGGCTGATGCAATCCCAATACACAGCTCACATACCGCATTTTGAGTCATGTGGCCATGACTCACATGGGGTTGGGGTCTGGGGACGCATGGAGGGCTTGGGGTTGTTGCTCAGAGGTGGTACATTTTAGCTGAGTGTGGAACAACCACTCTGCTCCGGCATCCTTTGACCCAACCGTAACACTCTTTGCAGTACAGGATAGAGAGCAAGCCGCACCTGCAAATGCTTGAGGTGCACAGAGAGCATCAGGGCAGGGGAAGGTCCTGAGGGCAGAGGTGGGAGGAAACTTCTAAATGCGAGCTGTCACTCTGGACTTCCCAGGCAGCAAGAAGAAATGAGTGGTTTTCTTATGCAATTCATCTGCTCTGTTTTAACCATCTAGTTTAGGAAGAGATGAATCACCGTGGACTCCATTGACTGTATTGACTGGCTCTCCGCTGACTAGCAAGGGAGCCACAGGTGACTGGCTCAAGTGCAGATTTCTGCTTTAGCTGGGTGAATCTACCGAGTGCTTCATGCCCATAGTGTTAAGACTTGGCTGCTCTGAGCACCTCAGACTGTGGCATTTCAGTCAATAACTTCCATGGCAAGCACAGTATTTTTGGAGAAGCGACACCCATCAGGAGGAGTTTGCAGTGTAATTGGGCAAAAGAAGTAGCAGGTGGGAAGCAGAGGTGTCCTGTGATCAATAGGAAATAAAGTCTCTCCTTCCTACTCCATGTCCCTCAGAACCCTGTGCCTCTTTTATAGCAGGTTTCCATGTCTTCACAGAGAGATTAGTTCAGGTATGAACTAATCATACTGATGGTTAGTTCCTGATGATTGCTGTAATTTCTCTCCCTTCAAACTGAAGGGGTCCTGTTGAAGCCATATCTCATCCCCCTGGGGCTATTTGCTGCACCTTATCCTCAGTCCATCAGCTACTTCTGAAAAGTCTTGGGTCATCAGGAGAGAAACTGGCTGGGTCGTCAAGAAAGCGTATGCTTGGAAGAGAGAAAAAAACAATCAGTCTGTAGGAGCGTATGCCATTAAAAGCAAAAACCAGCCTACACGTGTAAGAGCGGCAGCCTCTACAGTGTGGAGTACGTCCACATGCTTAGCCTGTTGTTTCAGAAACTCCGTCTCCCTTCAGCTGTGATCGCTCTCAACTGTTTGCAGTCTGTGTGCGGTGACGTGCGTGGCATATTACTATGAAAATGTGCATTCTTGTTAATAGGTATGGTTTTAGGATGATTGTTAGCAGAGCATAAGGCCTTATTGATTGAAAATGGCATATGGTAAGGATGTATAATGATTCACTTTGGCTGCTAGTTTGAAATCCTATTCATGGGCGAAAAAAACCCCACTCTCCTTTGCAGTCAGGCTTCATTCTTTCTGCAGTGTGTTTTTCAAATGGGGCCGTTTTACAAGTGATCCATAGGAGAGATTTCCTGCTCTCCTGGGTGTGTGCTCAAAGCTCTTTTCAGTCCTGCAAGGGCAGATCGCGATAACAAAAGCTGAAGTTATCATATGCTTCCCTTCGGAAAGTTTGGTTGTCGTGTCTTTTTGAGGGCATTTAGTGTTTATGAAAGGTGGTGGACTTGAAAACCTGATGCACGGTACATGCCAGGGAGAGTCCAGCCCGAGCAATGCCCATTTTCCAGCAGCACATGTTGGTGCCTGGCGGGAGAGCATGTGAATCCCCACCTGCAGCAACAGCCTCGTGGAAATGATTTTGACATTTTTACCAATTCCATTTTGGAAAGATGAAGCTGCCAGTGCTCCAGCAAACTGTAGTGAAGGTGAACGCTTCTGGATCCAGCTTCTCGTCACCAGGGGGGGAAAAAAAGCATGTTCCTACATGGCATTAGCAAATACAGAGTAATTAACCTGAGGTAAAATCCCAGTGAAGGCAAAGCAGCCAAAGTATTAATACATGTGAACTGACAGAGATAAGCCCTGAGGACCTCATCCATCTTCCGTGTCTGTTAGCAGGTCCAAGTAAAGCTTGAGTTGTCTCACCTGTTTTGCCACGTTTAGGCTGACAAAGCAAGCAGAGACCCTGTGGCTGGGTAAAGGTGGCACCTTGTAAGTCCTCAATGCCACCCCACCACATCACTGGTACTTCTGAGGGGTGTGGTGAGCCTCAAGAGAAGTGTCCTGAAGGATGACAGCTCCGAGTGACACTGCCCCAGCACTCAAAAGCATAATCCTGTTCCCCAGGAGGCCAGGGCAGGGAAGGGTTTTGCTGGGTTGGCTGAACAGTGGAGAAAACAGTGATTCCAGAAACACTTCAGAGCTATCTTGCAACTTCCACTATACAGGGAAAACCTGCAAGGACTGGTCCTAACCCACCAGTGGATCAGCTCATCGGGAGGATAACTGATGGAGGGAATGAGATGATCTCTGCCCGTTCCTATAGCCCTGCAAGCCTCCCTGACCTTTATCTGGCTGATTTAATAACATAATGTTTGGTGATATCTGGACACTTTTCTTGGCAACAGCACCACAAACTATTCAAATATCATTCCCCTCAGTACTGGAAGTACAGCCCTTGTATTTCCTCACCAGCAAATAAAGAGCAGAGCCTTCATATATGTCTCTCCCGGGAACCAATGCTTTCTAGGAATTGCTTACAAAGAATTAAGTAACCCATTTGATTGTCATCCAGAAGCCCTGGGCTTGCTCCATGATCTTGCACGATTCTTTTTTCCAGGGAGATACTTCTTGGAGATGGTCTCGAGGATTTGCCTGTGGTAGGCAAAACAGGCCTTCCTTGAATAAAATAACTCTGAACAAGCAAATAAACTGAATGCCTTTCATTATACCCGTCACCAGTTTATTTACTCCATGGCCTCTTTCTGCCATAAAAGTCTTGAGTGATTTCAGCATACTAAAACATCTGCACTCATTTTCGGAAAATAACAACAACTACCGATGTCTGAACTGACTATTTTCTCAGAACACCTATTGTTCAGTGTCCAACCCTTATTGTTTCTCATCTCCTGTGAGTGGTTTACAATGAAATCCACTTTATTTACAGTGGAAAGCAAAATATGTCAGAGCAAAACAATTGACTATAAGCCTTCAGTCAGTAACAGCTTATTTTTGTACATGCTAAAATGTAGTCACTTCTTGCATTCATTGAAATCGGTGGCAAAATTCCCATTTGGAGGTGTCTGTTTGGCCCTGTGCCAGATCCTGGGCTCCTGCTAAGTGTAAGCTGGTATGTCTTACCATGCACCTTCTAAAACTGGATCTAGCATGCACGGACTATCTTTTCATAGGCTCCGTAAGCCATCCTGTAGTGAGTGCCCACAATTTAAGACCTTGTATCAGGACAATACTTCAGCATCGCTCAACTGTTTTGCTGATTAGGAACCTTTGTAAGAGATTGAGCTGTTGACAGGTGAATCATCTCTGTCCCACAGTGTCTCAGTCTTTATTCTTGGTTTGTGGCCAACTTCAACTCCCACTGAAGGCCTTTCTTGTATAGTTTTCTAGTGAATGCTTTACATGGGGTCATCACATCTCAGAGATAAACACTGGAAAGCTGAAGCATGCTATTAAGCTTCTTAAAACATTAGAAAGACAATCATTTTGACAGAATAGATGTTAATCACACTTATATAAAAGCTTTTCATCTTCAAAGCATTTATCCAACATTAATTACATGTAATTGCCTTTTCCACATATGTCATGCAAAACACACCTTTCATGTTTCTTGTAGCTGCCATTTTCCCCTGGATTACTGAGAGAAAGCTGTGCCTCTTCAGTCCAGCACAACTTCCTGAAGCCACCTGGGGCCTCATCCTGCGAATCACAAAGGGCGATGTTTAGAACAGCAGTTGCACAGAATATAAACACCTCAGCTGAACTGAGAGATCTGTGAAAAAAATAATGTTATCCCACTTGGGTGCCTGCAAAGTTGTAAGTGTCTCCATCTAAGGAGACTCTTTGAAGTTTTGCTGTTCCCCATGCCTGGACACGTCCCTGTGTTCACTAAGCCCATCCATGTCTCGTGTCCACACTCTGGTGTTCACAAGCAGTGGTGTTTGTCTGAAATGCCTGGGATGCCTTAGCCAGAAGGCAAGGTGCTCTCTGGACTCCACAAGCACTGCATTTGAAAGGATAGAGTGGAAAGAGAGAAGGGACCGTATTTTCCAAAGTAACCTCATCCTAAAGAGCTTACCCAGGAAGTTGAAAACTTGGGTCCATTCCCTTCCTCAGTCTGAGGAGGTCTGAAACCATGATCTGCCACCACCCTTTCATCCTTTTCTTGCATGCCCTTTTCAATGAAACAACTGCTACACTCAGCCACAAGCAACTTGAAAAAGTTAAAATTAAATTTTTGTGCCAATTTATGGTGCGTGTGAGACAAAAAACCAAAAAACAACAACAAAAAAGATTTCTTGCACAGTGAACGAGTTCCATGTGTCCTTGGAAGAGCTGGCTGGTATTCAGATTCCCTAGTGCTTAGGGCAGAAAAGAAAGGCTTTTGGAAGCATTAGTCACAAAAAAATAAATTCCACCAAAAAAAGACAAATCAAGAAAATTTCCAAGAAAATGAAGAAAATTGTATGCAGATCACTGTGAACGTTCCCTGGAGATGAGCACTGAGTGGAGGAGAAGTTTCACAACAGGTAAGAAACCAAACCCAAGCACTATCTGTGAGTAACAAGCACTACCCAGGTCAGAACCAAAGGACCTTTCCTGTCAATCAGGGATCAGTGAAGGTCCTGATAGGTGTCTTCACTCTGATTGGCTGTCTTCCAGAAGGGAATGTTGAAGGTGGTATTATGATTGTTTTCATATTCAATATAGCACCATTTACAAGCTGATTATCTCTATCCCTGTTCATGTATGTAGCTAACAGAGCTAAAAAATGTGCTGTGAGTTCAATGGCTTATAAATGGATGAAAGCTCCACCTGGCATTCCTGCATTGTCTTAAAGTAAATAAAGGTGCTTTCCCAAATGTCCAGAATTTTTTTAGCTTTTATTCCTGTTCCTGAACTTCTGTTCTTAGCCCTAGATGGCTACAAGGGCCAGAGACTGGGTTTCCCATGGAACTGCTTGAGTCTGGGATAATAAGTTGCAAACCTACTGAACTGTCTTGGGTGTTGAAAGACTCTCCATCCTTCATTAACATGTATTAGAGAGGAGACCCGCATGGTACAGTCAGGATGAGCAGAAAAACAGTCCTGCTCTGCAAAAGGGAATTCAAGAAGTCCAGGGACCTAACCCCAAATCATAGGCAGGCAGATTTTTAGAAAAGCATTTAAGTGGCAGGTTCCAGTGCAAGCTGTAATTGTGCTCATAAATCAATGTGATCCTTTAAAAATCCCACAGTGTCACCTGCCCTTGGTAGCTAGAGTGGCTGTTTATTTTGCAGACATCTTCACAATTTCATTCTCAAGATTACAATTCAGGTAGTGGTAACACTGTTCTGTCAGACTACTCCCACCCATGAAGTTAAGTAAATGGTTAAGTGCTTTATTGGTTCAGAGGTAGAAGACTCTCCACCTCACAGGACTGAGCCCTGTAATCTATTCGTATTTCCTTTTCAACTTCTGCAAGTAACCCCAAACAGGCTGGGAACACTAAGTGCAAAGTTACGGGAGATGACTGTGGCAATTTCTGAATGACAAGAGCATTTAAAAGAAATGTCAAGAGTCTGTGGGCTGCGAGCTTTTATGTTTCAAGGAGAAACAAGAAGAAAGGAGGGACAATAAATCAAATGCAACAGCTTAGCATGCTGCATCTCTGAGAGTTAACCTCTTGAAAGCCATATCCCCGACACAGCGCAGGCCACACTCCTTTGATCAGGTCCATTATTTTCTGCAAAGCGATGGAAGCGGCAGGGTGGGCTCCTCTGTGCATGCCCAGGGGCCAAATATACTGTGTTTTGCTTGACATGTGCTATGCATTTATGGGTTAACATCAAACATGACCTGATTTATAATTTTTAATCAAAAAAGGATTATAATCTAATAAATCCTAATAGCATATTCTGTCTGGAGGTTATGTGATGTAGTCACTTAAAATACTGGTAGCCTTGCCCTCCTGAGTGTGGAAGATGGAGTAAAGTTTTTTACTTGTTGGTAAGCTGTCCCTTGGAAATGTTTACATAGATCAAGACCCTCTAAGCACCACAAGGCCAAGTATTGCTGGTTAAGGGCTAATTATTGGTAATTAGCTAGTTAAATCAAGGCAGTAAGCATATCAAACACATCATCGATGATAGGCAGAGCCCTAAGGAGACCTCAACAACAAACTCCTAGAGGTTGAAGTTTGGTTTGTAAGGGCCCACCATCTTCTGAAGTTAAAAAATGATGACCACACAAAGGAAGATCTAACCCTCTCTGTTGGATTTCCTGGATTTTTGTTCTCCCACCCAGATAGACAGGTATTGTCATGGGGAATCTGCAAGTAAGCCAGACCTGCCTTTTATCAAAGGGGATTTCTGAGCCTTCTGTTCCCAAAGAATGATCATCTCTCCAATCCATACTCTGCCTTCCAGCTAAAGGCTGTCCTGGAAGAACATTTACTTCCCAAGAGACCTAATTAACATTACAAGCCTAATGGCGGCTAAGCGTAAAGAATTTTTAAAAAGTTCTTTGACTGCAGTGCCATTTTTAAAGCTTATCCTCCCCACTCTTTGTTTGCACACAATAGCTAAAACACCACAGTAGGGATGTGGTAGGGGTCAAGAAGTCCAAGGTATTTCCAAGCTAGTTTTAACTGTCTTAATGTTGTCTCATGCTTCCCTGCTGTGTTTGTACCCATCTGTTCTATTTTTAACCTCCTCCTATAGTTGACTTATAGCCAGGGATGCTCTCTTTGTATATATGCTTATAAATTACATCATGAGACTCAATGGGTGGTCGATGAGTAAGACCTCAACAGAAACTCCCTAGTCTTGCCCCATCTTCACCACTACCAGAGAATACTGTCGATGGGAGCTTGAACCAAGCCATAGTAATCTCAAAACAGGGTTGGAGCTGGTTTATGCATGGATTTACTAATTAAGGAAAGATTTTCAAACCAATCAGAGAAATCATTCAGGACCAACCAAGTCCATGTCAGTAGAATTGCTTTCAGTCACGTGTTGAGAGTGTGGAGAGGACTTTTCTCAAAGATGATCAGCTTGCAACTATTGGATTTGGAAAATTTCGTCAGGACAGCTATGATGTTGAAGACATGTACCCAGAAAAGGCACCTCTTTTGGCCTTTTTCCAGTGGCCTATAGATAAAAACCCTACTCTCTGCTGGGCTCAAATAAACTTAAGCCTGGGCTGGCAGACCTCAGTTGCAATCTTTTATAATACTACTAACAGTGCTTAGCAATAGGTCTTCAATGGGGAAATTCATGCACTTTTAACTTAATCTATTGCTTTTCAAAGCATCTTGAAGTAGTGCTTCTTCCACTGGTGTTTGTGGAAGGACGGTACACAAGGAGTGGCTCCTCTCCCTGGTTTAGAGAAAACAATTGCCTTTAATTTTTATTCTACTAGCATTGACTGTATTACTATAATAAAAGCATGTGTCCAGTATTTCCAGACTCCTGTTTTGGGAAATAATAGCTCTGCTTTCACAGTCTCCTTGAAATTCAGGATTAAAAGGCATTTACCTCTCCCACCTAGGCCCAAACACCCTCACCATATCTTTCCCTCCACTATTTGAGAGCATCTTCTGCTCTTCATTTCTCAACTTGTCAGAGCATTAAGGCTCTAATATAAAAGCAGTAGAAGTAGCCAGCACGCTGTTCCTAGCAGCCCTATGAGCCTACCAGGCCGTTCACAGAAGAACACGTTCAATCCGAATGCATTTTCTGGAAGAAAAGGATGACTGTGCAAACAAACAAAAGCTCAGCCAACTTCTTGAAAGAGAAAGTTTTCTGAAGCCAGACTGAGATTTATCCAAAACCCTGTTAAAAAAAAAAAAAAACAAACAGATTTCCAAGAACAGGACTTGTTGGACCTGACAGAACCCACCCAAAATCCCTCAAATTAAAGAACTGATGTAATTAAAAAGTAAAAAAAAGGCAAAAACAAAACCAGAAAAACCCCAACAATTGTAAGTGAAGTCCAGCAACAAAGCAAAGCAATGAGAAGCCGAATGATATGCACAATTCAGATTAAGTGCTACAAACACAGAGCAGCCTTGCTCACTGCAGTCATTCCCTTTCACCAGTATCTTCCTGGAATGAAAAAATTGGGAGTTTGAATAACAGGTAATTCACAGATCACAGAATCATAGAATCATAGAATAGTTTGGGTTGGAAGGGACCTCCAAAGCTCACCCAGTGCCACCCCTGCCATGAGCAGGGACATCTTCACCAGCTCAGGTTGCTCAGAGCCCCGTCCAGCCTGGCCTGGGATGTCTCCAGGGATGGGGCATCCACCACCTCTCTGGGCAACCTGGGACAGTGTTTTGCCACTCATTGTAAAAAAACTTCTTCCTCATGTCTGGCCTGAATCTCCTCTCCTTTAGTTTAAAACCATCACCCCTTGTCCTGTCGCAACAGGCTCTGCTAAAACGTCTGTCCCCACCTTTTTTACAAATGCCTTTTAAGTACAGAAAGGGTGCAATTAGGTCTCCCTGGAGCTTCTGTTCTCCAGGCTGAACAACCCCAACTCTCTCAGCTTGTCTTCATAGGAGAGGTATTCCAGCCCTCTGATCATCTTGGTGGTGATCCAAAGAGCTTTTAATTCTGCTTAGCTCCTAGCACGACTCAGCCCTATCCCTGATCCTAAAGAATGGGTGTTACTAATGGATGCACTCAACAGGCAGCTTCCTAATCTCTTTTCCCCCAGCCAATCTTTGCTGTATCTGTAGTGTGAGACTGTGACCTTAAGAGATAGCATGATAAGTCTATTTATCATGGCCACAATCTTTGCCAAGCCTGAAGGCTTTCAAGCCTATAACAGTGAGCTGCCCCAATTTGGATTAGACACCTAAGGCTGTCTGGATGGAGCTGGAATAGATCTTTTCACTGAGAATGAGATAGCAAGGGAGTCACACAACACACACCTATGGCTTGTATCACCCAGCATCCTCATTCAGCCTCTTAGAGGCTTTGCACAGCCAGTGTCTTGTGGAGCTGGAGGTGCAATTGCTGGGATCCTGTTCAGTGAGATACAGTGAGTTCTGCACCCACTGACATTCCTGGCAAAAGCACTTGCAGGATTTGATACTGCAGTTTTAGGTTCATAATCGGAGTCTGCATCTGTATTGTAGATCTTAAGGAGTATACCTGGTTTTATAAAAGCTAAACACCCATCAAGGACTTCTTTAATTGCACATAAGCCCTAATTTTTTGCAGCTTCAATTTTGTAAAATCTGTTTTGCTCTTATTGCCTTAAACCATCCGAGGCTATAGAATTGTCCCCAGTTTTTTAAAGCCCTGATTTTTCAGTTGTGTTTAGAGTGTCCTGAGACTTTTTGCAAAAACGAGATTTTAGTCTTGCTAATAAAGAAGCAGTAATAATTAGAAAATATCTTGCTCAGTGCAGATTTTATAACTCCATAGATACCATGGTATTAACATTCTGTTTGTCCACCTGTTAGAAGAAACAGATCTGAAGAGTCATAACTCTAAAACAGTGGGTGACAATTTAATGAAAAATTGAGCTCTGCATTTAATTTCCTTTTAAGTTCAGTTGAGCATTCTGCAAGATCAAAGGGGCTTTGTGGTTTGCAAATGATCTATGATATCAGAGAAACAGATTATAACCAAGGCACAGTTTGGTATTTAAGTAAGTATCCGCTTTTAATACCAATGTTTAAAGTAGGCTAATGGAACCAAAGCGTAAGTATAATTTCCTATGATACAAGTCTATAATCCAGTTTAATATATCAGTCAAACACTAAAAGTGTATTGTGAATTTATTTCAATGGTTTGGCCCCATTTGGAAAGTATCCTGAGACACCGTAAAACATTTTTAACAAAACAAAAAGTCCTGCCTTAGTTTGTAAGCTTTGGGGGCAGGAACTGCACCCATGAACTTGCAGAATGCCTGGAGAAATGGGGCTCTTAGGTTCAGTGTATGATAAATAGTTAAGTAACAGTAATACTTCATGTCAGTGAGGAGTATCTTTTAGTATGGATGCTGGAGTTCTGTTTATAAGGCATCCTGCAGATGACATGTCCCCCTGTCATAACCATGCAACATTATCGTAGGCTGTTCCAGGTTAAAAGATGCCTCTTTGTGTTTTGTTGGTTGGTTGGCTGGGTTTTGTTGGTTGGTTTGTTGGTGTTTTTGGTTGGTTTGGTTTAGTTTTTTGTTTGGGTTTCTGTTTGTTTGTTTGTTTTTTAAACAATTCCCTACAGGGTAGGTTCTATATTTCCCCTTTCAGAAATGATCGTGCTCCAACTTAAACCTAACCAGGTTTTTCCCCTCCATGGTTCAGAGAAGAGGCTGCTACAGACTCACTTCTCCCGCCACTTGCACACTTCTTCCTACTTATTAGCTTAAATTTATGGCCAATTTATTCTTGTGTCAGGGTTGTCCTTCAGGCTAATAGGTCTATCCCCTCCTTGTTGTTTACCTCTCTGATACATTTATAAGCAGTCATTATATACATTTGTCTTTCCCAGGCTGAAGGAGTTGAATTTGTAATCTCCTCTTGCAAAGCAGTTTATTCGTTTCCCTGATCAGTGGTCCTTCCTTTTTCAATCTGAATTCATCAGTTTTGAACACGAGTGATGGGAATTGTACATACTGTTCCAGAAGAGGCCTCATCAGCCGCCTGTACGATGGCATTACTACAGCTGTGTCTTTGCTAGAAATGTAACTCTTGATGCAGCTCAGGATTGCATTGGTCTGACATGATGTGACATGACGTTGGTAGCTCAGACATCTCATGATTAACCGATACACCTGGGTCTTTCTCCTCTGCAATCTCAGCAAACCCACAGGATTTCTGATTATGGCAGGAATTAATGGAAGTGCAAGGTCATGCATTTGGGATTTTACAGTTTCATCCCATTTCTGCTGTACCAATCTGTGAGGTCATCCAGGCTTTCCTGTAGGATATCTGGAGCCCCTTCAGTACTAACAATGCTTCTCAACTTTGTGTCAATGCCACATTTTCTTTCCCCCTCTTCCACCTTTGGAGCCAAGGTCTATCTGCACCTTTTGCCCCATGGAAGAGGTCACTGCTGAGCACAACCAATGGTCATTTCTCCTCAGACTTGTTTCTTGCCCTTCTTATAGTCCACTGCTCATTCTCCAACTCATTTATAATTTCCCACGTGTCATAGCATAAAAAACAAGATGAGAGGACTGTTTAGGTTGATGGGAAATGCTGGAATCCCGCTGATGAGAGCTCCACTCAAACTGGCATCATATTTGGAGGTATATTCATTTTACTAATGCCCATAAGGAGTAGTCTGCTGCACATCCTTGATTCAGAGTCTCAGTTGTCTTTTCTGTGAAAACAACAATAAAAAAATCTCACATCTCCCTGATTAGTTAGAGGAAGATGAGAGATTTTTATTTCCTTATCACTGATTTGGAGGATTGATCTTTTCTTGATGGATTTGGCATTAAAGCAGCTCTTCAAGACTGGTTCAGGCAAGACTATCCTTGCCAGTTTGGGATGCCATGTTAATACTATGTGTAGTGCTGCTACCTATGGCTTTGTAAAGAACATGGCTGGTATTTTCAAATAAACACAGAGAATATGCTGAAAGTCAACACTTAGCTCCTTTGCTTTGAAAATTTAAATTTACAGCCAAAATGCTTTCACATCCCCGTTTGTTTTTATCATATCCCAAAATGAAGGAGGAAGCATCCAATTAGGTACGAAAATACAGTACTCTGTCGCCAAAAATAGGTATGTAGTAAATGGATGTTGAGATATCCAGGACACCTGAGACAGGTAGGCAAGGTATAAAATCTACTTGTGCTCCTCTGTGGCAGCAAGTGGGAGATGCTAAACCATCTTGGATGGCACTAGGCACCTATAGTCAGGCAACTGCAGCATGCTCAGAGCAGCCATGAATCACTTGCTTTCTCTAGCTAATGGAAAGAATTTGCTTTGGAGGAACATTATGGGAGAAATGAATACAAACCTAGTGCAGAAGAAAGACTGAAGTTTCAGAAGAAGCTGAAGACGAAAGATTTGAGGTCTGCAGAGAGCCCGTAATGCAGAAAGATGGGAGGAGGATGGAGTTCTGGGAGCAGATCAAGGAGGTAGAAATACCCCAGCTTGCATCCCAAAGACTCCTTTAATATAATTGACCCCACTGACTCATTTTAGCTGTGTTCCCCATTCTGAAGCTGGACAGACTGACATAAGCAGCTTTGCCTAGACAGAAGGAGCAGGAGAAGCACAAGGCAAAGTGACTAAGAATAAATCGAAACGCTGAAGTATCAAAACCAGGTCATCAGTTGTAGTATAATAGGAGAGGTGTTTCAGCTTTCACCTCGTTAATCCAGTTGCCCCACTGGATAAACAACTCTGCCTTGTAGTTAATCTTCAAATAAATATGCTCTTAAAACCCAGTGGGTATTTATCTAATATAGGATAACTGTCTTAGTGAAGCTCGATTAAGTGCTTTTGGGTAAACTTAATTTAGCCTCTTGCTGGAATAGTTTACTGAATGAGGTGAGGGAGAGGAAATGCTCAACTGCTGTCTGAAGCAAGGATGGTGACACCGAAGGCTGTTGGAGCTTCTTGCTGGGGACCAGTTCATCCCATGGACCTAAGGACATATTACGTGACCAAAACTTATAGGTTATTAACACTTGTGTGGCAACTTTTAGTAGCAGATCATCAAACTTTTGAGTGTGATTGGTGTCACTGATACCATTTTGCATGTGAGGAAACCATGGTGGGGTGAAGAGCACCTAAGGAATGAGAGGTGAAGCTGTAAGCATAACCCAGGGCTCCTCTTCTTTGTTCAGAGCTGCTTTGCCAAGCTGCTGTGCTTTCCTAAAGCCATGGGGAAAACTATAATTGCATGAGAGCTGACCTTCTTGGAGGACAGCGCCTCTCATACATGCTTTATATCAGGAAAGGCACTGGCCACAGCAAAACCAACCTGCCTCCATCCTGCCCTGGCCTTTGTCTCAGACTATGTCAGGCCATTTGCAATGAAACACTCTGGAGATCATATTCTGCATGAATGCCTCATCTTAGCTCCTGATAGTTAGGAGATGGTGCAACCCCTGGAGCTGGAGAATGCCTGTTTCCTCCAAAGTCTGTTCTTGTTCACTGTGGCATTCCGTTCCTCACAAGAATGGTCAGACCCTCTCTAAATCTCTTTGAGTCTGCAGCCACTACAACATCCAGTGCAACTGAGCTGCACAAACCCATCATGTTTTCCACAGTGTCAGTTCTTACTAACCTTGAATTTCCTGCCTTCTTACTCTTATATTTTATGCTTTGTGTTGTGAGACATGAAAAAAAAAAACCAAATACTGAGCCAGTCTCCTTTTCACTGTTTCTGATAGTGCATAAAGTCAGGGCGGGAGGTTTTGGCAACCAGTGTGTGTCATTTCCCTCTGGAGCCCATGGCAGGAATTCTGGCTCCTTCCTGATGCCCCTGGCTCTCCCACCACCCTGCCTGGTGTCTTAATGTGCTGGTTTGACTGAAAATGGGTTAAACCACAACACTTCCCAAGCGGGCTCGGCAGCACCTCTGCCTGCAGGCTCGGGCACGCTCACACCCCCTGGGTTCCTTTCCACAATTCCCCTTCTTTGCCTTGCCACAGCCCTGACAGCACGAGCTTTTATCACAGCCCTTCTTATTTAGCTCCCTTCCACCGTAAACACCACTTATCTTTTAAATCTCTCTCCATATAAGATTTTTTTTTCCCAGGTCTCAAATTATTCTTGTCATCCTTATCTGAACATCCTTTAATTCCCTTGGCAGTGACATATAGCATTCCAGATGAGAGAGAAGCCTTGGGTTTATACCATGCTGAAATTTACTCCATCCCATTTCTTACACACCCTAACCTTTGGTTTGCCTCTTTGACAGAAGCTGTACCCTGAGCTGAAAACTTAAGTGAGAAGGGTGCAATAATGATTGAGAGATATTTTCTGTTGGTCAGGGCTGTTATTAAGGTGCTTCGTTGTTTCTCAGGCTTTCTGCAAGTGCATTCCCCTTTTCAGCTCATGTTTCCTTGTGCGATGCTCCAAGCAAGGACCTGCTAAATACCTTTCATTGCTGACAGCAGCTC
Organism: Patagioenas fasciata; assembly: GCF_037038585.1. Taxonomy (NCBI): domain Eukaryota; kingdom Metazoa; phylum Chordata; class Aves; order Columbiformes; family Columbidae; genus Patagioenas; species Patagioenas fasciata. The sequence continues at coordinate 162,970,922 of NC_092521.1, read as the reverse complement.
AGGTCCTCCTGGGTGGAAGAGGCATCTGTAATTAGTGGCTGCAGAGATAAACACTCACTAGCCCCCACAGAGGACTTGTATTGAGCCAATGTAAGTCAACATAACTCAGTTTGTTTTGGCTTAATTAATATTTTCTAATTAATAGAAGATTTTTGTAAACCTTTTGAAGTCCCTTTAAATTATCCTGCGGTCCCCTGCCATCTATCATTGCAGCAGTCTTACAATAGTGCTGCTTCTGCAACTAAGTGTATTCAAATTTCTTTCCACTCTTTTTATACGGATTATTTTACATCCATCAGCAATGGTTTAACTGAAGGATAACAGGGCAAGGACTCTCACCTTGATCTGGGTTTATATGGTTTCTAACAAAGTAAGACCTTGATCCATATCTAAGCCCACAAAATAATACTACTGCTAATACTAACTTGTCATGTATCTTCATGCTGTCCATTCACCTTCAGAGATTCTTTATTACTTGTTCTGGACACAGGAGTGATAATAGCTATAAATTTTACCACCTTGCTTGTCCATCTCTTTTCTGTTTCTCTCTTGTTTCTCTTTTACGCTATGTCTTCTTGCCTGTTGGTTTTAGATTTCAAGTTGTTTTGAACATGAGTGTTCCCTTGTTGAATATATGGTCTAACACACTATTCACTCTTCCAAAAATAAATACAAATTAATAGTATCTTATTACATGAACCATCCCATTGAAGTTAAAGGAACTCCTGATGGGAAAAGGCACAAGATAAATAACAGTAGTGGAATCTGTCCCTAAGAGTTTGTCTTAATTAAAAGTTTAGCTGCACATATTAATAATTTACAACCAAAAAGGTTATGAATGTGTAATGTGTAATAACAGTAATGCAAAAAGGTGATATTTAGCTTCTAGCACCCACATGAATGCTCATGCAGTGGATTTAGAAATAACTGTGGCTGTGTGGTTTGGTCTGTAATTAAGATTTGATTAATCCCTAAAGCTCAGTCTAACTTTGATTAGGCCTACATTGATTTGAACTTCTTTACAATTACATTCCTAGTACAGCAAACTTGTTTCATAGTTCTAGCAATGGATCTAAAGGATCTGTCTGATCTTTGACTAGAGTGTCACTAAGCATCTTATAGTGCCCACATCAAGGAAATGCATCCAACTCACTTGGTTTTGCATGCCATAATGAGAAATGACCAATGAACAGTAAACGTCATTTCTTCTTGAACTGGCTTTCCCCCTCTTGAACTGTGTGTTGTGATACATGAATCAATGTCCATCAAAGCCAATAAGAACTCTTTCCCCTTCATCACAAATACAAGGCTGCGGTTCTCACCATGAGTTTATCTTCTCACAGAGAAGGCAAAAAGCCTACAGGGATCTCGTTGCCAATAAGATGCTGTTACAAGAACTGGAGGAAATAAGGGCACAGCTGTATGAGGGTGAAGTTCAACCCTGGGACTTCACAAGGTGGGAATAGACCAAAAGTCTTCACTTAGCCTCTGTTGAAAATGTCAGTGGTGGATGGTACAATTCCCATGGGGACCCACATCCTCTCAGTCATTGCAAGACCAAGAAATCTTGAACCTGGTTTGAGCAAGTCCAGCTCTTCCAGGTTTAGCAGAACTGCACATGATCGTAATGTCTCTTCCCAGAAGACCTCAGTACTCAAATATTTTGAATAAATACACCAGGATGCACATATTGGCTGTACTAAAAAGAAATAGGGAATGATGCAGTGTTTCTCCAAGACCTTACAATAATCATCCCCTGATAAGATCAGGGTATCACAGAAAGAAACTTTCTTCTAATGTTGACTGAGCACTCAGAGAACAGCACTGCTCCCAGAGTCTGCAGCTGCCTCTAATCTATATGTCGGTCGCAGACATTTGACCCAAGTATCTTCACCCATGCCTAACCTTTCTGCCACAGACTTAAAGGAGCCCTCTGTACACTGTTACTGTATTCTGTCTTCTTCCTAAAGTCAGAGACCTTCTGCCTGAACACAAGTTGTACTGTTCCTGGACCTATATAATTCCGTATTAAAAATTACTCTCACTCAGTCAGGCTTAGCGACTAAATCCAGAGATGTGCTGAGCTGGAAGGCTACCTGAACACTCAAAAAATCCTCACATAGCTGCTTGTCCTGTATCTAACAGGCAGCTCTTCTTATCCGGCTTCCAAAAGAAACCATCTGTTAAACAACTCCCCAGATCCACATCAGCTCCACGGGTACTCTGGAATTACGACTGCAGTGAACCAATGCAGCCAGGCTTAAAATGCATTATTAGGAAGATTTGTTGTGACTCCATAACATCCAGAGAAATTCTGCTTTCTAGAATTATTTGGCTGAATATTTATTTTTCAGGACCTGCTGGCTACCTATTAGCAGTGTATTAGCCTAAAGTGGCACTTCTAAATAGCCAATTAACCTCCACAGGGCAGTCAGCATCATGCCCACAAGAGGATACCTGGAAGATCAACAACATTTGTTTCACATGTAAGGCTTACCTGATAATGAATGACAACTTGTTACATCCATTACAGCTGGAGAGGCCGAGTGTTAGACTCACCCGTCTGTTGCAGTGCCTTTTTTTCCCCTGGTTCCCTCCATGTTTTAAGGAAGGTTTCAGAACAGGGTAGGAAAAGTCAGAATCACTGCTAAGAAACAGTAACAGAACTGCTGGGTAAAGATGGTCCAAAGGCAAAATCCAGGGATCCAACCCCTGAAGTGTAAGGAGGGGAGTTTCAAAGGCACCCACCTGAGACTGGCCTGGCTTTGAAGATGTGGCAACGCTCATCTGTCACTGCAAACACAGCTACAAAACATGGATTAAGAAAGCCAAGATTCCACCTGTTTTAGTGTGCGCTGCTTTACGGGCAGGATCATCTTTGCAGGTAGAGGTGATGGCTTTCTTGCAGGTCACCAGCTCCTAGGAAGGGGAAATGCTGTGTAAACAAGACCCAGGAGGCTGTGTTGTGCAGGTTCCCTAGGTCTGGGCTCTTAGTTTCTGTTACTGTTTATAAGGAAGGGGCACATCTGTGGAAAGGAAGAACAAGAAGACCATAGCAGCTTATTTAGGGTGGTAAAATACTGACCCAGGTTGCCCAGAGAGGTGGTGGATGAACCACCCCTGGAGACATCCCAGGCCAGGCTGGACGGGGCTCTGAGCAACCTGAGCTGGTGAAGATGTCCCTGCTCATGGCAGGGGTGGGACTGGATGAGCTTTGGAGGTCCCTTCCAACCCAAACTATTCTATGATTCTATGATTCTTTAATCTTGCTGGTGATTCAGCCAGTGGCTCTGCCTCAGAGACAACGGGAGAGGTGGTTCTGGGGAAATCATATAGACAATATGTTCTGCCTGGGTTATAAAAGGAAAATCCTGGTTTCTATAGAGGAGTAAAAGCAGTGTACACAGTGTAGCTTTATACATAACAGTGTGCTGTGCAGTCTGCTGCTGCCAGGTACAAAGGGGAAGGTTGCGTGTGGGGTAGGACTGATCTCAGCTTCCACCCCAGCACCTTAACAAGGACAGGCAGAGAGCTACGTCACCAATAACAGGGAAATCTTTTGTTTTCTTCATTTTTTCCCCCTCACATGATCTCCAGCAGATACAGTCAGGGAGCTATCAGCACATGTTGCCTTTCAAGCTCTTCTTAACCTCAAAGGTCTGTTCCATTTGGGGGGATGATGTAAACGCTCCCAGCTCAGGTTATGTATAGTCTTGTGAGGATCAAAGCATTCAAGCCTAAAGAGTTTCAGTCTGGGTTTCCTCTGTTCCTGTGGAGTCTGAAAATGATGCCGTTATACGGTTTTCAGTTTATGGCTCCTGCTGCTCCAGGGGTCTGGCTACAAGTTATCCTATAGGCAGATGCCGCACCCATGGTTGCTTTCCCTCACTGATGTGACCTGCAAGGCTCATGATTCCTGCTGCTACTCAGGACAAGAGAAACTGGGGTCTGAAAGGGTATTTAGCATCCAGAGAAGAGCAGTCAGACTAGGTCTCCAAATATCTCCAAATCTAACTTGAAGTAAGATGGTTGTCAGACCTTCCCTGAGAACTGTTATCATGATGCTATGTTAAACCCAAACTTTGGTCCATGAGCTTTGATCCTGTTGAGTTTAAGATCCCTGTAGACACTAGCTCTGAAGGAGACCTTTAAAGCTTGCAAACCTTCTTGCTCCATTTGAGCTCTGAAGATCAACTTCCATAGACTTCACAAACAACAGGAACCTTTTCTCTCATCGAAAACACTTGCATACCATCAGCAGAGCTCCTGGTCGCCTTGACAGTGTGATAATAGGTAAAGATCCTGGTGTCACATTTTAACAGCGCTCCTAAGCCATGTGCACACTTGAGACAGACACACCATGGTAGTTACAGACCTTCAGGAACACGAACCTACAGGTGGGAGCATCCTGAAGATGTGAATAGTGTCCTTCCAGAGAGACTCCAGAACTTCTACGTCTTCCCCTTCTTCTTTTGTTACGCCCTCTGTAAGTCCCATTCACTGGAAAGAGTTTGGCTTATCTAGTAGTTCTCTTTGCTTATAGTAGTGCCCTTATTAGATACTAACTTGAGGTATTTTGAGGCCCTTCTTTGGTAGCTGGTCACTGATATCCATCACAGAGGAAGTCCAGCCTGGAAGAGAAATGATCCCCTGGGTGGTAGTTAGATCTCCACCTGTGGAGACTTTCCTCTGAATAGATTGCGCCAACTAGTCATGATTATTCATTTTCTGTTCTATTCAGAGTATCCTCCTGTGTTTTCTCTAATATTTCAGACCAAGTCCCCTGCACTTGCCAGAGCTGTTCAGATCAAGAGAGAGGCATTTTTGCAGAAGCAAAGAAACAGTGTCATTTGACAATTAAAATAGCATTCACAAAAAGAGTGAGCTTCCCAGTACACATTAATGTGCCACTATCAAAAATATCTATGCTGACCAAAATAGTCTCAGAGGGGGAAAAAAGGGACATCATGGAAGTTCTGTTCCTACTTCAGTCTCCATGTTGTTAAAGTCAAGAAAGCTTTCACACGGTGTAATGAATCCGGGAGAACAAATGGCGAAAAAACCATTCGTAGGAAAGGGGGACCAAAAATCATCCAAAATGACAAATTCCTCATTTTCTTAATTCATTTCCTTCCTAAGAATTTGGAGCTCCAGACATGTAGCCATTGGTGATGAGTGTGAAGGTAATAAACACTGCCATATAACCTTGGCTGTTCCCCGCAAACTGCAGTTACCCAGAAGCCCAGTCACCGAACATAAAAGGAAACTATCCACTTTAATTAGTAGAGCAATCAAAAGACTCTTACACAGGAAAGCATTTATCACCAAATAGAAAATGAATGATACTTTAAAATTAGAATATGCAGAATTCGTAGCCAAAGGCACTCAGGGGAAAAAGAGCTTTGCACCAAACCAGACGGGGATTTTTTCTTTTGGCTTCAGTCTAATGAACTTTAACAATAGATATCAAATTCTGTCTGGCAGCACATTTTAGCAAGGGATCTGATTTTTCAGAAATACTAAGCAACCCTCGCCAGCGACAGGAAGAGGTGACTGGTATATAGGAAACCCTTACTAACCTGTATTTGGACCTCAAACCCAGATCCTTGGAAATCCGGTTTGTAAAGAAAAAAATCTTTACCTATACTTTCAAAGTACAGGACAAATAAACAGCAGGGAAATTTTATTGTAATTGTTTGTGTTGATGAAGACTTCATTGTCTTCCACCTACAGCCAAAAATGCTGTGCAGGGAGAAACCAGACAACAGGGCACTTCATTATCAAAATGATGGGCAAAACTCAAACTGGAAGATGAGAGCAATCTTCTCTGGGTCTCCACTGCACTTAATGAAAAAACTGAAATGCCTGAAAGTCAGGGAAAGGCTAGAGATAAAAATACCTTCCTGTCACCTTGGAAGCTCACAGGGATTTTGAAGTGTAAGAGATTGGAGATGTTTTGAAGAAGGTAGGAGATGCTGTCACTAAGTGGTCAGTCTTCCTAGGGACTGGTAAAATGCAAAACGTGGAATTTTTCACTGGCTTTACAAATCTCATCTTGCAAGGAAGCCAAAAGTTCCATAATTACTGCAAAAAGGCAACTCTAAGTGGTCCTGCTACAGACTCCCAGGTACAGATGGGAGTATTTGATTGTAACATTTCAAAATGCACAAGCTTCTGCTCATATGAACACAAATTACACAAGTTGCCTTAGGTCTGCAGAGTTAGGATCCCACAAGTTGCATCCAGCAGGAAAGTTGGTCTGAATGCTAAGTAAGGCAACAATGACAGATTTACTCACAGTCGCTATTCAGCTATTTGATGTATAAAGAACACAAAGGGAATTACACAGGGTGTGGGCCCTGATAAACAGTAGAGAGACACATCAGGAAGTCAACCTATGTTCAGCCTATTTGCTTCTGCTTCCTTCAAATGCTCTCCCCTGTTTTAAGAAGATCTGTGATTTTATAGACGCACTGGAATTGCCATGATCTGCAGACCATAACTTCTAGGTTTAAGATACATAAAACTTCCTTTGTCCAGGGAACATAAGATAGGTCCCCAGGGTATTGCTCCAGCTGCATATTCCTCAGATATAGCAGTTCTATGAGTGGTCAAGCGATATTGATGCATCCAGTTACTGTTGAACTCTCTCAGTTCTGTCCTTAACCAATTATAAGGAGGTACACAAGTGGCTTAGCTACAACAGATTTGCTGGATCAGAAAAAGGTAATGCAGAACAGTGTGAAAAAGAAAACCACAATCCGACAACAAGAAGATCCTTGTCTGAACCCGGCCTCCCTTCACAACTCCACACAACTAAGCAACCCTGATTCCACCTACTTCCAGTTGGTACTTGCCTTTTGCATTTGGTATCCAGGCTGTTCTGTGCTTCAAAGACACAATAACCACCAATATAATTATTGAAGCTCTGTGCACTGAGGAATTAAATTACCCTGCCATTTGCTTGAAAAACCCCTCTTAATTCATTCTGTGATTCTATGAATGCTGAAGCACCCTTGGATGTCATAGTAGCAGGGCCAATGTAGATATGCACAGGATAATCTAAAGTATCCCTTGTTACATCCTGGTGGAACAATGGCTTCCTCTTGTCTCAGCAAAAGGTTTGAACAACTTCTTCACCTTGCTTGAGAAATGTAGCTCACCTGCTAGCTGGTAGCAGTCATAAACTAATGGCCATTTAGTGGAGTAGGGAGTGTTATGCTTAGGTAGAGTCTTACAGATCAGGCCCAGTGCTATTGGCCAGAAAAAGCCTCAGAATTGCTCAGGTTGGTAAATCCATCACTATTTTCCCATTCATGGTTTCAGTGGAAGTGCAGTTGGAGGATGCCACTTGGATAGTCGTATCCTACTACTGATTTTTATTGTTTGCAGATCAAGATTTAACTATCTCAAGCAATAGAGCTGCCACTAGAAATCATTCCATAGCATAAGAGATTTGCTTGTTAAGAAATTAACCTGTGTTCTAGGATACCAGTCCTTCGGCCCAGTCTTAGCCCTCTTTAGATAGTCTTATAAACACTGTAGTATGGACATGGCATGCAATGTGAGAAGCCTGATCTACTTCTGAATTTTCTGGCTAGACTATACAGGACTGTGCAACACCACATCGGTGCATTAGCTTGAATGAAGCTTACAGAACCCATAGGTGTGTGGTGGTCTGCCCAAGGTAATTAGGTATCCATATCAATTGTAATCACATCTCCAGATTTGGTATAGACTCTCTTTATCTTTCTAAACTTTCACGCTGCCTTAACAAAGTCTCCAAGGTTATCAACATGGAGACAGTACAAAGGACACACACTTGCTGGAAAACGAGATGCAATTGTAGCTTGAATGATTCCTACCTCATTGTAAAATGCTGTGTGTGTTTCCATCGTGAGTTCACACTGATTTGATAATAGCCTGAAATAAAGAGAATAGAGACCCATGAAAGCAATGTTTGAAAAGTACAGGGCGTTTCAAAAAGATGGACCCAATTTCAAAGCTACCTAGGGCACTGTCCACATCACCCTAATGTTGGTCAGAAGAGTCACTCTTTACAAAGGGTTTTTTTTCTCTTTCAACTACACATAGTGACTGGGTCAGGCAGATATCAGCAATGTAGACAACTCCAAAGGTACTTTAGGTGAGCTTCATCTTATCTGTCACTTTGGAAGTATAGTTAGGAAAGGATGGAGTCTGAAGGTTTTAGGGATGAGTTCCAGGCATGAGGAAGAAAGAAGACTTTAATGAAACCAGGTCTGTGTTTTCAAACCCTGTCATCATGTTTGCCATGGTGAAGGCTTTGGGCCACAAAAATGATCCGAGGCTGGAACAGCTCTCCTGGGAGGACAGGCTGAGAGAGTTGGGGTGTTCAGCCTGGAAAAAAAAAGCTCCAGGGAGACCTTATTGCAGTCTTTCCATACGTAAATGGGCCTGTAAGAAAGATGGGGACAGATTTTTTAGCAGGGTCTGTTGCAATAGGACAAGGGGTAATGGTTTTAAACTAAAGGAGGGGAGATTCAGGTTGGATGTGAGGAAGAGATTTTTTACACTGAGGGTGGTGAGAGCCTGTCCCAGGTTGCCCAGAGAGGTGGTGGATGAACCATCCCTGGAGACATCCCAGCCCAGGCTGGACGGGGCTCTGAGCAACCTGAGCTGGTGAAGATGTCCCTGCTCATGGCAGGGGTGGCACTGGATGAGCTTTGGAGGTCACTTACAACCCAAACTATTCTGTGATTCTATGATTCCCTTTGAAAAAGCTCCAGAATTGAAACAAGTGATTGATACAGAAGGAAAAAACCCACGATTTATTAAAGGTACTCACTCTGCAGGCAGGCGCATTTGATTGAGGGTGGTGTGGGACATGTTCATTTGCTTCAGCAGCTCTAAGACCATTCTGCTCACATGGTCTCACCTCCCTCACAACGTAGGCTCTAGACCTTCTCTGTGGGAATCGCATATCAGGCTCTTGACTTTCAGCTGATTTAGAACATATTTTCTAGGAACATATCCAGACTTGATTTAAAGCTGTCAGATGATGGGGAATTTAGGTAAGTTGTTCCAGGAGCTAAAAATGCCCATGGTTAAGAGTATATGCTCATTTTTAGGTTGAATTTTGAGAAATTCAGCTACTGTATCTCATCATGGTTTTGACCTCTTCCACGGAGGAAAATCAACCCTATCCGAAATGCAAGTTGTAAACATATAGCACACTGTACTAATGGTCCTTATAGTAACTCTGCTCATGAGAGAAGATTTACTCCACTTTGAAAGTGAAAAGGCCCACTTTGTACTTCCTGAGCGAGAGAATTAATGCACCCTTTACCTCAGTGTGCAACAGCTTCCCCAGGTAGCCTTTAATCTGTGAGATGAAAAGAGTCTTCTAATAGTGTATCAGGAAATTTAGCTGCACAGTGTGATTAAGTCTCACTTAAATTTCTGTTTGTTATGTTAACCCGAATAAACATTTCTTCCCTCCCTCCTCTTTTATGGCTGGTGCAGACGCTATGGGATATTCCAAATCCCAGAAAACCCTGATAGTCTTCTGTCCAAGAGGCATCTAGTTCTTTCTTCCTTCAGTCAGAAATTGCTAAAGATGTACATTTTAAGATATGCTGCAAATAGGGATTATTATTTTTTTTCTACACTATGTAAAATAAGGAGACATGAACAGAATGTCTATTAGGAACCCATCTAAAATGAAAGCACGAAAATTGTACTAAAGACTTTTATAAGATGCTGTAGGATCACAGGCTATTTACTCTGACATCTCTGTAAAAGTTGCCGAAGCTGCCAACATTAAAAAAAATAGCAAAAACAATGTCTGTAGGGACTTCTCCAGTGATCATTCTTTATTTATGATTCCATTTAAAAAATTTAACTCAGTGCATTTGTTTACTTATGATGGGACTGGCTTCTTCCCATCCCACATGCCTTTGAAGGGGAACAAAGGAGTACCCAGAATGAGCCCTATAGCAAGTGGCCCCGTGGGATGTGTCAGGGTTCTCTCTCCAGCATTTTTCCCCATTATGCCCAGGGTGGGGAAAGAGTCATATCTTGGCATGTAGGAATCTGAGAGGAAATTAATTCCTTGGGCTGATCTGAGAGGATCATACCCAGCACCTGTGTCAAGTGAGACAGCATTGAGTGGCCCTGTACGGGTGAGGTCAACTTCCAGTGTCAGAGGTGACCTGGAGGAAATTTCTACCACAATAACAGCCTGAATCCCAAACAGGGAGCCAACCTGGAACCTACCAGCACCCCCATCACTCCCAGAATTAACATTCCCTTTTCGATCTCAACCCACCGTGGGTGCAGATCACTACCACAGCCACAAAGAGAGGACTGTCCCTTCTCCTTGCCCCCAGGTGGAAAAGCCTCAGGCCATTTGGGGGGACTTTGAGCTAAAATTCAGGCCGGAAGCCAAAAATGAGCCACTATGGGACAGAGAATGACAGACATGTGCTCGATCAGCAGGCAGCGGATCACCCAAACCTGCACCCACTTGGATTTCCACCTCAACTTGTCAGCATGGAAAGGACTGACCAGTGTCATCATTCAGTGCTTGAAATGTCCAGAGGTGCACAAGCAGAGAACCCCCAAAGATCAGTGTTAAATCATTCCATACTAAATCGCCCTGCAGATTGTGGTAGTAAATGAGTGCATGTTTTTTAAATTAAAAATGCAATGAAAAGGTTTCAAACATGCTGGATTTCTGCCTGGCTGCAGAACTGGATTGTGTTAGAGAAACTTCACAGCGCTTCAAAAGGGATTGTGTAAGGGCAGCCATGCCCCTCCGAAAAATAAATGTCGCTCCGGCCCGAGTTTTGTTTCCCTATTGTCTCCCTTCAGCAGCCCAGTAATCCCACTGCTTTGCTGTTTTGCTTTGTCCTATTCAGAAGGAAACCCCTTACACAATGAGACCCCTTTGGCACAGCAAAACATCAGGCATGTTGAGCTGTGGAGAGCTCTGTCAATTGTAAGCCCAATGAGAAGCAGCGTGGGGGTTTTTTGTCCCCAAAATTGGATAGAAACAAGGGAAAAAAGGAAGGAAAAGAAACAAAAAAAGAAAAGAAAAAGAAGGCGGTAGGGGCCAGAGGAGTATGTGCAGGCCTCCTGAATTCTTGATGATAGTAGGAATGTCCAGTTTCCAAGTGCCACTTGTGAGCGCACCCATGTGTATGGGCACAGGGAGCTGGAAATCCCACTGCTCACCTCCACAGGCAGGGTATGGCCGGGCAGATGCCTCCTGGGCTCACAAAGCCCTGGGACTGGAGGATGCTGAACTCTGCCACAGCCTCACGCAGATCCAGACATGTTGTTACTAGGGAAAGCATTGGCATGTGGTGTCCTTTTTCCATCCATCATAAAATCATTTTGGTTAGAGGAGACCCTCAAGATCATTGAGTTCAAACATTAACCCAACACTGGCACTAAACCATGTCCCTAAAAATCTCATCTACGTGTCTTTTAAACCCCTCCAGGGATGGTGACTCCACCACTGTCCTGGGCATCCTGTTCCAGTGCCTGACATCCTTCTCCGTGAAGAATCTTTTTCTAATATCCAATCTAAACCCCCCCTTGCACAACTTGAGGACATTTCCTCTTGTCTTATTGCTTGTTCCTTGGGAGAAGAGACCAACCCCCTCCATGCTCCAAGCTCCTTTCAGGCAGTTCAGAGATCAGAAGGTCTCCCCTCAGCCTCCTGTTCTCCATTTGTCGTTGGCAGTCCTCTTCAAGGACATGTTTCTGCCACACAAGGGCTGAATGTGAAGCTTGCATGTCTCCTCAGAACAACAATGATTTACCATGTTGGAATATGTCTGTAAAGTGGCTTTTATAGAGAAGCAGGCCTCAAGCCAAGGGGCCATTTTTTTTTGTGCATGCATATTTGTGAATGGCAGAAATTGGCATTTATCTCTCCAGGCAGGTTTCTGAAATATATACTGTCCTTTAAATGATTCCTTAATATTTAATATCATGGTAGGACGAAGTCTGATTTTATGGTTAAAAATGTCAATTTTCACAGCTGATTGAACTTGTTTAAATGGCAAGCAGTTTACTTGTATTGAAAACCATATAAACAGATCAACTTATTTACTGACATTAAAAGAAGAGGGTACTTTATAGTCCAAAGCCTTTCAGTTTTTGAAACTGAAAATGAGCTCAGATGACTAAGTTCATTTTGCAGTTTTACCCCCAATGGCAGATTGATTGTAGTTTACAAAACAAGCCCATGTATCTGGCAGCAAAAGGAATTGCTTAAGATGCTAAGCCACCCTTTCAAAAGTTCTCCGTAATTAATTATCAGCTGCTTGCAAGTCCATTCTGTTTTTCCTTTTGTTTGTATTATTTTAATGGTGACTATAATGTACATATAATGAGAAAAGCAGCATCTTATAAACATGTAAATAAATCTTAAGACTTTAAACAGGATTAAGCAAGCTAAAAAAAAACCCACCCTGCAATCCAGACGCATGGAATCACAGAAATCAGGTTTGTTAATGCTTTCCTAACTCTGAAGCCAATTAAAGCATTCATGGATGCGAAGGAACCAGGGTTCATACTGGCACAGATTTCCTCTACCTTTTATTAAAAATAGCTGCAACATTCAGTCCAATGTCTGTGCTATTAGAAAAAAGAATGTATTTCATTTTCATTCAAGGTAAGAAGAGGATAGAAAGTGTTCTGGATGGGGATAACAAGTCTCCTGCCTCATTAGTGGGTCAAATGATCCTACCAACAGTTGTGGATGGTGGAGGAGCTCAGTTTGAAATCTATCCATTAGAGGGCAATGTACTTTCCACAGTGATGTCCTGGAGACAGACAGCAGGAGCAGGAGCTTCAGGAGGGGACATAGAGCAGAGCAGAAGTGATAGCCAAAGAGCAACCCCGAGAATGAAGTCTGTGATTTGCGTGGTGCCTGGAAGATGTGTTGAATGATGTGAGACAAAAGCAAACGCAGACGAATGGAGGATAATGTGGAGCACCAGACCCCTGACAACATGTGGCTGGTGGAATCTGTGTGTTTGCCCTCAAAGGAGGGTAGGTCAAGAGGGTAATTCTTTAGAGACCAGTTGTCACCACCAGCTGGGTGACCCTGCACACTCAGTATCCTTAGGCAATGACCTGTGGGAACTCAGGGTTCAACTGATAACTGAGATTAATATCGGAAATGCCTTAAAAATTTGTGTTTGCAAGGGGAATCACCGTCTGCCTCTAAAAGCTGCAAACATGGTGGAAAGAAGTTAGTATCTACCAATATCTACCAAAGTGTGCACATGATGTTTTTAAGGAGTGTGTTTGCCCTCCACTTTTTGCCCCCAAGGAAACTACTGAATTTGTTGTCTGAGGCAACCCCTAAGGCTTCCATTGAGGACAACAATGCCCCGTCTCCTTCCCACAGTGCTGATGGGTCTGCTTCATTGGAGACTTTCCTGGGAACAGGCCCAAGGTCAGGGAATCGATCTCCTCTGGTACTCCTGGAGACCCCCCCTGCCACCCGTTCCAGGGTGGACACAGAGCCACAGCCCGGCTCGAGCCCCAGCAGGTGACATTGACACTGTCCCTGTGAGCGCCGTCCCCGGTAGAGATTTTGCTGGAGCTTGCAGAGCTGCTCGCAGTGGGCACCTGGGATGTGGCCACCCTGTTTTTTCAGAAGAAGAGGGTTTGTCCATGTGGGTGCCAGCATGGCCGTGCCAGTTGGCAGGACAATCAGAGCATGGATGGCAGCCTGCTGCGGTCACTAATACAGGCACAGCCTCGGGAAGCGCTGGCTGGGAGCTAAGGAGCTGCACTGTAATTCTTGCTTACCGACCACCTTTTTATTGCAAAAAGCTTTGAGTGATGGTGCAGAAATTGTTCAGTGAAGAGAGAATGAAGAAAGCTCTTGGATTTCACTGTGACTGCTGCTTTCGAGAGAAGAGTAATTTGTCTAATAGACAATCTGTCATCCTCCATTCGCGCTGAAAAAGTGAGGAGCTGCTGGAAACTAAGCACACATATGGTGACATGGCTCCATCATTAGCTTGGGTAGGAGACAAATCTCCCTGCATTGCTTTGGCATGCAGTATTGGAAACACTTATCTCTTGAGCTCATGTTAAAGACTGGCCAAGACGGACCCTTCTTTCCACCTGCTTTGCCTCACAGGCTGTGTTGTCACCACACAGCCTCAATCAGTAAATAAATGTTTCTCATAACTCAAAGCAACTTATCCCTGGAAAAGTTAACTGGCTACACTGGGGACCTCTATGCAATATATTTGACAAAGCAACCCCCAAAATATATATATCTGTACATATAAATCAACAGTTCTAGCTCCCAGTGTAACTCCTCCCTGAACCAAAGTACAACTCTGGAAGCAGCTATATTTTAGACTGCAGAAATTGTCTTCTCGGTGGGTATGGTATTTCCTCTGGTTACTCCTTCACTGCAGTGTTTTTCTAATAGCTGTTTCCAAATGGAGCTCTTCCCTCTTACTGGGATTTCCTCAGGCTGCATTTGCAGGACCAAGGAGGGCAAGAACTATTTGTTACACTAATAATAATAATTAAATAACTACTAATTCAATTACCATGTCTAATAATGATAATAACTGTCTGCAAATCGTTCTTCCTGGGCCCTCCCTGCAGCAACTGAAATTTTATGATGTCTCTTCCAAAGACGCCCAAGGTGTCCTGCATAAATTTTAATAGGAAGGGACGTCTGGGTCTTCCTGGCTGAAATGCTCAGCCCCACTGGACAGAAGCTCATATACATCAGCTTTGGGGTGGTGTAACTCCGACACCAGCAGAATTATTTGGATTTACAACTAGGAGCAGAGCCTATAAAATAGTGACACATACACCTGACTTACCCCGAGCCTTGGCACCTTCACGTCAATATTTATTTCCAGCCCTTCTCACTTACCGCTGGCATTCAGATGTACGGCCAGCCTCTGCTAAATATTTTATTTGTTTTGCATGTAGCTAAAATAAGTTTATGTTAGGTGAGAAATGGTGGCATACAGGAGCACACACCATCTACAAGGGTCTTTTGTGCTCTGCAGCGGGCACCGGCTCAGCTCCCCCCTCCAGCTGCAATCTCAGCTGAGGATGGGACTCAGGTGTGCAAAGCTTTAAAACGATCATGGGATACAGACCCCTGCCCAAAAGATGACCTTCTAGGATGGCCGATTGGCTACTCTCTCTCTGCAGCCATCAGGTATTTACATCTGAGGTGGACCACAGGGAAGGTGTGAAGGCACAGGACCACTCTGGAAGCTAAATAATTTTCAGGACTAAGTAAATGATCCTTTTTGGAATAAAGGACCAGGCACAATATGGTAAAACAGCATCATCTTTACATGCTTCCAACATTTCCCTCAGCCTCTCCTGTTTCCCAAAGCCCAGGACAGCACACTGCTTTGCTGGCCACCTACGAAAAACAGATCTCAGGTTGTTGTCCCAATGCACAAACACACTGAGAGGTCCATGGAGCCAGCTAACTAAATAGTGGATGAATTTTTATTCCAGTGTTGCCGAGGTAGGTTTCTCTTTATGCTAATGCCTCATGCTTCAGGGTGTCACGGTGCACGGGAAGCACAAAATCATGCTTTATGAGTGTGATCTGTCTGCAGATTCAATATCACTTCCCTCCGAATCCTACCTGCCACAGTCAGCTAGAGATCATAAATACACCCTTAATGCCACGATTAGCATACGCTCTTGAAAGAAAATTGTGCTTGTAGCAAGAGTCTCCAAGGGCCAATATCAACAGAGAGACATTACAGAGCAGAAACTGAAGATCAGGGCTGAGATTTCGAGTCCGTGCTCCCTTGCTAGGCAGTGGTCCCTGCAGAGATTATTCTTGCTTTTATCAAGAGTTGGCGATGCAAAAGGACTGCACATCCTAACTCTGCTTTGACTTACGGTTAGACCATCTTTCTGGTGGGCAGTAAGCCATGCCAGACTTTCAACTACCCGCCTCACTAAATCTGGCTGAATAATTATAATAAAACCCCAACCACCCAAACGTTTAACTTCATTTTTGTTCTTGCTCTTTTCCTTCGGTTTTCTAAGCTGCTCCTGGCAAAAAGGACCAACTCTTTTGCCAGCTCTGACGAGATAGACTGACAGGGTTCCTGCACAAACAAAGAAGGACAGATGAAGGAGACTGTTTAGAAAGCAAAGGTAACAAACAAGGCCTGCTCCTTTGATTTGCGTGTTCGCCTTATCAAAGCAGGGCTCCATCTTGCAGGGACCTGCATGCTTCTTTTCCTAGGAGTAGAAATAAGCTCTTGCTTAGAGGTTTGCAGCGGGGGTACGGTACATGGCAAACCCTCCCGAGCAGGCTTGAAAGAGGATGGGTCTGTCTCCTGCCTGCTCGAACAAGCCTTTGATCTTACTGAGACTTCTAATGGGATCCAATTGCAACCGTAATCATAAATAAGCGAAAAATATAAAATAGGTAACAAAAGCAGCATAAATGTGTTGCCACTTGAAGATTTCAAATTCCTCCCTTGCTCAGCGTGGTTCACCGAAATAAACAGCAACAGCAGACCCGCTGAGGAGGAATACTGACATTTTTTGGTCACTGATTTGTGATGCAATGGGAATGCTGGGGGGCAGCGGGGACAAATTTTCACTTTATATTCTGCTCAAATGAGACAAAGATTACAGTTAGGAGTCAAGTACTATCAAATTATGTATTGAATTCTGTTGGGGTGGAGAGAGTATTTGCTCTTTTTTCCAGAAAAAAATATTGATTTTAAGGATGGCTTTGATATCAATTAGGCTCAACATGAGAGACAGGCAGTCACTTTGTATAGGGAATTTAATTAAAAGCTCTGTACTTAGTCAGAAGAGTGTTCTAAGGATAAAATTGTTTTCCCCCTTTGGGTCAATTTTCTGTTATGTTTGTATAATGCAATTAAAGAAGGACCCATGCCAAGCAATACTTATGTCTGGTATAAAGCTGTCCATACGTAATGACTGTCTCTTCAGACTTCCAATAGATTAACAAGTGTTAGATGCGTTTGTATTTTGTTGTCTTTTGTTTCATTGCTACAAGAACACATCCTTACAGGTACGTACCTCTTATAAGGCTCTCTGAGGGCTGGTTAGGCACGAGTAAAGAAGTGAAGGGCAATATTTCACAAAGCTCTTTTCTTTTGAAAAATTAGAAGCAGCAACTGACTTGACCTGGAGCAGTTCAAGTTCATAGGTGGTTACTAATGAGAAGTCCATGTCAGAGCTTGTAACTAAGATTAGTCTTTAATATAAGGGCACGTAAATGAGCAGCTTTTTGGGAAAGGACTCTGAGTGGCACAAAGAATCACAGAATCAGAGAATACCAGGCTGAAAGGGACCACAAGGATCATCTGGTACAACCTTTCTTGGCAAAAGCACAGTCTAGACAAGATGGCCCCACACCCTGTCCATCCAAATAATAAAAGTGTCCAACGTTGGGGAATCCACCACTTGCCTGGGGAGATTATTCCAATGGTTTATTGTTCTCATACTGAAAAATTTCTGTCTTGTCTCCAATTGGAATCTCCGTAGGAGTAACTTGTACTCATTGCCCCTCATCTTTTCCATGTGACTCCTTGTAAAAAGGGGGTCTCCATCTTTGTGGTCACGCTTGAACTACTGTCTGTCATCCTGGAGCTGATTCACTAGCATGTGTTAGATTAAAATCTTGCAGGAAGCTGGATTTCAGCCCAAGACTCTCCATCATTTCAGTGGGTTTCAGAGCATCGTTTGTATGGTTTTCTCTGTGAAGGGGTTTGGGAAGGATCACAGCAACCAGCTGACAAGAGGCCAAATATGGGCTGGACCAGAGCTGGCCTTGGAGGATGCTGAGGTCTACAAGTGCTGTGACTTCTCCACAGCCTGCTCTTGATACTCTGAATACAAACAAATGCATTGTTCTCTTGACTTCCACAAATGGGAGTTTGGGGCTGTTGATGTGAGTCTGAATAAAGTTTTGAATACAACTTGTTTCCTTTTTGTACATTATATTCTGCTTTAAAAAAAAATATATCCTTCACAGCTATTTTAAGTCCTAATTAGAGATGCAACAACTGACATTTAAGCCTGTCCAGGTGGGAAAGGACCTGAAGGGTCTTTGAAGCCTTTCTGATTTCCTAAGAAAATCATGGTCCACTGCCTTTTGTTTGTCATAGAATTGGAGGATACACTACAACTCCAGGCTGTTTCTGTTGTGCATGGAGGGCAGGATAGCCAAAAAACCTCAGCCCTGCTTTGGGTCTACTCCATTGAAGCTGGCTGTAGACCCTTCATCTGAGCAGAGTTAGAGCAACATTGCAGAATAACTGATAATCCCAGCCCTAATTTTAGAGGAAAAGTGCAAAGCCAAACATGCACAGGAAAGAAGCCAAAAGAAATTGGCATTGTGGAGGATGATTCCTGCCTTATACATTGCAGTGGTGGGTACGAGGGAAAATAAATACATAAGACAGCTATGTAAACAGTTAGGAGAGTTACAGAGACAGATACGCACGTACACTGGGCTGATGCCAAACCTGCTGAAGTCAATGAAAAGCCAAAGATGGATGTACCACATGACTCCAGAACAGGTTTAGATAATGCAGGAGATGAGAGGAAAGACCCTGCTTGAAGTCAGTCTTTGGCATCGAGTAGCTGCTCAGACGACTTGAGGCAGACTGCTGAGCCACTCACAACAATGCACAAACATCTCTTTTATCTGCTCGTGCTCCTGCTGTAACACGTGAGGTCCTCACACATCCTTCTAGTGAGGCAGAAAGCCCACATGAGGCTCCTGCATCACTTCAACCCTCCCCAGCAGCATCCTCTGCAGATCTTCCATGCTGGGGAGGGTTACACTCAGATGGAGTTTATTCTGCACGATAAAGCTGGCATATATTTGCTCTGATGTAATTATCGTTTTACAGCAAGAGGCTGCAAATCGTTTGAAAGCACTCAGGCCTGGCTTCTCAACGATGCCTGAGATTTCAGGGGCAGATAGGTAACTAAACACCTTCGGAGTTGTTCATATCTCTTGTCTTCCTTTCCTCCTCTGTCAGGGATTTTCAGCCTGTGCTATACCAATCCCATTCCCCCGCTGTTACAGCAGCAACAAGTTTCAGGACCCTTTGCACCCGTCAAAGAACGTATGGAGGCTGTGACCCCACACGAGGCCCCATGTTCCAAGTGATTTCTCACTTGAATGCCATATGGATATGCCAGCACATAGAGTCTTTTTTTTCTTCCTATTTCCATCTGCTAAGAGGGAGCTAGAGTGTAGGGCTTTGCAAGCAGTAGATTAAAATGTTAAAAGCCTGAAAAAAAAAAAAACCCAACGCTGTTCAGGGGACATAAAAATAATGTTGTTTATTGGATCTGATTTTTATGTTGTACACAAGGAAAATGGCTTTCATTCTCTCCTTGTACCCTGTTCTGCAAACCCTTCAGTCTAGCAGAAGCAGTTGCCTCAGGGACACTCCCAGGCAAACACAATTCCTTTGATTTTAGTGAAGCCCTTCCAAACTTGGCCTTTTTGAGGGCTGAAATGTGACTTCACCGGCTTCCACTGATTCCCTGGAACCACAAGCTGGACTGTTGTCCTGACTACCCAGAATAACACAAACCTCTCAATTATTGCTATTTCGATATTGCTTTTGGGTCCCACAAGCATGATTTGCACTCATTTATTTAACAAAAAATACGAAGTGGACAGCCTGGCATTACAGATTTATGCTTTCCCATCATAATATGGATCCTTCAGGAAGTTTAAGCTGTGGTTTGATGGCACACCACTTCTGGCTTTGGGGTCAAAGTGCTGGATCTAAGGGATCACATGCAGCATTGGTCTGGTAGGGGCTTACTAGTAATTCAAAACTATTCACAGATTCACCCCATATCAGGAATTGTATGGCTAGATCAAGTGTTTAGTCTTCCCACAACTGGGAGCATAATGTCTATGCTGTCCCATTGCTGCCAGCTCATGAAAGTGCAGATATGTGGTTGCTCAGAGGCAGGTCTGCAGAGGCGGCTGTTCTGGCATTGCAGAGACCTGACACTAGTCATCATGGATGAGAGGTTTTAAATTTGTGGCAGCAGAGTCCCCCTTGACAAGATGCACTTCCAGCATGTTGAGTTTCAAATATTTTGTAAAAGGAGAGGTGTGGGAGCAGAGGCAGAACCTGAAGGCATTTGCAGCTGTGCGCACTTAACTGGCCTTTGAAATGAAGGAAAGATGAGCAGATTTCTAATGACAGGCAATATGCTGCGTGAAAAAGTGTGACATGATCCACTGTGGCCCAGACTGCTCTGAAGAGTGAAGATGCCCATTACTTACTGGAAAGAACAGACTGATTTGCCTCATCATCATACGCAGTTAACACAGCAAGAAGGAGGTTGCACAAGACAAAACAGACCAACACAGAAGGTCTCCCTTGTGGAATAAAGTTCAGCAACATAAATGGAGCGTTGTGTACAGGCTTTCAGTGCATTTTAGCTATGCCCTTCAATCAGAGAGCTAGCTACAAGGGAAAACATCTCATTACCAGTAATCTTGGGAGCTACGAATTCCCCACGATGATGATCAAGCGTTATGGGTTAGTACTGGCTGGCGTGTCAGCCACTGCAGGAAGCAGCACGAACAGCCTCATCAACCCCTTTGCACTGGGACCTGTCCTACCCTTCCCATTGCCACTGGGCTAGCTCCTCACTGCTGAGCTCAGCTTTAGTCCAGCCGCACACATGGTCCTAAACCCACTGATGAGGCAACCCATCCTTTTTGCTATTTAACTCCTCCACACATGCAGCTCCACAAACATCACCCTCTTAGCATGGGACTTCCCACACTGAAGGATGGATCTGCTGACACATGGATGCTCACAGCTTTCAGGCTGCACCTTTACATCCGTTTCACCCAACACTCAAACCACTTCTGCTCTCCGAGCCTGAAGCATCATTAATTGAGGTACCCTCCTTGTGGCAACTGGGAAGCCACCACTGCAAAGGGAAGCCCCATAATGCTGTTTTAGAAGGCACATCTCTACCAGATTCATATGCTAGCCTGTATGTTGTGTCCCCTCTTTTTGGTATCCAATAAGAAGTCCTGCAGAGACAGTGATGGCCCCTGTGTCTTCAAATAGCGCATCTCCCGCTGGCAGCAGTACCACATCCAGCAGAGCATCCCTCCCAAGCCCTGTACCCACCATCTGTGGAGGGCTTAGCTCCAACAGCTCTGCTGCCGCCCCCCTTGGGGTCACACCAACACCTCACCCCAACGCAAAGAACTGCGCTTGTCATATGGCTACACGATTTTTTTATCCTCCAAGTCTGCAAGGGCCATGTTGAGAAGCAGCAGCACGGGTCTCCTCAGGCCCTGTCCAAGCCCACACAAGTCAATGGGAGTTCTCCCATTAAATTAGGTCCCCAAGGCAGATGCCTCAATGACTGATAACCTTGCAAATGCATTACTTTGCTCTGATGGTTTCAGCAGGCCCAGTTAGCACAGTTATTTCAAAAGACACGGCTACAGGCGTGATCTCAACATTTAATTACGTAACATTTTAATAAGCACTTGAGAGCATTTGAATGCGTCTGCCCCCCTTTCTGATTCTTCCAGGTTTGTTTCTCTTAAAAAAAAATTAAGCAAACACGGTGTAAACCAGGCTCTAGTTGTTTCCAGCTACTAAGGATCTCCTTAAATTTCCCCAATGAGTACAACCTCTCTGCATCAGACAGTTCCTCATTCATTTTGGGAAGATACTAGGAGGGAGAGAGAGGGGGAGAAGAAAAGACAGAGACAAAAAAAAGAGAGGCTTATGTTCCAAAGATCACTACAGGCCAAATACTCTCAGGCACCCCGGCTTTTACAGAGAAATCCTTAACAGTATAAAAATGGAAACACTTCAAAGATAAAATAAATAATTTAATAATAGTCTGCTTCTCCAAAGGGTTTTGAACAAGTTTTAGATTTGCCAGTGAATGTTTCCCTTAGGCAGTAGGCCAGTGGAAAAAAAGGCACAGTGTGCTGCTTCTTTCGTAAGATGTACTTTGTGTTATTTTATTTCTTGATAAGATTCAGAAACAAGTCTTTCCCCTCTAACCCTCCCTCCGAAAGCCAAAGATGGTGCAAATGCAAGTGATCTCTTACATACAACACACACCAGAAGAGTTGTTGCAATAGATCCAACCCCAGCCAGATTGCACCTTTTCCTTTCTGCTTGTTTCACTTACCGTCACATGCTGAGAAGCACCTCAAATACTACAGTTAGGTACGCTTAAAGGGAAGCCATTTCAAGACCCCAACTGCCTTCTGTGCAAGTAAGAGACTACAGTATTTATAGGCTTGTAAGGAAAATGCACTAGACTAAATTGTGGCATTAGTGGTTGTAACATTCTTGATAGGTCAAAGAGGCTGCTATTCTAGTAAAAAACATTTATTTGGCAATCACATGAGCACTAGGAAGGATAGAGCTGCATTAATGTCTTCTTCAGATTGGCCTCTACATGCTACCTAGTTTTGTCTCGGTTTTTACACCCTTTCTTGGGGGAAAAAATTACAGGAGGCTGCCTTGTTGTTTGTTGCTGGATATTGTGCTGGTTTTTACTTGTCTTTAATGAAAAACCTTACTTTCAGGAATCCCAGGACCCTGAGATCTGTATCAAAGTATAGAGCAAGGAAACTTGCTGTTGGTACAGTAAGACCAGGTCAGGGAACTTCTTAAAAGCTGAATATACAGAAGTCCATGGGGCCTCATGGGATGCATCCATGAATACTTGAAGGACCTGGCCAATGGCAGTGTGAAGCCACTCCCAATTATTTTTGAAAGGCCATGGCAACTGGGAATGGTTCCTGAGAACTGGAAGAAAGCAAATGTCACTTTGGTCTTCAAGAAGGGCAAGAAGGAGGAACTACAGGCCAGTTAGCCTTACCTGGATCCTTGGGATCATGACGGAGCAAGTACTCCTGGAAGCCTTTCGCAAACGCAGGAAGGACAAGAACGTGATTTGGAATAATCAGCGTGGAATTCTGAAGGGGAAATCATGCCTGATTGTCCTGATAGCTTTTTACAATGAGGTGACTGGTTTGGCTGATGAGTGGAGAGCAGTGGATGTTGTTTATGTTCATTTTAACAGGGCTTATGACAGTATCTCTCACAACATCCTAATTGATAAGATGAAGTACAAACTTACTGTTGAACTCAAAGCATGAGCAGCAGCACAAAACACTTATGGCAGACAGTCTCTAGCAGTGTACCCCAGGGGTCAACACAGGGGCTGGTACTCTTCATTGCCTAGACAGAGTGACACTCTCAGAGGAACACTTTGCAGGTGATAGAAAACTGGGAGGAGTAGCTGTCATGCTGTCATTTAGAGGGACCTCAACAGGCTGAAGAGGTAGCCCAACAGGAAACTCAAGAAGTTCAACAGGGGGAAATGCCAGCTTCTGCACCAAGGGACAACTCCATGCACCAGTACTGTCCAGCCAACTGTCTCAAAAGCATCTTTGCAGAAAAGGCTCAAGTGTCCAAGTCAAACATGAGCAGCAACATGCTATTACAGCAAGGAAAGCCAACAGCCTCCTGAGCTGCATTAGGAGGAGGGTCATCACCAGCATGTCAAAGGAGTTGATCCTTCACCTCTGCTTAGCACCAGTGAGACGCATCTGGTGTGCTGGATCCAGTTCTGGGCTCCCCAGTACAAAACGACATGGGCATACTGGAGTGAGTCCACTGAAGGGTCACAAAGATGATTAAGGGATTAGAGCATATGATCTTAGAGGAGAAGGTGCGAGAGCTTGGACTGTTCAGTCTTAGGAAGAGACAATTCAGGGGTATCTTATCAATGTGTGTATATACCTGATGGGGGGTGTAAAGAACATGGAGCCACATTCCTCTCAGAGCTACCCAGTGACAGCGCAAGAGGCACTGGACATAAATTGGAATACAGATAATTCCATTTAAACTCAAAAATATCTTTTTGACAGTGAAGGTGGTCAAACACTGAAACAAGTTGCCCAGAGCATTTGTGGCCTCTCCTTTGGAGTTATTAAAATCCCATCTAGAATAGGTCCTGGGCAACCTGCTCTGAGTGGGGGGATTGGACTAGGTGGTCTCCAGAGGCATCTTACAGCCTCAGCTCCTCAATGATTCTGTGCTGGGTGGGTGTACAATGCCTCTATCCATCACAGAGCACAACTCCACCACACTGGATACAGGGAGCTCTCTCACTAGAAGTGGACCAGCTGCTTCTGTGGTTTTGGGCGTTACAGGCTGTGGTACAGACTCCAACAATGACGATAATAAAAGCAGTCCTTTCCAATGATTTCACCACTTCTTTATTTTATTTTGTGGTTTTCCCATGTTATCCAAGCAGAGATGCCCGTGATTGCTTTTCCTGCTCCATTTTCCCTTCTGTGTTAACCTCCTCCCATCCAGCAGCTTTCCTTTACCACGGTGTTCTTGGACACATCTGCAAAGTAAAATTTGCAAGCTGAATTATAATATATCCAAATTCAAGGTGAATATTTGGGTCCATACATTGGCCAAAGGCGTGAGAATGAGAGGACATCCGAGCACAAGCGATGAATGGTGAATAACAGGTAAGATACCTCCCACATAACCCTTCCTTCATTTATATTTGCATGTCCAGTGTTACACACACTGCCTTTGAACAAGATTTTTGCAAACAGGATGCTGACAAACACACATGGGGTCTGAGTCCTTTCTCAGGGATGCTAATATGGTGCAGGAGGACCTTCTTGCAGACAACCAGACCCACGGCACCGGAGCTGTCAGAGCAGGAGGCCCATGAGCTTCAGCAACAGCAGCTTTGGGAAGGAAGAGGCTGGACTGTGGCAAAAGGAAATGAGAGGACTAAGAAATTTGGCTAAGTGCTTGACCCTCCTGAACGAGCACAAATCAAGGTTTATTCTGTTGCCATCCAATGAGTTATGTGGCTGTAAAACTGGTACGAGTGGAGAAACAGGCTCTACGTCTTGCTGACGTTGTGTCAGTAAAAAGCCTTCTGAATTACTTCGTCTGTATCACACTAATATTTACTACCATAACTGCTTCTTTTGACTTTATTTCTAGTTCACTTCAAGTTGTTCTATACAGATACACAATATTACCTTTAATGTGCAAGATCATCCTCCAGTCAACATATCTTTCACCAGGGCGATGACATACAGCTAAAATGGGGAATTTTCACTTCTCTCTTTACTGCCTCTTCCTTCCCACCAAGCATGGGATGTGCATGGAGATAACATACTGGGATCAATCCTTATCTCTCTTGCAGCCTTGGCATTGATCTGGATTTACATGGATGTAGCAGCGCAGAACTGAGCTTGCCGTCTGTCTCTTTTTCATGCACGCACATCACGATTCAGGATTTTGTTCTGACTTCAAAGCAAATGCGGTATGTAGATGAATATGCTCTACCTCAAAGGAAGTTGTCACCAGGCACACAAAGTGCTTCTTCTTTTATGATAAGTCATAATTTATCAAAGAAAATCAAATCAATTTGTTGGTAAAAGAAACATGTTTTTCATTAATTTAGACAATACCAAAGGTTTCGATGACAAAGCAAGAGAAGGCTGTATTAATCAGACTTAGCATCTAACACTTAATGGGGAAGAGCACAAAGCTCAGCTGGAACATTTATTCTCTGAGGACCTCAGTCCTCAGATGGCAGCTTTGTCCCCTGGTGTCACTTACTCTTTCTGTCCATTTCTCTTTATAATAGAAGAGCAGAGGTCTGCTGCTCTTTGCCCTATGAAGACTGATAGCCATATGCAGTGGATGTAAAGTGCTTCTACACCCCAGTGCAAGAAACTGCTCATGATATAGATCATTAGGAAATTAAGGGGGTGTACACAGAGTAGACTTGTTTCTGTCCCTGTGCTTTCTAAGGTGGTCTCCCTTGCCACAGGCGCAAAAATGAAGGCCAATTTCATAACATATCCTAACACCCAGAAGTTGTCCCTCAAAACTGGGCAAAGTTTTTCTCTCACTTCCCAGTGTTGTGGATGCAGGGTTTTCATTAGTGACCTCTCTATTCAGTTCAGAATCAAGGAACATTCTTCAAACACAAAACAAACAAAAAGCTGGAAGAAGAATAAGACAGATGACGCCGTCAAATGAAAGGAAGAGCAGAGCAGCATTCTACAGCTTGAATAGAAAAGTGATGGCTAAAATAGTCATGTCTAGTACACGTCCAGTACCGGGGCTGGATCCCGAGGGACATTGTGTGCAGACATACAATACAAAGATTGTTATGAACAAGGATTACTTCACCACCTCCTGCAGCCGCTTCAGAAGTGAGTTAAAGGTAAGACTTGAAAAACGCCTTGAAAAATTGTAGCTCATCTTAGGGCAAGAAGTAATATATTTATAAACTAACAGAACTGAAAGCACTGGAGCTGGAAGAA
The DNA here is from genome assembly GCF_037038585.1 of Patagioenas fasciata. Classification (NCBI taxonomy): domain Eukaryota; kingdom Metazoa; phylum Chordata; class Aves; order Columbiformes; family Columbidae; genus Patagioenas; species Patagioenas fasciata. The sequence continues at coordinate 162,944,509 of NC_092521.1, read as the reverse complement.
AGATACTGAGTCCCAGTCCCAGTGCAGGCTCAGGTAGAGTTTAACTCTTTCTGACTTTTTTTTAACTTGTTCTTTAAACTCTCCAATAATGAAGATACTACATCTTCCTGGGGACAGATCAAGACAGGGATTGCCAAGAGGCATCAGGGAGCAGACCCGCCTGTTTTGTTGCAGAAGAAGGGTTTAGCTATACACATGAAAGCCATGTTGGCCTACCTGTCCTTAGGGCCGCAGACTGTTCAATTTACCAGCATAGATGTAGTCTCCTTGTAATAAAGCCTTTTTATATTTGCAAGCAATCTTCTCACCTTTTTAGTACAGTTTATTTGTAGTTCTAAGGGATCCTTCTCAAGATGGAGAGATTGGAGGACCAGAGCCACACACTGTATAAAAGATGTGATCAAACACCTTCTCTTCAGCACACAATTTTTGGAAAGCTTTCATTTTCCTCTCAAGCGCTCCTATCTGAGACACCCGGTAAGTTGTTGGCAACACTGGACAGTATTGCTGGAATCTTGATAAGCTTAAATTTAACAACTGGGCACATTCTTGGGATCTCTGTAATTGAAAGAGTCTGGTTACAGCAAACAAAGAGAAGAAAGGATGATTTTCTCCGCTGGCATGGTTTTACGTCTTTATATTCTTGGTTGTTCCTTTTTGAAACTTAAATCAAATGAAATGTGCCCTTTCATGATGCATTTTTAACATGCTGATATAATTCCTTAAGTACAATATTCATGGCACCAAAACGCTCTTCGGCATTAATTACTGTGACAGCGACATAGACTTCTTTGTCAAATGCCTTTCCAGTTTAGCTGGTCAAGGCTCCTTTTAATCATTCATACTCTCTTCACAGTAATTTCTGCTAAGCTTGTGATGCAACCTGAACCCACTGGATGGGCCAGGTTACATCATAGAAGAGAAGAAATACAAAACTCTTCAGGTCTGAAGCCTGCTCTGGAGACAGACACTATGCAAGAACCTTGTCAGGGTGAGCGCAAACCACATCCTTCCAAATTTGTTCTTGCTAATAAGAAGTAATAAGACCGGCTGTAATTTATGTGCATGATTTTCTTTATACAAACAGCCAACATATGCTTTCAGTCTAACATCACCTAGTTCAAAGAATACAATAAACCAGAACAAATGTAAAAGGACCACGAACATCAGCTCAGCAAGTGTGTCTTGTGTGTAGCAGGAGGTGGCCGTGCCAAGGTTCCAATGACAGCCTCTTGCCACATAGGCAGAGATCTTGGAGATGCAGAGGGGCGGTGCGTGGAAGATGAGATGCTGTAATTTCAGCCAGAGCCTGGAGCAATCTCTCTCTCCTTCCATTATGGAATGATAATCACTACCATACAGTTCTTAAACTTTAGGCAGTAACAATAAGGCCAAGATCAGTTTTGTGCCAAGATCACTTTTGTTTGTTTTTAAATGTGAGTGCACGTCTCCTCACTATTTTCCTTCTGTGAGATGGAGCCTGATGATTACCTTTCACTTGACTGGGCTCAGGACTTCAGCCATTCACTTTTTGGTTCCCCAGTGCAAGTTTCTAATCCGCGATTACTTGTGGCAAGCCTCCCTTCAGAAACATCCACATTTACACACAGCAATAATAATGTTTATATTCTTCCACCTCCTCTCTGGGCTTCAATTCAATGCTCAAGTCTTGCTTAAAGCAACAAACAAGTTGCAGATATGTTAAAAAGACCTTGGGGTTTTTGTTCTCCTCTTTTCCTTGTGTTGATTTGCCTTCTGAAAATACTCGTCTCTTGATTTTCATCTTTCAAGATGTTTAGTGGCGTCTTCCAAATTGCCCTGTGTGAAGGTGGAAGGCATAATTTGAGTCTTATTAATGCTCAGATCTCTCAGAGGGGTCTCTCTCCCTTGGCTGAACTAGTTGATGCTTTAAGAGGCAGGCAGCACCCTGGGGCATAGCAGTGAGTACGGAGAGAAATTTCAGCATTGATGGATCTAAGGAGTAAGTAAACAACGCGTTGCCCAAATAACATGTGAAAACTCTATTTTCTTGGGCTTATCTTTGACTGCACCACTGCAAAGCACTCTGAGCTCTGCAGCACAAATGCCAGGCAGCTCAGGAATAGTTACCAAGCACTTCCAGTGATGCCAGGGCCATCAACGTGAGCACAGTTTGAAGAAAAAAGTCTGGGTGTTGCTATGCCCACCATTTCAGACTCTGAACTAATAAGATCTTAAAGTTGCACTGAACTAGTCTTTCTGAGTGTAGTCAGAGTCGTGCCAAAACAGTTTTGAGACAGAAATGAAGAATCATTCATAACATATGTTCACCTATTGCTCTTCAATCTCCACCCTTTCTTGTGTGCATCCTCTTTAAAATTTTTGTTCTTAAAATATACGATATGCATGCAGTTTACTAGATCAGCTCCTACCAACTGCACAATATGATTCTGTATCATAAATACTGAAAAAAACAGAGTCAAAATATCAAATTTATTATTTACACTGATGACTCTTGCACACCTCTTCCACCTTGCGTTCTCTATATCCCTTTGTGCCATCCATCTTTGCCTCAAGAAGACAGAATAACAAAACATATGTAAACACAGGGTGCAAAAGTCAAAACCACTGAACAGCTTTTCAACAGTACTCTCCTTGCTCCAAGCTCAAACGCAACAAGGTCATTTGCAGTCCTCAGGCTTCTGAGATTATTTATGAAGCAACAGCCACTACACTCATTGTACCTACTGCTCTCAATGGGACTCATCGTTCAGAGCTGTTGAGCAGTTGGGAACAATTACAGAGGATAAACTGAATGAAATATGTGATGCTGTGAATGTGTCAAGATTTCGACCAGTGGAATTTACATACATGAATAAATATTGAATACTGTTTAGTAATGAGGCTCCTGCATAGCTTCTGTACTGGGCATCCTGCAATGTAAAAATAATTGCTACCTTGATTATCAGTCACCAGCTTTAACAGCAAACAAGAAGCAGCTTCAAGCCTGCGAAGCAAAGAGGGAATTAGGAGATGTATCTCCATTAGCTTGTGCAAACAGTAAAAGCTCCCTCTTAGCCTCTCTTTCAGTGGGGAGAATTAGTGGACTGTAGTTTTCTCTGTGGCTAAATTTAGATTATGATGAACAGAAATATGAGCATGTTGTAGATTGAGATAATTTCCCCCAAGATGTTGTTGTAGAATTATTAGGGCAAAAAAGATGAATTCCAAAAGTCAACTGAGCAAAGCTGTTATTCACGGAAGAGGACAGAACTCTAGACACACAGTGATTTCACAATCCTGGCTGGGGCCTCAAGGTTCAGAGAGGTTCATTTTCACCATGACTCGAGCCCCAAATAACTCTTTTGCTCAGCCAAACACTTCCTTGGCTCTCTGGAATTTGGCTAAGTGTCCAGGGGGCAACATCTGAACAGGAATCACCCAAATGTGTGCCAAGAAAGGCACGAAAACCTTGCCCAAAGAGCATGCCGTTTGCAAGATAGGAAGCCTTGTGGAGTCTCTAAAGCTCTTGGCTTTTTGAAATGTAGCATTTTATCTACAGCTCCTCTTCCAAACTGAAGTGGCAATGGATCAATGGATCGCTTCCCATGTCAAGCTTTCTAATGAACACAAGTTTTCCTAACTCCTTCTGTCGCAAGGAAGGAAGGAGATGTATAATACCTTATGAATGTGTTTGGTGTCCTAGCCCAGAGTGCTTCCCAGCAGTGTAAGCTTAGCAATAATAGGAATAAGATTAATATGTAAAGGAAAAGGACAAAAATGAATCAGAGAGAAGATTTTTATGATAAAGATCACATGGTCCCAGCTCAGGGCAGTATCATTATCCAGGGTAAGCTGGAGAGCTTTCGTGATATAAAAGCAGCCAGTCAGTGGTGGCCAAGAATGGGATTAAGCAAAATATCCAGTGGGCTGAAGATGGCTTGAAAACAGTTTCTGAAGGAGGTGTGGTCACTTAAAAAGGCAGGGAACTGCATTTGCTGTTTCTGAGTTCCTAGGATAGCTTTTAAGCATTTGAAGGGGACTTCAGCACATGTGTTAAGTCAAACACTTGTCTACATGTTGTCCTAAATGTGGACCTGTGGGTTCAGTTCAAGGCTCTGCCATGCATCTCCTGCACAAAGAAGTGCAAGTTCATGCATTCAACTGGGGATTCAGGGAGCTACAGGGAAAATGATACAGTGCTTCTCCCACCCCATCGATCTCTGCTCCTTTATCTACTTCAGGTTCTTCGGTGCAAGGTTTATTTCCTATCATGTCTTAACTTTTGTAGGAGCTCTCCTTTTTGTCCACTAATCTCTCCAGTTCCTGAACACAGGAAGGTAACCTGGGTGGGTGGAAAAAATTGTTCTTTCCTGTTTTTCTTTCCTTCTCTTTCACATCGCAACATCAGTCATATGGCTCTGAAAGCCACATTATGTTCTCTTGATCATCTCTTGCCAACTCATTAATTCATCAATCGCTATTGTTTGGTCCTGCGATTAGAAGCAACTAATTGCAAGAGCTGATGAAGCAACACAGTTGGGTTCCCCTTCCTGCAGCTGCGTTGGTTGGTACAGACCTTGCGGGAACACACCAGCACCAGTCTCTGTGCGTTCACCTGCTTCTGCTGAGATGTTTCTGCCCAGACAGCAGCTCTTGTGGAGGTGATAAATGGAGGGTTCACAGGTTTTCGAGCCACAGACTGGGCTCCTAAAAGCTGACCTGACATCTCCTGGCCCACGAACTGTCACCTGGGCAAGGCAAAAAGCACCAACGTTGCTGCTTTGTCTATCAGATGTGCCACCCGTAGGTTTAAAAACTGGAAACATTTGTTTAGCATACCACATCTTGTATTTAAAGGGGATATCCTCATCAAACCTCTAAATAACGATTTTCCCGTAAGTCGTGTATCCTCTCTGTTAAAAAAGGAATTTTGTCCTTTTTTCTTCCCAAACAGAGGGTGGAGGTGAGGGAAATTTTCCCTTTCTTCTGTTTCCACCAGTAGCTACAATGCATACATACATATACATATGATAGATGCATAAACATACTTTGCTGTGTAACCTTCAGAAGCAGCAGCAGAATGCACTTGACCTGATTTTTAGTTCAGTGTTACACACTAGATTCTCTGGACAGTTCTAAATCCCCCACATTGACAAAGCCAAGAGCAGCAGGAAAAGCACCTGAGCTACCTATTTGACTCATGAGCTGGGAATATTATCAGGTCCCAACTAACAGTCCAGGTTTCAAAAGGACTTCCTAGCAACCTGTGGGTCTAGGGATTTCTTTCCATTTTAATGAATGTTTGCTTGAGTAGAATCCAAAGAGAGAAACTTCCTGCTTGCCACATGATATTGGTGTTTTCATGTTCTGTTTGTATGTAAGCTGGATACACAGAAGTATTATTTAGGTTTTGGGGGAGCAACATACTGTTTAAGAAGAACAGTTTTCACAGAGGAGAAGTGCTCCATGCTTTCCGAAAATCACGTCTCTAAGGTGTTTTGATTTGCACACCCAGAAATCATAGCATCCAACCACACTGAAATCACTGTATTTGTAAATCTTGGACAAGTCTTTCCTTAGTAATTATTTTAATGCCAGCTTCCCCCACACACACGCTTTTTTTTCCCTTCTGTAATCAGACACGTACAACGACCATCTATGTTAGACTATAGAGACAAAAGATTACATGGGCCACACACTGGATCTTTCACTCTGCATATTTTCTTTCATCCCAGTCTGGTCCAAAACAGGCTTGAAAGATATGAGCATGATGGTGTCTCACCCTGCCTGCAGTCTATGCTGTCACTATTCTGGCAACAAGCAGAGTTGTCAATCTGGCACTTTATCTCAGTTCAGAGTACACTTAAAAACGTATAAACAACAGCAAGATAGAGAAACTTCCTTCAATATTTATTTACCATATAGAATGGGAAATGACTAACAAGGCCACGTGTGAGGTCATGTACCTGGGCCAGGACAACCCCCACTATGAATACAGGCTGGGAGATGAAGGGACTGAGAGCAGCCCTGCGGAGAAGGACTTGGGGGTGCTGGGGGATGAAAGACTGGACATGAGCTGGCAATGTGCACTTGCAGCCCAGAAGGCCAATTGTATCTTGGGCTGCATCACAAGGAATGTGGGCAGCAGGTGGAGGGAGGTGATTCTGCCCCTCTGCTCTGCTCTGGTGAGACCCCCCTGCGGTGCTGGTCCAGCTCTGGTTCCTCAGCACAGGACACACATGGACCTGTTGGATAGGGGCCAGAGGAGCCACAGGAATGATCCGAGGCTGGAACAGCTCTGCTGGGAGGACAGGCTGAGAGAGTTGGGGTGTTCAGCTGGAGAAGAGAAGCTCCGGGGAGACCTTATTGTGGCCTTTCAGTGCTTAAAAGGGGCCTGTAAGAAAGATGGGGACAGATTTTTTAGAAAGGCCTGTTACCATAGGACAAGGGATGATGATTTTAAACTGAAGGAGGGGAGATGCAGGTTAGACATGAGGAATACATGTTTTACACTGAGGGTGGTGAGACACTGGCCCAGGTTGGACAGAGATGTGGTGGATGCCCCATCCCTGCAGACATCCCAGGCCAGGCTGGACGGGGCTCTGAGCAACCTGAGCTGGTGAAGATGTCCCTGCTCATGGATGAGCTTTGGAGGTCCCTTCCAACTCAAACTGTTCAATGACCCCTTTCATTTCAGTAAGCAATATGCATTTTATGACCTTCTCATGACAGTTTTATGCCTATTATGATTAGTTTGCCTTTTTTATTCAAGAAAGAAAAGCAAATGTAAAGAGCTAACATTCAAATAACATTTAAAACAGAGATAAAGTGACAAAGCTCTGCTGAGTTGAAGTTATGACTGACGTTTTGTCCTTTGTTGGGGGTGGAAATAGAAATATAAGAAAAAAAGGAAAAACCTTCAAACCTTCCATTCCATTATTGGGGAGTCTGTCAATTAGTGTCACCATTCATCATTTTAAGGGTAGGCCCCTAAAGCTGCAAAAACAGTTTCTCTCTGAGCATTGCTGTGCTGCTTTTGACAATCTCCTCACACTACAAGTTGTGAGTGCAACTTGGGGTTTTCAGCACGGAAGATTTGGGTCCAGAGGCTCCCTGGAGTGGAGAGGCTGGTTTTTAATCATAACACAGTGTTGTTGTGCAGTTTTGTAGAGTGGAAAAAGGTAACCATAGTTGGAAACCTCATTTTTATCCCTGGCTTCTTGGACAAATCACTATTCATATCCTTAAAATGGGGATGAGGATCCCTAGCTGAGAAAAGGTAAAGTAAGGATGACACTAGAGATATTGATAATTCTGGAAAAAGTTATATTGATTCATGCATTCTTCCCTCCTCCCCTGCTTTCATAATTGAATAGTTATGAAATAAAGTGTTCTTCTCCCCTTCTGTACTTGGAACATGGTGATTTATCAACATAGACAGTCTGAGGCCCAGCAGATAAAATGCAAAGTGTGAACTGAAGTAAATAACTGAAGTTCACAGCATGAACTAAATCATGTTTTATTACCTTTAATATTTCAATTGCTTCTTAGCATGAGAAGCAGAGACCAGGGTGCATTCAGCAGCTTTCTAAACCTCCCTTTCCTTCGCATTGCTTTAGCCTTTCTCCTCCCTCTCCCAGGGAAAAGCAACAATCTGAATTCACCCTCCCTAGGAACCAGCTCTGGGACGTGGCAATTTCAGGATCCCACACTCAGCATCTAATTAGGGCATCTAAGTTGGAAAGTTAATCACCTTGTGCTGCTTCTGTAACTGAGGGAGACAGGATTCTCACATGAGGTATTCAGATATCTCATACACCAAATTTTTCCCCAGCAGGTGCATTTTTCTCTCTTGACATTTATGCAGAGTATCTAAGGCACTTTGGCCATCCTACCAACAAGTCTACATGCTTGGCAAGATCAAACATAATTTTTCCCCTATCATTCTGCCAATAGTTGATTAACCAAGATCAGCTGTGATTTCCATTTTGAACCTGGTTGACTCTGAAGTTTCTCCCATTGTTTTAATATATTCTCGCCTTTCCAGCAGACCATCTCTAACGTGTTCAATTCCATTCAATAAATCAGCGTCTTCTGGATGAGCCGATTCAGGCTGAATTCTGCAGCTGCATGCAGGCTGAATGGCAGCAGAACTTCTCACCTGGCTCTTCAGCAGTCCCTCAAGAGAAATGAAACACATGGGAATTAAAAGCACACTGGATGAAAAACTGTAGGCTGTAGCTCATTAGCAGAGACTATGACCTGATGACTTGCTACAGGAATTTAAGCATGGAGCAGTTTGTTGCAGGGCAGACCACTCTTTCCTCATTCTCATTCATGAATCCTTTGTTTTCATGTTCTACCACCACCAAGTCAACTATTGGGTTATTGGATCAACAGATAAATAACCACAGGAAATATTTAATGCACTAACTTTCACCTTTCGGCACCTGTGAAAGAATCACTGCATTATACTTTGGTATATGATCTCTGGACAATGTTTTAAGCGCTTCTGTTCCAATATTTTCCATTTTTTGTCTTTAGGAACTGGTTCAACTCTAGTTCCTAGAAGAAACTGTGCTGGGCAGACTAATTACTTAAAATCATCAATTTTATCAGTTACTTAAGATGACCAACTTCTGGACCAACAGGATAAAGGGGAGGAGGGGACGATAGCACAATATATTGGGGAAAATTCTCTTTCTCACAGACAAAGAACTGCAAACTTCAGTTCAACTGCTCTCTCCAAAGGTTTTAGAATTTCTCACACAAATATATTGACAGTCTCCAGTGAATGAATATGAAGATGATTATTTTCAAAGAGTTTCCTGGAAAATGCCACCTTTGGTTGATTTTCTTCTTTTCCAGGAATGCTGAGAATTTACACAAAAGATGCAGTGGAGCTATACACACGGAGAAGTGAATGTATTATTCTCAAACCACTCTGCTGCTACTTTCTCGCCATTTTAGGCTTTTTACACAGCCATTCCGATCATCTTTTCATTATCAGACAAATCCTCAAGAATTTCCTCTGGCAACTTATCCACTGCAACAAGAGAATATTTTCCTTGAGCAAGAACAAATCAGCGTTAAATAAAAGCTTCAGGATTTTGCACAGGCTTTAAAAGGCTGGAGATTACCAAGTTAGAGGACATGTGCCGTTTGAGCCTCATCCTTCTTTCACCTACCACGCTTAATACAGTCCTCCTGGTTTTATATCCATCATGCCCAGAAGGAAAGCTTGATTCTACAGAGGTGCCAAATGTTCGCAAATTCAGATGAAGTTATTAGACCAGAGGATCTTAACAATTCTGAAATTTAGGGTGTGCCTTTCTTACTTCCTTTTGATTCCCTGGTTACTATTATAGAAAGGGGATCTTCAGGCATCTAACAGCTCTAGCATTACGCAGTGCTCATAACTTGCAGCGGGGATGGGTGCTGAGTCTGTCCATCTTCTCCTGACCATTGTATAGCCAGCTGCTACAGAGAGGGATGGCATGGGGACAAGCTTTTTAGCAGGGCCTGTTGCAACAGGACAAAGGGTGACGATTTTAAACTAAAGGAGGGGAGATTCAGGCCAGACATGAGGAAGAAATTTTTTACACTGAGGGTGGTGAAACATTGGGCCAGGTTGCCCAGAGAGGTGGTGGATGAACCATCCCAGGCCAGGCTGGATGGGGCTCTGAGCAACCTGCTCTGGTGAAGATGTCCCTGCTCATGGCAGGGGGGTTGGACTAGATGACCTGTGAAGGTCCATTCCAACCCAAAATAATTTATGATTTTATGGTTATGGCATTGCCAGTGACAGATGAACTCTTCTCCGAGGGGATTCCTTCCATTCACATCTGTGGGGTTTTTTTATTTCCTTACAAAATCACTCATCTCTCCAATCTTGATGTGTATTTTCTTCCCCAGCTCACCTTTCTCCAAGGAGAAAATTACTGCAGTGATGAACAGTTTTCCCAAGCACAGGTATGGCTGAATACCAGAGTACTGGCTGAAAAACTGCATTATGCATTAAACATTATGTTATTTTAACAGCGTTCAGTATTGCTATGCTTCCAATCAGCCAGAGATCCAGCTATTCCTCTGCACTGGGAGCACCGGTAAATATTTGATCTTTTCAATCTGCAGCCAGCCATCCAAACAGGGACTGACTGTTCCACCAGTCTCCTTATTTTCTTATCCCATACTCTTTGGAGGGATTCTTAAGTCAACAGAATCTCTCTCTTTCCTTCCCTATTTCTCTCTCAGATAATGCCTCTCAACCCTGATTTTGCATTGCTAGCATCACAGAAAATGCCAGCCGCAGATGTTGCCACAGTGTCATTACATTGCATGTGCATAACAAATTCCTCACCAAACACTTCCACGGTGGCAATCTAACTTGTTGAAGAACTTAGGTATAGAGTTAAAGCAGGGGGCTGGCAGCTCAGGCAAGCTCTCTGGTACACACACATCCCTCTGCACAAACACTCTGAATTGTTTCTTAGTACAGAAAAGCACTTATACCTCTAAGTTGTGGTAGGAGTGGCAATAATTTCCCACAATACAAATTCCCTGTAGTACAAATTTAGCAAGTCATTCTCCTTTGAGTGGTCAAAAGAAGCTCATCTACTGCAAGATTTTATAATTAAAGAGCTGGAAAAAGATTTGAGGGAGGTAGGCTGATTTCCCTTCTTCAAACTGGCACAGTCTGAGGAAACACTTCACTTTTTCCAGACAATGCTAGCTGATATGACTCGTGACTTTGAATGTTCCTCTTGACATATGTAGCTTTTCAGAAACTACTAAGCACCTGGAAAGTTAAACCCCTGCCTGGTACCTGCAGAGATCTACTATGGTAAAAATGAAGAAGTTCAAAGCAACCAGCCGCTGGAAAAGCCACACCACCATCACAGCAGCTCTGTCTAGCAAAGGATTAAATGTGCTGTTGAATTGGGACTCATGAAGAATCTAGGTTCCATGAAATAATGGCTTCGTGCATTGGGCTGGCCTGCAGTGACCAACACGGCTGCACCATCCCTGGGATGTTTTTGGCTTGTGCTCTCTGGAACTGTCCCCACTTTGGCTCAGGGGTTCATGCTCCTGGCTATGGGCATGAGGCAGTTTGGAAACAACTGCCCTGAGGCTGGAAGGAGAAAAGAGAAAAAAGAGCTTAGCAATACAGGTATAACATATGACACCCTTCTTGTCTCCAGGGTGAGGGAGCGGTCCCTTCCCAAAATCAGCTTCAGCCACAGCCATCATCCATGAGGCTTGGGCACAGGCTCCAGGAGCCCGTGGGGTCCAAACAGGCATCGAAGATGGACTGGATCAGGGCCTATGAGTGGCTGGGCAAGAGGTAGAGAGGTCAGAAAATACATTTGGGCCAAGATTATAGTTTTAAGGTCTTTACCTTTCTGGGAAGATGCTTTAATGTTCACATGGACACAATTATCTTGAGGGTCTCTTGAAACTGAATGATTCTATGATTTCTGCCATCCTTCCTTTCTTTCTCTATGAATGAACAAACCCCCAAAATAAGTAAATAGAACTTCTGCCTGATACTTTTCATCAGGAGATAAAAAGTTAAAAAGCTGAGAGATGTTACATGTACAGACAGCTGGTACATTCTTTTGCCGTCAGTTCTCTCCGGCAATCAATATTATGAAATGTTATGATTATTATCAAATATCATTATGTTAATTCTGAATCTGTTATGAGTCCCGTCTACTTCAGTTATTACAGTTGGAATAAATGATCTTCTCGGTTTAAAAAAAAAATATATATAGAAGACAAAGCTCCCTGCATAGCTATTAACTAGCAAAGAATATTTAGGTAGGCAGACAGATCCACTCCTAGTGGTGTTCAGCTTGACAAACTGTGGCTTTCCTCCAAATAGAGGCAGAGTTCAGTATTTCACACCATGACAGGTTCTCTCTGTACTTTGTGGATAAGGTTGCTTGGATCAGAACCAAACTTGCAGTTATTCATGGAGGTGGTAGAGTTTCTAAAGGAACATATCTTCTTTGTATTACGGTGCTGCATGCTAGAGGCTCAGCTGAGACCCCAGCCCCATAGTGCCAGGCACTGCATAAACACAGAGAAAGACACAAGACAGGTAAAGAGCGGCAAGGAAAAAAAAACTATATGGAGATGCTGGAGAAAGACAGTAACTGGGCTCCTGCCACCCAGTCCCGTGCTCCGTATGTAGTGGATGAGGCTGCTTCATAAAATAAGCTTCTCAGACCTCTAGCAGGCAAACACAGCAATGATTGCAAGGGTGACAAAAATATGCCAAGCTATCTGAGTGGTTTTTGAGTTCTGGGGTATCTGACCATGGGAACTAGCAGAGGGGAATTTTAGGAAATTTGGGGATTTTAGGAAATTCAGGAATTTTAGGTCACCTGTCTCTGGTGACCAGTGATAGGACTGGCAGGAAGATGTGCCAGGGGAGGTTTAGGTTGGACATGAGGAAAAGGTTCTTCACCCAGAGGGTGCTGGACACTGGAACAGGCTCCCCAGGGAGGTGTCACAGCCCCAAGCCTGACAGTGTTCAAGAAGAGACTGGACAACACCCTCAGACACACGGTGTGAACTGTGGGGTTGTCCTGTGCAGGGACAGCAGTTGGACTCCATGATCCTTGTGGGTCCCTTCCCACTCAGGACATCCTATGATTCTATGAAATCATAAAGACCAAAGCCTGCTCTCCCAAAGCTGTGTTTCTTACCCTTAGAGATTTGGAGCTTCAAGGGGTTGTTTCTGTAGCCCTCCAATTCACCTGGATTTCATTTCACACTTGAAGCTCAGCTGTGTTTTGTCAGCAGGGTGGTGGAACCCAAGGGCTGCTCATGCATCCTGTGGCTGATTTATGGCTTTGTGGTGCAGAACCAGGTGCAGACTTGCCGGGGGGTTAAGGGTCTGCCTGCCCCCCATTACAGGGTTTGCTGCAGCCACCTCTCTCCTGGCCACGTGAGGCAGGAATGCCTGCACAGCCTCCTTGCAGATCTGTGCTGCATCCACCGCTCATGAGCTGGATGAATCTTGTGGTTTTTCTGGTATTTGAATGCCAAAGCAGGAAAAACACAGAGGGTAGAGCTGAGATTTGCGCTGCGAGTTTGGAATTTGCAAGAATGCCAAATTCAGAGACGCTCTGAAGGGCAGACAGAGGGTGAAGGCACGAAGGTTAAACAAACAAAAACAAAAGCATTTGCACCAAACCCTGCAAACAAAAACCACCCAGCTAACTTGAGTTCTGAGGTGCAAGCAGGAGGCTTGCTTCTCAGGATTAAAAAATATACACTCTGCTATTTCAGACAGAGAACTAAATAAAGCCACTCCTCGTCTCAGACGCTAACGAAATTAATGGCAGCATTTTTCTTGGCCAATCATTCATTAGCCTCTTTTCCCCGCTCCCTAAACCTTCATAAACACAAGCTGAAATCCTCCCTGGGAGAGATCTTGACTACAGTCAGGTTTTGCTTCTCTCCAGGCTGGTGTGAGATTATAATGCTTCTCAAGGTGTTCCCTTCCTCATAATGAAGCTCCATCTGTTCTACAGATGGTAAAGATCACAAGAACCAGCACTAAATATCCCTCCCCCACTGAAGAGTTTCTACCTTGTGGTTATGTTGCTCTTTGTTTTCCCTGTATTTCCCCCAAGCAGAGGCGCAAGTTGCACAGCATGGGGACTAACCTATTGCCCCAGTTAATCTACAGGGTGGTGTTTGCCTCTGCATGAGGAGGGGTTCATAGATTTTTTGCTATGGGAAAGGAAAACCTTTTCCACTGACTTTTCAGGAATGTGGCACGCTGGCCACATTTGAGTATTCCAGCTGTATTTTTCATCCCATCTCCTCTCGACTGTCCCAGCTTTGCCACCCAGCAGACATCTGCCTCCCCTCTTGCTGTCACCTACGTTGCTTCAAGGGTAAACTGAAATCTCTTTCCGTGAGGATGTGCCAGCTGAGACACAAAGAGAATTCAAGAGGTCAGGTCCTAAAGGATGGGGAAAAAAAACAATTATGGGCTTTCACTGCTCGTTCTTTGCTCTACAAATTTCTGTGTGCCTTTGGCTCAGTAACTGAAGCTTTTTGTCAGGTATCTGCACAAGACTTAAGAGCACTCGGCAGGGTAGAGCTCCTGGGTATGCTACCAGCCTCCAAATTTTGGACTCCTCCAGTGCAGCCTTGTTCAGCACCCCGATATTGAAGCACAGAAAAATGGAGTCATCTTTGATGATCTTGCCTTCCATACGTACTCCAAATAATTAAATTCACTTGGCTAGATAAACAAGTTTTAGTTCTGAAACAGGATAACCTCAGTGGATCTTTAGACAATCCTCTAAGGCAGCTGGCAATGGACTAACTTCATTTATGTGGTTTAACATTTGCCTAAAAGAAAATACTACTACTTTTCTCTTCTTGACAGGTAGATAATCCTAAGAGGTTTGACTACCACATTAACATTCAAACCGCAAATGATGGGTAATCTGAAAAGCTGGATTTTTCTGACACACATACACCCTTTACATCTGCTTTCTACATCAGAGCCAGAATTAGTTCTAATGTTGTGTTTGTACTAAATATATGGATTAATGGATCTCAGCAAGAGTGCTGAATGAGCTCTTCCTGTCTCCAGTGGATTTGGACTGCAACTCTCCATGCAGAGACAGATGTGTAGCTTGTTATATTTTGTGTTTTGCACTTGGAAAAACTGTGGCTTGGTGCTAAATCAACAGTTGCTTGTTCAAAAGAAGCGATTTCAAGCACCTCTTTGAGCTAAGCAAATTTGAGCTGGAGAAGGTAGAAGGGATAGAGTCCTACAAGGAAAAATTTGGGGCTGCTGGCTCTGACCGTAGCCCACCAACAGTGCCATTGCTCAGTGAGAACAAATCCCTTTCACGCATAGGAAAAGACTGAAGTCCCAATCCAGGAAGACTTGATGGCACTGGCAAACCCAAACAATGAAGATATTTTACTCCACTGTCCTGGCTCACTCCCAGGTCAGGTAATTATGTCCCACTTATCTAAATTTCTTCCTCAGTTTTCCCTGGCATTTAGCAATTTTCTTCTCTTCCTGTCCAAAACAGCAGTTTAACAGTCCAGCTGGCTGCTGAATATTCACTGCCCTAAATGTCTCCCCTGTGCATATGTATATGCAGTTTGTAAGACACCTTGGGACCTTATGAATTGGAGAAAGGAGAGAAGCAATATGAAGGTGATGGTTTTTGTTTTCTCTTTTTATTGGTCTCACAACTGAGAGTACTGTTGGCACAAGATCTTAGAAGTCGAAAACAGGTATAGCAGCGTTTCCCCAAAGCAATAACTCTATGAAAATAACGCCAAAATCACAAAGAACTTTTTCATAACAAATTCCCTCTGGCAAATACTTTGCTGAAATAATAGTTTCAGCAAGACTGCAACCCAGATGAGCTCTGAGTTCCAGAAAGGACATGCGTGCCCACAGCTGAGGTGCATGGTGACACAGTTCTGGGTACCTGGCCTTGGTGTGAAAATCACAGTACAGAGCTGGGCTCCAGCATTGCTCAGGTCAAGCCCAGAGGAGCTTAAAACTCTGAACAGATGGAGTGGGGCAGCATGAAAGGAGGTCTGGAATTGCACTGGGCTGCAGATGTTGATGCCTGAATCAGGGCCATGAACAAGGCGACAGCAATGCCGTGCTCCGGACCGTATGTCTAGAGCTGGCTGTGGGCACAGAGAGGGAGCTGAGGAGGACCTGCAGATGGGGAAAGGGAGCTGTGAGAAAATGTGTCTTCCAAGCGCCCTTCTGCAAAACTCAGCCTGTTCTTCAGGTTCTGGAAAGACTTGGGTGATGGCCTCTCTTTTTCCTTCTTTTAAATGTAGACAAGTGTGCAGGAATCACAGGATCAAGCAAAAGGGGCTTGGACTTTGAAGCCCAGCATTTGGGAGGGACAGATCTGCATTGTCATGACTCATTCCCTAAAAATACCTGCGTCTCTCCATTGACTGTGCAGGGAGCCCAGGGTGACCAGCTTGATGTAGATGTGTGCTGAGGAGACGTCTGAAATTAGACGAAGTGAATCCCATCCCTAAACCCAGCCTGGGTAGGAGGTAGTGTAGGATGGTGCAATGCAAGAGTCTACATGTGAGCTGGAAGTCTGCACTCCCACTGCTGGTGCTGGGGATCCAGTCAACGTGGTCGGCGGAGCCGAGGAAGCGATTTGTCTCACTGTAAAGCAGACTCCTACGTCTGGTCAGTGAATCACTCTCTATACGCCCACATTTCAGTGAGATGGATCCTATCCCTGAAGTTAGGAGAGATGAATCTCACCCCTAAGTCTTTTTCCTCCTTTTTGTATCTGCTGCTAAGTTTCCAGTGTGCTATAACACTAAATCAGTTGCTTGAGTTAGCTATTGCTTCAATTTTCCTCCATCTCCAACTGAACCATCATAAACTAATACATTTTGGTATTTATTTTCCAAATTCCACTTCCAAACTGGAGTCAAACTCAAAATCTTCCAACCCTTCCTCAGTTTCATTCAAGCCCTTCATTATACACACAGCTTAGTGGTGCATTAAGACCTTCTTCCTCCTCCAATTTCCATATAAAGCTTTTTATGCTTTTCATTACTGCAAACAGCTTGACCTGGGTATCTCTCTCAGACTGCAATGGAAACACCCCACATTTTTGCACCATTTTTTCCTTTCCCATCCAAATATCATGAAACATTGCAATTGGAGAGCTTCTGTCAATACAAAGTGGTTCTCAAATAACTACATGTCAGGCACACAAAGTACAGAACTCATACAGCCTATGATTACATTTTCTGTATGTGTTTTCAGGGTATATGATAATGAATATTAATAGAAACTATTTCTCCAGTAAATTATTATTTTCTCAATAGTTGGTATAAGTAAAAGCACTTGGACATCAAAAAGATTTTTGGATGTGTATATCATAATCGCAATGATGTATTTCCACAAGAAAAGGCACACCTGCCAGTATACACTAGTAGTGATTTAAATATTTGCAACTTTTGCAATAATTAAATCCAGTCCTCCAAAGCCCATCTCGCAGCATCTGAAGACAGAATTTAGGTTCATTAGTTAACAAAGAATGAGTTCAGTGGCACAAAACCCAGTAGAATGAAACTAAATCTCAGAAATCAGTTAGACAGGGCAGGATCTGCCTTACCAACCTTCATATATCTATAAGTAGCTGGATGCAGGTGAGTTAGTCATTCAATCAGTCATTCCCTCATAGTCAACGGAGACAAACAGGCACCTACGGCATGATTCTCTCATCCATTTTAAGTATCTAATTTAGGATGAAATGAATCATTGGCTCCCTGGACTAGATCTCCACTGATTTCAGAGAGAGCTGAGGGTGACTAGCTGAGATTCAGATGGTTAGTCAGATGAACACAAGGTATAATAGCCTACCTTGAAAACATACAGTACTTCTTAGAATAAATGCACAGAAAGCAAATGTTACTGATTTTAAAAGAGGGGGAGTGTCATAGACCCCAAACTTGGCTTGTTTATCCATTTGGGAGACTGTGTCACAGTGAATTTCATCCTTTCACTGCCTTTTATTCCACTGTAAGGTCAGAGCAGCTGGAGTTGTTCCCTCCTCTGAATTATTTCACTTGACAACTAAATCTCATGTAAGGACAGAGCTATGGGTAATGGGCAACAACACCAACTTCATGAGGATATAAAGAGAAAAATTCATAAAGGGAAGACAAGGCAGGGCAAGGGATGTAAAGGGAAGGGAAAGGGAATTTGCCTGTAAATGCCTGTACTTTTCCTCCAAAGTGGAAGTCTTCTTCAGGAAGCAGATGTTATCCCTGAGGAAAAGTGTTTACTGAAACATGCAAAAGAGAAAGGAGTTTTGACAGATTATTTATGGCCTCCTATGGCTTAGTTGCAGTCAAATCTGTCAATAAGAAGTGGACAGGGGACTTGAGGGAATATCTGCAGACATCCCTTCTGAGGAGATCAAAGGGAACTATACTGATGAATTTACTGTCCTACTGACTTATTTTTTTAGAAATTCTTAACACCTGGAGAGGTGTTAAAAAGATGAAAGGGTAAAAAAAAAAAAAAAAAAAAGAACAACATTCTGCTCTTCAAAAAAAGGAAAGAATTCAGCTTATTACATTCTCCAAGCCTAGATTTAACACTTTTTAAAGTAAGGGGACAAATACTGAAAGAAAAAATGAAACTGTAACAGATTAATAATCTTTTATACTGTTTATACTTGTTTGTTATGACTTGTTAAAAACATCTAACTGTCCAGCTAAGCCACAATGTCTTCTCCTCAGCCTCTAAGTGTTGTTTCTTTCCCTTTCCTCCTTTTTCTGCAGTATCTTCGCTGCATCATCTTCCATTAGCCCATAATGTCTTCAGAGCAGGAATCCTCTCTTAGCCTTTGTATAAGCAAGAGAAACCTCTGTCATGACCAAAGCCTTGAGGTGTTATCATGAGACAGAATAAAAACAAACAGGAGGATGAGTGAGGTTTAACAAGAGAAAGTGAAAAACAGACAAACTGGTTTCATAGGGTTTTTTTTTGCTGTTGAATTACAATGTCAAATCCTCTGATGTGTTGCATTTGGATGCTGTGTGGTGACAAACTCTCTGCTGCCTGTATCCTCACCCAGCTCAAAGAGGTAGAGGAAAAAAGAAAAGACACTCTAGGTTAGGCTGCTGTTTTCCAAATGGATTGAAGACACTCAAGTGAACTTGCCATGAAACCAGTCTGGCTTTATGAGTAGAGAAGCAGAGCACCACAATCCCATTTTAGTGAAATACTTCAATGTGTATTTAGATTTAAGCATGTGAGCAGGATCCTGAAGTTAATGGGATTAATCAGAGGTTGTGTGCACCGGGCAGCGCAAGGCACGTCTTGCTCGATGTCACAGTAAAGTGTCACAAAGATGAGGTTTTCTGAGGGAAAACATTTCCGCTATCCATCAGGTTTCTTTTTGTTGCAGCACAGAGGAAAAACAACTGCCCTTGACTTGCTCAGAACCTGAAGTGCCTTTCACAGTCATCACCGCCCTTTTACAGAAGTGTAAATGAGGCAAATAAAAGCAAAGATCCAGACCCAGAAGAAACATCCTAATAGCAAACACCTGTCCCAGCTCTACTCATGCCAACAAGCACCGTCCTATGCATACTGCTGGATACCTACCTGGTTCATATGTCTGAGTATTCATAATTCACATTAACAAGATCCAGATCCCCCAAAAGAAGGCATTTTCTAACTATTTTGTCTCAAAGACAGTGATGGCAGTGGGATTAAGGCCCTAAATGGGAGCCATGTTCCCTCCCTACTTGTGGTGCTTGGATATGAGTCCACATACCCCAAGTAAACGGTTTGAAAATGACTGGTTATGCACTTGATATTAAATAGTATTTCATAAAAACACACAATGATTTCACAAGGAGGAACCCAAGCTTCAGTGGTATGATCCTATTTTTTCCACCAAAAGGAGGAAATGGAGATAAGCGATATAAAAGTTATGAAGCAAAGAGGAAAATTCAGTCCCATTTCTATACCATTTATGTGGAAGATTCAAGGCTTATGCCACTTTGGGTTGATAGGAGAGGTATTTCAGCAACACATTAGCCTTGGTGTCAATGATCTGAGACACTCAGCTGAACTTCACACATGACTCAGTCCTATGGTTGCTTAATTACCAATTCAACTCTACTAAAGCATGAACCCAAGGCTTTGATTTTCAGGAAACTGGAAGACAAAGCTGTGGGAGGAATAAAAAAGAAAAATCCCATCTTGTTTGCTAAATCAGTTGGTGGATATGGTAATCTAAGGGCCAAAATCACCAAAAGCCATGCTGGAAGTCGTACTGTCACTTTTCTCCAAGCTGAGCTCAAGACTGCGTGGTCTGTCCTGTGAAAAGTAGATGAGAAATCCAAAAATAAAACAGCTGACAGTAAGTTGTGATCAGCAGACTATACATATGTAAATCATTGCTGACCCTGACAAGAGCTGCCTCCGCATTATGATAAGGTCTGAAACCTGATTGAAATTTTTCATAAAGGGCATTATTTTGGAGGTGATCCTTAAATGAGCATAGCAGGAAAATCATCAGCCTCTTTCCTCAATTGTCAGAAAAATAGGTTACTGATGAGAGGGACTCTGGCCAAATAAGTTTCTTTAGAATTCAGCCACTGGATTTTTCTATATCTCAGAGTCTTCTTTAATGACAGCATAGTTCTGGGGCACAATTATATAATTATTATTGTACTGATGCCTGTGTAGGCATTTCCTAACTCTAATCTAGCTGATAAAGGCCTTTCACAATGCAATATTAATAATACCAGAGTGTGCTGGATGCAGCATTGCATCACTGTCCCTTATTGTGTCCTTTTAGCATCAGCAAAATGGTGGGGCAGAATGACACCAGCCATCTCCATGACATATGTACTTAGGCCATGACTGTTCTTACTTATTAATAAAGACAACTGTAAAAAGGTGAAGACTTGGAGTTTGTTCCCACATTGCTCAGCTACAAAAGGGTCTTTTGAATTTTATTTTTTTTTAGAAGTATGAGGGTTTTCTAGAAACTGAAAGCCAAAACGATTTCTGTTTTGCTGTGAACGTGCCAGGCAGACAGCTGGAAGGGCTTCCTCTCTGCTCTACATGTGAACCGTGCTCGGGTAGCTTGGAGGAGAAAGGGGAAAGCTGGGTGTTCAGAGATGCTCTGTTTATGCTGGTGCCTCTGCACTTCAGCTGCTCAGTGATATGCAGATCACTCATCTTCCAAAGATGTCTTTCTCCTAACTCCTATCACTTCAGTCTTTGGCTGAACCACTTTGTTGCTGTTTTCCCAACAACCCTGCCCATCTGAGAGGCTGCACGTCTTTCAGTAGCAGCTTCACACACAGAATCACAGAATGTCAGGGATTGGAAGGGACCTCAAAAGCTCATCCAGTGCAATCCCCCCGCCGGAGCAGGAACACCCAGCTGAGGTTCCACAGGAAGGTGTCCAGGCGGGTTTGAATGTCTGCAGAGAAGGAGACTCCACAACCTCCCTGGGCAGCCTGGGCCAGGCTCTGGCACCCTCACTGAGAAGAAGTTTCTTCTCAAATGTAAGTGGAACCTCCTGTGTTCCAGTTTGTACCCATTACCCCTTGTCCTACCATTGGTTGTCACTGAGAAGAGCCTGGCTCCATCCTCCTGACACTCACCCTTTATATATCTGTAAATATTAATGAGCTTGCTCCCTCAGAAGGAGGATCACAAGAAGCCTCAATGGTGCCCTTGCTGTGGCTGTGCTGCTCACTATGCTGTGCCAAGTGCCCCTCAAGAGCTGTGGGTTTTATCTATTTCCTTTCAAACATACTGTACATGCAGTGCAATGGGCCAGTTTGCACATGAAAGACTGGCCAAGCTGCAAAGGTCACTCAGCTACCTCTAATAAGCTACTGTTCTTATTATACATCCTTTCAGAGTCATCTGGAAAACCCTGAAAAGCCCACTGTTCCCATCATTCTGCTTGCCCACAGTTCTGCCTGTCTCTTGGCACCTAGACCCGCTACCATCCCTCACCTTGACCTTGTGTCCTCTCCTCCTACTAGTAAATCCCATTTCATCCTCCATCAGTTATGTCCCAAACTGCTTCAAGATCCCTTCCTCCCAAGCAGCCTCATATCCCATCTCCCTGGTTTGGAGCAGATTCAGAAAGGTTATCCTTTTCCACCAGCAACCTCAACTCCTCCCAACATTGACTAATTGCTCTGAAGAAACGAATGGGAGAAGCGTATCTTTTACCTCCCTGAGACACCCTAAACCACTAAGCTGTTTTTTCTTCCTCACTCACCTTAACTATTACCCTTAAAAAATCCCAGTGGGGTTGAAGGTGGAGGATGGTTGAGAGGCAACTGCTCTAGGTACAGAGGAAGAAGGACATCTCTACATCCTCACTCTCAGTCCTATTCTGGAAATGCTTTTTACAATGAGCTCTCTCTTCCACCCCAAGATGGCAAGTGTTTCCGCATGCTGTCCCTTTGAGTGTTTGTATATGTGCTAAGTAAGTCATCTTTCCTAAATTAGCTTTGCAGTTTTCCCCACCCTGTCTCCAGGTACATCTTCTTCCTTCCCATTTCTCTCTCCCACCTACAAAGAGAGAACATTCCTGATTTAGTAATCTCCATGTTTCTGCCTGTGGGAGTGTGTGCAGAGCTCACAAATGGAAAGGACAACTCCAGGACACAAGTACTCATACATCCTCACCTCTGTTTTCGGGCCAAGACTGCCGGAGGAGAAGGAAGGACAGTTGGTTTCAGGTTCAGCCGGGGGCAGGCAGGGCTGAATTTATCTCCTGTTCATAACAAGGGCTGCAGCATCTGTTGGATACACAGAGCTTTCCTGGGCTTTCCAGAAAGACAGCATGTCCCCAGTGCCCCCTGCCCTGTGCCTTATCTCCAAGCATCCAGTTTTGCTTGTCCTCACAAAGGAGAGATCAAGAACCAGCGGTCTAGAAATCCCACCCCAGCTTGCAATGTTGGGATGTTCTAGAAATATTTTCTTCATCTGCATCTGAATTATAAAGAGAGGGATAGGAGATGCCAGAGGTGCTTCATCCAACTGACTGGCTGACCACACCAGATCTGAGTTGTCTACCCCAATATTCATCAAGCTGAACCCACACCTGCAGAGTGGGTCCTCACTAGTGTCTGTGACCACACAGTGTGCTGAACTGTTACCCAGATATGCTCAATATTTTGGCCACTACTTAACTCTATTTTTGCCAAGCTATAGAAAAGTGCACAGGAGGAATCGGGCGCAGCATTTGTTATGGTGAAGAA
This sequence comes from Patagioenas fasciata, assembly GCF_037038585.1. Taxonomy (NCBI): domain Eukaryota; kingdom Metazoa; phylum Chordata; class Aves; order Columbiformes; family Columbidae; genus Patagioenas; species Patagioenas fasciata. Next base: position 162,921,721 of record NC_092521.1, on the reverse strand, counting down.
CTTCCTCCAGTAATACCAGTACAAGTAAACCAAGCTTTAGCTGATGCTCTAAAGAGTCAGTTCCAGACATCACCAGGGTGAGACCTGTATGTGCCTTCAGACAGGAATTAGACGCACAGTCTATGAATTTATATGGGTAATGAAAAGTAAAAACTTCCAAATAACCTGCTCACTGTAAAAAAAGACTTAAAGAAATTTCAAATGAAAGCATTTTGAGGTGGAACATAGTTTAGAATTAGTTTTTATAACAACTAGCAGTGGGGTAGTAGACATTTAACACCCACAAGAATTTAAAGGAGTTGTTTTATCTGCTAGAAGAAACCTGTGCTATTCCACTAGTATGACGGAAACAGATTGAAATTTATAGGATGAAGGAAGCAAGCTATTTGAGTTGGATCAAAATAACCTAAAAGTTCAAATGGGTTGTATATACAAGATGTATAGGAACAGGACATACAAAGATCTGAGTTTTGGTGCTTTGTGTCAAACAATGCGAGACTGGAGCCTTGATGAAATTTCTCTTTAAAATCCAGTGTTTTGTTCACATACATATCTATAGCTGGTGCGTGTAATCCAGCAATATATTCAAGACACCTTAGGTTTACAAAAAAGCACTGGACTATTAAATTTCCATTGTCTCTAGACAAATCTCCAAAATCCTCATCAAATTTGACCCCTATTATAAGGCATATGTAAAAACATCAGAGCTTCTTTTACTCTTTCTTTAGGTAACTACCCAGACTCTCAATCTGAGGTTGATTTATTTATTACCTCCAGTTAGACATATTAAGCCCATTGCTATTCTCATTAACGAACAGTGGTTTCCCTGTACATTACTTCAACGGCCAACTATTTTTATAATTACCTTGCAAATTTTAGCTCAAAGTAACACTTTCCTGTCTTAAGCTGTTTTAACAAATTCAGGCCCTTGGGCTTGATCCAAGCAAAAATCCAGTGAAATTGGTGGAAAGACTTTCATGGACTTCAAGGGGTTTGGGAGCAGCTCCTATGCACATGCCATAATTTGTACTTAGAAATGTGGTTATTTGCAGTCTTCCCATGGATAAATAATATCGTCGTTAGGGAAGCTAACACTGCCTACTACTAATCTAAGCCAATGGTTTCCATTATAATGTTCTGTTTTCCATTTCTTATAACTCTGCAAAGTTTTGCTGGTATAAGAAAAGCATTTCTACACTGAGTGTTTGCCTCAGGTTGATTCTTTTCAATATAATCAAAAGCAGTTCAGAGTTTTCTCAGAACACTGCTGGGGAAAAAAATGGGGGAAAGTCCAGTTTGCTAATATTAAACATTTATATCCCTCTTTTTCAAGACTTTCCCTCACCCCTTTCCTTACGATGAGAGACTTCACATTTGGGAGGGTGACATTTTTGACAGCATCTTTTCCACTCTATAGTTGCTTGTGATTTTGAAATGTATTCTTGTTCCCCTGTTATGATCTCTGTCTAGAGATGTGTAGATTTTGGGAGAGAAAGAACTCTTTTTTTACTTCACACTTTGTTAATGTAACTGTCACTTTGTACTTTGGTCTAGGTGCATCAGAGATCTGGCAAACATTGTGATCCTCGTGCTCTGGAGGGACAGCACAGCCTTCATGGCAGGTAAGGCCATCTTCCTAAACAGCCTGTGAGTGCTCTGGATACTTTTCCCTTCCCTTCTTTTCCTAGGGTGGTCTCTATGTTTTAAGAAACTCTCACCTTTCTGCTATTTTGCCAGGTCTTTTTCTACCAAAAACCCGAGGCTGTCATTCCTATGGCTCCACTTGTCTACTAGAAAGCGAAATCTCTAGAGAGCTGGGTTTGACATTGCTAAAAATCTAACATATTTTGGTACCTCTTTGGTTCTGGTCTGGACATTAGTAGGGTAGTTTTTTTCTGTATACTTTCATGGTAACTAGGCTAGCATTGCCTTTCCTGTACCAGATCTTCACATCTGATGGTTTAGCCATGAGTGCATGTTGTCCTATACCACACAGTGACTAGACACAGAGAGAATTTTGGAAGGCACTCTACTTGTTCCAAGCACACCCAGACATGAGGTGATACCTCCATGTTCACCCGATATGAGCAGAAGGCATAGGGAAAATGAGAAGTGACCAAAGGGTGATGTTTCTCCTCATTTCCCAAGTAGGGCATACGAAAAAACAAGACCCTTCACACACACATGCTGTGCTATAGGGCTGTGATGGAGATGCAGATAGTTATGGGTCTGCATGGACCCTGATGCCACTTGAGCTAAAATGAATCCAGTAGCTGAATTTGTTTGTTTGTAAATCAGTCATCTGTTTGTTGCACCACTGTCTCGGGAACAGCATTCAAATACAAAGGATTACAAAAACCCCACAATCAGTGGGATTTTTGCAACTCTTTTTTTTTTTTTATCCTGCTGGAAAATTACCACTGAAAAGCTTGAAGAAGGATATCTCTGGTGCCCCGACCAGCACTGCTCATCTCCATATGCTCCACATTCACCAGTGAGCCCTTGCTGAGCTGGCAGCCCAAGCAGCACAACTGTATCATTGCTACTATACCAATCCATTACTTTGCAAAGCACACAGCCAGCGTACAGCTCTCTATAAAACCAAACTATTCCCTGCTGTGTGGTGTTCAATATGTCAAAAGAAAGAAAAAAGAAAGATAAGAGAATTCCACTATAAGTGCAAAAATGTTTATTGTTGTTGCCGTTGCACAGCTCTGCACCCAATGCAAGACAATTCCTCTCTCATTAAGTCATGATGAATGATAGATGTGGCCAGCGGCTAAGACTAGTTCTTAGATTAAATGTTGTGAGAAATGTCTCTCTACCACCAGGCAGGTGAGATCATTTCTTTTTCCCATTATACTGGTTTCTTCTCTCTGTTTCTGAGTAACACAGCATGACTTGATAGTTTCTGCCTCTAAACTATTGACGTATGTTTGCTTTGAGAGGGGCCTCCTAAAGTGTGAAGAATGGGCCAAAGAGCTCCTAACTACTCACAGCAAGTGTGGCTGTCAGGCTGGAGCCTTCGTAGTGCTTAACCCTTTGCCAGGTTTTGCAGAATTAGGGGACTCCAGCAGGTCTTGTAGGATTTTCCTCTGGAGAAGCCAGAAGGCAGCTTTCCTGTTTTCTGGTCTAATCAGATGCAGTCTCTCTCAATCTCTAGATATTCTTTGAGTCATCTTCCTGTTGCACTTCAGAGCTTGTCTTTGTGTGTTTCACACATAAAGAATCACCACACTACACAGTGTCCATCAGAGAGGACATCAACACTTCTTTATTGAAGGAGTTGCTTGGGAGGGTCCAGTGGATGGATACTAAGGAGAATTTTGTTCCTGGTGCTATTCCCATTTTTGACCATGAGCAAGCTGTTCCATCACTGTATTTCTCTCAGTCTTTAACTGGTTCACTGGGGTCCAGTTTTCTTCATATATCAAGTTTCTGTGTGCAAAGTTAAGCAAAGCTGTATACTTTCAGAGGATCGAGGCCTTAAGACTGTAAGGGAATGTCTACATGGTTAATCAGAAGAGGTCTACAAAGGAAGCCAAAGTGCTGCCCCTCTGATCACCCATATTTGCTCCCTGCCTTAGTGGGAGAATCCAATCAGACTTTGGCAGATACAAGTCCTAGGACTTTTTTTATTTTTCATTCTTATATCAAAAAACCCAAAACAACAACAACAACCAAAACCAAAACAAACAAAACACAAAAAAACCCAACCAAACAACAATTTAAAAATCATCAAATCTCGTGTGCTGGGAACCCCACTGGAAGCACCTGCTCCCTGCACTGTACTAGCAAGCAGGGCTTTTATTGCTATTAATATTTCAAGATGAGACAAGGAACGAGAGACAGGTATGCAAAGCCAGATTCATAAACCTTGGATGGTTGACCTGGATGGGTTAGTTTAGATTGTTCACGAGTGACTAAATAGAGTTGGAGGTGAAAGGACAAATTATGAAGCCTTATGTTATTTGAAGAAAACAATCGTTCAATCAAAAATACCTTGCAATTGCTTGGAGAGGGATGTGAGCTGCAGAAGTTTGGTCTGGAACTCAAAGTTTCCAAGAGTTACAGGATATTTATTCCTGTCCAGAATTTTGGCTTGGGTTGTTGGAAGGAAGAGTCAGCCATGAATTTTGGATCTAACTTCAGACTGTGCTATCATAAATCCAAAAGAACTGGACGTTCTCGTCCAGGAATTCAGTTTTTTTTCTTTAAAGTGTGATTCACTCAGCATGACTAAGGGCATGTCTACATGGATGGACGAACAACTTCTTCCCACTCACCCCACCAGCCAGCTTTTTAACAGGGGTCATATGGCCACCTTGGCATGGTGTTGCATGTGGGTTAGTAGGAGTACTATCAAACAGACAGAGGCCTCACAGTAACTGTTGTGAACAGTAACATTTATTTCCTTTCAGATCTGTCCCTAATACTGAGAAGTTATAGAATTGCCTTTTAAGAATTTAACAACAACAACAAAAAAATCCTCTGGTTCATATCTGTGCGTACATATGTGTTTGCACACACAAAAATATTCTTTTCACATACACTTTGATCCTATAAGATTCCTGCCCATTTGAATGGGACTGTTCCTACACCTAAGTGCTTTGCTGGATCAGGGCCACTGCCAGGAAAGTGGAAAGTATTTCCTATATTATTCTGACTACACAGCAAAAGGGATTGTAATTAATATCTGCATTGCATTTCAGCTTATTCAATCTGCAGTAAAAACAAAGCTGTAGTAAAAGTGCTTACATGCTTTTTTTCAGACTGTTTTACCTATTGGATGCCTAGTAAGTCTCTTGTTAACACCAGAAAGGTCAGATATAAAGACAGATGGATTGTATATACAGAAGACAACACTACCCATAATTGAAGTTTCACACTTCAAATAGAAACTTCAATTTAAGGGGAGAGTACTAATCACTGAAGAAAAAAGATCTTGGAAAGAAACACATAAAGCTCTTATTTCCACCTCTAATTCCAGAGTGCATAGGATTATACCAGAAGTGGTGACGGAGTGTCCTAAAATAAACAGAATGACTTGAATTAAAGCCATTGTATTTTCCAAGCCAGACATTTCTAAAGTATTTCATTTCCCAGCCCAATACTTGTGAATCCTATCAAAAGGTCACATATTAAGGCACAAACCCTATAAACCAATTTTAGCCATTTACAAAAGGATCTAGCTAGCCAAGTCCTGCTTCAAACAAGACCTAAACACTTGAAATTAATCAGAAGCCCCAAACAGCCTGTGTATAGACCAAATCTGCCTTACCCTGCAGATGTCAAAGTACACTTAAGCTTGGAAGATTGCTGGCTGCATAGTTGTGGTCACCAACCATCACCAGACATCCTAAATCTAGAAGATGATGCCACGTCTTATTTTGCTAGAGGTGCAAAGATGTGATCAGTGCTGCAGCAAGGATGGCAGTATGTGGTAGTGGAAGTGTCACCAGCCTCTGGCCCATTTCTCTAGCCCTTGGGTGCTCACCCACAGCAGGATGCTGTAGTTTGTGTCTGTTGAGTCCATCGGAGACCAATCTTTGTGTTTCCTACATCCTGAGAGGTCCTTAAACACTAGGATATAAGATACCCCACAAGTGCCTGCTCTTGCACTCTCCTCTTGGAGCTGGGCTTTGTCTACCAGACAGGAATCAATGTATTTCCAGGAAAGAAAAGAGGGCAAAAGATGTTTCCCAAGGACTAGGTAAAAACTGGGGAAAGGAGTGGCTGGTGGTCTAGGATTAAGACCTAGGCTTCAGGTCCCTGCTACAGATTTTTTCACTTGTTACGCCATTGATGAGTTTAAAGAAAATTGCACGGGATCGCCAGGAAGCTGGGCCTGGAGCCCAGTTTTTATTTCCTCCAACTAAGAGCCCTTACAGTTAGGCTAAAGTTAGAATTCTCCTCTTTTTCTCTCTGGCTAGTCCTATAACTCTGCCAGTCCTGGCTGCTCTGCAGCCCTAGCAGAGTGCTGAAGGCAGAGATAGTCCCAACAGTGTTGGGTACAGACTGGGGTGGACAGAAGGGTTGCTGTCCCCCTCCTGTTGAGCACATCTTAGAGACCAAGGTCTTCTTCCTGGCTGGATGTGCTACTGTACAAAATAGTAGTGTTGCCACTGTCACCACCACACACGTGGCAGACCTGATTCCCTGCTGAGTGGTGGCACCCAGGGCTTCCCACTGCCTCTCAGCAAAGAGGTAAAAGCAGATTGAATTGTCCTCTGGACCTGTGTGCAGCCCAGTGATGGTCTCCTAAGTATGGAGAAAGAAAACACCAAAATTAGTTAAGCTGGACTGTAGTCTGCAGTCATTCAGAAGGGTCAGACTCTATTAGAAGAAAAGGTACTTAGGTACATTAGGCAATCTGGACTATATCACCTCCACTCTTTCTCAGGATGAGGCACCTAAAATTCCAGTGAAACAATATACAAACTAAGCAACCAAGCTTGGCCAATGACCACTCATTAAATGCTCATGGGGAGGAGAAGCCCATCTGCTTCATTTGTGTTCTTCATGTAAGAACATCAGCACAAGGAATGAACAGGGTGTTAGAGAAGAACTACATGCATCAGAGAAGCTGTCATCTCATATCAGCCTCATCTCTTCCATCATTCAAAAGCAAAGAGCAGAGTACTTGACTCACAGCTTCTCAGTGCCACCAAGCACTAGAGGATGTAATTTTTCCCTTCATTTCCCAAACAGGGAATAGTCTCTGCAATGTTGCAAGAAGGAACAAATGTCCCCAGAACTGAGCCTAAAACTGAGAAGTCTCGATGACAATTATGCACCATCAGGTGTCTCCATAGTGAGAGAACATCAGGTCCTAAATGGCTTTTTAGCAAATAAACTCCATCAGTTAGATTCAGCACCTGGAACTTCAACTCATTTTAAATAGAAAAATGCCCCTTCTCCTTTCCTAAAAGCCAAGTAACACAAAAATTTAGCAGAATACCAAAGATAAAGAAAGATTCTCCAAAGATTGAGTTACTCAGCCAAAAGCAGATTTCTCTCTGGAAGAGAATTTTTAGCTGGATATACCACTAGGACTGGAATGGTAACTATGTGATTATTTTCTTCTTTTTCCTGAGCTGTTCTGAGGATTTTCTGGCCTTAAAAATTAATAAAACTTGTTCTCAGCTTCTATAGCCTCTGAAGGTTCAACAGTCTTATAAATATCAGTCTAGTTTTAGTTGATTATGTTTAGATTTTAGGGGTCTGCCAGTGAAAACAGATATTTGAAAACATCAGTCTTGCCTTGAAGCAAACTTCATACCATTCCCAGGCTGGAAAGTCACGATTTGTGCTCAGCAGGCAGGTAAAACCTTTTAATATGCATTTTCCTTCTGAATTGTAGCGTAAGTAAATATCCTCCACATTTTCTGCAGAAAAGTATTTAAAAGTAGTTTTTTAAAGTTCCATTTAGGAAAATACATTCTGAATTGTTTCAAAACAAAATTACTATTTATAAATTGACTTGGTTGCTTTCATATCATCTTATGACAACTCATTAGCAGCCATGGTTTATACCTGTCATATAATGGGGTCACAGCATAATTATCAAAGTGTGTGTTTTTGTTCTTAAAGCCCTGAAAAGCAGTTGTGATTTAATATTGATTGAGGCATCTTATTTAGCATCCCATCCTCTTGGAGTTGTAATGAAATAGCTTCATACTTCGAACAAGGAGAGAGGATGAGATTTCAGTGTACTAATTAGAATAGTGACTGTTTTCAGTTTCTTAGAAAAGATTCTTGAGTATCACAATAAATGATACAGAAAAGGTATGTTCTTCTTACTTAATTCAAGTGCATAAATTGTGCTACTCTCTCCTGAGTATATTAGTGGAGCTGTTCTGTTTTCCTTGTTGACTGTGACAAAGTCCATCCATCTAAGCATAGGAGACAGCTCACCCCAGTGCAAACAGCTAAAAGACAAATAAATACTCAGGATATACCCCTCTGGGTGCCAGGCTTTGCACTGTATGTATGGCTGGTTTTCCTCATGGCTCTGCCCACCAGTCTTAAAATTGCAATTCACCCAGCCATGTTTTGACCCATTCATAGAGAAGACCTGGAGAACACCCATGTAGGAAACTGCTGGAGGTTTCTGGATATTCAGATCATTTAGCTGATGCCTACCCTACAACTAGCAGGTCAAATGAAATCCTCGCTTCCTTTAATTCAACGTTGATTCTTGTTTCACAGGCAAACTATATCTTCCTGTTTCTAGGATGAGCAGAATTCACCTTTTGAGCTGAAATCCAGTAAGGTTGCTTCTCTGGAGATGAATAATCTGGTTCCTGAATGTGGATCTGTACTGAAACCACATCTGGAATATTGTGTCCAGTTCTGGGCCCCTCTTTTACAGAAGGACAGGGAACTGCTGGAGAGAGTCCAGTGCAGGGCAATGAAGATGCTGAAGGGAGTGGAGCATCTCCCGTGTGAGGAAAGGCTGAGGGAGCTGGGGCTCTGGAGCTTGGAGAAGAGGAGACTGAGGGGTGACCTCATTCATGTTTATAAATATGTAAAGGGTGAGTGTCATGAGGAGGGAGCCAGGCTCTTCTCAGTGACAACCAATGATAGGACAAGGAGTAATGGGTTCAAACTGGAACACAGGAGGTTCCACTTAAATTTGAGAAGAAACTTCTTCTCAGTGAGGTTGCCAGAGCCTGGCCCAGGCTGCCCAGGGAGGTTGTGGAGTCTCCTTCTCTGCAGACATTCAAACCCACCTGGACACCTTCCTGTGGAACCTCAGCTGGGTGTTCCTGCTCCAGCGGGGGGATTGGACTGGATGAGCTTTTGAGGTCCCTTCCAATCCCTGACATTCTATGATTCTATGAAACCTGGGCAACCACTAGCAAGAGTGGGAGAGATGACATGCAGAAGTTGGGCTTGGTCAACTTCAGGATGATTATTTTAGAAGTGGTTAGATCTGTGAAAGCCCCAGTCCAGCTCTGATCCTTCCAACAGCTCAGCATCCTGTATGTCCATGATTCAGCTTAGATTCTGCCTTAGTTTTCATACACCTTTTAGGAACATTAGCTCCAATAGTACCATCACAATTCCCGTACTGGTCACGATCAGAGAGAAGATAGTGAGTTTGTGGGCCTTTGATTTTGCCCAGGAGGTTTCTATGTTATGCTGCATAATAATATACACAGAGAACATTAAAAGTATACTACTACTGATAAAATACAGCATTTTTCAGGATTTTGCTTGCATATTCCCTTCCCCCTTACACATAAAGAAAAAAAAAATTGGCAGCAAAATGAAAATCAAGATTCAGTGTTTATCTTCAGATTGCATATGGTTTAGGTAGCTCCAATGTGACCTTCTACTCAGGTCTGACCTATGAGGAACAGAGCTAAATTATGTATAATGGTTTTGTGATGAAACGCAATGCCAATTATAGGAGTGAGATGAGGCCATAAACATACTGCACATAAAAATCAGAGAAGGAACTTAAATCCCAGTCCCAGAACCAAAAGATTAGTGCTCTAACCACTGACTGTAGTCAAAGCTTCCTTCTGGAAACGAAGGTTAAATTTCTTCTTGTATTCCTGCTGTGTGGTCAGAAGAGTAATTTAAATGCTTTCAATAATATGAAGGTTAGAGTTTTCATCCTTTTTCTTTAGGAGGTTTTCTACATTTAGCACAATATTTTTCAATCAAAATTCAGGCAGTTTACTTCTAAGGCTAAAAATGGATAATGACTTTTCGGTCAATTGCTTTTGACTGTCAATATGAAACCTGCATTACCATTCCACAATATCATTAAACAATCAATAGCAATTAGTGTCTAGTCAAGCCTGGTGTTTTAATCATTTAAATCAAAATGTCCATAATTGTTATTGTATGTAAATATTTGAAGATGTTTATAGTGGAGATGAATTTTACCCATCTAACCAAGAGAATTAGAATTAGTGAGAGCACCAACAGGCTTTGAGCCTCATTTCCCCTCTTGCTGAAACTGGGACAAGAAGGAATGTGAACTTTCCATATCTTGGGTAACACCCTGCCCTATGAAGAGCAATATGGGTTTGTTGGATGGTGAACACTGTGTGCTGGGTATGGCAGAGTTTTGCTTTACCTAATTTCACAAGGGTTCAGGAAAGCCAGAGATTGCACAGTGCATTTGAGCCATGGGCTGAATTTGCTCTCCATATCACAGATTAGCAAAGGCTTTTTGTACACAGAAGAGCCCCTTGCTTACAGAAGTCATCGTGGATTATTTTGGACTAAAATAGTGTTTTGTGCCTGCAGCAGTGATCCTTAAGCAAATGACAGAGCAGCTCTTCCTGCTGCTGGCTTTACCCAGAACTATCTTGGCTTAGCACAGGGAGCTACATGCAGTGCTGCTATAGAACTCACTGAGGTCAGGCAGAGGATGAATTTGTCCTATTAAACATACCAAGACTCTTACTGAGGAACAGCATATGAATTGCTGTCTAAGGGAGTGGACGACGTCCTCACAAGCACAGTTACAGGAGTTGACCATGTGTCCCCCAACCTGCCACATTTGTGTTTATAAATAGGAGTGACTACTTCATTTGGCCTGGTCCATCACCCACTCTCCTCCGCAGAGCAACCCTCATTGATTTGTGGCCTTTCAGTACCTAAGAGGGGCCTATAAGAAAGATGGGGACAGAATTTTTAGCCTGTTGAGACAGGACAAGGGGTGATGGTTTTAAACTAAAGGAGGGGAGATTCAGGTTAAACATGAGGAAGAAATTTTTTACACCGAGGGTGGTGAGACACTGTCCCAGGTTGGCCAGAGAGGTGGTGGATGAACCATCCCTGGAGACATCCCAGGCCAGGCTGGACGGGGCTCTGAGCAACCTGAGCTGGTGAAGATGTCCCTGCTCATGGCAGGGGGGTTGGACCATATGAGCTTTGCAGGTCCCTTCCAACGCAAACTATTCCGTGATTCTATGACTATGAGAGATATTTGCTGTAGACAGAAACCATTCAAGCCCCTGGATCCCATTTTGGAAGCCACATGGGAAACAACAGCAGGAGAAGCTGCTTGGAGTTGCCACCATTAATACATCTCAGATGGTTAAGAAGGCATTAGAAAGGTATTAGCTGGGAAGAGAGAAGTTTGGAAGAATGATGTAAGAGTCATAATGTTCATGATTTGGGTGTGACAGGGCACACTGACATCTGCAGCATTCGGTTAACTCAGTGATTTATATCCAAAGATTTTTGAAAACACCTAATTGTCTCTGAATGTTGTTGCAAACTGACATGAACACTGCTAGCATTAACACAGCAAATAAATAAGCAAGATAACAGTGAAAACAGCAGAAAATAACTCAGGAAAAACATAAATCCTGCTAGCCTATTGCTCAAGCTAGCATGCAAACAGAGCCATGAAGGTGAACCAAGCAGCTACTCCAGGTGGCACATTCATTTTCCAGTTAATACAAGGAATACGGATTAAGAAAGTGCTGTGGGAACATTAAAAAATACCCCATGTCGTACAGGTCAGTTCAGAATATGGAAATACAGAATCAGTTTTCTTTGGTTTTAGGTCCCAGACATCTAAATATTTTAAACCCTGCTACTTGACATTCTAAGCCACCACCCACAGTTTATTTTCCTGGTTACACATTCTGTGCTTCTGTGTGATTCTGTGATTCAGCCCAGAAAAGGCTTAGGTATATGCTTAACAGTGAGTTCAGGTAGTCCCAACAAAGTCAAAGTGTTTAGGGGGCTAAGTCCTTGCACGATTGATGTTTTAGACCTTCTGGACATTCTGTCTGTGTCAGAGCTGTGCATCAAAGAAAAAAACAGGAGGTTTTGTGCTATCAGAAAAGCTCTAGAAAACTGGTGAGACAAAGCCCAGAAAACAATTTGCACCCATGTCCATAAGGACAAGGCATTTAGCAGGTTGAGGCAGCATATCTCATAGTGAAGCAGTCCTAGAAGGACATTTTGTGTTTGACAGTTGAATCCAGTAGAGTTCCCATGGCTCGGATGTTCCTACCGCCACATGAGTGCTTTCTAGGGGGACTTTCTGTTGCCATATGAATAAGTGTCCCACTGTTAGCCATGGCATTGATGGGACTGACTTGGTCCTGGCTGCCTGAGAAGCCCAGTTTTGCTATTCTGGGTATTCTGGGAGGTCTGAAAAAACAATTCCCTGAATAGTATGAATGACCAGTGACTATTTGGAAGCATAAAACTGATGACCAGAAGGGAACCTCTACAAAATTGGGATTTCCAGCTCTGCCATTACACATAACTTTTCCCGGCTTTGGTAGTTCATGAACAATCAGGTTTTAAATGCCGCTTTCTTCAGGCTATTTTCTTGTGTAAAGCATAAAACGGCAGCCTGAAATAGGTTCAGCAGAACCTATGCAAAATATCAAAGCCAGCCTCCTACACCCTCAAAGTGTTAAGAGCAGAGCCTGCATTCAGAATTTGAGCCCAACAAATTTCAAAAATACCACACTAAAGGAAGATTCAGCACCAGGCTCCAATGCCCCAAACAGAGAGGTTTAGGGGAAAAAAAAAAGGCAAGACCATTTTACATTTGCATAACAACAGTTTATGTATCCCAAACACCGCTCATAAACTTCAGCATAGCTGCAAGTAGGACCTTTCCTCCTTGAATCTTCATGATCTTATTATGTTTAACGACTAAACTAACAGTAACATTCATGAGATTCACAGACCAAAGGCAAAAGATGCCCTGGCTAAAATGTTGCCCCTCTACCTCCCAGCTCTGCAAACACTTTCACCACTTTATTTTTGTGTTTTCCTTCCCCATTCCTCTCCCTCTGCTGCTCTGCAGCATGCGCAGTATCTCTTTACCAATTTGGCATCTGGGTGTATCAGAAATAAGCCTAAAAGTCTGTTGAATTCCTCTGAGAATTACTTCTCTAACAGACTTTTCAGTTAAATTTTTTCATCTGGTTCCAGTCAGCATCCAGGTTTTAAAAAAGACAAGCCAGCAGTACTTGACAATCAGTTCTCAAAGCTAAAGGCTCTCCAATAACATGCCAGCAGAGGAAGAATTTTAATAGAACCCACAGGAATTTAGAGACTGCATTTTTTTTTCTTATACATGTTTCAGTTTTTATTTATTTTATTTTTTTCTTGAAAGACAGGTTTTCCCTTCTGGTGAACTCCAGCAACAGGCAATTTCCATTCATTTCTTGACTTCAGCTATTCAGACGAGTGGCCCAGATGCACATACGCTGTTTCATTTTCCAGTGAAGTCACCATCCGATTTCAAGGCTGTCCATAGGGAGACGTGGAGGATCTCCAGCAGTGCTATCACACTTAATATCGGCACACCCCCACCTTAAAAAGAATAAAAAACCAAAACCCAGTGCAGCAGGACTAACGTATCCAGCCACAACCAATTTCCCTGGTCATTGTGCTGAAGAGCTTTATCATTCCTGCAAGCGAACCACTCCCCTGCAGTGCAAGGTCAGGGCCCCTATAGAGGCTGCTTCCACTGAAAAGCAGAGGGAGGAGGAGACACGAAGATCCCTTAAATCAGGGGAAAGAAAAGACGCAATGAAAGATTTTCAACAACTTTCTAATATAAAACAGCTCTGCAAAACTAAAAAAGTGGCTGTGGGAAGCAGTCAGGAATCTGCTCTTTATCCCATCTCAGTACTGCTAAATGGTGAGAAACTTGGCAGAGGGCCCACACTTTTACTTATCTTCTAAGTCTAAAATCATGATGCTTTTTTTTTTTTCCCCATCTCTTAATTCTGTGCAAAGTGTTGTGCATAGAAGGGAAAACACTGCTTTAGATGTGAAACCGGCAGTAGAGCCTCTGGCATTCGGGTATTTTATTTCATCAAAATGAGCTTTTCTTCCGAGGTGAAGTGTACAATGTAACATTACTTAATTGCCCACACTGCTTGGTGGATGCTGACATATATTGTAGAAATGTTAACTGTTTTACATTTCAATGCATTCCCTCTCCCAGTCCTTCTACTCTGCTGCTTTGCTGGGATGAATCTGGCCAGCTGCCAGATAGGAAGCTTATTTTTCACTGGTGATCATAACTCCGGCTGGTTGTACCAAATAACGTAACTGGCGGTGTTAGGAGGTTTATACAGGAAGCCCTGCTGTGCTGCCTTAATTGGGATCACTCTTCTAGCGATAGAGTAAAAAGGTATTAAGATAAATGAACTGCTTATTGGAAACTACGAATGCCTCCCCGCATCAAGTTCACAGATAGGGAAAGCGAATGCCGCTTCTCTCCTCTTTCTCCTGAGCTCCTCCTTCCATTATTGCAGCTCCCCAGCCACGCATTCTTCTCCTCCAGCCTAGCAATGCCGCTTTTACAGCCCCGACCAAGATTACATGCATTTGTCCGCCCTAAAGACCGGATGGCATCCCACGGCTGACTCAATTTTCTCTTGTTCTCAATACCCTGCTGCCCTGATGGAGTCAAACTGTGGGGACGTTTCTGCCTGGAGTCTCCTATGCATCTGGCCACTGGCTCTTTTACAGCACTGCTGTCTGGAGGTCCTCCTCACTCACACCAAACACAGTCCACAGGCCCATGAAAAGAAGGCAATTAAACATTTACATAGTGTGGCTCTAATGGTGCTACAAGATCTAGTGACAAGAGTGAGGCTACTGCAACCAGGACCAAATTTTGTCCCTGTATTGTGAAGATGGTGACTTCAGAGGTGTGCAAGGCACACCCTGTAAATCTTTTGTGTTGTTTCCTATCATCTGCTAGGTCCAGGCAAACTGGATCCAGGGATCTGGCAACTTGAGAAAAACACATTCACACAGTCCCACAGAGACCAAAACTTTTACGTGAATACACTGGTCCATCAACCAGTGCCCACAAGAGATGCTTTGAGAGAGACCAGCTGAGCTACACTGGGTAAAGAGACAGGCTCTACCTGCAGTAATGCAATAACTCGATGTTTCCAAATGGTTAGATTTAGGTCAAAAGGTAAGCAAAGAAGTTTCTCGGTGCTGATTCACCCTGGGGTCATTCAGTTTTATTTAAGTAAGGTCCACTTCAGGTCCCTCTCAATCTCTTTGCAAGCTGACCCAAATCCGCACTTGACTGGTTCCATGCTGACACAGGGAGGTAACATCTGAAACCCTGATTCATCACCCATGCAATTTGTTGGCCCCACTGTAGCTAGTAAGCATCGGAAATAAAGAAATCCTGCTGGTATGATTCTTGTAGCAACACACTGCTTCCTCCTCAGATTTGTACCGTTAAGACAAAAGGAGAACAGACCTGATTTGATTGATTTGCTTCTGATCACAATTAACTTAGGTGTCTGTCAATTAGACACCTGGACCAAATCTTTCTCTTTATCATGGTCAGACATGAGCTGAAATGATACAGGCGCCCTGTGGGCACCTCTTGGAGGAGCTGAATTTGCTTTCCCCCTGCCACCTTGGCTATAAAGAACGCCCAGACTGACTGCTTCGAACTTGAACTCTGCCCGAGTTTGCATCTAAAACCGTCCTTTAAAAATATAAACTAGGCTAGAAGCATCCCATCTGAAGCTATAGGGGTGTAAATCCTCCACTCTGTTTCAAGTAGGAATTTGCTCCCCGCTCTGGGAACATCAGCCTCAGAGGGGCATCAGCACGAGGATTGCCTACAAGTGACCACTCTTCTTCCACCTCTGTAGGACAAACAAACACACTCTATAGAGCTAGACCCAGGCAGAATAGTTCCTCAGCATGAATCTTCATCCCCTCAAATACAGGAAGAAAGATCCCAGCGACTTTCCCAGGACTAAGCAGCTCAGCCAACATTTCCAGAAGACAAACTGCACACAGCAGAGTGTACCTGTTATCCACTGATGCACAGATAGCTCCGTGCTTTCCAGGCTGGCTATGCAGGTCATGCAAAATGTTCATACTTGTATAGGAAATTAACTCATTCTTCATGCAAGACAAAGGTCTGACATTCTCCTTCAGTTTTAAAAACACTTAGGGGGCAGGCACAAGAGTATTTCAAACCACAGCAGCTATTCCCTTTCACTTTCCTAAGTCTTATATTTCGGTGTGCTCTCTAAGTTCAAGAGGCACAACTGAAACCTGTCTGGTCCAGCTCCCATCTGTCTTCAACTGTCTCATTTCCTGGAGGCCCAGCATAGAGGTCACTTCATTCAAAGCCCACCACAACCATAAAGTGGTGTTTTATTCACACTATTGTCCTTTTGAGACTGGATGGCAATTCAGCATTACCTTGTTTACAACCAGCCCCGCCAGCAACCTGACTGATTTGATAAGTGCTGCTCCTCCATTAAGGCTCCACCTATATATAATTCCTACAGCTTGCTGCTGTTTCACCTTTCAGAGCTCATCTGCAGAATCAAGGTCCTCCTTGCTCATATTCGGGTGCTTTGGGTGAGGGGATGGATGGCAGCAGGACACACAGGGTTCATTCCCCACTCTGCCAGGAACTTGCTTGCCACTTGCCCTAACAACATTATCAGCTCACCAAGATATGGAGGATTTGGATGACATATCAAGCTTGACCTCATCACAGCCCAGGACTCTGCTAGGCCTTGGCTTTGGCTGAGCAGTTTTGATCCATGAGCTCACCCCGCATCAGCTCCCTTTGGCCAGGGCTGGAGCTTTCTAAAGGAGTAATTCCCTGCTCTTGGCCATGCTTAGCCAAGGATTTATGGCAGCGACACTGAGTCTTATGAGAGCAGAGTCTCCAGAAGGCACAAAAAGACAAGCTGCTTGCACTCAGAGCTTCTTAGGTCAAGGAGGCTGACTGTTCATTGCCTTCACTTCATTTTGGGAAACAGGATTTTGTTGGTATTCTTTGGTGAATAAACAAAATAGTATCAGTCCAGTACCTGGCCTACATCACTGCTTGCTTATCCTAACAGAAACAACCTTGCAAGTCCCAAATATTGACCTGCCACTTGGTCACAAGGACAAAAGTATTATTTCCTTCTTTAACTGGTTTTACACTTGGACACAATGGCAGAGAATGAGATTGTGAGAGAAGATTTTTCTTCATTTTCACTGTAGAAATCAATACCCATTTCCATGGTGGGTTTGCGCTGTCTCCCCTCCAGAGCTCATGGAGGGGACTGGACTCTCCTCCACATGCTGCTGCCCTGTAGGTGGTTATCACAGTACCATAGCAGGGAAAGGCTGAACTCCATCTTCCATCCCACAGGAGAGATCCAAAACACTCAGAGCCCCCTGTTCAGCAAAGAGTGAGAAAGAGCTGGAAGGAGCTGGGATGATGCCGTGATCTGTCAGGAGCAGCAGAGCAGAGAGGAGGAGGGCAGGGATGGAGAATTGCACATCACCATCACCTGCTTCCACTCTGACGGCATGGTGACAAACCGCACGGTGACGTTCCCATGCACCGTCTTGACAACCCATCAGCGAGGTGCAAACAGCAAAGTGTTGCATGGTAAAGAGGCCTGGCATAATGGCCTAGGCAAATGTGCAGGTAGGCTGTAGGAAAGCCAGAAGTTCACAAGTACCTCGTTAAACATGACAAGGGTGTTATATCCTCAAGGCTCAGAGATCTCCATTTTGGCTAAAAAAGAGATACCAAAACCTTTTCCTTTTCAAGGACAGTAGTGTCACAGCATTTTCTATCCAGGTTACACCAGCAACCTCAATAAAAGTGAACCCTGACCTCTCCACACAACTCCACAGCCCTCCTCTACATGCTATCCACCTCCCTCAAACCCATGCACAGCACCACTGCCCTTATGTGTATGACCCCTCCTGCACAACATCACAGCCTACTTCCTCCCAGCTCTATACGCCACCCCATAAACCCAGGAGTGGGATTCACCAGGAGAGAGTGATGAGCTGCTTTCCATGGATACCCCTAAGCTGCCTACGCGTGGGCTTATCCTGCCACAGAGTCTGATCCCCACCACTCAGCTGGGACCAAGTCATCCCATCTTCTTGAAGCTGTCATATGCTAGATGCATGTCAGGAGCTTAGAAAAGTACTTTAATTAGCAAGGAACTATAATGATGCTTCAGGGAAGGCATACTTTGATGGTGATTTAGGGATGCTAAACTTTTTCCTAACAAGGAGAAGTAATAGACAGTAAGGAAGGCTATAGAAAAGAGATTTGTTGCACTGAATCCCACATACTTTAGACACAGGAATGGAGAACTTGTGGCCCTTCCATAAACCACAATTCCGTTTTGTACAGCTCATGGGCACATTGTTTTTTTGGCATTATTATGGACTGACGTTTGTTTCTCGTTCACCAAATGAGTCCAAAACACTGATTCAGCCCTTGGAAAAGTTTTCTAACTCCTGCTTCAAAATGTGAACAAAAAGCACCTGCCCTGCCCAAAACACTTCACCTCACATTGCCAGTAAATCCTTCCAGAGCAGATATCAGTTCCAGCCTGCATCTCTCTGTCATTTTCCCCTGTTTACAGAGCATTGACCCATAGAAGCTTCTGTCTAGCTGCTTTCCTAGTGCCTCCTCAAAGAGATTTGATCTGGTTGTTTACTGAACTTTGTCCAGTGTTTATTATTTAAGGGATTAATAAGATAGATGTGAACACTTTCAGCCTAGCTGTGCTTTGGGTTACCAGGATGATTGTTTAACATGTTCCAGCCTCCATGGGTGTAGTCGCCAATTAAAAGGGTTCCAGTGGGAGCCTGTTAACCTCCCTGTATACTGAAGTAAAACAATTTATCTCCTTAGTTCCTGAATTTCCACCAGAAGCTCTTCAGTCATGTCCAGAGCCAGGCAACCTGCTGGCTCTGAGCAGTCTCACAAAGTCAGCTCCTTTTCCTGTTTATGATTTTGCCACAAATAGAGGCTGATCTTTCCCAAATTCACACCTATTCACACTTAATTAGCTCAACTGGTATGTACAAACCTATGCTGACATGAGCGTTGCTCACACAGAGATCATCGCAGCTGTGAATAAAAAGATCCTGACTCCTTATCTGCTCTTCATGCTACTGGGACCATGTGTCTCATCCCAGCCTTCAACTGTATAAGCTGAGAACTAAGCATGAAGATTTTCACATGGCTTTACCAATGCCGCTTACACAAACGCATGAGTGAAAGTCCTCTTATCCATGCTTTGATAAGCAGAAATAATTTCATGTCTAAGCACACAAGACCGGCAGTCATACGACACGGCAGTGTGGTTTTCCAGCTTATCTTTACATGAGGTAGGGTCTGAATGCCAGTCCTACTGTCCAAGCATTTCCATATAACTGACTAGCACTGCTTGGAAAAGTCCCTGAGAGATCACCAGATGTGCTGTGCACAACCGATGTTGCACGAAGGCATCATGCAGACATGGAAATATCCTGACAGCAATGACTTCTCAGTCTTTAATATGGTATTTTTGACAATCCTCTACATTGCCCCTGAATTTTGACTTAAAGTTACATGGGGAGGGCATTCTGTGGACCGCTACCCAAACTAGTCTTCTTTTTGCTGCAGTTTTTTCTTTGAAGTCCCCAAGTATGTGGGGTTTCACATGGACCTCACATTAATATCCCTCATTCTCATAAGGAGAACTTCTTGCATGTACCATTATGTGACTCTTACAGTCAGAGCTGCAGAAAGAAGTGGTAAACATCTAAAATTTGGCTACAAAAGGGCTCATGTCTGGTCACATGATGGAGGAAATAGAAGGTTAGAAGGTCATGAAGGGATCACAGTCACTATGCAGCTCTGTTTGGGGCCAAAACCAAAAGTCACGCTTTAATGGTCTATTCAGTGTCCTGCTGTCTTTTCGAGTGAATCAATGTCCCATTTAATTACAGGTTTTGGTAACTCCATTTCTCATTCCATTCTAAGCAACATCCATGACATCAGCAGAAACAGACTAAAGACACATCCAACATAATTGTCACCAAAATGACAGTTTCCTCCATGGAATGACAGGCAGGTGTCCTGTCCATGACAAGAGGTGGAAGCAGACCTGCTACAGAACCTGACACACATGTGTACATAGATGAGGGTTGGGTGCATTGTGATCATACCTACGGGATTCTCCAGGGTTCATCGGATCTGATATGGCTGACTGCTGTGGACACACACAGGGTCCACAGCTTTAAGAGGAGTAAGAAGTCATGGGAGAAGAATAAGGGAAAGAAGGTTAGGAGCCAGCCAAGCTTGCCCATTGGCTATGGTGTGAACATACCTGAGCTCTGGAGAAAGTACAAGTCCTGGTGCATCAGTGTTTGCGTCTGAGTGATATGGGATGGCAGACTGTATAGATTATGTTCTTAGGGACATGGTTTACTGCTGGTGTTAAGTTCATGGTTGGACTTGAAGATCTGGAGGGTCTCTGTCAGCCAAAATGATTCTATGATTCCATGGATACCTCCAGTCCCGTCTTTTTACACATCCAGCTGCAATCAGTATGTCACAAGAATCTGTAAACAGTAAAGAAAAAAAATACAAATATGTGTTTTTTGGTTTTGTGGGGGTGCTTTTTTTTTTCTTTCCACAAGCCACCTGCTCTCTGTCAGTGCGGAGCACAACTTTCTGTGTAGCAGACCAATGAACAAAACTGGAAAGCATCTGTCCTGCAACTGGATCCCAGCCCATGACAAAGAGAGAATCTGATCCACGACAAACAGTTGGGAAGAGCATTCAATGCTCACCCTGTGCTTTACAGCCCATCCACAGCTTTCTGCCAAGACCAACCAGAACTTCTGCTCAACACCAAAAAGAAGGATGGGGGAAAGAAAAAGGTAAAGTAATTCTGCATCACAACAACCTTACGTTCTAGAAGGAGACAAATGGTGTTTGCCACAGTTTTCTTATGACCGAATACTACAGGTAAGCAATCCAGCTCTGTTCTTATTAAATTAAAATGCAACATTTCTGAGGGCATTTATGAGATTAGGAGAAAACCCCACATAGTCCATCTTCACCTATATGATAAAGTGTCACCCTCGGTGGATAGAAAGCCTTGATTTAGTCATTCATTCAGAAGAGTTTTGAGTCCTGGTAGGCCAGGAGCTAAGCTTTCAGCATTCAGGGCTAGATTTAGGGAGTTGCCATGTCAACACACCTCCACCGTTAGCAAGAACACCTCAGAGACTGGGATGTGAACTAGAAGCCCTATTTTTAAGTCTCCATATTCAAATTCAGCACAACATAAACCTCAGCCTGAAATTCCCTTGAAACTGTTGAAATCCTCCCCACTGTACCCAAGGTGGAATTTGGTCTGCAACCCTGTGACCACCTCAGGCCAATAAAGTAAAAAAAATAATATCCTTTCTGCTGAGCAACAGCTAGAACATCCTTCTTCCTTAGAAGAATATGAGCCCATGGAAAAGTAAATTCACTCAGATATAACATTTCCAAGGGGGTTATTCTTCTCTCTCACTCCCAAAATGGGGGAAAGCTCTTTGCCAGCATGTAATTTCTTTCCTAATCACATTGCAGTGTCACATACCAGTGAGCTAAGGGCTCCCGCAGCAGCGTTATTCTCCGGCATATGTGACTTTGTATAACATGTGCTTCGCTCGGCAGTCATCAGCAACAGAGAGCAAGAACATACTTCTTCCTCTATGACATTATTAGGCATTAAGAGCACTATATAGCAGTGCATTTCAGCTTCTTTATTTTCTCCCTGTAAAAGCAGCTTGGCCACCTGGTGTGCTGCACACACAGTTAAATTCCAAATGTAATGTATTTTGTAGTGAAAGAGATTAGAAAGCTGCTGTAATGAATCTCATTACCAGTGTCTTTATATCCTCATCTAGTTGGAAGCAGAGATCATCCAGACCTAGGTACTGTACTTATTTAAAAGAATATCATCTACCTCTCAACCCTGTCATTACAAGACAAATTGTTTCCTTTGGCTTGATGTTCTAGTCATGCTTTTCTCAGTCTTAAAACATGTTAGCAGCCAGATTTTCTGGAGAACTGAAGGCCAGATTTCTAAGTGCTCAGCAGCCGCAACTGGGCTAGATTATTTTACAAGTGTTTGATTCCCATTTAGACACCTAAAATAAGAGCCAGATTTTCAGACATGCTCAGAAGCCTCCAAGATCTTCTGAAAATCTGGACCTAGAGTTACTCCAGTAACTTGCCAAATTAGTGGAAATTAAAGTAGACAGTGTCTCATCATGTTACTTGTAATGATAAACAAGCAATCTTAGTGTTAGATCCATTTCCAAACCCCATCCCCCGCTTCAATGGCAGTTGTTTGCTGCTCTATTCAAACACATACCAACCCTTCCAACTGTGATTTCTATGTAAAGAAAAAAAAATCCAACTTTTTGTATCTTCATATGTTCTCAGAAGAAGAAAAATACATCATTTAAGATACGTTTGGTCAACTTTTCGAAGACTGTTGTGTAGTGGTAAAGATATTGCCGGGAAACTTCAATACAGAAAACAAATATTGGGAAATCATTACAGCTGGTAGGTTGGAATGGAGAGTCCTTTGTATCTCTGACAGCTGAATACATGTGTCCTTCCTTGGGTTATGGCAGACAGGCCTCTCATCCTGCCTTTCACTTACATGACTGCTCAAACATATGTAATCACCTCACTTTTTCATGCTATAAGTGTTTCGTCATAGAATGGTTTGGGATGGAAAGGACCTTCA
The DNA here is from genome assembly GCF_037038585.1 of Patagioenas fasciata. Lineage (NCBI taxonomy): Eukaryota > Metazoa > Chordata > Aves > Columbiformes > Columbidae > Patagioenas > Patagioenas fasciata. Next base: position 162,899,159 of record NC_092521.1, on the reverse strand, counting down.
AGATGATCTAGTTCCAAGTCCCCTGCCATGGGCAGGGACACCTTCTACTAGACCAAATTGCTCAGAGCCCCGTCCAGCCTTGCCTTGAACACTTCCAGGAATGGGGCATCAACAGCTTCTTGTAAGTCCCCTTTAGGTACTGGAAGGCTGCTCTAAGGTTTCCTCACAACCTTCTCTTCTCCAGGCTGAACATCCCAGCTCTCTCAGTCTGTCTCCATAGGAGAGGTGCTCCAACCCTCTGATCATCTTTGTGGCCGTCCTCTGGACTCATTCCAACTTCATAAGACTCCAACTGAAATGCAAGAACCACCCCTCCCTTCTGATCCCATGGCTGTGCTGTTTCCTGACCTAGAGTTCAAGAACAGATGTGGGCCAAAACTGATTTTCCTCTCTCAAGAATGTTTCCAAAATTCCAAGTATTTTCATAAGAGCATGACAGAAAGCCTCCAGACTGAAAATTTTGGAGAGACTCAATCACTGAGGAATAGTTGTACAGGAGACTCCTTCAACCAATCCCAGCCAGACCAAGGCCTGCTTTAGGCTAAGCTTCAAACTCTGCCAAAGCTTTTCCTCTTTTGTTCAATAACTTAGCATTTATTAGGCAATCAAATAAGATTTACTGGCTATCATTTGGGTGGTCAGAAGAAATAGGACATTACAATTTCAGAGAGAGACATTCCCTTCTAGTCCTTCCTTGGCTGAACCTTCACATTTGTTGATTTACAATCACTGGGATTTCAGATCAGCCAACTTCTGGTTTGTGCTTCTATTTTTCTATTTATTAACTTAAACTTGCCTGATACAACCATCCTCGCTAGTGCTGTATCACATCCCAATACAAATGAACCCCTTCATTTATTCCAAACTCCTCTGTACAAATACCCAAACTACAGAAGAAAATCAGGACTCACCCATGAATGACTTGTTGACTGGATGGGGACAGTCCTTATAAATATTCTTTGTAAGGAAGTTTTACCTGTTCTGGAGGTAATATATTTCAGTGTGAAAATATAGCAGATTGGGATGATAAAACTCATCCTATGATCAAAACCCTGAAAAAAGACCTGTTTTCAGTTCTCTGATCAGATGATACAGACTTTCTGTATGGCCTTGGGCAAATTTTTAAACCTATTAGTTCCTCAAATGAGGATAAAGTCACCTCTTTTCTCCCATTCTGTCTGATGAGTATGGTGCAGTCTCTTCCTATTTGTCACAATGCCAAAAAAAAAAATCAAGGACCTCAGCCCAACAGTATTCAAGAACTAAGGTATTTTAAGGAGAGCAGAGAAAAGGAGTCAGCAAAATGTGCGTGCACCAGTAAGAAAATCTCAGGCATTTCAGGTGATAGATTCAGTGCCAAATAGTAACAATACTCACATACATATTCTAAAGAGAAGCTTTCAGCCTTCCTCAATAGCTTGTTCTGCCAAAGCTGGCTCTGAGAGCACCACCCTGCAAACCCTAAAGGCAAAGATATGCTTTGCAACTCATTTAGAGACAAGTAAATAGGGAGGAGATCTGCTGGAAGATGCAAGGAAAGAACCATGCATGTAAAAACGCCATCATTTACAGATAAACACAGAGAACATTTTATTTTTGAACCGATGAGGTTTGGTAGGCACAACAAGTTATCCATTCACTGCTGCTACCCTTCATCTCTTGCTCCAGTCTATCAGCATTGTAAGGCAGCATATCTGGATGTGAAGCACTCCCCGTATGAACGGGCTATTCATCTTCTGACACCGCGCAGGCAGAGCATGTGAAATGTCGGGAGATTAGACACTGCCAGGGTGAGAGATTCCTCCATGCAATTAAAGTGTGAAGAAGACATAAATCACAGATTTAAATGACTCCATCCAAACAGCCGCCACACGCAGTCCCCTCGGCAGAGGCAGGGTGGGCTTGGCAGCGGGGTAACCAGCCCCAAGTCTGATGGAGGAGACGGTGTTTGGACCGTGGCATAAGCACAGAGATGGAGGTGTCGGTTGTGCAGCCTTTCCTAATGGGCTGTGATTGAGGAGGCAGCGATGGGCTGCTCTGGCAGGTGAGGCAGACACAGTGAAATAGCCCAGGGAAGCAGGGTGAGGAGCAGAGGCGAGATGAAACAGCAATATTTGAATAAAACCGGTGTCAGAGAAGCGGCCATGCTGATATAATATCAGCAATGAGAGGGAGAATGTAAGAAAAAGTACATGGTAAATTAAGCACCAAGGCTGTTAAAGGTTCAGTTATTTTCCAGCTAGTTGCCTTCTGATTGTTCATTAAAGTACAATATCCAGCCCTGAAAAACAGCCAGTGAAAGTTCACTCATTTTTCCTGTTGGCAAGTGGTCACAGGATCTGGAGACAACCTGGCTCCCCGGATCTTGACTCACTGCAGTGGTGCCTTGGTCATTAATATTCATATAAGAGCTAATGGTGCAGAGTTGGGTGTTTGCATTCGTCCTTCCTGGTATTTCCTACACTTGGATGTACGCAGCACTCACGTTTTCCATGGGAGAGGCATGAGACTTGGTAGAGTGCTCAAGCCCTCCTTTCTAGAGACAAGTTCGGAACCCCATTTTCCATTAAAAAAACCCAATAAAATAAAATAATGCATTCCTCAGAGCTGAGGACTGAAGAATGACCTCCGTGTCAAAAACACCAGAGGACAAAGGAAAATAATTGATTTCTATTTAGTAGAAATCTCATGATTTTTAAGCCAGTCTCCTGGTTGTGGCAGTGTTGAGCGTGATGTTTTTTGCAATTTCTGAGCCATCAATCCTGGCTCTCCCAGCAGAAGAAGAATGGAGAAACATGAGCAGCAATGTCCTAAACCACCATGCTTTCAGGAAAAAAAGAAAGAGGAGGGTCTGAGATGGCTTTGAAGGATGCTCATAAAGGTTACCATCTCTTCTTTCATCCTAAACCCACTCGTGGCCCACAGAGACAGCCTTGGCTGCAGCCCCAGGCTTAGTGGAGTGTTAACTCCCCAGCACCCTGGCGCTGCGGGTCTGCAGGCAGGGAGATGTCACCTGCCCCAGGCTCAGCACAGCATCACCAGGTCCCTTGTGCTGCCCACATCCGGCACTGGGGATCATAAAATCATAGAATCATTTTGGTTGCAAGAAACTCTGAAGATCATTGAGTTCAACTGTTAACCTAACCCGGGCACTCCCCCATGTCCCTAAGAACCTCATCTATGTGTCTTTTAAAGCCCTCCAAGGATGGTGATTCCACCACTGCCCCGGGCAGCCTGTTCCAATGCTTGACAACCCTTTCTGGGAAGAAGCTTTTTCCCTAATATCCAGTTTAAACCTCTCCTGGCACAACTTGAAGCCATTTCCTCTTGTCTTATACCTTGTTAGTTGAGAGAAGAGTCCGACCCCTTCTGTGCTACAACCTCCTTTCAGGTAGTTGTAGAGAGAGAGAAGGTCTCCCTTATCTCACTTATCCTCCCTAGGGGATGGTGACTCGAAACCCATGGACACCGAGCCAGGGTGAGTGTGATGCAGGGGTTTATAGGGGAGGCTAAAACCCCTGGCAATACCCCAACCCCACAGCCAGCAAACTTGCGATCGTGGTAAAGCTGTCTTTCCCAAATGTGCAAACTCCTGAGACTGCAGCACTGGTCTGCAGGAGCTGTCAACAGCAATACCTTTTGTGCAAAGGGTTCAAAGGTCTCAGGAGCTGTGTACCCAGATGGGTGCTAAGGGTGCGGGATGCTCCCCAGGCAGGTGGGGTGTCTATTGGCATTGGCAGCAGGGGTCTCTCCTGAAGGGGAGCTGCCACAGCTTCAGACGTGTGCTACCCCTTTAGTTCCGCCACTGCAGGGCTGTGACATCCCCACACAGCCCTGCCCCTTTAACGGGAACGGGGTGAAATACAAGGAGCTGAGCGCTGGTCCCAAACGCTTGAAACCCACCATGTGGGCCCAGCGAGACACAAGCTCGCCGCAACCCAGCACGTCGGCAGGCGGCATTTCTCTCTCCCTGCAGATATCACTCCGTCTCCGAGGACAGCGAGGGGGGAAAAACAAGCAGAGACACAAGCTGGTTGAAGGCACGTTGCCGGTGCCCTGCGCTAGCCTTGAAATACGGGGCACTGCCGTCCTCATTCGTGCCTGGCAGCAAATCTCTGCGATGTTTGCTCCTGCTTGTTGCACTCTCAGGGAGGACTTTTGGGGCAGGGACCTGCTCCCAGTTGGCGTCGATTCATCTGCCGTGCAGTGTTGCGGGGCTGCGGTATCTTGCAGAAAGCTCCCACACTGATTTTTGTCAAGAGCGCCGGGCAATAATGGAATGACACCTCGCTGTGTTTGCAAACAAACACTGCCTCCCTTCCTGTTTAACACCATCTGCCACCCAACCCAATTTCCCTACCCCCGTCCCTCCCCAAAAATGACAGCCAGAGACAACTCCAAAAAGCAGCTGCTAAGACAAACCGTGCTCTTTCACGCTCACGTTTCCAAGGTGCTAGCAAGGAGCCTGCGGTCCTGCACTGCCCCTGCCCACGCACCAGTACACACCTTGCTGCATGCTCAGAGCTGAAAAACTGTCTGGGCTGGGGGTTTCTTTATCGCTGCTAAAAAAAACCAAACTAGCTCAATGTGAGTTTGCTCTCAAGTTTTTCTGTTGCATGGTCTTCTCCCTGCCCAGCATTTGGAAATTGTGTGGACGTGGGGGTGGAGGTAAGAGGAGACTCCACTTAGCTCCCCATCTCCACCAGCAGATTAGCTCAGCTTCCCTGCATGGCTTTCCCCAACAGCACTTGCAGGCTCAAACCCAGGGCTGATCGGGTTATGACATGTATCTGGCACCCACGCAATCACAAACATTTCCCCAGGGCTACTGCACTGACTGATGTGCCTCCAGGGAGCAGATAAAAGTCTTCCAGACTAGCCCAGCTTTTGGGCCAGCCTTTCTCATTTGCTCTCCTTGAAATGAAGAAAAAGGAGTAAAAGGAAATAACTTCATACATCCAAGGAATGAGTTTACCCAAGAAGGATCAGACTCCTCAGGGCTTCGATCAAGGTGGGGAAAAAAACAATTCCTTGAGTAAAGAGACTGGTTGAAGAAAATCAAACACTCTGCTCGCAGCACTGCAGGTGGGAACCTGCTGCCTTATTTATCACAGAACTGCAGAAAACAAAAAATGAGGGTGTTGCATCCCACAATGCCCCGGATAAGATATTAACACTTTTATGACATCTTTATTCTATACTTTCCTTGCCATTAACAGCCGGGACTGTTAACTAGAGCTCACGTGTATCATGTTAAAAAACAGAGACTCTTTCACATGTTTCGTACCCATTGTCCATAACATTCAAGTCCTCCCCTCTGCATGGCAGAGATATCCCCCTGGCCAAGCCAAGGAATTGAGAAGGTGCCCCTATCTTGGGGCACACACACATCTCCTGGCCTCAGCTCCATCATGCAAGAGGGACTTGAGCTCCAATATTTAAACATGACCCAGTAGACACACTGTCCTGATACAATCTTAAGCCTCAACCACTACTTAAATAGAAAGCACCCAATTACTTTCAGGCAATACCCAAAGATAATGTAGACTGTCAGCTACCGGCATTTTTATGTGGATGGTCTTTACATAGTGCTCATCCTTTGCATGAAAGTGAGCGGTTTGTATTTAAGAGGGTAGCTTTATTTCTTCTCCTGGGAGGGGATAGATTAATGCGAAATGAGTGTTATCTTCCTGCCTATCAACAGCTAGGCCAGGCTCACATCCATTGTAATTTGAGGCATAGTTCAAAAGAAAACTATCTGGATCTTTTTTCAAGATCCCATTAATCATCTCCTTCACACTCCCTTTCTAGCAGCTCTCCAGTATGCCATTTGAAGCTGGATGTATTAAAATGCTTGAGAACATTTAAGTCTATTCTTGCTCAGAAAGTCTTCAGTATGTCCACATTCATTATTGTTCAGCCTCCACAACTCCTAGGTGTTGTTTCTGAGTAACCACAGCTGGTTTACTCTTTCTGGGGATAGACACAGAGGTTACTGAGGTCGTCATGGACAACCCTGCTCTTTTGGATATGTATGTCCCATGGTATGAACAACCATGGACAGCCCTGCTGTTTCAGATACATATGTCCCATAGTATGAATTTTTAAATCAGGAGAGGTCAATCCTACATGCTGAACATCCCAGCAATCGTGGGGAGGGGCAGGAGGAGACAGCTTCTTGCAAGAAACCATGCTCAGGTCCTTGTGACCTCCACCAAGATTGTAGGCAAAAAATGCCCTCTGCATTTGATACAATAATTGGCCTCTGAGTGTAAAATAGCTTGTATTTTGCCTGCAGCATATGTTGTGTCCAAGCTATCCCTTCCCCTTGCTGGAGAAGGATACCACTCGTTCAAGAGTACAATCTCTGCAGTACCAGCCACTGCCAGAGGGAGGAGGTCTACATTGGCCTTCATCTTACAGACCATTTCCTACATTGGAAAGGATAACACCAGGCAGCTGGCTGGGCGCGTTGGTCAGACCACCCTTGTTTCCATAGAAAAATCCTTTAAGTAGACCACAATCTGACAGAATAATAAAGTACTTCCCATCTAGGCAGTGATGGAGATGTTTTATTCCCAGAACAACCACCTGCCTTTCTTTCAAGAGCTAATTTAGTCTTTTCTGCCCTAGTCACTGACCTGAAGATGAAGCCATCTGTCCACCCTCCAACAGCCTTCATGTTACATATCAGAATGTCACGGGACATGGCAGGGATGATCTTTGCAAGGGTCAAGATGGAAAGCACTTCCCATGACCTCATCGCTTTTTAGGTTTCTCTTAATCCTCTTTTTGCCTTTTTCCACTGGTGCCAAGCCACCTCGGGTTTTCATGTTGTGACTCAAAAGGCATTTAAATACTTGATAGCAATGCTGATAATAGTTTTTAACCAATTTAAGTATGTTTCATAAATTAGTTACCTCCCAGGTGGCTGACCTATTTAAAGGCCACAAGTGAAGAGCCACAGGGTAAATCCTTTCCCTGCCTACTGGGTACCACAGGGTCCACACTTCTGATTTTACAACCCTTCTGGTTTTACAAGAGAGCAGATATTTGGTTATGAAGCCTTGCTGCTCCAGTGACCGAAATCTCTTCCACTTGAGGGCATCACCTATTCTTACTGTAAAACACAAGGTCCATTTCAGTGATGTTTCATCTGCTCTTCGAGGATGTCTAAGGCTTCTCATTGCCTGTTTTACTCTCCTGGTAATCAGATCCTCACTGTGCTCACCCAACTCTGCCTGCTGAGATCCCTGCTATGTACCCACTCCACTAAGCTTTCACCCCCACCTCACCCTGCCCTGATGGTCTGTGTCCAAGGGACAGAATGCTTCCCTGCTCCAGAGGCTTGATTCACTGTGGGTTTGTGCACAATTGCTGCAGGAGAAACTGGGTTTTTTTTTTCTAGTTCAAATACAGGGACTTGAAGTGCAATACAGGCAGACAAGAGGGGTTTGGAATGGTGCCTTCCTTCCCCACCCCTCCTCGGTCCTTCCTCCAAGGGTGTGGGGAGCTAACCCTATGTGCAGCTATCCTGGTGTGAGCCCATCCTCTGCATAAATCCCTGTTATCTCCATTCTAGCCTTAACCCTTTACAAATGCCTGCATGCATTTTCACAGGACTGGTTTGACATTTCCCTTCTAATACCTGCAAACAATCTCTATCTAACAAGTTTTGCTTTTGGCCCAGGTATCTAGGATTAATATATATTTTACCTCTGCATTTATGTTTTAGAGAAACAAACCAAGAGACTGTCACCAGGAGGAGTTTCTCCAAAGCAAGCCCACATATCACTGTGACACTCAGCAGTCGATTCAGTCCTCTTTTGCCCTTCAGGATATATATTCATTCATGGGTGTTGTATGTGCTCCTGTGGAAGCTGACAGGCAGTTTAACTCTATTTTTATGCCATAAAGTCCGTCATTGCCTTTTAGAAAGCATATATTGCTTGCATCTTCCACTTCATTAAAATCAAAAGCCCTCTGCTCCCTTCCTTTACCTCCGGAGGAAACAGTGGATTTGAGAGGTTGTTTTTGAGAGCTGCATTCCTTTTCTGTCTACACATTCCATCCCAAAACATACATAACTCTGGACTACTTCATATGCAGATTTTGCTACAAAACAAGCTGAAAAAAACCTCACTGATGTTTTCCATTTTATGGATGGTCAGCTCAGTTGTTTTGGGTATTTCTAAATACCTGTCTTTTCAGCCTTTCACAGTTTCCTCCTTTTCTGCTGCTGACAGTGTTGTTCTGGGCCAGGTGAAGTTCTCCTCCACCAGCAATCAGCAATGGTTTATGGCAGTCATAATTATGAAATTCCATCTGTCTCACAGCAGATCCCTCAGGAGGCTGCTAATCAAACAACATTCAATTAGCCCCTCCAGCTTTGCCACATATTCAGCTACATCATCTCCTCATCCTACTATGAAACTCAAAGGAGCCGACAAAATTGCTTGGCTGTGGTGCACAATACACCGTTACATCTTCTGCAGCTCTTCTACGAATTTATCTCCTCTTTTCTGAGGTTGTAACAAACTCCTCAAAGGCGAGTAGGTTTAACTGCTACAGAAATCAATTTTGCTTGGTGTCTGTTGGTTCTTATCTATAATCTGTTCTGAAAGAAAATAGTGGCCCAACTATTCACTATATTGCTGGCAGTCCTCATTTTCTTCATTAAGCACCTTCATTCTCCCCAGAAGTTTCCAGTTCCACTTGTATAAAAGGACTTTCTCAGGTCACAGCAAACTCTTTACTCCATCTGGGAACCTGCTGCTTTAACTTGTTGCTTTGTTTAATTTGTTAAACTGCTTCATGAACTCCTACTCACAAAACAGACAGTGATGTGTCAAGGAGAGATAGGGTTGGGTCCTACAACTGTTGGGCAACCCCACTTAAACCTTTGATCTTCATTAATACAACCTTCACTGTTGTCTCCAGAGATCTATCACAGTGACTTTAGTAAGAAGTCTTAGAAACATGTGGAGGTAGAATTGAGCCTTTTAGTACCATGGGGGCAGAGGCACAAGATTTTGGGGAATCGCAGCCACACTGTGCCTGACTAATGAAAGGATGACACGAGTTATTTAGGATGTCAATTGAGTATCTTCTAGGATCATTTGGTTTGAATTAGCAAAAAAGACATTTGTCTGAATTGCAGTAATTGATGAAGGCAGAAAAGCCACGATAAGATCTGGAGTTAGATGATATAATCTAGGCTCTTCCTCACAACACTGCTGGATTTTAACAGGACTTTGTCAAACCTGCTAAGTGAACATGAGAGCTAACATGATGGAGAGATATACCCTAACCACCCACCCAGAAAAAAACACACAAGGAATCAGATAAGAATAGACTTTGAATATAATCCACTTTTTTGCCAAGCCTGCAGAAAAAGGTCAGAACTTGCTTGGTAAAGAGGTGGTTGTTGCTTGGGTGAGATGCAGTCTGAGCAACAGAAGAAGTTTGGGGCTGCCCTTTATTTTACATAAACGTGTTCACCCATCACTGGTTTCAGAAGGTGACCTTCCATAACCTACATGCTGTGTTTGGTTCGGAAGCAATGTCCCTTGAAAGGAGCTTCACAAGCAACTTTCCTGTCTTGCATGAAGCAGCTGCAACGGCATGGCTCTGGCTGGCAGCACGAGGTGGACAAATTGGATCGCGTGACACAAAAACACTTGATCTTCAGTAGCAATTAATCCTGCATTGCTCATCATTATCAATAAGAGGAAATATTCAGCACTGTATGCCTTGCCTACACAGCAGACTACTCTTAAATGTTTGGAGGGCAAAGTGTGGTGCTGGCATCCCTTTTTGGTACAGCCTCTCTTTTTACTGCCAGACAAGGATGGACATACTTAATGAAGCGTGAAAGTGGGATCAGGCAGGGTCCATCCCACTCCCCTGCTGCGGGCTTCTGTGATCCTGGTAAGTGACATGTTTTCTCTGTGGCCCAGGCTGCCATCAGAAAAAACGGGCATGATATTTCCTTCCTCCAAAAGCTTGTCTTTCATGTTCAGCTTAAAGCTCTTCAGGTGATGGCCTACCTCCTACTTTGTTTTTGCTGTGCTGCCATCATTGAAGAGCCCTGTTTCACTTCAGCTCTCTAGACATGACCACAGTGCAAATATTAAGCAGCACTGACAGCTGAAAGCCTGCTTCCACCTTATTTCCTTCGATGTCAGCAAATAATGTCATGGCATCAGGGATGACACACCATGGCCTGACATAACAGAAATGACACAACATGCTGAAATCAAGACATGACAAAAATTCAAGGCACGGACACAGCCACTCCTGAACCTCTTTTCAGCTGGCAGGGAAAGACAGGAGTAGACCCTGCAAAGCACATCACATGTTGCACAAGTTTCACAGCCTCCAACAGATGAACCAACTGAACCTGGAGCTTGGCTGCATTTTGCCTTCATCGCTAAACTCCTCTGAGGAACACAACAGCACCAGGCGTTGTGTCATTAGACAGAAGGAATATGAAGTGCTTTATCTCTAGGTCACTGTTTCCAGCCGAGTCTTGTATAGTTTGTTGGTAGGTAAGAGCCATTGTCACCTGATTGTCATTGTGAATGGAAACAACAGTAGACTTAGTGGCCACCAGAGAGGTGCAAACACATGCCTGAGGGAGAACAAAGATGAGTAAGGGAGTGGAGCATCTCCCTTATGAGGAAAGGATGAGGGAGTTGGGGCTCTTTAGCTTGGAGGAGACTGAGGGGTGACCTCATTAATGTTTATAAATATATAAGGGGTGAGTGTCAGGAGCATGGAGCCAGGCTCTTTTCAATGACAACCAATGGTAGGACAAGGGGTAATGGGTACAAACTGGAACACAAGAGCTTCCACTTAAATATGAGAAGAAACTTCTCAGTGAGGGTGCCAGAGCCTGGCCCAGGCTGCCCAGGGAGGTTGTGGAGTCTCCTTCTCTGCAGACATCCAAACCCGCCTGGACACCTTCCTGTGGAACCTCAGCTGGGTGTTCCTGCTCCATGGGGGGATTGCACTGGATGAGCTTTCCAGGTCCCTTCCAGTTCCTAACATTCTGTGATTCTGTGTGATTCTGTGAACTGCAGGGCAGGACTTGGAGACCCGGGTGCATCCATACTGAGGTGGTCATGGCTAATCTGCTCTCAGTTTTATGAATAGGTACATCAAAGCAGACTCTGAGCTCAGCTATGCCTCTTGCAGACCTGTCTTCCCCTTTGCCCAGGTCCTCTCTGATGCACCTGGACACTATGGGCATGAGGACTCGGCACCACAGCCCCCTCACCATGGCGGCCCAGCAGCTACATCCACCTCCCAGGCAACCCCCAGCTGCTGCTGGTGATGCCATCCCCACTGCTGATGAGGCTGTTTTTCTTCTGCAGATCAATAGCGAACTTCAGGTCTGTCTTATCCCGACTGCACTAAACAAGTGGCACTTCAATACTTCAATGACAGCTTCCTAAAATACTCCAAGATAGATAGACAGGAGAAAATTAATGGGTTAGAATGGAGTAGGGCAGGAGAATAGCAGTCATCCAAAACACCTAGGTTTACTTAAGGGTGCCCTGTCTCTGTCTAAGCCCAGAAACGCAGAACTTTCCTCTACCAGCGAGTTGTAGCCTTTGTCATGTGCAAGGCACAAGCAAGAGGTCAAGGCTGAATTTGGTTTCATATCCCAGCACCTCAAAAGCTGAAGGTAACTTCTTGGTCATGCAGCAGGTAGCAAAGATGTCTTTCAGGCAGCCTTCCATTTGGAAACCTCTGCGAAACACAGGCTGTCTGTCACAGAACGCTCCTCCTTGAAAAGAAATGTGCCTATGACCATTTCGGAGCAATCTGACCTTTTTCATGGAGATATATGCCTCCTTGTCAATGGCTCATAAATGGATGAACAGCTCAGCTCTTTTTAATAGAGTTAGGCACAGGGTAATAATAGACTCGTGCAGCTCTCTCTCTTTGCTTAATTCATCTTTCTACAAATCATTAACATTGTTGGAATAACTGCTATCGTTAGCTTGGATTCCTCCTTGCAGCAGATAATGGCAGCATTGCAGCACACAGCACATGGAAAATGGGGTTCCCTGCTCCTGTTTGCACAACAGAGACTCAGAGCAGGGCTTTTAATTGTCCTGTCAAAGGAAGAAAGGTGCTGAATAAAGGTGCTGAATAAACCTTTCCTCCTCCAGCAAAGAGCATGGCACAGGGATTGGTGCAGCAGATGCAGACACAGCAGGGGCTCCAGCTGAGGCTCTCAGTGCAGAGGTTGTAGCCCAAACCCAGCACAGGTAAAAGTCATGCAACCTTCTCCTACATCTCCTAAAATGCCCCCAACCCACGCAAATCATTCTGTGGTCCCTACATACACAGAAACCATGTCTTCCCTGTTGTCACAACTCCTATGAGGATGACACCAAACAGTAATGGTAAAACTGCTCACTTTGCACTAATTTTCATCATTTTTGAGCCAAATCCATATTAGGCTTCAATGTATACCATAGCCACAGCAGTGATGACCCTGTACAGCATCAAACAGGAGGTTCTTAGGGACATGGTTTAATGCCAGAGTTAGGTTATGGTTGGACTCGATGATCTTCAGGGTCTCTTCCAAACAAAATGATTCTGTGATTCAATGATTCTAAACAGGCTTAATGTGACATTGATATTCCTTTCAAAGTATCAGCAGCTGCTGGGAGCTGAACAGAGCCTCACTGCTGTGTGACATGGCGAACCCAGTGCTGGTCTAAGCTAAATTAATCCCAGGCATAGCCTGGTGCTGGATCAAAGCAGTCGCTGCTTTGGGCAACCTGCCTGCATGGCATGAAGGAGGGAGCTCGGCTTGCTGCTGCCGCCAGGCTCAGGGACATCATGGGGAAGGAAGCAAAAACCTCTGGGTTCTTTTCTTGACACGTGCAGGAAAACAACCCAAAGCCCAATCCTGTGGTTCCTCAGACCCCAAATGATTAAATGAGTCCCTGGCAATGAATGGGGCTCAGCCCTCAAGAGCTCTGAGCCTGATCCCGCGGTTGGGATCTGCACATGTATTCGATTAGCATTGTGGGATCATCCTTTAATTAAATTTACCGTGTTTGGTTTAGAAGCACAGCGGTCTGGACTTGATGACAGCAGTACACAGGATGGGGTCCACTGCTATTTATGCACGTTGGGGCACGATGCGTGCTCTTGTTTCATGTGCACAGCCCTAAATGATATCCCTGGGATTACACATATGTGACTGAGAACAGCAATTGGCCTGGGCCCGGGAGCATTGTGTGACTCTTCCAGTAATCTGAAATGATCATTTCCTAGCAGTGTGTTTGTTTCTGTGTCAAGGGAAATAATCTAATTTGAGCGCTGTAAAATTTACAATTATTGTGCAACAATTTTAATGAGGTGGGGTGGAGGGGGAGGATCAGGAGAACATCAGGATGAATTGATGCGGTGTGAAGGTGAAAGCAAGGCAAGCTTCTCCCCAGAAAACTGTAATCAAGATCTACCACTCCTGTGACAACATTGCCATCTGCAATTAATGAAGGCTCATGTGTGACCCCAGACCCTAACATATACCATGAGTAGAATTATGCAGAGATGAGAGACCTGTAAAGCACATGGTTTAAAGGCATCAGCATCCTCGCAATGGAAGCTCTGCAAATCACTGGAGTTTGCTGCTCTGACACAGCTTTTTCCAGTGAAGTGTCTGAGCCAGATTACATGTATTATCAAACCTGCTCAGGCAACTGGGAGTCAAAGGATCCTGAGCCAGTTCTGTGCACATTGTGTTCTTTCATAAAAGATCTCCCGTCCCTCCAGCATTCCATCCATCACAGTATTATACATTTCCAGTCCAGCAACTCCAGTTTGGCGATGATGCAGAAGTGAGGCTCTGTTCAGGTCTGTACTGGGACTGACCCAGAGAGCAGCATCCACCCAGCCATTAGCACCAGCTGGTGTGAAGCACAGTCCTTGGATGTGGGAAGTGTGCCATTGTACAGGCTTCCACAGCAGCAGTGTAAATGGATCCCATCCAGACATTGCTCACAGGGAAGCATCCAAAGACCCAGGCAAGATTTTTGACTCTGTGGTGATAAAAGTTCTGTTGTGCTTGTTGTTCCATGTGCAAAAAGCAAGAGTGTCCTGCTGTGATTTAATTGCAGTGGAGAATTTGCTACAGAGGTGGCACCACAGCCAAAGAAGCTCACTGCATTCCTTTGGGGTGGGAAGCCAACCTGAAGGTCCCTCTGACATGGGGTAACAGAAGAGACCCACCGCAGTGAGTGGTCTTTGTGACAGGCAGCTGGGATGAGAAACAAATGGACTGCTGTGGCCTTGGGGACTCAGGGGCAAACCTCAGTGTCACTTCTCACTGCTACTGTGTCCAGTGAAAGCACTGCAGAGGGGACGATTTGGACCAGTGCCTCCAGGAGCTTTGAAGGAGCCAATGCTGAGACACTTGGTCCTATTTCCCTCCAAGAACGAGTTTTGTTGGCCGTGTGTCTGAGAAGAGCTCAGCATTCTTCATTGTCATTCAGCTGTTGTGTTAGACATGTACCATGTGGGCAAGGACCCATGAGCACCAACCAAAAGATCCCAAGGTAAATTCTTTGAGTCATCATTTCTCTTGACAGGATGGTGAAGGAGAGTGTGGGGTTGCCTGCATAAGGTATTGAATGCTTCTGCTCATGCTTCCCCCATAACCTTGTGCTCATACTCCTGGGGAAAGTCTCCTCTCTGTTCTGGCATTACCCATGTCTTGCAAACAACTTGGACCGAAAGTGTCTTTCTCTAATCAGGCAAGGTAATTGGTTTCCACTGCCCAGGTTGTGTTGATGGTGGCTGTTACTCAGTCCCTTATGTCCTCCTCAGATGTCAGACAAAAGGGGTACCACAACTCGGTCACAATTGGGGTTTTTGTGTCTTGTTTAAAGCACTTCCCAAGAGGACACTTCACGTTTCTGCCTGAGCCACTTTATTTCCATCACACAAGCAGCACTCAAGCTAATGCACAGCGAGAGCCTTAGTGGGAAGTTCTTCAGGATGAGGTAAGAGCCAATATGTAAAGTGGTTAATGAGCTTGTCACACACAGCAGTGCACTGGGTTACCACTAGCAGAAGTGGCTAGAGCCAAGCACACACTCCTCCAGCAACAAATGCCTTAATGTCTGTCTCTGTCTCAGGGCCAGGAGCTCTGAGAGCAGGCAGGGTCAAAAGGGTCTGGAGCACAAGTCCTGTGAGAAGTATCTGAGGGACCTGGGGGGTTCAGCATGGAGGAGGCTGAGGGGAGACCTTCTCGCTCTCTACAGCTACCTGAAAGGAAGTTGTAGCATGGAGGGGGTTGGTCTCTTCTTCCAAATTACAAGCAACAGGACAAGGGGAAATGACCTCAAGTTGTAGCAGGGGAGAGTTAGATTGGGTATGAGGAAAAATGTCTTCACAGGCTGCCCAGGGAAGTGGTGGAGTCACCATCCCTGGAGGTGTTTAAAAGATGCATAGATGAGATTCTTAGGGACATGGTTTAGTGCCAGTCTTAGGTTAACCATTGGACTTGATGATCTTCAGGGTTTCTTCCAAAAAAAATGATTCCATGATTCTACTCTATGAAAATGGCATCTTATAACCCAGAGGTATGCCAGACCATTGAAGAAATTACCCCTAATGCTTAGGGGTAGCAGTAGGAGAAAAGCCCCAGGACCTGTTTCACCTCATAGAATCACAGAAGAGTTTGGGTTGGAAGGGACCTTCAAAGCTCATCCAGTGCCACCCCTGCCATGAGCAGGGACATCTTCACCAGCTCAGGTTGCTCAGAGCCCCGTCCAGCCTGGCCTGGGATGTCCCCAGGGATGGGGCATCCACCACCTCTCTGGGAAACATGGGACAGTATTTTACTACTTTCATTGTAAAAGATTTCTTCCTCATGTCTAAGTTCCCTCTGAAGGGTCAGGGAATTCACCTTGGTGCTTCTGTATTCTCTCCCAAACCATCAGGAATTAAAAAACAGCCCCAGAGAAAAGGAAAATGAGTCTGTAAAAGATAAAAATCAGTTTTGGGAATAGAAGGAAGTGGAGAACCAGAAACAGCTCTCCATTTTTCTTTTAGGCAGTCTAGGTTGAGGTAACAGTATTCCCTTAATAGCAACAGGTTGTCAAGGACTGTACAGCTTCTAATAGATACTACATAGTTCACAGGATAAATTCAGAAGTCTGCAGGAGAATGGTACTTGGCACCGTGTGTAATTCACTGACAGCACGCTGCCGTGCAAGAAACCATGACATCTTGACCGAGGCTGAGAGCTCAGAAGGATGCAGAAAAGGGAAAATCCATTTAAACCGGGTTCATACTATCCAGATTTTCCACCAACTTAAAGCACAGATATTGGAAGTGAGTGGAGTGGAACTGAAAGACATGGGCCTACACCAAATACGGCACCAAGCAATGTCTAACCAAGGAAATCGAGGTGTGAACATGGCTAGAGTAAGGGTCGTCTTCTAGATGCCACAAGGGTCTTCAGCTGTCCCCTGCAATACATGGCCACTGACTGCCATTCTAGGCTGAGTAGATACACCATGTACCTTGACCTTTCCTCATTTGTTTCCTTTCATAAGTAAACATAACCCAGGAAATAATCACTGCTCAAAAGGTGTGAGGAGATGGAGCTTGACCTTTTAATGTCATTAATGTGTGACAAGCCCAAATCAAGGATCCTATCTCGGCACTGCACTAATTTCAACACATTATTCTCTTTAGGCTTTCAGTCTCGTTACTCATAGAAACCATAATTCATGGAAACACATAAGAGATGGACTTGAGGCAAAGAACAAGGACAGGACAAATCACGCTAATTTAATTTACTTGGTTAATTACATTTCATATCTCATTCATTTGAGATATACAGATGAGTAAAATTCATATGGACACAGACATTGAAAAGCCAAAAATAAAGTCATGAGCAGTTTCATCTTCAAGTTGTGCAGAAAATGAAAGTGAGAAAGAGAGAGAGAGAGTGTGTTAGTTAGCAGATGCTGTAAGGGGACAGGAAAAATACAGTTTGTTCCTTCTGTAATGTCTCTGACCTCATCTTTCCCTTTTCCACACTCTTCCATATTCATGTCTGTCTTCCTAGTTCTGTCGCTACATTTTCCCATTCTCATTTTTGTTTTGCCCCACAATCCAACCTTCTCCAGTAGTAGGTTCCTAGAGCCACATTCTTGTGGCCAACTGAAATATTAATATTTCCAGTAAATGACCAACGGAGGCATGAATGACACTGAACTACTCCAGATACAACCCAAACCCATCAGGAGTAGAGTTTCTCTGACTTATGCATGTGATCCTAAGGAGCTGCTCCAACAAGCAGGATTTCCTACTTTTTCTTCCTGGAGTTAACAGCCTAAAAAGCCCCCAGGGATCTGCCAGTTCTGTGCCATGCAGAGCTTCAAATCCTAATTTTATTGCTGTGTTGTATCTCGAGAGCAGCTGGGAGCGGTTTAGAAATTGGGCCTCTGTCTTCACACATCCAAATCCGTCTTTAAATCTCACTTCTTTAAACAATCTCTCCATGATTTTTTCAGCTTCTAAAAGTTCCAGGTGCCTCCATCCTCTTCTCCAATGTCTGCTTCTCAACTTTAGAGTCGTTCTGATTTCGCAAATGGACTAATTTTCATCTGCAGTCACACAGAAGTAGCAAATATTGCCATAACATTATGTTCTGCAAAGTATCACCCAGTGGCCAGATGTGAAGCTTCCCGGATGTAGGTTGCCACATCAGTTCAGCTAAATCACAAGCCATGGAGTCCTGCCCTCTTGCAGAATCACAAACTTGTCACCTGGAAGAGTCCCCAGTGCTCGTGACTGTTCAGGAAAACCTGGATAAAGCAATGGAAGTTCACCCAGCGGCATAACCCTGTAGCAGCAGATAACAGCATGCCTAAAACCTCCTAAGGGCTTCTGCATCTCCTCTGCCACCAATGCTGCATACCCTCCCATGTCTTTCTGCCTTCAATTACCTACTCCTGAATTCCACAGATCACAGCATCATGTTTTTTGTTTTGTTTTTTTTTTTTTATCCCTATATGAATTGAAGGAAACCATCAGCATCCACAGCTGATCTACCCAAAAAAAGATCTTTAGATCATTCAGTCTCTTTTGGGCACTTCATAGCCTAATAACGAGTGTAAGAGAGTTCAGATACATAGACACAAGTCTGAGATGCCAGTGACTTCTAGGACCAGAGCACAGGCCCTGGCCTGTTTTATTTATAAGCATAGACATAGGCATCACCTCTTTAATTGTGATGATCTTTGTTGCTCTGCATCTCAACCATTCCCGTCAAATATTCTTCATCTACTCGGTGTCCAAGGATTGCTCTCAGCAATGCCTTACACAGTAACTACTTACACTTGATGCTGCATCAAAATACACTACGGAAAAGTAACTTTTTATTACCACCGAGTTACTGCAGCAACAGAAATCAACAAATGAAAGCATTAACTTGCAGGAATCTTCTCACATCAGTCTTGCAAAGATCACAGGGCTCAGAAAAGTGAGTGACAAATTGTAAATCATCATCTTGCCTAACATTGTTTGGTCCAGTTGCTGCAGAAGAGTCATCTGAGTGAGATCAGTGTCCAAAGCCTGGTGGGAGAGATTCATCTGACCCAGCGTTAGCAGGGGGTTGAAAATGTCTCCACTGGAGCCGAACAGCCTGACTCCTCCATATCCATGAAAAGAAGCAGACACTTTTATTGTGCAGTTCAGCTCATCCTAAACCAGGCAGCTTTAGGATCAGATAAATCAAATCCAGTTCTTTGCCTTGGCTATAAAGGAAGCCATGGGTGGGTGACCAGCTCAGCTACAGACCTCTATCTCACTGGGTCAGCTGCACATCTCTTCTCTGCCTGATCCTCATCAGCACAAACTCTTCTTCTCCAGCGAAAATCTGCTGTAACAGCTAGGGACATGGGAACATGGATGGTCCCACAGTGATAGTCCCTCCAGGCTGCCAGTGTAGAAGCACAAGAATCATTGAATCATGGAACCACAGAATACTTTTGGTTGGAGAAGCCTCTCAAGACCACTGAGTCCAACCATTAACATAACACTGGCACTAAACCATGACCCTAATAACCTCATCTACATATCTTTTAAACCCCTCATGTGATGGTGATTTAACCACTTCCATGGGCAGCCTGTTCCAATTCTTGACAACTCTTTCTGGGAAGAAATTTTTACTAACATCCAATCTAAACCTCCCTTGGCGCAACTTGAGACCATTTCCTCTCATCACTTGTTACTTGGGAGAAGAGACCAACCTCTCCATGCTCCAAGCTCCTTTCAGGCAGTTCAGAGATCAGAAGGTCTCCCCTCAGCTCCTGCTCTCCAGCTGAACCCCCCAGGTCCCTCAGCCGCTCCCATCGCACTTGTACTCCAGCCCCTTCCCCAGCTCTGTTCCCCTCTCTGAACTCACTGCAGCACCTCAAGGGCTTTCTTGGTGTGAGGGGCCCAAAACTGACCCCAGGATTCAAGGTGTGGCCTCACCAGTGCCAAGTATGGGGGACTATCACTGCCCTAGTCCTGAAGTGAAAACTTCTTCTCTGACCACCTCACTAACTCCCATGCCAGGCAAATTCCCAGAAACATGGGTTGATGCCTTCAGGCACGCTCTGTAACAATCACCTTAGCATTTATCTTCAGGTAGGTCTGGGTCAGGAACTTATTTGGCATTTCCCCAGTAGGTTCTTGAATACACAGGATTCATAGACGTATCAAATGTGCCTTTTTCCTGGCCAGGTCTAGCACCATTAAAGACACTGAGAAGACTTTCAATGCCATCCAAAAGGAAACAGTTTCCTTAAAAAAGGTCCTCACATGGTTTAAGCTGAATCAGACCCACACTGAACTATATAAACATCACCCTTATGCCTTGTTCCTATAAAAACAATAAGTATTGGGAGCTTTGTCGTTTGCCAAGGAGGTAAAGCTCATTCCAGGCAGCACAAGGCAGGCTGCCAGGCAGGAGATGGACATGGTTACAGAAACAGTCTTCTCCAGATGCAGCCTCTGCAGCTGGTGAAAAAGGTCTCTGTGAGTGAAGGAGGTTTCCCATACAGGCTATGTGTCAAAGGCAGGCAAATGCAAAGGGAGGATGATTTCACAGGTCGGGTGTACTATGTGTGCAAACTCATGGTGAAAACAGGGGAAGTCACAATAATCATCAGCTCTAATTATGCCTAGAATAGGTTCAAACCTCCCTCCTCCCATATTACAATTTATGGAAGCACCTTGATTTTTCAGCAGAATTTTAAATATTCCACAAATTCTTCAGAAATGTGTCATTTTTTACCTGGAAATGCTGCAGTGTGTTCTGGACGTTTCTTTCATTTATTCCATGATTCCATTGGTATCTTCATTACCTACAGATCAGGTGGATCACATTCTGTGTGACTAATGTGATCTGCCTTTTCAGAATCATTGTTTGCAGCACAAAAGGACAACACAACAGGGACCTAGGCCATAGAGGGCAGTGGATGAAGTGGACTAGAACTTCCACAGGTGTCCCCAGCACATTT